>NC_143549.1:146167500-146847500 GCF_054136105.1 Typopeltis vanoorti
ATAATTTATAAAATTAATAAATATAAAAGGATTCCTTGCTGATTTTTTGCTGTTTGCGTTTCATGGCCGGTAAACAATTCAACTTAATTGGTTTATCATTTAAAAGTGCATCCACAATTACCAACCTGGTCGAATTGTGAGCTTATTATATTGGGAGCATGAATAAAATAAAATAACAAAAGCGAATAGATGAATTCAATTCTCAGAAACATTGATTCTTAGCAATGCTCAAAAAATATTTGAGCTTAATAATGAAAATATTAAATATCATATTTAGAAATAACTAATAAATTACATTAATTATATGTTTGAAATCCAGTGAAATGTTTATATGTGAAACAGAACTTTTATCTGCGTACAAGACTTTCACTTCTTCAGTCTTGAGCTGTTACCAACTATTTAAACTTAACTTTACCAACCTCGAACCTCTCAGCATAGCTTCTACTTTCATAACTTTAAAACGTGTGTATGTGTATATAAGTTCATTCAGTATATTTAGTTTTTAATAATTACTTGTTGCCATACTTTTGGTGAGTAGGAGAGACAATCGTTTTATTCTTATTATATACAAGAAATTAATAAGATTTAAAACTTCCTTTCGCTGCGATGATTGCAGCAATCCTAAGGGGGCATACTTTCCACAAGTATACAATAGTGATCAATGGGAATTTTGGACCATTCTTCCTGTAAGCATGTAATGAGGTCCTCACCCGATGCTCGAGTTCATCCGACAGATGCTCAATAGGTTGAGATCAGGCTCTGTGCAGGCCAGTCAAGTATGGTGACGTTCATGTCCGTAAATCATGCAGTTACGCAGCAGCCTTATGATACGGTGCATTGTCTTGCTGAAAGAGACACCACAGAGTAGGAAACATTGCACAGTCCAGAATGTTTACATACCTCTCGGAGTTCAAAGTTCGTAGCATCACAAACAGAGATCCGAAGCCAAACCAGACCATTCCATTACACCCCCATATTCAAATTTCATAGTTGGGGTTATGCATGCTGATAAGAGACGATCACCGGGAATCCACCACACTCACATCCGTCCATCTGCTTAGTAGAGGGCGTAGTGTGATTCGTCGTTCCATAATACACCTTTCCAAGCTAATTTCATAATACAAATTTTAAAATACAGCTTCCGCGTCCCACTGTACAAATGAAGACGACGCTGCATGTTAGTTTGGATAATGTGGTCCTACCATGGAAGCACATGCTGCAAGTCTGGGGTTTGAATGTTTTTGTACAGATTCGTGTTTAGTTCGATGCCCGGAACTTCGCATTCAATGTGTCTGCCGACGAATTTCGGTTTTTACATATTATCCTTCGCGGCACCCTATGGTGACGTCCGCGTGAGTGTGGTGAGTCGTCCACTGCGGGTTGCACTTGCAGTTAACCCCCTGCGCTTCCATCTCAGAATGGTATCACTGATTGTTGACCTGGGGGATTAGCCCTGGGTTGGCTAATTTTTCAACAATTTGCCGCACAGATAGGCCTGCAACATGACATCCTATCAAAACGCCTCTTTCGAATTCCGTCAGTTCCCTTCTCGAAGCCAT
This sequence comes from Typopeltis vanoorti, assembly GCF_054136105.1. Lineage (NCBI taxonomy): Eukaryota > Metazoa > Arthropoda > Arachnida > Uropygi > Thelyphonidae > Typopeltis > Typopeltis vanoorti. Next base: position 146,169,060 of record NC_143549.1, read on the forward strand.
TTTGCCGGACACAGGTGCGCTAACTTGGGAGCATCATATTCCTTTCATTTTTACCGGTTACAAGCACGTGACTCGTTACATGGCACATTGCACCCTGCCCATTAACTTTTTCCAAGCTGTATATATATATATATATATATATATATATATATATATATATATATATATATATATATATATATATATATATATATATATATATATATATATATATATATATATATATATATATATATGATGCCTATTTGACTTTCTGCAATGTGTCAAACTGATGTAATTAGGAACATTCTACAGACTGCCTTTTAATATTTTAAACATTATCACATATTAAAATGAAAAAAAAAAAATGTATTGATCTATGACTGGCGGAAGCAATATATAATCCAAAAATATAATAACAGCAAATTAGTGCAAATTGGAAATATGTATATGGAAGTTTACTTTCTTCTTCTTCTTCTTCTTCTCTTCCTTCTTTTTTCATTTTAATGAAGTGTATGTGTTTAATTTAGTTGCATATGTTAATATGGTTAATGGTTAATTAAGAATTATATTCCTAATATATACGCGGGTGGTCTGAAATGTTCTCGGCCTCGAATATAGATGGCAACACTATCGGCAAGATTTTTTTTTCTAAGTTGGTACATCTGTCATAAGCATCCATGTGAAATTGCAAGTCATTCTATCAAGAAGTTTGTTTTAAAACAGCCGTCTGAAGTAAAAGTGTTGTCTGTATCCCTTGAAATGGTTAAAATTGAGCATCGTGCGGTTATAAAATTCTTTGTAAAAGAAGGTTTAACACCAAAAGAAATTCATTCGAAGTTCATAAAAGTTTATGGGCACTTTTCTCCTTCGTTTTCGACAATTAAGAAATGGGCTGCCGAATTTAAACGTGGCCGTACCAGCCATGAAGATGATCCACGTGAAGGACGTCTAAAAGGTGTAACACAACCAGAAATCATTGATCAAGTGCACGATATGGTATTGGATGACACCGACGAGTAAAAGTGCGTGAAATTGCTGAGACTATATGCATTTCAAAAGAACGTGTAGGATATATTTTGCATGAAGAATTGAAAATGAAAACGCTTTCCGCAAGAAAGGTGACGCACTTGCTCACAGTAAATCAAAAACGCACTTGCATGAAAATCTCTGAACAGTGTTTGGAGCGTTTTAACAAGAATAAAACTGATTTTGTGCGTCGATTTATTACTATGGACGGACTTGGATTCGCCATTACACACCAGAAGCCAAACAGCAGTCAAAACGGTGGACAGAAGCCGGTGTTCAACGCCAAAGAAGACAAAGTGGGTTTCATCAGCAGGAAAGGTCATGGCATCTGTGTTTTGGGATGCTAAATGCATTTTGTTAATTAATGATCTTGAAAAGGGTAAAACAATAACCATGGAATATTATTCCTATCTTCTTTTAACCGTGTGTTTTCTCGCGAATTTTTTCATCAGAAAAGACTCGGTTTGCTGAATAAAAAATCATCTTTCATCAGGACAATGCACCTGCCCACAGAGGTGTTTTGGCAATGGGAAAATTAAGGAATCCGCACTATGAATTGTTGGAACATTCACCCTATTCCCCAGATTTGGCTCCCTCTGACTTCTGTCTCTTCCCAAAACTAAAACTCGTCCTAGCTGGTCAGCGTTTTTCTTCGAATCAAGAGGTGATTGCAGCTGTAGAGGTATATTTTGCAGATCTTACTGAGAACCACTACAGGAACGGGATAATGGCGCTGGAGCATCGCTGGAATAAATGCATTAATCTTAAGGGAGATTATGTTGAAAAATAAAAATAATTTTGAAATTATGAATTTGTTTTTTCATTTTTAGGCCGAGAACTTTTCAGACCACCCTCGTGTACACACACACACACACACACACACACACACACACACACACACACACACACACACACACACACACACACACACACACACACACACACACACACACACACACACACACACACACACACACACACACACACACACACACACACACACACACACACACACACATTTATCTGATTATTTAAAGATTATCTAAATTTTTCTCAAGATTTAATTTTACTAAACTAAGATTTTGACGAATTGATACTAAAATATAATCCAAGTTTGAGATTCAACATGTTCTACGGATCTTAAACATTCAATATGGAAGACGAGCGTCAGAGTATTCGTGGAAAACGCTGCGAAAAATGACGAAAATGACACCATTGAAATAAAATGTCTGTTCACTTGGGAGTCGGTGTTTAAAATCAGAGACACCATTAAAAAATGGATAGTCGTGAGGGATATCTTGCATGATTGAATGCTTAAATTTATCAGTAGGAGTAAATTTCGTAATCCGGAGGTCAGTTGCATAAATAATCAAGTTCATGACGAAATAACGTATCGATCTGATAAAGTATGATAGATATAAGCAACAACTAGTATTACTACACTGTAAATTAAAGATTGAAAAGCGAAATTTGAATTACAACTAACTAGGAATTTTACGAATAATTGGAAAAGCTTTTGTGGTATTGTAAAAAAGGACGATAGAAATGAATCAAACATAACGCACGCATCTGGAACAATTTTGAATGATCCTGCTCCTGTGTAGAAGGTTTAATAAGCTTTTTTCAAGTGATTATTGCTCAGTTAGAAGAGGAAACACTGCTTTAAGAACCAGATTTGCTGAATAATATAATACAAAGGAGAAAATACCAGGTGGAGAAATCACAAAGAATAATCTTCTTTGTTATGAATGAAACAGATGTATGTCGATGTTAATTAAACCACTTTTCATTGTTTTCAATGAGTTATTGAGGTAATATTACAAATACAGCACGCAGTGTAGACGATTGTCGGAATGCCCAAAACTCTTTACAGGATCATCTTCAAACATTGAAAGTGTGGACGGGTAAATGGGGTTTAATATTTAATGAGAAAAATGCAAGTATATGCGATTCGGCTTCAGAAAAGTTGATGAATACAAAGATATCTGTATTTTAGTTGATGGGGAAGTTATGTTCAGCACTCATATTGGTAAGATAAAGCTTAGTAGATCGTGGGATTAATTAACAGAAGTTTCATTTGTAGAAGAATGGAGGTAATGTCAAGTCTTCAGAAGCCAGTTGGAATATATCGGGGATATTCAGCTAAGGTTGACGAAGTAGATAGGTGTCGGGGCGGAAGAATTGTGTCGTAATAATTATGGGAATCGTTTGTTAAGTTGCATTCTAATAAATTTACCTAACAGGATTCGGAAATGAGATTTATTTGAATTTTATAAATTAAGATAGAATTTATATAAGATACAGATAATCGGAGAGTTTGCTATTTGGCTTAATTAGAAAGATTGTGAATGATTGTGAATGAGAGAATTAGGAAGAAAATGTGATGTTCATTTTTTGCTCTTAAAGTAAAACATATGTGGAACAGCGATCAACCGGTTATAGAATTGGTGAGTTTATTTAAGACAGAATCAGACTTCTGTTAATGCTGCTGGAGGATAAATTAACTTAAATGAATTGGTTATCCAGTTTCATGTTGTTGAACATGATGTATAAATATACATAAAAATAATAACGTAATAATAACCACAAATAAAACGGTGAAACAATCAGTGAGAAGGAAAAGATAAGCTGATTGAATTTGCAGCATCGATCATATCATATACTCCAGGGGCGAGTAAATTTGTGGTGAGCGTATCAGTTTGACCACAGTAATGGTTATTCATTATATGATTCATCAATTCACCAACTGATCTTTTTTTTTCTCCCAGCAGTGAGTTAGTTGGTCTCAGAATGAGCCTGTCAGGTGGATTTTCCTCTGATTTCTCTCGTTCGCCATTCACAAACATAAAAACGCACTTTAAAAACATTTTGGTTTCAGTTACTTGTACATCGTGGTATAAATATGAATTTGGATATGAAGTTCATGATCACTTAAGCTCTTTATTGCAATCACGGCGAATTCCATATGTCGTTATTTATCATATAATCAAATTGATCCAACTAAACAAAAAAAAGCAATTAAGATAAAACTAGAGGAACAAAATACCAGCTCGTTATTAGTAAAATGATCCTGAAAAATTCAAAAAAAAAAAACGAGAAACGAACTACAATAAAGTATTTGACTCTCTTCCACATTCATGGATCTTAAAATCGTTAGAGTATTAAGGAATTAGCAAAAACATATTTTCGTTGCTGACTTATGCTATAAAATTTTGGAAAACAACTTTAATAGTTAATAATTAAATGTGGAATTATTCACGGTAATTCTTTTCACTATAGCTCTTCAAGATGTCGTTGATACTTATGTGTATGTTTGTTATCTTGAAGAAAACACAACATGATATGAAACTTCTAATGGTAATATTCCCATCTGCTGAGTATGGATGATTGGAAATTATATTGCAAATGGGCACAGCTAATGCTCGTCACTGGATACAATTCATATTTTCGTCAGAATATCAAAAGGAAACTTGGTTGACATAAAAGTCCAATTTTATCCATTTAGGTGAGGCAAATAAATGACTCCAGCAATTTTAGTTTTAACTAGGAGAAATGTATAAAAGCAATTTCAATAAACGAATACTATCAATACCTTGGAATACTAGAAGACAGCGATGTTCTCGACTCAAGAGTTCAACAAAAAGCAGGAGTTGAATACATCCAAAGAGTAGAGCATATTTTAAGAACAAAATTCAATGTAATGAACCCAATTCGAGCAATTAACTCTTGGACACGATACTCAGCTGGCAGAGTACATTGAAAAGAAGAAGCGTATTGGACGTAACTTAAATTTATCTGAGATTTTAGAATACAAAATGATCAGCTATCGCCATTTAAATTGTTATGAATAGACTAATATTTTTGCAGTGTTTCAGTTATGTAAATAAAGTTCTACTACTATTACTAATAATAACAGTAATAATAGTAATAATAAGCTTTGCATATTTTAATACGTTTTTTTAGATACAAATCACATCGTCTTGCTGAAGTATTTCCTTTTGTCCTCCAAAAATATAAACGTCAAAATATCAGAAATATCTTAAAGCGTATTGTAACGATGAATACAACAGATCTGGTTTTAGTAATAGCAAGTTACTGTCACTCTTTGAACAAAGAATGATAGTAACTGCAGGTGTGTAATTGTTTTGAAATCAAATACAATGATATTACTGCGTAAGTACATATTTTTATCTTTGAACCAATAATGCATCATTATTTAATGATATATAGCAACGAAGATTGTATATACGATAGTATCGTATATATTATATACGATAGTATGAAAAAGCGAAAATAACTAACTTTTCATTATTAGGGTTCCATCAACAATTTCTCTCCAAATAAATCTGTTATTCGTCAAGATTCCAGCATAATCAGATCTTATATTTCTGTCATCTAAAGTATTTCTAACTGAATTACCCACCTAGACCTTGGTCTTCTTTTTTGAGTATTTTTCTTGATCTTCAAAGAACTGTTTTGTTAACCTCACCCATTTTGTCCAAATGACTATACTATCTTAGATTACCTCCGCTTACACATTACTGAATGTTAGCGGTATCAATTTTCTTCTTAATTGCTGAATCTTTAATTGCTTTTTTTTTTTCTCTAACTCAGCTTTCAGATTCTGAGTTAAAAGATGTTCAAACACTGTCTTGTGTATTGATAACCTTGGCTAATTTCTTTCTTATCTCGTATAAATTCAGCTTGCTGGACATAATACTAGCTTTGCTTATTCTCTTATCGATTTGCAAATTTAGTTGCCATCTACACTAAAAATTATATCTGAATTGAAATATTTTACTTATTCTGCGCATTGACCACTTCATAGTGTAAAGTAAACACTTGCGTGTTTTTAAATTATTTTTGCTATTCCAATTAGTTGATCACCATAGTTAAGCACACGAGTCCAGATCTGTGTGAAAATATTTAAAAATAAATAAATAACAGACTAGAAAAATCTCTACTATCCTATGAATGGTATGAATAATTAAGAATTATACTAACACTATTATTATAAAACTATTCAATTATTATTTTTTTAATCAATGTTTGATGGAATATGTGCTATGCATAGGAAACAATCGAAAAACATTATAAACATTTATAGATTGTGACTCAAAAAAAAATTGTTAACAGAAAATAATCAAAATAGAAATATAGGACCGATTGGATAGAAAGAACCAATCGGTTCTTTCAACTTGGAAATATGATGGAGAACATTTACGTCAAGGGTTCTTAAAGCTAATAAATAATTATTAAAGAAAATGAACAAATTTACAAATTAAATAAATTCACAATTGATTTTACCAATATTCACAAATATTCACAAATTAAACAATTTTCAAATTAAATAAAATAAATAAATAAAACAAAAAGCGTTACGTTTAAAGGCATGGATTATAATAGTTCATAAAATAATATAACACGTGACACAGTTTAATTGTTTAGGTTGCATAATAACATATATAAAAGACAATGGCATAAATGAAAAAATAAATATATCTCAAAACAGTTGTTAAAAAATGTAATAAAAAAACGAGAAATCCAACTTTAATTTTAAAGTAATGGCCGCTTTCTCTATATATTCTTCAGTAATAGAAAGATTCAAAAAGAGTAAAGATGGAATTAAATTACAGAAATAATAATTATATTAAGGTATAATAATTATATTTTAAGAACATTAAGGAATGTACGAAATTATATCACACAAAAATAGTGATGTCAAAAGAGAGATATTTGTAGTTTAAATGAAAATATTAAAGAATATAGAATACACCTGGACAAGGCTTTTATATAGGGTGGGGAAAGTAACAACCAAAAATGGACAAATACAGCTCGAAGGGCAAAAAACAGAGAGAAAGTGGACAATCAAATGTCTAATTCTATTATTTTTCTTATAAGAAAAAGAATAGTATACAATATTTTATAATATAAAAACAGACTTCTAGAATTTTTATGTTCATATAGATATATTATCTGCTGTCATTAGCTAATTGAGTCTGACCGTGAGATGCGGTGATTAATACCCTTGGAGGGTAATGGATGGCAATGCTGTAGCCAATGAAGTTCTAACTGAGGCTCGACTATTGCTGTTACCCTCCTGCCATGATCAGAGCTTTAATAGCTCAATAACACCTTATCCTTACACTGTCCTCTACAGATATTGCTGTTACCCTCGTGCCATGATCAGAGCTTTAATAGCTCAATAACACCTTATCCCTACACTGTCCTCTACAGATAACGGGGAAGATGAAAAGCATTCTTGCTTCGTCCCTTTAAGCCAGTCCTTATAAGGATTATAAGGACTAATTGAGTCTTTTAGTTGAACGATAGTGGAATTTTCACATCATTTGCTTTAGTATCCAATAATGGCAAAGCACATATCCTTGTGGACATGTATAATGCTATGCATTATGGGAAGGGGCACCATCCAGACTGGTTTAGAACTTTATTGAGGTCTCATCAGTGGGAGCCAAACCCAGAACTACTGTCCCATCACAGATGCGAGACCTCTCTCTCCCAAGTCGGCTCCCACTGAGGCGCTTTAGCGTTAAAGTGGTCTCTACACTGATATGAGAGGCTCTGCTCGGACACAGGTGTTTTTGCCTGTCTCTGAGTGCGGCCACCGCTGAGTTTATGACTGTGCTCGGTGGTGGGGGTGAGCCTACCACTGGGCAGAGCCAATGCCGAGGGTTACTCTCCGTGGCCGGGTGCTCCTGTCACTGAGTGGAACCACCGCTGAGTAAAATGATTCTTCGGGTCGTTCGCACTTACTGAGTTTAGAGTGATCTGGGGGATCGCCTGAGTTTTTGGAAACTTCTCTTCACTTATATAGCGAGACCTCGCGACACTTCTGCACATAGCAGAAGTGTCGCGATGTCTCGCTATATAAGTCCGCGGCGAATCCATTTCAATAATAGGATAATCAATGATGAGTGTTTGTTTTTAAAGTAGTAACTATTTTGCTTGTATAACAGTTAGAAAATTTACGTGATTTCGCGTGTTGGTGACGAATTCGTACATGCCTTATGCCTTTCTCCCCTTCAACATGAACTGACTCTTCTTAGTAATGTACCAGTCAAGGCTCTCGCATCTGTGGTCGGACAGTAGTGTGTTCTTTGGGTGTGTACCAATATTTGTGGAAATTTCTGAATGGGGGAGGGGGGAGTGGAAGTACAAGACAGTAAGTTATTGATTCTTTATAAAGACAGATAGCAAAAGAGAATCTATTTATGAAAATTGCTGTACACGAGGAAAATAGCACATTCTGTCGAGATCAGGATTTTGAGAACATATATGCCGTAGTAGACGATATTCCTAGGGTCATGTAGAACTGAAATATAATTATTTGAGTTCTTCATGACTAAGTAGAACTCCGCCAATAGTAGCTAATGACTTCAAACCCCATCGCGAAGTATCTTCATTAGGTCATTCATACGCTTGATGATATGAATTTCAATTAATTCGAATATCTCACAGACCTACAAAAAATCAGCCCTGTTGATAAAGCCCTGTTTCTAATGCGCATGTGTCCTCTCTCTACTTAAAGCAGAATGCCATAATAGCTTCGGATTATCTAAGATCCGCGAGCGCACTCTCTCTCTCTCTCTCTCTCTCTCTCTCTATGCTTGTGATATTTAACCACTGAATACTTCATTGAAGTTGGACCACTCCTTTTACCAATAAAATACCGGAAAAATATAAAACATCCTCACACAATCAAAAGGACCTGTCAATACACATCGTCGAAAATAATTTTGTAGCCAAAATCGGACAAGCGCAAAAATAATCCAGGAAAATAATAATAATAATAATAATAATAATAACAGATCCGGTTCTACAAGGACACGCTGTCACTTTTACCATTCTATTTATTATAAGACCATCGCAACTTTTCTCATGCATATAAGGCGTAGAAACTACAAGACAACCTTCCCAACTCTATATATTTTGGATAGAGACACATGACAGCAATAAAGGTAATGAAGGTAATGATTTCCCGTGTGGTATTAAGTTTCAGGCTATCTAGTGTGAAGTGGAGGCTCAACGGGTGAAATATATGATGGGGTGTTTCCTATACACCTGGTGGTTCATTTGCTGGGGATGAAGAAATGCATTGCCAACTTACCCAGATGAGCACTAAAAGAGTAATTATTACGGGCGACTTAAATTATCCGAATACTGAATGGGTATTAAAGAAAACTCATGATAAGGAACGATGGAGAATTTATTGAACTATTGCAAGACAACTTTCTTAAGCAGGATGTGAAAGAAACAACTCGAAAGCAAAGAGTATTGGATTTGATTATTGCGTCGGAAGGTGTTTCCGTTAAGGATGTGACTGTTTGCCATCAGGTGATGAGAGCTGTCATGCCGTGCTGACCTGGGAAGTACCCAGTTATATGAATGTCCATTGAAATCGGGACAGGTTTTATGCGGAACTACAGATCTGGAAATTATGATGAACCCAGGAGAATACTATCGTTGGTTCCATGGTTCCACTTGTTGAATGGAAAGGATATCAGCAGTGCATGGGATGCCTTTGAAACTATGCTTAGCTCTGAATGAGCCCCTAGAGTTCGGAGAACAAGTAGGAAATGGATGTGCAACTTTATTAAACAACAACAAGAAGAAGATGGTGTGAAAGGGATATCGTGAAAATAGACGTGAGAGGAGTTATGAAGTATAAAAGGTTCAGGCCAATAAAAAGTTATAAATATTGTATGCCAAGCCAATTTGGAGTACGAAAAGAAATTAGCCTTGTCTGCTAAAGGCAACCCAAAAGAATTTTCTCGCTATACTACAAGTAAAATACTGTGGAAGAATATATTTACCGAATGCAGACGATACCCTAGTATTAGAAGCAGATGAGGCAGTTCAAACCAACATCCATCAATGTGGTATATTGTAACATAGTACACAGTGCTACGACTACGTTCGATTAGGGGATGAGAAGGACGTTCCTGAGCTGAGCTGTTGTATAACCTGGATAAGAATTCTGTAATTGGGACAGATTGGATATCAGCACATGTTTGTATAATTAGTTGAGTCTTAGTTCAACAGACATGGAAAGAATGCATGATAATCCTATTGCACAAGAATAATACAAAGACTGATGTGTCTAACTATCGACCTATCAGTATCTCTGGAGTAATTATAAAGATTTTAAAGAAGTTGGTAACAATTTGCATACGGAAATGGATTAATGTTACAGCTAACTTGGATAAAGGGAATGGATTCACTTTTCTTAGGCATTTGATAGGATACTACACGAAAGACTGTTTCATAAATTATAAAATATGGAATTGAAATATAAACTATTGGCTTGGATAAATGGATGGCTGACGGACAAGTATCAGAAAATGGTATACGGGAGTTGTGAATCTGCCAGACTTAATGTGACCAGTGGTGTACTTCGGATCAGTCTTTGGACCACTGTTGCTTAATTTATATTGATATTGGTAAGGGACTGACAGGAAATCTTCGGTTATTTGCTGATTATGCAGATATAGGGAGGGCAATCAGACAGCTTTTATGACGTAATTTCAATAAGCTGATCTATGGGAAAACGATAATGGCTATCAATTCAACGTTAATAAGTGTAAACTTATGCACTTTTTTGCGTGATGGGATTTTCAATAACATATTACGAGATTATGCTTGGAATAATTGATGAAGCTACAGATCCGTGGAGTTATGGCGGATAACTCCACGGATCTGTATCTGAAGTTTAAATGTCACATAACAAAAATTGCTGATATATCTCAGAGGAAAACAGACAGTGGTGCTGAAACGAACATTGACATTAAGAATTAAGAAATTATTTTATCTCTTTACAAGGCCTTGATGCGACCGCACTTAGAGTGCTGTGTGCTGATTTGGTCTCTGGGTTCCAAACGGATAAAGGAGTAGAAGAGTTGCAAATACGAATTATAAAGATGATAGCTTTTGAAATGTAGATTACGAGGGGAGATTGAGAGTATGTGGACTACAAACACTGGTAGAAGAAGATAGAGGGGGAATTTATGATAGAAGTCTATAAAGCATCGAGACGGCACTATAGGATATTAGTTGATAATTTTTTCATTATATGGAAGTTGGGGAGAGGACAAGGGAGTTAAGATTGTATGCAGTTAAGAAAGGGGTAAGAGCGACATTTTTCTCTCATAGGGCAGTGAGTGAATTAGTTTTCCTGTGGAAGTAGTGAGTGCATGTAGTGTGAACGAGTCTAAGAAAAGTTATGACATGTATCTGGAGGTCTAAAAATAATATGATTTTTGGCTCGTGCGCGCATGCATGTGTGTGTATGTGTGTGTGTGTGTGTGTGTGTGTGTGTGTGAGAGAGAGAGAGAAAAAACTTACCTTCCATTAATCTCTCTCTTGCTATCCTTTTTAACTCTCTCTCTCTCTCTCTCTCTCTCTCTCTCTCTCTCTCTCTCTCTCTCTCTCTCTCTCTCTCTCTCTCTTTCAGAATGATCATAGCTATACCTTTCTTCTGCTCCAACTGAAAATAAAATCGCAGCCATGAGTGAGTAATATTTTATTTAATATAATTCCCTATTAAAATATCTCTTTGAAGGCTACTTTAGCTCTACTGCTACAGTATTGCTTGCTAATTGGGATAAGAATGATGCCATTTGATGCTTTGCTTCTTGCGAAAAGTTATGTCCTCTGACTAATACCAGATGGCACTGATGTGAGTGAAATGTTTCTGATGAGGTACATACCAGTGGCGAACCCAGAGAGGAAGGGGGACAAGGGGCCCTGGTACCCCAAAAGGAAAAGGGAAAAAATACTAGAAAAATTTCCAACAATCTTTACCTAATTAAAATTATTATTATTTTTTATTTATGTTGTGTCGTGTCTTCTATTTCTATACTACTTATGAATTAGCGGTCACATAAGGTGGGAATATCCTATAGTCCACTGGAATCCTGGCCCCTGTGAACGCAAGGAGAACGAAGCAGTGCTCGGGCGGACCGAGCACTATTTCATTTGCCAGAGAGCCAGGCCAGAGAAGATCACGGGTGTCATGTATTGGCGATCACTGTAGATGCTTCAGTCATAGGTCGCATGCGATGCGCAGTGTGTATTCTCAAATCGTCTACTCAAACCCCCCCCCCCCAAGATGTTCCGAGTTGTAAGGCCAGTTAAAAACCCATGTTTCCAAGAGAAAATTGGCCGTTTGTGGAGTTTGAATGACCTACTAACTAGAAAATTGGCTGAAAAAAAACCTTAGAAAAGTACGTATTGTCGAGACTAGAACGAGCCTGTAACGCTTCGAATTCTTCTAGATCCAGCATGAGCATTATATGTCCAGAAATGTTGGCAAAAGGCAATGCAGGATAACTTTCTAGTTATTCCCATAAAAGATATGTCCTATACTGCGATTTATTTATTTATTTTTAATTTTTGTTTTGTAATCATATTTAGCTATTTCATTATCCCTAAAAAAATTTGTGAACGAGAAATAATTGTGAGTTCTATCGATAGATGGCAGCACGTTTCTATTATATGGGAACACACACTACATATGATTGAGTTTGAAGGGATGTATAAGTTATTGCCTTCTTCATTCAGTAAGATAGCAAATCATTTAATGGTATAAAGCAGTGTTACAGTGAAAAATCTTTTAAGTACGTTTACTTTGTTTGTGTGTGCGTGTTGGGGGATCCTGATGGTTGGAACAAATTACATCGATATTCCTACAGGAAACTGAGATCAGAAATCGATTGTTAGAACATTTCTGAAAACACATAAATAAATAAGTAAAATTCTTAAGTCCCATGTCATAAAATAGTGTTTTATAATTTTAAAGCACTAGCAGTGTAATTTAATTATAATTTAATTTTGGCGATTACTGGGTGTTTCTTGATCAACTGACATATATTTTACTTATACTCAAGAGTAGATGAAAAAATGCATTAAATTTAATGAAATCTCGCAGCATTAATTTACGTTATCCAAAGTGTAACTGAATTGGCTGTTATATCAAACGTTTGATGGCCACATTATCCTGACACTTATATGCACCAGAAAGTACACTTCATGCGATGGAAAAATTAATTCTTTTAAAGATACATGTGATGATCGATACTTTTAGTTGGCTTAATGTACTTCAATGTAATTATCAAAAAAAAAGTTTTCATTGTTGTAAGATAAAACCGGTAGTATGAGAATAAATACTGTATATACAAGAACCAGGATTGGTTGAATGAAAGTTGGGAGGTAAGTTACTGGCGCCATCTGTTGGTCATTTAGGGAACTAAATGACCTCCCTTCCTAGACGTTGAAGTCAGGATGAGAATTTCTAGAGTTACTTTAGAAAATAAATATTCTCGTCTGCAGCTAACCAGCTGAGTGCTAGTTATCGATGGCAACAGGCTGGAAAGACTAAGACTCATATTCCGTCTAGGACGCGAATAATCTTTATAAGGACTTTTCAAATAAAAGGGAGTTAGCCAATCTCATACGGCAATGGTAAGGTTTTTCCGCCCGCTATTTTCTTTCCTGAAAACAGGCAAACATATGCAGTTTACAAACATACGACAATCTTATAGTCTTAGTTGCTTGGTCTATCCATTCCAAACATCCATATTCTGATGGTTGGAATTAATGGACCAACGTCTTCCTTTGTGCAATAGAAGAAGTTGAGCCTTGCGGTCTTTCCTTAAATTTGGATTGAATAATATTCAGAAACTCCCAAGCAGGTGGGAGGGATAAGGAGAAAAACAAGTAAACGTCCATGCAATGTTTTACAAGCGCACATATAAACTGCTAGTGCACCCGCATAGACATAATGGTGTATTTCTTTTTGGAAAAGTCAAAAAGAAATACACCATTATGACCTATAATGAGAAATAACTCACTGAAATTACTGAAGTAAGAGCGCCAAAAGGCTTCACTTCTGCGATAATCCGCCGAAACTTTTATAGTTTCTCTATTTGGCACGAAACTCTTGTAGTTTCTCTATTTGGCTTTGAAATAATGTTGAATTTAATATCTACTTAATTTAAATAAGAATTATTCATTTAAATACACAGAAGTTTTTGAGAAATGACAGAGAAAGTTTATACACCTACTCTCATAAACTATATGACACATATTGAATCAACCTATACGAACAAAGTAAACTTAGGAGAGACCGAATCCAATACCCTTGGAGGGTAACGGATGCCACTGCTGAAGCTAATTAAGTTCTAACTGAGGCTCGGGTATTGCTGTTACTCTCCTGCCATGATCAGAGCTTTAATAGCTCAATAACACCTTATCCCTACATTGTCCTCTACAGATAATGGGGAAAATGAAAAGCATTCTTGCTTCGCCCCTTTAAGCCAGTCCTTATAAGGAAAGTAAATTTATTTATAATACAAACATACAAATGTTTGGTAAAATCGCAATTCTACCAAATATCTGGGCATTTATCTTGATAGACGTCTAAACTTCAAGTCATATATATGGACAGTGTTGCCACTAAGGCAAGTCAGACTATAGCACAGCTATATCCACTTTTGAATAGGAACAGCTTCCTAAGCATAAGCAACAAAATCCTCCTTTTCAAATCGGTAATCAGACCGCAACTAACTTACGCCTCTCCAATCTGGGGTCACACGACTAAAAGCAACATCAACAGACTTCAGATAATACAGAATAAATGCCTAAGAATGGCATTTAATGTCCCATGGTTCATCAGAAACATCCAGTTACATCAAGAAGCCAATCTTCCAGATATTAAGACCTACATGACAAGCATTGCGGAGAAATTCTTCACAATCACGGATAATCACCCAAATCAGCTAGTTCGACAGGCAGCGGACTACAAGCCCTCAGATCGTTTCAAACATAAAAAACCGAAATCGTCCATCGCAAGAGAAAGCTGATACAGCCTCGATGCTCACAATGAGTGGGTAAATTACCCACAATAATCTCATCACCCACAAACTAAAATCCAGATGAAGGGATAAAGAGTCAAGGACTCAGTCCATCAACCAATTAAGTTCAAAGTTCAAAACTAAATTTATTTAACAGTGATTATTATGGGATACTTTGGAGAGGGGAGGATAATATCATTGATCGCATCAGGAAGATCTTCAGCTGTTGAGACGATTACACTTGAGACCACACTTACAGGTTTAATGCAGTAAGCAAATGGCATTACTAAAATATATAGAGCAAAAAGGGTTAAATTTGTCATAATTAAGATATTAAAATGAAGATTGTTATAGATCCAGTCATATTTTATAGGTAAATATAAAAAGAAACTTAAAAAAAAAGTTTCGATAGCATACAGTTTATGGGGAATATAACCTTCGGCATACCAAGGCAACTCCGATGCCGAAGATTATATTCTAATAAGCCTCTCTGATAAATGTTCAAAACTTTTAAAAGTTTCTTTTTATATTTAACTATAAAAATGGCTGGATCCGTAATAACCTCCATGGCATTATATTGTATTGAAAAGGCATGGATAGAGGTGAAGATATACGGAATATTCCAGTCCAAAAATCTGATGCAGCAGCTATTGGAGTATGCGCTAAGTTTATTGTTTTGATACTTTAACCATCTGTATATACACCACGAAATGGTTGGAAACAGATGAGAAACATACTTACATAGCAGAAGGATATACTGAGGGTTACGGTTGGAACCACTAAATCTCCACAAGACTAGTTTATTGATCGTATCAATTGCGTATATTTTCTGGCTAGTTTGGTCTTCAAGCATTTAAAACCTAAAATAAAAGTTGCCAACAAAATATCACATTAATGTTTCTATTCAATACGACGTGGAGATCACATCAACTGTCGAGAATATGCATGAATATTTTAGAAAGTGAAATTGCTTGGACTTGGGGATGGAGTGAAAGAAGCAATCAGAAAAATCTCTTAAAAGTAGCTTCTGAAATAGTGGATCACACAGACAACTTATAGATAGCCAACTTGTCCGCCTCCAAGCGATAGTCTTAATTATAGCACATACCTGCCATGCACTGTAATTATGGTTAGAAGATGATGAACAACAAGAGACGCTAAGCCTTTCTTTCAATTATTGTATGTTTGCATTATTATAAGTGTAATTAGCAACTGTTACAGCACATGCGTTTGTAACGAGAAAATAACTTTCAAAACAGTACTTAGAAGGGTGATGTACTCGTTTTCATAAATTGCAATAGTTTTTACACTTTTTTCCTTTTTATGTGTGCAGTTAAATTTTGACTACTGGTTCTTCAGGGTTTATTTATGTCGTAATAAAATAGAAGACAGCTAATTTCTGACTTGACATCGTTGGATGAGAAACTTTGAACTTTGAACTTAATTGGTTGATGGACTGAGTCCTTGACTCTTTATCCCTTCATCTGGATTTTAGATTGTGGGTGATGAGACTATTGTGGGTAATTTACCCGCTCATTGTGAGCATCGAGGCTGTATCAGCTTTCTCTTGCGATGGACGATTTCGGTTTTTTATGTTTGAAACGATCTGAGGGCTTGTAGTCCGCTGCCTGTCGAACTAGCTGATTTGGGTGATTATCAGTGATTGTGAAGAATTTCTCCGCAATGCCTGCCATGTAGGTCTTAATATCTGGAAGATTGGCTTCTTGATATAACTGGATGTCTCTGATGAACCATGGGGCATTAAATGCCATTCTTAGGCATTTATTCTGTATTATCTGAAGTCTGTTGATGTTGCTTTTAGTCGTGTGACCCCAGGTTGGAGAGGTTAGTTGCGGTCTGATTACCGATTTGAAAAGGAGGATTTTGTTGCTTATGCTTAGGAAGCTGTTCCTATTCAAAAGTGGATATAGCTGTGCTATGGTCTGACTTGCCTTAGTGGCGACACTATCCATATATGACTTGAAGTTTAGACGTCTGTCAAGATGAACTCCCAGATATTTGGTAGAATTGCGCCAAGGGATGATTTTACCAAACATTTGTATGCTTTTATTCGGTTCTGCTTTACGTCTGGTGAAAAGGACTGCAGAGCTTTTGTTTGGATTAATTGCGATACGCCACTTGGTGTACCAATCCTCCAATTCAGTGACGCTCTCTGCAGCTTGCTTGTGGCCAGGTGTGGACGGAGGGATCTGGCTATAATGATTGTGTCATCGGCATATAGAGCGGTGATAGCTGGGGACAGTTTGGGGAGATCTGCCATGTATATGGAGAAGAGTAGCGGGGATAGCAGAGAGCCTTTAGGGACTCCGGCCGTGATTCTCCTCTCTGTGGATCTGATACCGTTGAGTTTTATTTTAAATTTTCTGTTATTTAGATATGATTTGATAAGTAGAACTAGTGATAATGGAATACCAACTTCGTGCAGTTTAAAAATTAGTCCGTGATGCCACACTCTATCAAATGCCTGAGTGATGTCCAGGAAAACTGCGCCAGAGTATTGGTGCCATTCATACCCTTGGGTTATATGTTCGATAACCCTATAAATCTGTAGCGTTGTGGAGTGATATTTCCTAAAGCCGAATTGTTCATCTTGAATGACATGGTTGATATCTGTTGCCTCTTGAACCCGTGTGAGAATAGTACGTTCGGCTATCTTACCTATGCATGAAAGAAGGCTGATTGGTCTGTAAGTTTCAGGAAACTGTGTATTTTTTCCTGGTTTGGGAATTAGGAAAAAGTCGGCAATTTTCCATCGCTCTGAGAAATAATTTAGTCGGAGGATGGCATTAATGATGGCTACCAGATGCATAACCCCTTTGTGGGGAAGTAGCTTGAGCACCTTGTTTGTTATTCCATCTGGACCCGGAGCCTTTTTTGTTATTTAGTTTTCTTAAAATCTCATATATTTCTGTTGTGACACGGATTTGTTATTGGACTGGCTTGAGGCATTTTGAGTTATTTTACGCACTTGGGTGTGGATTTTACTTATGAAATATATATTTGTACTGATATAATTGGGGCTGCATTGTTTTTCTAAACTGTCAGTAAATGCTTAAGCTTTTTCCCTCGTCGTTGTAGACAACATTAGATTCACCTGGGATTGGAGGAAATGTAAAACACTTCGAACCGAGTGATTTCATCATTTTCCATATTGATTGACCCTCTGTGTTTAATTGGTGAATTTTGTTATTCCAGAGTTGGTTACGGTGGTCCTTTAACGCATATCGATCCTGGTTTGTTGCTCTATTGACTGCTTGTTTATCAGCTGGGTCCATTGTTCTCTGATATTGTCTTCTTAATCTGTTTTTCTCTTGGATAAGACGTTTTATATCATCTGGGAGTTTATTTGATGGTGCACATTTGGTTATATTTGTTACCTGTGTTATAGCTGTCAGTAGTTGTTTTCAAGAGTTTCACTGCTTTTTCTACATCTTCAGCAGATGTTATATGCGGTATTGGACCAAGGTTTTCCTGGAAGGCTGAGGGAAGTTGTTTCCAATTTATAAATGTGGTGGTGTTTTCCGTTAAATCTTGTATGGTGCCTAGTTGTAATATGATGGGGTTATGATCAGAACTTAAGTCGTTGATTGCTTGTATCTGATAGCTGTGCGCTATGTTTTTTTAATATAGCTATATCTAGTACATCAGGACGTCCAGTTGCTCCGTAATGTATGGGTTCGGTGGGTCTTATTACTGTTATATTTCTTGAAGTGGCGTAAGAGTTGAGTATTCTTCCGTTAATGTTTGAGTTTCTGCTGTTCCAGACTGAATGTTTGGCATTAAAATCTCGGTCTATAACTGCTGCTCTGCCTCTATCCAATTATCATTATATAACATATTTATGTTATAATAAAAAAAGTGTAAATATTTTTTTACATTTAACTTTAAAATTTTAAAAATAATTTTAAAACTATCTCTTTTTTCGAAATTCTATTTTATTTTCTTACATTTTTTTATACAAAATATGCTTATATTTTCAATTTTAGTTGCAATTTTATTTAAATGATACATCATCTGAATTTGGGCAAATATTACCAGAACGAAAAAGAAATCAATGGAAATCCGCCGTAGTTACTAAATACAATGGTTTAGTTTTTCTTCTGAATATTTCCACCACGTTCATTAACTGTACAACTGGAAACCGAATAATAATATGTTTCCCATCTAGTTTAAGTAACTTATTGTGATTTTATGAGGATAAGTTATGTTGACCTTTTGTGGGATAATAGTATCGAGACTGTCCTCTCGTTATAACCGCAAATGACAGAGATAACAGTCTGACGCCTTTTGATTTGACACTGCTCACAACACGGAAATACTAATAGAGCAAAAGTTCAAGGCGATTCTGACAACAGAAGATAGCGTAAGCTCCTAACTAATGATATTTGTTAATCACCATATTTTACACTAATTTACTTTAATATACAAAACTACATGTAATTTTGTTAAATTTTCGGTTATCATGGCATTCCCCATCATATGTGTTATCACAATTAATCTAAGAAATTACTACATTAAATAATAGGAAAGAAGGTCGCACACCAGTGAAATACTGAAATAAGCTTAATAATACACATTAATGTTAACAGGATGTTGCTGGATGCTGCCAGACATTCTGGCACGCTTCGTATTGTACGTGTAGTTTGCTGTGAAAGTGAAGTCAGTCGGTAACGCTTAACAGCCGTTTAAGCCAGCTGGCTTAAACAGTTGTTAAGCCTTAAACAAACTTTTTTTCCGATTTTTTAATAGTATTTACTTCCGTTTCCGGTCTCTCTAATACTTATATATTCTGATACGTTTTTAGAACATATCTTGAAGGAATGAAAAACACCTCAAAGTCCCAAAATTAAAAGCAAATCAGGGATATTCCTCAAATAAAGACAGAGATAATTCAAAGTAGCAGATTCTTCGTTTTATTTTATGTTTTAAGAAAAATTATATTGAAGCATTAAAATGTAACATATAAGGATCAGGTCCTGTCACAATAACTTGCATTAAAATAGGAGCGGAAGCTATTTTTCTCCATACCTCGCACATGTGCGTTGATTTCACCTTGCATCTACAATAGATATGTCGACACTGCAATAAACTAAACACCATCAACAAAAATTATTTATGTCTCGAAAAAAAATTCAAAAGGGAATACAAAATCATTTTTCTTATTTTTATTTCTTATTTCTTATGATTAATTCTCTTTCATGTTCTCCTATATTTGACGACATCTGAAGGAGTTTTCCCTTTTGACATTTGCACTGAAACAGAAGTTGAAAAAGATAAACAAAAAGTCAACCCAAAACGTGATAAAAAAAAAGAAAGAAAGAAACAGCACTAGGTTTCTTTCTTTCTAGCGCTTTAAATCGATGGTCATGACTGTAGTCATAACCAACAACCTCATTTTAATGTGAATCTCATCAGCGAAAACTTTATTAACGTACAACCGAAAATTGCAAACTAACCTACAGTAGTTAATATCGAGGGGTGGACTAAGGGTTAGATAATAGGAAAACCCTGATGTACAGACCAAAGATGAAACATTTTCAATGCAATCCAATTCCGGCTTTCATAAAAGTAGAATTGTGGTCTCACACGGAAAAATTCGCACTTTAAGGCAGTCACAAACATCTCAATCCCACAGTAGAATTCGAAGGTATAGCCTATTAGTTAGAAAGTACTAAAATATAATTAAAATAAAATTATGTTTTATTTTAATTATATTTTAATTATAAAATTGTTCTTTTGACTCAATGAATAAATTGAGTCAGATGGATAATTTTCTAACTTGGGAGAAAATCCAGGGGGTTTTCCAGAGCAGGAAAATCTATCAAATTTATTTGAAACCGAATGAGACCTCTTAAACATGGACTAGTAAAAGTTTCTACGCAGTTGTAGGGATTCAAATTATGCCCTTTAAAAAAAGGGAAGGGGTGTTGAATACTGAATATCCCTTAAGAATTTCCTAAAGCAATCTCTAGAATGACAAGTTTTTTCATCAACCAATGGACATATTAATACAAAAAAAAGGAGAGGAAGTGAAGTTTTTGGCTGGCACTTGAGGCATCGAAACGTTCTTCATAAGTAATCAAACCTACATTAGGAAATTGTCGGATTTGTCAACATTCAGTTCTCATTGTGTTGTGATAAAGAAATTCCGTGGTTTTATATCTTTTAAAGGCATTAATGTTTCTTGTATCATGAAGCCTGCAGAAATCTCAATGTTGAATCACACAAGACAACGTATAGATAGTATAATAAACAGGTCGAGTGACGTCATTGATATCACAGTAAGGGTAGAAAGAAAACTTAAGGTGCATGAAGGGTAAACTTGAATTCTGGGCAATGGGGAAAAAAGATTAAGAATGTAAAGGAATAGATCTAATTAATGTCAGAAAAAGTAATGTTAGTGTAGTTTAGAAATTTTCATTGGGTTCATCATCATCATCATCATCATCAAATTCCTGCCATGTACCCTCAAGGGGTCTACAGGATATGACAGTACTACATGAAAAAATTACATCATTACTAACTTCCTATCTACAATTTTCCTCCAAATCAGTCTGTTACTTGTTAAGACTCCAACATTATCAGATCTTATATTTCTATCGTCTAAGGCACTTTGTACCGTATCAATCCACCTATATCTTGGTCTTTCTCTGGGTCGTTTTCCTGCCAACCTGGCAGAGAACACTTGTTTTGCTAATCTTTCCTCTCCCATTCTATTAAGTGATCATACCACCTTAGATTAGCTCTGCTAATGCATTCCTGGATGCTGACAATGTCAAGTTCTTTCCTAATATCCTCATTTTTAATCTGATATTGCCATTGATGCCATCTGTTCACGCCTCTAATCTTTCTCAGGACTCTCATATCTGCGGTCTGTAGTCTTTGGTCAAGTGTTTTACTTCTGACCCAGCTCTCAGATCCATAAGTTAAAACTGGTTTGAACACTGTCTTGTACACAGCTAATTTAGTGTTCCGACTAATTTCTCTCTTATTCCATATGAATTTATTCAATTGACTTCCCACCATACCAGCTTTGCTGATTCTGTTGTCTATTTCTATATTTAATTTACCATCTTCAGTAAAAATCGTGGCTAAGTAGCTGAAATGTTTTACTTGTTCCACAGGTTCTCCATTCACAACACAGTTGACATTTTCAATGATTCTGCCTATTTCATTGTCTTTGTCTTTTTATTGCTGACCTTCATACCATATCTATTACAACAGCTATTCAATTTAGTCAGAGAATCTTGCAGACTTGTAGAGGATTTATTATCGTAAATACGTTCGTAAGTAAATACGATCGTAAATATGTATCGTAAATACGTTTTCTAGATGCACAAGATATATGATTTTAGCACATGACTTAGTATAAATTATAAAATTAGGATTGTCAGCATTGAAATTGATTTGAATTCCATAACGCAACTAAGATGATGAGAAGGCTTCGTCTTTTAACTGTGTTCATCGGCTGGTTTATAGATTTTGCAAGGAGCGAATCTGTGGGAAGGGAAAACTCGATACTTTTCTCTTGTGTAGTAAGATGATATGAAGTCAGCTAACCCACCAGTAATCACTAAGGACTATCTTTATTTCGGTCTAAAACCAAAACAAAACATAATTATATGTTATTTTAACAAAATAAAATAAGAGTTGCAAAAAATAATTCACCCTCACCACGAACACATACCGATAAAAAAAGTTTCGTATCTCACAGAAATAACGCGCGCCAACATACGATACCCTGCCCAAACAAGCAATGTTGGAATCCCTTGTAACGTTCACTCCTCACATGAATCCCTATCTTTCTATCAAATGGTTCCTTAAATTCATAAGGCTTTGAATATAAGACAGCAGTAATCTATAGGAAAATATTTACGATGATAAGTAATAGGTGATGTTAATTAACTACTGTGATGAGTAACATCACCTGATAAGTAACATATGCAATACCCTTTGTGATTAAGTCCTATTGAGTTTCGGTTTGTTTATTCAAATACGATTTTAGCTGTATATTCATCTCTCTCCTGATTATTTCAAACGAATTTATCTCCTATGAATGCAATAGAAAACAACATAACGATAGAATTTATGTTAGCGATCCCATCTTCGTTAACTTTAAAACAGTCAACTTAGTAACTGTTCATATTAAGGAGGGTTCCTAGAGCAATTAAAATTGTAAATGTGAGAACGCAACAGATACAGTAAGATGTACAATTTCAACCAATGGCACCGCTCATCCTATGAATGATTGCATTATGGAGGAATAGAAAACAAAATAGAAACACATGAGAGAGATATCAGATACATTAACAAACTTGAAAATTATTGTCTACAGTAAAAGAAAGGTTCGCATGGATTAGATGAAACTGGAAGAATATTTCGACACTTCAATTATTTCTTGAATATAAATGCAAGGCCAAGTAGTGACAGAAGAACAATAGCAGAATGATGAGCTTTCAAGAGTATAATCCTTAGAATGGCGATTATAAAGATCATACTGTTTTAAGCCTAAATGAACTACAAGGTATTATGACATGTTCTATTTCCTTATTTACGTTTTTCAAGTTTTATTAATCTTTACAATTGCAACAGCCTTGTCCATCTCATATGCACCGTACTGTACCGAGAAAATCCTAAAATAAAATCATCCTTCATTAAAATTTCTTCTGAATTATGTAAATAGCTGTTCACATCAACCACCATTGTCTATTTCTATTAATGTATACATCGGAAAGCACCGAATATTAAAATTTATGCATAAAATATTCGATAAAAAGTAGACGAAAAAGTTTACTCGTAGTTGATGTTATAATCTTCAATGTAAGTACCAATACAGTAACTGATATTGCCAATACAAAGGGATATACAGACCCATCAATTTTCATGTCTCATATGATAATATATACACATCTTTCTAGGAGTTGTATAATAATAACTTTACTGTGGTGAAATATCAAAATGAGAATTGAAATGATTATATAGATACAGCCGAGGCAACCAAAGTTATATAAAGGCTAGCGTATTGTGTCTGTTAATTGTGAATGCTTTTTTTTGGGGAGGGGGGGGTTCTTGGCCTATTTTTTGGGGATTAAAAAAAACTGAGTTCCCAAGACGAATAATCCTGGACCACCAAATAAGACTGTTTAAATCTTCTTCAGAAAAATCCTTATAAAAGTTCTTCTTAAGACGGGACTATGCCTTTCCAATAAATAAGTACTATCGTTACCCACAGAGCTGAGGAGGTCACATTATGTCCTCAAAATAAGCACATTAGTAAGAATCATCAGTAATTGTGATATATTAGATGAAAGTATTAATTAAAGAGGAATTTGATTAATATTTTGAAGCGAAAAAGTAAAGGAGTTCATCATGGGCCGAAAATAGCATAGCGATGTAAAGTGTAAAGTAAAGAGTCTGATAGTATTATTAGGAGAAAGAAAAGACAGGCGGAAGTAAAAGAGAGAGAGATAGAAAGGGGGGGGGGGCTCAGTTCTTTCATACAAAGGCTATCCTTTGTTCTTTTCACCAGTTGTGTTGCTGAACAACCAAAAGACCAAGTGAAACTAAGGTCCAAATATGACAGATTCCCACATGTTTGGCCTCATCTAATAAGCTAACAGACTTAAGTTGGCCTTCTCTGCCTGGCATTGCTCTCCAGTGATCCCGCAATTGACAATAAGACCACAGTGAACTAAAAAATAATATTTTGAGGACGCAACAACCTAACAGTACTTTTGAAGAAGTTGGTGAAATGTATATAAAGGAAAAAAAAGTAAAAATTGGGATTGTAAACATGACTAACGGTATAATAATCATTAGAAGAAAGATTATCCAGTAAACTTAATCCTATCACCGTAAGTGCATTTTATATTTTTATGCAAATTATTGAAATTCATGTTTTCTAGTAGGAAAAAATTATTCTCAATAAACCTAAAATTGCTATTATGTTTATTGTTTCCATTAAACATGTAACTGTTATAAAGAAACATTTTGAAACATTCTGAGGAAATATTCTTCATAGATCAACTATTCTTGATATTTTCTGCAAATGATGTTGAACGTGAACCGATGGAAAAACTTCTAAACGATATGTTAGAACTAGTCAAGATTTTCTTATTTGAAAATCTCTCCTATTACAGTGGATTCAAATACAGAAAACACAATAAATCAATAAAAATATTTATTTTAAGATACCTAAAACAAGCTTTCAATAACTGAATGTGTTGCATAAACTTCTAACCCTTTTTCTTCTCTGCATCCTTGTTACTACCGTTCTCCAAATCGACTTCAACTTTTTTTATTTTATTTTATTTTTTTATGTTGCAATAAACAGATTGGCCAGAATGGCAAAAGGAAGGAGGCAACGCATGCACAGTCAATCTTTGGCATTCAGGAACAGAACAGTGAAGGCAATGAGCCACTTTCCTAGATGACATTTTTCATCCTATCGCTAGCGTTCCACTCACGGCACTCCATCTAGTTTACTGGACGGCTACGATAAATAATTAAGGAAATCAGACAAAATCTTTCGAGCGAGTAAAAATTACTCAAGTGTCACAGGAGCACCAGAGCATTAATTTTAAACATCCTCGGCCATTTTTTTAAAGTAAGGTTTTTAGCTTGAGACGCTTTCCAAGAAGGGTTCCCATATATAGCAAGACAGGCCAGAAACGTAAAGCTCCGTCATTACCAGGCATTAGCTACAATGGAACTAAGTGCTCAGGCTGCGTTTACATTCTCTTCTCTCGGAAAGTATCACTGACCGATAAGGCTGTGCAAAATGGAACCTCTACTAGCAAAGTAGGGCTGTTGATTTTCATCGATTTCATGAGTTTTATGGAGTCCGGAGTGCCCCAGAAAGTCACGTCGGCGCTCCCGTGCAGTTTACAACCTGCCTAACTTAATTTACTTCATGGCCGCTACCGGAGCACCCCCACTGGAATCTCATCAATTATGCCTCTTTTAGGCCTCTTGCCCAGATGAAGTCCTCCTTTCAACTGTATTAGCAAGAGTTCCGTGTGTCTTTGAGCCCTGTCAGTCTTCAAATATTTAATTCTGTCTGGTTAGAATTACGGAGTTGCTTCTTTTTTTTTTTTTTTTCCTTTTTTTTTCTTCCCCAACGCTACCTTGCTTCGTATAAACACTACACTCTGAAGGGGATAAACTTCCAACACACGTGGTCGCTTGAAAAACTTAGTCAGCCTTCCTTTTCATCCCTCTACTTCTCCTCCTCCTCCTCCCCACACTAGCATTTTTAATGACCGAAGCGATAGTCAAGTATATGTTTACAAGCTGAAAGTGTGGGAACGCACCTCAAACTTCTTTTGGTTATGGATGCAACGTGGTTTATTTTCGACATTAATATTTACCACCGTTGGATGATAAATCGCATCCGAACATCTGGCTGCATATATACACTCAATTTGTACTGTACACTACTGGGAAAAGAAAATATTTGCATCATGTAGTTTCAGGTAGATTGATCTTATAGCGAACATGTTTCATATTTGAAAGCAGTAGTTGGGAATTAGTTTGAATGACGCTATACGGAAGTTAATAAATTCTGGATTTAATAAGGATCTGTATGTACATATTTTTCGTATGCAGAAATGTTATTTAAATCGGACCAAAACGAACACGTTATTATTTAATGTTACCAGCTAAAGATACGATGTGTAACTAATTGAACAATAGATATTCTATAACGTCCCTTCTTTTATTTTTTTTTAATGTGACTCCGCCCAAAAAACATTATACACTTATAGCACATCAGTGGGCTAAGTATTGTTTTCTAATTTTAATTTTCTATTCAAGCAGCTTCAGAGATCCAATAAATCGGTGGCGATCTTATACAGAACAGCGAAATTCTAAAACCTAAAGACAATTGCGAACACGCAGTCTGTTGGTTGGAGAGTGGATACACTAACCACTCTACCAACCAACCTGACATTCAAGTGACTCCTGTAGAAGTCACTTGAAGTCACTTGAAGTCACACATATAAAATTCATCCATTTATGGTCCGTCCGACACAAGTTACTCCTCCTAATCAGGAGTTTTTATGCAATTAATTCCGCTGACTTGTTACTCATGTGTTGTATTCCCTAAAGACGAATATTTATGTCTGTAGATATGCTTGTTCACGGGAGTGGGTTTGCCTGTTTGAGGGATGAAAAACCCTTCACCTAACTCACCTTTAATCAAAAAGTCCTGATAAAAGTTCCTGGCGTCATAGACAAGATTCTAACTCAGGTGTTTGCAACCAAACGGCTCCGTAGAAATAGTCGTCTAAGCTAGGGAAGCTGTACAAACCAAATAGGTCCACAATATTAAACCTCTCATTTTCTAGTTAGTCAAATTATCCAGGAAACTAATTGGATTTTGGAAAATATTTACAAGTATTTTTCTAAAGTTAGTGAGCAAGCGCTTTCAATTCTAATGTTGTATATTGAGTAACAGTGCCTAATACTTCTGGAGTCTACTTTTAGAGCAGATTATAAAGCAACAGCGTAGTTTCGAAGTGTTCTGTGTCTTCGATGAACTAGAACAATCTGTCGAACTTCTTGATTAAATATTGTCTACTATTGTTCACGTATTTTGACCTCATTAGCTATTTCTTATGCTTTCATGGTAAGTACCAATTTCTAAGCCAAAGTTCGGTCTCTCATCCTCAAAATATTTGAAAATATTGCATTACTCCTCTTACTTTCTTTATTTGTTGGAATATTTCAGGATGCGCGATGCACATCACTGATTTGAGAAGTACTTCATTCTCCATAACTGTACAAGAATTACTTGTGAGATGCGTTGAAATATTTATCCAAAAACAAGAGATTTACTTCATCCCATTAATGTCTATTGATATGACGATTTGGAAGTCCCAACAGGAATTACTATGGGAAAAGGGAGTGATCCATACCAGCATATGCAATATGAAAAAAAAAAAAAAGTAAATAAATAATATAAATCATTTTACCAAAGTATGCTTTAAATGTTCACGCGGTTAGCCGAGTGGCTATGCGCTTCGCAACCATATGTCTAGAAGGGACTTTCCTGGGTTCGATCCCGTCCCGACGTGAGGAACTTAAGGATCTTTCTCAAACATCGCCAAGTTAGTCGAACGTGAATTTTTTCTCCCCAGGTTATTTGAGGTTTTTTCATCCCGCAAGCAGGCAAACCAGCGCCGTGAACACACAGGCTACAGTCAAAGGACACACCGGGTCACATGGCTAGCCACCTTATCCTTGGGACGGGTATGGCTTAGAGTTAAGGATAGCTCCGTAACAAACCATTAGGCTTATACGTGAAGGGAACAAGATGTTTTAAACTAAACTCACGGGCGTTCGTGTAAATATGTAATGTTAAAATGAATATTTTTTAAAAAAATCAAAATGAACTGAAATGCAGTAAACATATTAAATACGTCATCAGGTACTTACTTGCCTCCTACATTAATACATTTTAGACATTGAATTCTGTAATATGATTTTCGCTAATTAAATGCTACTAAGAAGTGAATTTCAATTAAAATTATTTCATTCGAGTATTGTGTTTTTATAAAAATAGGAGAGAAAGAAAATCCAACTTTGCGTGCAGTTAATTTTTTCCCGAGGTGAAAATAGGTTTTGAGCTGACAGCTAGCAGTCTCTAAATTAGGTTAAGTTTGAAAAGGGTATTTGTATTGTTTAGATCACAGTACGTGTCGCTATCCTTATCTTCGCACAACTAGTCTTCTGTAACATGCAGTGCGGTGCATTACAGTTAGATGAAGTAAATGTTTGTTCATGGTGAAGCTTTTAAAGAATTCTTAAAAAATTCATTACGTTAAAGATGGATTATTGATGGTATTCATTTCACGTTAATTGAAAAAATATTGGGGGATATTGGGAATTAAAAATATTGAAAAAAAAAAAGCATGCGTATGGCATTTAACAAAGCTTCTGCATATTTGTTGTTACCTGAAATCATAGACTCTTTTTTCTCTCTTCATCCATGCAAAAATTCCTAGTTGAACACATTGAATGAAACTATCAGTTATTAAGAATTGCACTCAATTGATATCATCATCCGGGACTCGAGCTTAATTCTTTTCTCGATGGAGTAGAGGACTGATGCGCAGACTAATGATATTGTGGAACTAGTTGCGCAATCTCCAAAAGAAGCTAACTTTCTTCAAAAATTAAAACATTGAAATTCAAGTTAGAATAAGTTAAAAATCACATAATAATAATAATAATAATAATAATAATAATAATAATAATAATAATAATAATAATAATAATAAACACCACTTGAAGTAAAGCAGTATGCACTTTCAAAATTTATTTCGTCTTTTTTGCGTTCCAGCGAATGCGACAAATAGTTATAGGTATTCCGATGGCAGACTGCTTGCCAGAGCGAATAATGTACCTGATCTCCATAGAACAGCCTGCGGGTTCGAATCCCACCGGAAATAAATGCGTGGGAGTGTTTATAGGTGGTAAATCAATCTCATTGTCTTATGTGAGATCACTTCCTTTATTGCAGCCCTGAAGTAGCTTGAAGGAAAGTGGACCACATGATTTCTAGTCGGCAAAAATAAAAATAAATAAATAATCTTGGTGTGCAATTTCCCATTCATCCATCTAAGACGGGTTGAGGCCCCTGATTAGGAGCTTGATGGAATTTAATGGAGTCGGGTTACCATTCCTCTGCTACATTTCGATGGGGAGTATTTCATGTCTGTACAACTGTGTATTCATGGGACCGGTTTGCCTGTTGTGAGAGACGAAAAACCCGAGTTTCCGGGCAGAAGCACCCTCTACCTCCGTATGAGACCGTCTAACTCATCGGTTGATTGAAAATACCTGAATAAAGGTTCCTAGAAGGGCCCATCTATACCGACTGAGCTACGGAGGCTCTTTTGACAATTTCTGTCGTGATTATTGGTCAAGAGGGTATGCTCCATTCATTTTCAAGGAAGGCATTTTAATGTAATAATCAAACTGTCCTAAATATTTTACTTCACTTCAGCTTTTGGTCAAATTCAACATTTTTCGAAAATCGAACATCGGTATCATTTCGACAAACTACAAAAAAGCGAATCCATAAATTCTTGGTTAAGTTCAAACAAAGTCAAGAGTAATAACCCTATCTAGACACGCACAGTATTAGCTAATTATCCCTGTGTGAATTAAAGCAAGCATCATGCAGACATATAATTACCCCCAAACATAATTTTCACTTTGTTTTGCTTTCCTCAAGCTGTCGACATCGGCTCTGAAAGGTTTACGTGATGTGTGAGAGCATAATTATTTTGGGTCATGTGACGCGTTGTATCAAATGCTTTCGATGGAGTAGCCACCCACTTCTGATCATGACGCCAACTATGGGTGATAATAAAGTGTGTGTGTGGGGGAGGGGGTTGCCGTAACTAGAACGCATTGTTATACATGCACCAAAAAAAAAAGGTCTCCAGCAATAAGCAAGCGCTGCGATTGCACTTTTCGTAAAACACACGCGCACACACACACATCCTTAAACGCCAACACCTGACGGCCTCGCAACCATTATCCACGCCTCACGTTATCGTTAACGACGTGATAAAATCTCGCTGTTAAGTTCCTGTCAAGACACCAATAAAACTCCCATTTCCGGCGCCATTTTGAGATGCGAATCTTCTCCTGAATAGCAATGATGGCTGTTAGCGCAATCTTGACCCCGTTTCAAAAGAAATCAGAAAAGTGACGAAGAAAACCGACTTCTAATGATAAAAAAAAAGGTGACCTCCTCGTGTCGTAAGGGTCTTTATCACGTGGCCGTAAATCTTGAGAGCGGCGGTAGTAATGGACGTCAGATAACGCGAAAATTTGTGGAGTGCTGCTAGATGGCAAGGGGGATAACGATCCTACAGTTTTCTGTCTTTGCGGTGATCGGGACAAATTTCCAAGTAGGTGAAAAAGGAAAATTCTACTGAAAAAGTAAACATTCCGTTAGGCAGCTATCGTAAAGGAAATGCCGAATTTTGATTTATTATTTTCTGATATTCAGGGGACTTTCATTCATTTCTCCATTTTTTTATGTTTTTCGTAATCTATTAAAAAAGTCAGCATATGCGACTATCAAGAAAAAGATCGAAAATGTCAATAGAAAAATCTAATGCTGACAATTTCACCAACGAATAAGAAAATGACGTCATATGATTTTTTCTCATTTTTATGAGGATAATAACAAAATAAAAAAAAAAAACCTGGTAGAGTATTTTATAAGCCTTTTTAGCGAGTTACATTTATTTTAAACAACTGGTGAAACAACTATGGCTATGAGGCTAGTGATTTATGCCAGTTATTTGCGCGTATTCTTCTAGCTAGATTGCCTATTTGCGGACTGACAAGCAGAGTTTCAGGCAGAATAAACATCGGTATGAGACAAACTCATAACAGTTCCTCCCATCTAGTTCTTTATTTTTTTATTTAGCGATCTCATAAAGAGACAACTGAGTTTATTCTTCTTGAAGTGCGTGTAGCCTCATAGCCATAGTCTTTAAGAGCATAAAAATAAACACATACTTGGAAGGCATATTATTCTTCTCCCATAATTGCTATAACATTAATTCCGATCAACTCAGTCTGAGTGGCTGTTGTTCTGACACCACTAATCTGGCTTTCAAGAGCTAATAGTAAACAAAACTAATAATTTGGTAAAATAAAGAGCCAAAAGGCTTCAGTTCGGCGATGCAAAATTATAAAAATCAAGTGGATATTACATCCCGCATTATTTCAAAGCCGAATGTAGAAATTATGGAAGTTTCGTAAAACTAAGTTGGTCAGAGAGGTTGCGGGAATACACCCGCCAGCATTTATGACCACTTTAGAAAAGATGCACGCTGTACATAGATTCACTTTCTAATTTGGTCCATGATGGACCAAATTAGAAGGTAACTCAAAATCACTCGAATTAAAAAAAGTTGGGATTCTGAACTTAGTTCTTACAACTCAGTAAGCGTATTTTTTTTTATCTTCAGGGAAATCAGTTGTAATCCAGATATTTATAATGCAATGGATTAAAACTATTCTTTGTCATACCATACAGCTTTCATATTTCTATTGCTAAACAAGTTGTATCTTCCTTTCTCCAGGAAGATTTTAGACTCAATGACTAAGCCAAGATTTATCAGTGGACTCGTGCGATGTCAAATAGCTATGCTGCAAACACGACTGAATACTGCATTATGCAAATATTAAAATTTATTTACGAAGATGACCTAATTCTATGGAATAAATATTAATACAAATTTAAAATCCAGTTATCTTCTTCAAGACGTATATCCTCTATTTATATTATTTTTATATCCTTCAGAATGAATTCGTTGTATGAATTATTAAACGTTTTTTATATTCATATTCGTGGGGTTAACCAATAATAAATAGAAGTGGATTATATAGCTGCATAGCTATCCCAGAGAAAACCACTGCTGAACTGTAAGAATGACTTAATTCTTATTTTATGCATGTGTATTTTTAAATGAGCACTAATTTTTTAACAGAAAACTGTGTTAGAAAACTAAAAAAAAAAACTGTGGAAGGGTTATTGTTGTTTCTTCTACTCTCTGTATGGTTTACGTAATGGTGTGGAAGAGGTTCGATTTGCGCGGCATTTGAAAGGATAAGCAGTGGCGGCTCGTGGCTTGAAATCGTGAGAGGTGCTGCAACTTTCGAAATATACATACACACTGTAAGTACAGTATATAAAATATTTTTTATACACTACTGTACACTGTATAGTACAGTGTATAAAGTATAAAAGTTTGGATAAAATATCAAAATTACGTAAAAATTTAAATAAAAAAAAATTAAACATGAAACAATATTGTTTATTATCGATAAAATTATACAGTTTAGTATAATTCAAAATTACTTCAAAATAAAATCCATTCCTTTAATTGTAATTAGTGGAATGGATTTACAATTTTTGAACATTACAATTAAATCTTTTAATTGTAATGTGGAAATATTTAAAGAGACGGAGTAAACACGATAAGCACTACGAACACTCTACTACTGGCGCACTCTGCATATAAACAAATGTGGAACTGCGCGACGTACAGTGCCGCATTACGCTTATAGCTCGCATCTCACTACGACGTGCATATGCTTGCACGCGTGTGGTATGCTAGCGTCCTTCGCCCTCCTAAGTGCTACAAGATGGATTTTTATTATTTTTTATACAAAATAAATAAGAGAATGGTGTAGGATTGTTGATGATAAAATTAAATATTACAAGCAAATATAAATAAATTAATAAATATATTTATATATCGAGAAAAACTGGGGATGCTACAGTTCTACAGTGCCTATGCACGAGCCGCCCCTGAGGATAAGTGTTGTTCTTCCAACTACACTTGTGGCGTACTAATGGAAATAAAGATGATTAAAAAATGATAATAATTACCATCTGGAACTCTCACAACAGACTAAAAATTTCTTGTAATTGTAGAGACAAATGAACTTGAAACTTTTCTTTTATCAGCTATCATGCTTATTACGAATGTGGCATTATTTATAGATGGTCATTATCGATGAAGATAATGACCATCTATAAATAATACCATCTTTCATAATATATTTCGATACATTGTTTTCAAATGGCAATTACGTTCTCATTATGCAAACTAGAATCGTTGCTGATGCTATTAAAAAACAGAGCGTTTGCTTAACATCGAATTTAGTTATTACTTATACCTGGCATTTCATTACAGTGCCATCTGTTATGATAATTTTGTACTAATCACACAGAGAATAATTAAAATTATATTTATAGAGAGTATCAATAGATACTGAAAAAACTATTTTGAAACTAACTATTTTGAACAACTATTTTTAACCAATGTTGAAGAGTATCGTATTATTTCAGTCTATCAGAAATTTTACTACTTGGGTTACTCTTCTGTTCATCACAACGGGGTGCACTCTGACCTCCTTTTTGCTACTGTTCTGCGAAAAGACTATAACTCAGCAGGTAACAAGTCCCTGTTGTGAGATTGTTGGATAAACGGTAATATAAAGAACTCTACTATGGTTAAGTCTATAGGTTCACTTCTGTGACAAGCGCTCTGTAATATATGCTTCACTAACTTCAGGAATTGAGATAACAACTAAAATTAAGATAAGACCACAAAATTTTGCTTCTTTTTTCCGGATAATATTTCTCTGCTTCTTTTCTATCAGGTAACTATTTTGGTAGACGATGTGTCTTGCTAGCGTTTCATTATTTCTTGTACAAAAGAAATCGTATATCTTAGTAGATTACAATCGGATTGATTTGTGTTCCATTTATTTTCCGAATTTATTGCACTCGATAAAGACAGTATCAGGAGAATGGCAGCCATGATGACTGAGATAATGAGAGGACTGCAAGCAATCTGGTTGTCTAATTATCAGTTAAATATATTGATGAAACTAACTTTGAAGATTCCACAACAAATTATGAGGAACTGTCGATAAATTTATACAAAGATTATCATTTTATATATTATAAAAGTATGGATCATGAAATTACAAAATAATTTAGGCCTAGGGAATAGAACAGAATAAACAAATTTAAAAACTGAATAACTGAAAAAAATGTCCCAAGAAAGCTTTACATAAATAATTCTATGCATAACTTATCATAAACATGTTAAACAATTACTTAATGATGCATATTACATTTGGCATCAGAAAGCAGTTGCTCAAAAAAGCAATAAACAACAATAATAATAATAATTTGTGAGTTCAACTTCATCATAGGCCTGTAGAGTAAGATAGGCTGAGAGTCAGCAGATAGTAGGAGAGGAAATAGAGATAGAGTGCCTAATCTAATACTATGCACAGGTTAAAGAGGTCTCAGTTGGCCTGTTTTAACTGTTTGCCCCCTAGGGGCGATTCTAAAACGGTCGTTGACTTTTCACTTTAAAAAAAAGTAAAAATCCTAAAAAGGAAAACATGTAAAAAAAAAAAAAAAAAAAGATACAGAGAAAAGCAAAAATTGAAAGGTAAACTTAAAGGTGGAGGAGGATCTGGCCCGAGTGATGCAGCTCACAAGGAACTGCACCGCCTCGCTGTAAGGCTTCGCAGCTCGGGTTCTCAGGTCCTCCCCCACTTGTGGGAGCTGAATCCAGTGAAGCTGTGTACAGAAAAAAAAACCACAAGATGGTTACTTTGTCTTTCTTTTGTTGTGGACTGTTATTATTCTTTTGGCCACCTCACTTCCCTTGGCCATGTCTAGTTTGCAGAGAGCTATATAGAACGTCGAATCTGCCTCCTCGTCTAAACCCTGGGCTACCTCAACTTGCTCAGGGGTGATTTTGCTGATGTCATCAACAAAGATGTCACCCCATTTTGCGCTGACGACGTCAGATCCATGTTCCCCTGTGAGGAGGAGTTCATGTTCTCCTATTCTTTCCATCGCTTCTTTGAATTTTTCCGCGACCACGGGAATACTTCTAATGAGATGGCTAAGAGTCTCCCCTGCTTTTGCGTGAGGAACTTCTGGGTGGGCGGTCTCAGATACTTTTGCTGTTTTAGGCGTTACCAACTCTTCTTCCTGTGGGCTTAATGGCCGTTTGGAGGTGTTGGTGTTCACCTCCATCTTTCCTTCTTCCTTATCTGTATCTGTATTAATATTGATATTGATGGTTTAAATAACGACTGTTTCTTCTTGTTGGATTTTACTGCTTGTGGGAGTTTTTTCCCCTTACGATTTTTCTTAGACGTGGAGGTATGGATTTCTATTGTATCAGGAGCAGCCTCGAAAGGAGGAGAAACTTCCTGTGCTGTGTCATTGCACCCCCCCCCCCCATCCTCTCAGCAAGGGTTCTGGATGGGCATGTGTCCACTTTGTGGTTAATGACCCCACATTTCAGGCTGGCTGCCTCACACTTATCCTGGTTGTGGCCTGCTTCGAGGCAGTTCTTACACTTCACTCGCGGGCAGTCCGCCCCAAGATGAGTGAAGGCGCCACACCTGAAGCATTGCCTCTTTACGCCAGGGTAGTTTACCATTACCCTAGCTGATCCGATGACGACGAAGTTTGGATACACTGTTTTCATCTCGAGCGAGATGTGTACTTCGCCCGATTTCCATTGAGGGTTGTCTGCATCGTTTAGGACTTGTATGTTGCGTACAACGCCCCATTTTCCGAACACTTCATGGAAGAATTTTTCGTCACTTTGTATATACTCCAAGGGGAATGTGGGGATTTTAATCATTTTGATAATGCTCCCCACCATAAATGGAACAATTTCCTTACCATTACATTGAAAGCCTTCGAGTAATTTTTCTCTAGTCTCGGCGCTCCTGACTACGACTTGGTATCTGCCATCACCAAAGGGAGTGAATCCAAAAATCTGGTCCGCACCGACGCTGTCAATCAGGGCCTTAGCCAAAGGTCAGGGTCTCAGATCGGCGTCAGTCTCGATGTCGAGAGTCCGTGTGCGCGGCAAAACATTGGCCATAGCTGGCGAGTGGGGGCTAACTATTTCCACCACCACCAAGTGTTTATTATTGCCCCGGTCCGGGGTTTAGGAAGATCTGTAAATCTTCGTTAAATATCGTGAGCTCCGATGGGACTCGTACCGATATCAACGGTTACGAACACATACTATACTAAATTTGCTCTTAGCCTGCTAAATTGGTAAGAACGGATACTACACTTTGATCTTAGCCAAAACGCGATGCTACGAATTTATAATTCATCAATTACAAATATTATATATATATATATATATAATCATAATCACGGCATCTCACGGTCGACTAACTTTTCAATTAACAACACAATAACAAGAATAAAACAAAGTGAAACTCGATTAAGCGGCACTTTATAACGTGATGCGACAGAATCTTAGCATCGCTTATCAAGAAAAACATAATATATTTTTATAGGTGTATTTAGATAAATATATATTTTTCATTTTATTTAAAGAATTATTAAAATAAAAATCTAAATTTTTTGTATTTTTTTCATTTCCATTCTTTTTGTTTACTTATTTATTATCAATGTTTTCCCACTAAAGCAAACAAAAAATACAGTATATTAAAGCACAATCTAATGATCGATGTATTGCACATTTTATGCAGTTTTCTCTTCTTCCTCCTATCACGAATCTAGGCAAGGTGGCCTGTTTCGGTCTTGGCCCAGCAGTCTGTTTTTGTGTCTATGACCTTTTGGTTTGTAGTTCGGCATCTTCCTGGGTAGTCTACCATATGCCATACGTTCTAGATGATCTTTCCATTTGGGTCTGTATTTTTGTGTTTGGTTTAGTTCTTTTAGTGTCCCTTCATTTCTTTTCTTTTTTTCTTTTTTTTAAATCTAGTCTTGTGTAACATGCTGATCTCACATATTTCATTTCTGCTGCAACGACACTTTTCTTATCTCTTATTGTCCATGCTTCACTGCCATCAGGGCCGGTCCGAGAGTATCTGATGCCCCTAGGCAAAGAAAATTTAGGCGCCCCCTATACATTGTCTTTATATATTTCTCCCCAAACTATGTAGCAAACTCTGGTGCCCCGAAGCTTAGCGCCCCTATGCGATTGCCTAGCTTCGCCTAATGATAAAATCGGCCCCGACTGTCATATCATGTAAGATATATAAAATGAAAATATTTTCTATATGAATTCCGTGTTTGTTGCTTAACATCAATTCTTTGATTATTTTATTTATAAATATTCCAAATAATATTGGAGAAAGGGGTCAACCTTGTGTATATAATAATAATAATAATATTATTATTATTATTATTATTATTATTATTATTATTATTATTATTATATCACACCTCCAGGGAGTCCAAAGACTCATCGAGGGAGGGCATCAACTCTACAACTCCAAGTCTCACTACTCCACCAACCTTCATCATCTACGCCAACGCCATCTACCGCCAACTACCACCACTAGTGCTTCCACACACAATCACAAACATCCATGCCCACGGCTGGATAATATAATATAATATAATATAATATAATATAATATAATATAATATAATATAATATAATATAATATAATATAATATAATATAATATAATAATTGTGCAACAATGAGTTATAACCTTGTATTACTCTTATGAAGATTTGAAATAAATAAAGATATTTTTTAAAAAATCTTAATCTTACAATTAGGCATGACTACTCTGTACAGTTTACGTCTTCATAGTGGGAAACTGTGTTGAACTCTTTGATGAGATATCCAGTCCATTGTACTGCACCTTATATATTGTAACTAAACTAAGTTAAAAATTAAGGTTAAAATTTGCTCCAGGTGGCCTCCTAATATTAATCTCCAAATTTCTCTTTTCAGTTCATATTTTACTATTAATTAAATATTTAAAATAATTTAAATCCGTCGTACTATTCGTATATCATAAACTTCAGTGTTAAACAAATTTCGGACGTCCATTACGTGATCAAAATTGGAGATTTTCTCTCCTTTCGCTCTTCTACAAGAACAGATTTATAGGGAGACTTTAACAACAGCCATTAATACTTCAAATAGGTATTTTATTCTGGTACCACCTTGTAAATATTTTCTTAAACGATAAGATATTCACGTTTTGGGACATAAATAATCAATGTACAACACACACACATTGATAAAAACGATGCAGGATCAATGGAGAATAGGATATGATATTTATTTTTATGCTTAATCTTCGTTTTTATAAGCTTTTAGTAAGGCGTAATGAATTTTACAATCTGGGACCTCAATAAAAACACCCATCATGATCATAACAGAACTGTGTATGCCATTAAAGCTTTTAGTGTGTACTCCGAACATAATCCCCCTTCTCCTCGAAATGCCTCCAGTACCGCTGTGTGTTCTATTGTTCCTCCACACTTGACACCTTTTTATATATTCTTTACTACCTTTCTTCCAAGTTACCTGCAACTTTGCATTCGCCGTCGGTCATGTGATTTAATGATAGCAGCAGCTTCCATTTACTGATTACACTCAACTTATAGTGGATCACGGAAAAACATCAGGCACCTTTTACGGCGTTTGTCTACCTCACTGGCACACACATATACACCAACTGACCGTCCACCTTAATGTTCTGCCTCATGTAATGAGCCAATGGAGACCTCTGACGACGTGACCAGCCTTAGAAAACTCTCAGCGATTAGCTTTCCTGCAGAGTCCTTTTTAAGGATCAGCTTTCTTCTTGCTCAGATAATGTAATATGTTAACGGCAAATTGTACTCCCCCCCCCCTTTTCCTCTTAACTTGTGTACATCGAAAAAAAAAAGTAGACAATTGAACAGATAAGTTGCGCGATGAACAATAGTGTTGGCGCATGCGTATTGATAGCTTATTATACTTCATGTGATAATGATGGATGAAGACTGCTGACGATAATGTATTACAAACTTTTTTGTTATTATTATTATTATTATTATTATTATTATGCGATATAATACGATATAATTCATTAAAAAGGAACCAATAAAACAATATCTGACAAAAAAAAAATTATAAAGCATAAGACAACGCCTAAAAGTTGTATAAAACACACCGTCTGATGTAATGAAGCGCTCACTGTTTCATACTAGGTTTTTCATACTTTTCACACACACACACACACACACAAATAGTCAACAATTAATCTCAGCCATCATTATTAATAGTGTGTTCTATTTCGCTGTTTCCAGAGTATACTTAGCATATAGAAAAAAAAGTCGGGTAGAAGGGGAGATAATAAATCAAAACAAAGAGACATAAGAAGGGCAAACATATCAAAAAGTGTTAATCAAATTCTAATTTTATTCAATACATCGAAAAAAAATGTTAAAGCTTTCAGAAAATATTGAAAGGTTTTGGAAAAATTCTAGATTCGTTCTGTTACATCAAGAAGTAAGAATTGAGTTTTTACGCACTTTTTTTCTGGTCAAACGTTTCAGGAAAAATTATTTATACTTTATAATAATAAATTATTTATACCTAACTAAAAATTAGGAAGTATATACTTAGAGTTACATCTATATCCCCCCCCCTCCCCAGTCCCTCTTCATTATTCAGCATGCTTTGTCAAGCGCCTTCTGGGGATCTTTGACGTATGCAATAATTATATTTTAAAACTTAATCAGGAGAACATCCCATTAGTTAATTTCTAACTTCTAATATAGAGATTCCAAGTATAATCGTCTTAGACTCATTCTAATGCCCCTGTCTTAACCCGGATCAGTTTTGTTCTATGTAATAATCTCAAAGCAAAACAAAAAAAAAAAGTAGAAAGAATGGAGAGGGGGGGGGGGATGTGGGCAATAAGTAAACCATCTGGCTGTTGATTTCGTTTTAATTGTATCTTGGGCTACCAAAGTCTCCATCAGTGATGGCCTGCTGTGTCTACAAACACATTCATTAAGATCATTTGCTTGCGACTTCTTTTAAAAGAACTTTCTTTAACAATACTGTTGGATGTCTTGGAGGTAAAAATTAGTAAGTGAAGCACTCTGAAAAGACAATTAAAATAACTGTTTCCCTATTCATAACGACCTTATGAAATCATAGGTTCCTTCTAGAAAATAATGCCGATGATATAGTCTCTCTGTTAAGTATGGGTATGGTCTGAACGTGTCCCAAACTAATGAGTTTTATTGACGACCTTTCTGCTGATAATGGTTTCTGTAGGCGGCTTCTAATACATCTCCGCACACCATTAAGGTGTCCGTAATTACCTAACTTACGAAGCTCTGCAGTTCTTGTTAGTTAGCTGCTTGTGACCCTTTCGTTTCCAGCAAGCAACATATCAGAACAGAGAAAGAACATTAAAATCGCTAAAATTTATACGTGAGTGAAGAGAAACAAAAGTTAGTCTTCACTTATTAATCTGTATGCTGATTTGCTTCAAAAAAAATTCTGTAGCGTAATTCCAAAAATGTCTTCGGCTTAGAACATCTAGGTTTAGACCCTACGAAGGAAGTAGCTTCACAGGATTCAGAAGTCCTCTTCACAGTCAATTAAAGATGACTTAACCGGTTTCAAGCGAAGGTGAGGTTGTTCCTTTTGCATCTCCAAAGCAGCCATAGAATATAACATGATTATATTGCTTCAGAATATATCCGTTAACCCTCGAAGGAAACCAGGATCACCAAATTCAACTCTTCTTTTGTTTCATCTTTCTTTTTTGCTAACATAAATTATCCACATCGCCCTAAAGTTTCCCGGTAATCAAAAATCGCACACACATAGCTTATACAACTAATACAAAGATAAGTCACCCAACTTATAAGCTTTTTTAAAGTCAAAAACACTTTGTGACGTCCGCGCGGTTAGCCTAGTGTCTGTGCGCTTCGCAACCATATGCCTGCGGAGGGAGTGTCCTAGGTTTGATTCCCGTCGGTGACATGAGGAGCTGAAGGATCTTCCTCAGCCATAACCAAGTTAGCCGCTCTTGGGCAGCAGGGTTTTTCCCCCAGTTTATCCTGAGGTGTTTTCATCCCGCAAAGCAGGCAAACCGGCCTTGACAACTCAACACTACGGACCTAGGATACACCGGGGCTTAGGGCTGACCACTTTATCCTGTGAACGGCTTGAGGTCCGATGATTAATAAACCCTCGACACCGCAAGGTAAAAGAGGGAAAAAGGAAGATGAGATGAGACACTTTTTGGACATTTCAATAACAGCTTCTAATGTTTGAATACATTTATTGCATAAACATTATTTTTTAGTGAATATGATTAAAAAATTATCCCGAAATTTTTGAAGAACAGACAATTTTTTTCGAAGTTCTACCTAACTGTCTCATTTAAACAAAAAACAGCATATATTCAGCTAAGTTCTGAATTGATTTTCGTGTATAAATCAACGATGCCACATAGTGATGCAATGTAGTGTTTATGAAATAGGTTTCTATGAACCAAATCGGATCGGTAAATATTTATAAAAATAGTAGTAACCAATGAACATGATAAATATTATTATTAATAATAATAATAAAGAAAAGTTCAAAATCTTTCCCTGTTGAACTGCATTTATGTTTGATTTGTGTCTAAATTATAAGCAAATGTAAATTAACCTATTATCATCAATATGGATGCTGTTTGATGTCCGTAGATGATTCAATAAATCAACAGTTTTGAATTGTATGAATTGTAGATGGCAGTGTCACGTAATA
The DNA here is from genome assembly GCF_054136105.1 of Typopeltis vanoorti. Lineage (NCBI taxonomy): Eukaryota > Metazoa > Arthropoda > Arachnida > Uropygi > Thelyphonidae > Typopeltis > Typopeltis vanoorti. The sequence goes on from NC_143549.1 coordinate 146,211,093, forward strand.
AAGACCTTATATGATTCTAACCAATTCCAATGTAATTGATCTTAGAATATTGGCTTTTCTACTTTGATTTTTGTAAAATATTGTATATGTTAGTGTAACAACTTTAAATGATATACAACAACAATTTCTCAAATAAAACTCCTACGAATCCTAATTAGTGTTTTCTAGCATTTATGATAATTCCAAACATGAGAGACTGTTGAATTAATAATACTCAAATAATTTATAGTTTGGATGAGTTTATAGTCCAAACTGTTTTTCAGTTTGAACCTGGTCATTCAAACGTTGCAGCAAGTGAAACAAACAAAGCAACACGATTAAGTCACACAGGCACTAAACTGAACTCGTATTATATCCGTGTTCTCAATCGGTTTCCATTTGAGACTTAGAATTGCTTGAATAGATTTAGACAACGTTTCACATACGTAACGAGATGAGAACTTAGGTCCTTCTAAAGAAGTCGGATGTGTTCTATGTTACTTTTCATTTAATAAATTAGGCGGAAGATTATTCCAACACTGGAAGTAAAGATAATGAAAAAAATAGGTTGTTCTGACGTAAAAGGATGGATGGCATTTTAAATTTTCGAAAGGATGGCAGATTGTTGTTGTTGCATCATGTATTTAATGAGCAGGGAAAAGAGTATAGGTGCTAATCCGAACGCCAGTAAAAATGGATGGCAAAATTAGGATAAAGAAATGTAAAAGAAGTGCTGTTGATTGAGTGAAGAATAAAGAATTTAGTTATTGTTATTGCTGTTATTATCTATTGCAATAGACTGCCACAAGGAAGACCGTTATAGGTTTGATTTTGGTCATCGACTAGAGGAAGTGTTTTTTTTTTTTTTTAAATATAAAGTTCTAAAGTTAAAAGAAAACCAAATAATGCGTAACCAAATATTTCAGAAGCCTCTCATAACTTGATATTTGGCGAGAAATAAAACGCAGTTGGAGTGTTTTCACAATACGATCAGTTATAGTTAGAGACTAAGATGCTCCCGTAACTCCAGTTTCGACGATGACTTTCGTATGGAATGACTGTGGTTATAATACCGTCTACATCGCAAACAATCTTTATCAGGGCTTTTCGTTGGAATGTGAGTTAGCCGGTCTCAGACGGAGATGGAGGAAATTTCATCGCGGAAAATTAAATGATGACGTTTTTTTCTTTCTTTCCACCCTGCAAACAGACCAGCCTGCCAAGAAAACGCATGCTATTTACATACAAAGTATATTTATAGGAATAAGGATAACCGTGTTATCCTAGAATTATGGTTACGAAATCCAAGGACAGTTTGAAGGTTGTGAGCACTTAAGTGCCTGTTAGAGCCACTGATTATGAGAGCTTACAAAAGTATCTCAGACTTCCTACAGTGACTTAAAAATTAAAAATGGATTCATTTACAATCGTATACTATATCCAGCAGCAGTTTAGTTAAACTAAATATCCAAAATAATATTTTGTTTTCCTATTTCACAATCACAGTCAATCATCTCCATATAACCCTAATGATTTTCACTTTGTTGATTTTAATACAATATACTGCGCATGCGTTCCTGATTGGTTTTCCTTTTCAGTCCTTTCCGACCATAGGACTTTGTAGGCATTGCCGACAAACTATTCCTGGTGAGATTTTTACAGGATAGTTCACCATTGCTCTCCCAATTCCCCAGTTTTTATCCAGGCTCGGGACCGGCGTGTGGCTGGGATATATTCATGACTATAATCCATGTGTGTTCACGTGGCCGGTTTGCCTGTTCTGGGGAGGGGACAAAAAACCGAGTTTCCTGGGGGAAAAAATCCCATACCTCCGCATGAGACCGGCTAACTCACCTTTAGTCGAAAGAGACCAGATAAAGGTTTCTCACGTCACTGACGGGAATCGAACCCAGGTCTTTCTCACAAATACAGAATTACAAGTCTGTTACCTACATATCGGCTGCGAAAGAGAAATAATGCAGTGACACTTGACCTTGATCACAGCTGAAAAATGTGTTCATATATTTCATTAATTCATTCAACCACCACTTAGAGTGGTTTATTATAGAAATAAAAGCAGTCTCAGAATATTTTTTCTTCTAAGCTCATAAGTAGTTTGCCTGGTTGGCAAAATGGGCAGCGTCTCCGCTCTTCATCCAATGCATTCGAATCCTACTATAATATATGTCGGTGAATGCCTTTAGGTGATTTCCATCTTCCAGTATAAGACTACCTCCTTCTTTATTAAAGGCCTGAATTGGCTTGAAAAAGTTCCCTCTTTATTCTCTTAAATAGATTCCTATCTACCTCTTACTCAGTATTTAAATATGTCGTAGGTTTCCAATCATTGCTGAGTAGATTTCTCAAAAAAAAAAAAAAAAAGATTGTGATGTGTTTCGTAGTAAACTAAAAAGACATCTTAGCTGACCATAGAACGTTACTTAAGATGTCGCAAAGAATTGGACATCTTAAGTAACGTTCGTAAATTTCGTAAGCATGTCCTAGAGCAGAAAAATAAAACCAAAAAAAAAAAGACAGTTTTTCTGCCAGGAGGTTGAGAATCAAACAGATTCCATATGAAATTTATTTTTAAAAATTATATAAAAAAGAAACTACGATATTTTTGAAGAGAAATTGCTTTCTGAATACAAAAAGTATCAGATTCTAATGAATTTAATATTTTCAAGTCTCCGCTCTGTGTTTAATAAATAACATAAGAAATAAAGTCCCGGATGTCGGCTTGGCGTCACCTGTCATTACATTTCGTTCTCCGGAACCCTCTGTCAATGTCAATAGGTCGATGCTCACCAAGCTAGCTTAGCCGTAACGTGTGGTTTACTAGTCTTGAATAGCGGATAATTGCGTCGATAAAATATCTATTTGCAGAGTGGGGGCGGACCGGGGAGGTGTCAGTCTGGGAAGATTGATTATCTTGAGTGATATTTTTAAAGCCTCCTTATTATATGGGGAGAATGCTGACAGTGACAGAAAGCAGAGAACGATAGAAGCGTTGGAAGAGCCCACGCGCTTACTCGCAGACCATTTTTGTATTCTGAGTAACTCCAGAGAAAATTAAAACTGTTTAATTTAATCTTCATAATGCAAGATTTCCTAGCAAACTTAACACTATCTAGGGGATAGCTTAAAAAAATGAGTCCTAATTCCTGTGTTTTGTCGCCTGTTTCATTGACCCAATCACCAGTGACGTCCCCAACTGTATAAGTTTAGACAGCTGAAGATATGGAAGTTATCTTGTTAAACAATAGCAGTTATTCAGGCATGCGTAGTAGGGGGGAGGGGAAATCAGTTTACGTTTTAACTCCAAATTTGATAATTACATATAAATGAATACAATTCGCTTGTAAAATTCATCCCGAGGTAATTGAAGCAACGCCATCATTAATTTGTTTCATGTTTGTAAAACTAAAACTAAAAAAAAAAAAATTTTTTAAATCGTCGCTTCTTTTGACTTCACTATATAATAAACATTCTAAAAGCTTACAGAAAAGAAAAAAAAAAAGGTTTATATTTACAAGACTTAATTCACGTAGAAAGCACACCACTGATAACAGAACTGAGAAGTGTTTAAGAGAAAAGTCTTGGCCACAAACAACTGTGTTAAAAGAATCTGTCGAAAAGGTGGTGGTGGGAATAGTTTAGTTAAGGGGGAAAGAATTGACTGTTTACTCTAGTGATAGACGATGCATCCCTTATCTTCGTCACCCCTCATTCAGTTAAGGGTCTGTCTCTATACACTCCTCTGAAGTGGTAGGGAAGAAGGACCGAAATCAGGGAAAGATTTAACCTCAAGCAAACACTCCTGTCAAAAAATCGATCATGGTTGTGTTGGTGGAGTTCCGTTTGGCGGCGTTGTTTAAAAACCCATTAAGAAGCGATTATTCACTTTTCTCTCTCTCTCTCTCTCTCTCTGCTATTTTTTTTTTTTTTCGTCGATTCTCACTAGAAAACTGTTTTCATGGCACCACCCTGGAGTGTTGTAGCGTTAACCATTAGAAAGAAAACTAACCAATCAACAGTTTAGAAATTTAGGGCCGTCAGCGCAGCTAGCGCCCCCACTGGCGCCATTTGTATCATTAAAGTAAATCTCAAGAGGACAGGTAAGGAGATACGGGTACTGAACAATGCTAGCTTTAACACAGTTTTTGATTTTTTTTTTTTTTTTTTTTGGTTCTTAAAACCCATTATTTCTATGTTTGTCATTTATTGATCATTGCTCGGAAGTGTGCATGAAAATATACGAGCAGAAAATAAGTCTGTACGAAATAACAGCATTTAGATTAATAAAATGTTGTTTACAAAAAAGGAATCTTAATTTTCTATAAGTGTTTTTTTGCTGTTCACCGTCCTCGAATGTTCTCTTTTTGCCTACTGTTAACAGACTACAGAAGCATGTTATAAGGAAGCACTTTAAAATTTTGATACAAAGTTTCAAATCCCTAAATACTCTTTCATTTTCTAGTAATGTCTCTGATAGTTATCCCTGGTAAATATAACTGCATATTTCACTTAGCAACAGTGAAAACTGAAGTACGCGATTTTTATTATATATTATTTACTGAAAAAAAAACTGTTATTCATTTGTCTTTCTCAGACTATGCTTTGAGAGCTGTCCCGATTTAATTTTGGCCTTCTGTAATGCCTGTGTGTAGTTGCTTTTAAATCAGCAACGCTAATAAAATGCACTGTTTTCTGTCTTTTTTTTAAAAAAATTACAAATAAACTTAAAGAGTTATCATGTTCGTCTAGAGCAGGCCTTTACAAACATAAATGCCTACGAAAGAGATTCGAACCAACAACCAGTTGGTTGGAGAGCGAGTATGATATCTTCTTGGCCAACTAGTCCCGCTTCAATTCTGCATTGGTGATATCTTTGTGATTACTGCAATGTTGTGTTTATATCTAATTTGTCTACGATAGAACGAACATATTATACATGTATTTGATAAACCGAAAACATCTTTATTAATATCATGCCTAACGAATTCCTTCACAACATGAATAACTATAATGCTGATTTTTTTTAAAAAAATAGTGAATGTCGGTACAAATCTATGTTAATGTTTCACATCGAGTAGGATTCACCATATAATGGATGGCTCATGCTGATCACACATTGGCTACAGCCTAGTATTAAATAACATTTCTGGTTTTTTTATTCTTTTCTAAACCAGATGCTTTCACTTCCTATTATTGATGTAGCAACATACAGTTGTTCGTATGCTAAGCGATCCATTTCTGAAGTCTACTTCTGCAGTTGGAAAGAATAAACCCAAGTATAAAACAGTCCGTGTATAGGCTAGTTTAGATAAACTAAGAAAAAGAAAATTTTTAGACACTTGAGGTTTCCAAATGAATAATGGTGTTACCTGAATAATGAATAAAGACCCCTTTGGAAAAATTAAATTTTTCCAAAGCGGCCCCCCCATAGAAAAAAAAATCGTAATACAGACATATATTATTATAATATTTATTGTATTATATTCAATATAAAACATACAAATATTACATTTTAGCATCTTACATACACATTTGACATGGCACACTTAGTCTTAAAACATTTTGAATTTGTTTTCATTATTTCACGGTCCCCTCAACGAAACTAACGCCCCCCCCCCCAAGGGGGCCGCTGCCCACAGTTTGGGAAGCGCTGGTTTAGAATTAAAGACGGTGCAAATGAGGCTAATATATTGTTTCTGTTAACTAGGGTAAATTTGTCCAAGTCAAGAAACATACGAGATTTTCAAACGGAGTTGAGTTAGTCTCGTATGGAACTGACGAAGTTTTCCTTCTTACAGAACAGATAGATTTATCGATATAAGAAGTTATGGAAGTATAATTAACCGACCTAATAATCAACTTAGGTTTATATAAGAAAGTTACAGTCATAACACATGATGAGTGGGACAGTTTTAAACATTTTAAAATGCTGCATTAAATGGGACAAATTCCTGCAGGTTTCGATATAAATGTTACACAGCAACTGTCCTTTATTTAATTTAAATAAATTGTTAATTCATATTCTCGTAACCACACTGTCATTTCGACATATGTGTTTTAATTAGGAGAGTATTTATTAGTAGAAGTATTTCTCTTTCAGGATCATCCTCATTATTTACTGTGTTGATATAAGCAGCGAGAATGTACATTTAGAACGAACCGTTCTGATATGTGCGTTCCTCTCATGACTCAGGTACTGTAAAGCAAACAGATATAGAATCAAATGTATGCTGTCTGAACATTGGAAACGGCATTATGAAATGATGCCCTATCAGGGGGCCATGCGTTTGCAATATTTATGAAAGACTGCACTATCCAGAATGAATTGTAAGCAGTACTCTCAGTAGATTGAAATATGAGGTCGACATCTCACCCAAGAAACTCACAGGAAGACCCCGAACCTAACTGTTATACAAAAAAAAAAAAAAAAAGTTTATTTTTTTCCGATTGATCGCAAGTACATTAAAATTGACAAGACACTGAGTTTTCGTGTGTTTTTTTTTTCTTTTTTTTTTTTTTAATTTTTTACACAAGTGTAAGAAAACGAACCTTGAGGATGAAGTACATTCACGACTGGTTATTAGAATAGTGAGGCTGTTTATAGTGTTCTTAAGCTTGAATAAAAGATTAAAACAAGAATATAATTTATTTTAAACTATAATTTATTCTTTAAAACCGAAAAAAGAGTTCTATAGCAAACTCTTCTTCAGAGTATTTTAATAATATCAAAATACACTATTTTTCTGTTTATATATTTTTATATATATTGTATAATTCTTATATCGGAATTTGCTGGCTTTGCTGTTCAGTCATTGTCGTCTTGATTTAGGTAATAAATATAATCATTTGGTTAATTTCCATTGTAATAATGATTGAGTAATGAAAGTGGTGAATTTTGAGTCACTGATCGTGAGATTTTAGCAGGTTTCGAATCGAGTTTTTTCTGGTGAATGTTATGTAAGCTTAGTGTCATAAAGTTGTTCATGGAACGTATATTTGATCTTTACTCTTGTGTTAGTAAACATAACTAACTGATTAACAGATAATAATTTATTAAATTAAATGTTATTAAATGTTATTAAATATATAACAAGATAATAATTTTATTTAATTTTGACTATGGAAAACTTAGACACGGACGACTTAATATAAAATTTAGACCTAAAATAGGCAATCGATCTTTTTAAAAGCTGCTGAAGTATGTACAGAGCTGACAGAAATCCAATGCCATTTGTGTTAGTGCAGATTTACAACACTCAGAAACAAATATATGAGTTAACTTCAATCTGCGGTCACAATGATTGGAGGCTTCAAGTAAATCCTCAAAAAAGCACAGCCATACTCTTTACCAAAAGTCTAGCATCCCCAACTGTTTAATGCTAAACATTCATAGCAAACCGAAACTAAACATCTTGGAGTACAATTAGATGAAGGACTACGATTCAATAGTCACACGAGACTCATCTGTGGGAAAATATCCAAAGCTATTGCTCATCTTTACTGCCTGATTAACCAACGCAACAATCTAAATATAGGTCGTATCATATAGTGATGCGACCAACTGATTATGCCTCGCCGACTTGGGGCTATACTTCCAAATCTAACATACTAAGACTACAACGAGTACAAAACAAATGCTTACGGATGATACTAAATGCCCCATGGTTCATCAGAAATGACCAGATTCACCGTGATACCAATATATCTTCATTTCTTCACTCTCTCAGTTCTTTTCAAATGGGGTCACGCACCCAAATCAACTGATCAAACAAACTGAAGACTATAATGTATATGACCATTATGAGCACTAAAAACCTAAGGCCATTTTACTATCCAGTGAGTGGATTTAATCCCACATCTCCAAAAGGACGAGCCTTAAAGCTCATAAGCTACTCTCATCATCATTTTCTACACGATAAAGGGGAATATGAGTTCACTTCACCCATCATATCAGCAGAGTTGTTGTTATTGTTGTATTTTCTATTAGTATATTTCTACATTTCTTATTTGCAAGAAATCAGATCGTCTGAAAGCAAAACTACAGCAGTCCCCCCCCCCCCACAAAACACAGCTTCCTATATATCTAGACACGTGGTGATGCACTTGGCCAAGTATTTTGCATATACGCCGGGAAGTGACGTTAACGTATATCTGCATAAAGGTTTCTAATTCAATGGACGATATGTGTAGATTGTGGCAGTTTTGAAAATACCTCATTTATCGTGTGGTATGGAAAGAGAGTGGCATCTTTTTGGAAAGATTATAGGAATCATTTCAAACAAGTGGTATTTGGAAGGAAGCGCAATTTTTTGCAAGCGAGTCAAATTTATGTAAATAAATGAAATGAAAGAAGGATGGGGAAAAAATAACAAGGAAGAAGTTGATCAAAAACTATATAGAAGAATTTTCTGAATTTTAAACGATTTTTTTCTTACATTCTCTTCTTCGAATAATATTTATTATTGGACGATGATGACCACTGTTGCATAGTCTTTTTGATTACGGTAGTTTTGAATAGTTTCTATTGCTTATCCTCCCTCGTATTTTTTCACTCCCTTTAACTTTCTTTATCTCTTTTGCCCTATTCATAACGATTATTTCCAATAAAAAATTATGATTTTTGAATGACTTTACGAGTAACATCGAAGGTCATTGCTTGAGTCACGCATATCATACAGTCATATTAGATTGTCTGATAGCTGAAGAAGTTCTATGCTGTTTTAAATAAACGTTTTAATTTCAATACGAAGAGCAAGCTGGTTAAATAAGGATGTCAATAAAAGCAATAACTTAAATCACTATTAAACACTACAAATCATAATCGCGAATACTTTAACATCCCTCTCGCTGAAACCGTTTTAAAAGAATTCTTTCCTTCACTAAATCCATCCGGCAAGATATCTTTAGTCGTGCGATTTAGTTCGAAGTAGAAAACCCTGAGAAGAGCAAAGCTTTTCTTCCCACTCTTACGAATTCTAAGACGATCGCCATGAAAATGCCGCAGAAGCAACATTGAGAGGTGTACAATGAATCACTCTGTCATTTACGTTCGGAACGTGAGCTGGAATCGTCCCGCTTGTTACTTTGTTTCGTCGTACGTGCATTAAAACAAGCCCTTATTCTTGTCAATGTATCTCTCTGTCTTTCATTTAGGAGACATTCGCCGATCCTATCAGATTCAACCCGACTATGGTCTGACGGCAAGCAGATGATAAGCTTAATTGCATTGCAATGGGAAGGTTTTGTCGTTTTTGACGTGAGATGCTTAGGAATTGCACCGAAATGCAGTTGCCGTGAGCGAAAAGGCGTTCGAGGGAACGTTCTTTTTTTCGGACCAACTTCGTTTACCATTCTACAAGAAGCAACTAAGAAATAAAAGGGAAAATAAATAAATTAAGAGAGTTAGAGAAAGAAAAAAAATATTAACCCTCCCGTGAAACAAATGTCGAGGACCTGCTTGTAAAGCTTTTAATAAAATTGCCATCTTTTTGATAAATGGAGCATGTCAGGCAAGGTAAGAAGTTACAGCGTCTACCGAAATGGGACGCAAAGAGAGCAACTCTAAAGGCAGTCAATCTGTGTTAGGCTAGTGGTGAAGCACTTAGCACTTCATACACATCGTCTCGTGCCATTAAAGTCCACTTTCGTTTGCACAGACTGCCATGTTTATTTTGCTGTAATGTCTTTAGTCACCCCGTGGTAGGAAAGGACACTCGTCCGTTGTCACAAGGCCAGATAGTTACGCTACGAGACATTATGAAAGGACATGTGTCAGCAAATGTCTTACGCAAATTGGTGTCATTTGTCAGCTCGCCTCCGCAAACAGCAGCAGCATTCTTGTCTTCGAGTGAGAAGGGACTTGTTTCATATTTCTCTTTTGTGGCAGGGTCATCATTTAAGAAAGAGAACGGTTTAACCCTTAATTACCTCTCTTATGTTAAGAGTATTTCGGGCTATCTTACAGAACACCGAGTTAGGCTCTTTCTTAGACGTAAAAAAAAGTGCGCTACTGAGAAAATTAAACAGTTTGTCATTGTAAAATTTAAATTTATGACTGATTAAAAAGGATTAAAACCGTGTATAGTTCTACCGTTCTCGTAAACCAACAAAGAAGAAAACAGGAAGAATTAATGTTATCGGAGTAACCGTCATTACCTTTGTTCGTTCCAAAGTTAACAGAGTAGGAAGGTCACGCGCGATATGCTCGTCTGTTATAGGGACTTGGTTCAAATCCCGTCTAGGGCGAGAGGAACATTTATAATGATTCAGTTGAAGAATTATCCACTCTTCCGATCAAAAAACAAACAACACAATATACTGACCTCGTAGCCTTATTTTTCTCAGTCGTAAATCACACCCAGTCCTGTGTAATTACAAAACAGGTTATTGATTGGTTTACTAAAAACGACACCTTCATTTTTCGATAAAGTTGTTACCCTGATTCGTTCTACCTCTCCCTCCTGAACCATTATCCAATAAGGATTTTTTTTTGTTATCTCTAGTGATCAATTCCCTTTGCATCTGCGGTAACTAGTTAAAGGTAACCACACACATATACCAATTTTTTCATATGAATCAGCGTAAAAACCAAACCAAATTATTATTATTAACTTTGATTCCACTTGCATTATAACAAGCAGCTTGTCGTCTAGGAACACATTGCTTCTTTAGATGGGATTTTTGGTATTATATCTTTATGTGCGCTATAGGGAATTAAACAATTTGCTAAATCTTTAATTTCCTATAGCAACCCTTAGATCAAAAAATGGCGTAACGTTAACTGTCTAGAAAAATTAACTTATCACAGTATCATAGTTACTAAATACAGATTTGTTAATATTAAAAAAAATAAAAGATAGTTTGAGGAGATAACAAATGCATGAGCCTTCATAGTTTAGTCGATATAGAAGATGCTCCTTGGTTGGAAAGACCTGAGTTCAAATCCCGTCGATAACCTTTATCGTATCTTTTCAACTGAAGGTGAATTTGCCGGTCTCCTACGGAGGTAGAGGGTTCTTTTCCTAGCCGAGACTTGTGGTTTTCTTCTCGCACACCAGCTAGAAGAACACGCGCAATTTACAGACTGAGCAGATAATGCAAACAGGATTAATCCTCCCCATCATAATCAAGTTTCTAAGATACTAAGTTACATATCCATCAGAAACCATTTAGCTAACACTAAATGGAAGATGGATTTGGATGGAGATAACCGACTTATAGATTTTGCTATTTGCTGTGATCAGTTTTCAAAGGTTCGCTGACTCAACATGTAGAAAGCGACCAATTGGATATCTATTGTCGTGTCATTTCGCCTCCTTTATCGTTTGAACATTTTTAGTGAAATTTAGTATAAAGGTGCCTAAAATATTTCCCTTCTTCTTGTCCAGATTGATCAGTTTGGCGACTGTCTGATATAATCCCAATATAGGAAACAGCTCTATTACAGCTACTGCAGCCTTATCATTCAAACCTCTTACTGGAATTTTAGGAGGTTTGAAGTATATGCATCAAGTGTTTCGGATAAGACTATGAGTAAAAACTTTGTGTATGTATTAAATTTCAAATTTTGCATTTTAATATTAACAGTGGCGCAGTTACATTCCAAAAGTTATGCTTGTACAGCTGGACATTTATGAAATCATTGATTTAAAAACAATGACATTCTAATAATAACTGCTATGATTTATTTATTTATTATGCTATTTATTATTTTTCGTGATTTAAACAGGAAGGCTAAATATAATTTCGATCTTGAGATTAAATTACTCAATAAAAGACTATATTGTCTATATTTAAATAAACTTAAAATGGTTGAAAAACTGAAAATGCTTAAAACTACTAATACTTCATATACAGAGTATACTTGCCCTACTTATTTTCGTGTCTGTTACTTGTGATGATAGATCAACAAAATTTAATTATTGAAGTATGCAAACTGTATGGAATATTAGCCAAGTGAATAATAATAATAATAATAATAATAATAATAATAATAATAATAATAATAATAATAATAATAATAATAATAATAAAACTTTAAAAAGGAATAATATTTGTCAGAATTTATAATCGTTAGTTTCCATACTGCAGAAGTTTAACCAAATAAAAAAAGAGAGATACATAGAAGGTATTCTTTATTTCTTTTATTTTTTTATTCCACTTGACGAATGCTAATGAGAAAACATCATTTCTACACTATTTGTATTACTTACCATCAAGCAAGATTTACTGTCGGTCTCATCTAACGTAACGAAAATCGTTAACTATAAAACCAGCTTAACTTTCTCAGAACGTCACTCGAATTTCGCAACACCCTTCTTCGGTCCCACAGTGTGTACTGAGTCATTTTGCTGCACTGAATACATAATCTGGAAAGGAAAGTTCATTTTTTTTTTCCTAAAGTGACATTTCCCGAAAGATACTCTGACCTTAACAGATATCGAAGCAATAACCATTACCTAGAAAACACATGAAGATAAGATTGAAATGAGGAATCCTCAACTTGTTTAAGTGGATGGCTCATATCTGTCGACCTTAAACACGGTTTGACCTGCAGGATGTGATATAATAGGACTGCTTTTTACATTCCTGAAGATTCAGAAGTGGGATATGTGCTGCTGCCAGTAAACGTCGTCGATTTGGGGTTATCTATCGGGTGTTTAAACTACCATTCTATGAACACATAAATTTTATTTTATTTTATTAGATATTTCTAAATATTAATGCCATACAAAATGAGAAGGATTTTAGTCGAATTCCTGATTTATATATCCTCGCTTTTCAGGATATAAAATCGAAATATTAAGAATTGAACAAATGATTAATGTTTTGAACGCAACAGTTTATTTTGCTAAGATTTTTTTTTTTATTTCTTTAATACTAACCTAATGGGTATAATATTCTCTTCTCACTATATTCTGTTAAGTTTCATTGAATAATTCTTTGTTAAAATTGAGAATCATACATATAATTTTTATATTTCATTATAATTTATTTTATAACTCTTAAAATAGTAAGTAGTATTTCAGTCTTTTAAATATAAGAAATTTAAAATCCTAAAAATATTAAGTACACCTTTTAGTAATTTGTATTATAATATTCTAAATTTTTACCATAAAGAGTAATTGTCATTCCAAAAGGGTGTGACATTAGACTAGGATGGAGACGAATACCCTTGGAGGATAATGGATGGCAATGCTGTAGCCAATTAAGTTCTAACTGAGGCTCGGCTATTGCTGTTACCCTCCTGCCATGATCAGAGCTTTAATAGCTCAATAACACCTTATCCTTATACTGTCCTCTACAGATAACGGGGAATATGAAAAGCAATCTTGCTTCGCCCCTTTAAGCCAGTCCTTATAAGGACTAATTGTCATTCCAATCAAGAAAGATTACTTGTTCAATTTTTCCAAGTTTAGTTCGTACCATGAGTAGTGAAAGGTTTATTGCATTATTATTGTATTTACTTTTTAAATATTTTTATTAATTTTTACATAATTCAGTGTTTAGCGTCTAAGAGGCTAAACATCGAAATTTTTCAATCAATTTCAGATTTCCAATAAACGGAGCGTTCGTCTCAAAATTGGAAATAAACTTTATCTTCTTACCCCTCAAAACATTCACAAACATTTGTGCCCATAATAGGATTCGAATCCACAGATGACTCTCAGTAGACTGGATACGTAAACCACTTGTTCATCAAATATAGAGTTTATTTATCGTATATAATTAATTAATTTATTAATCAATGACAAAAAATAAAATAAAATAAAAATAAAATGCTAACGTCGTTTAGTTACAAATATAAATCTGGGATTGGGAAACAATGTGCAAGGTAACGATCGAATAAAAAATAGTATTGACCATTCTCATGTAAAACAATAAAACATATGAATATACATCATTGAAAAGAAAAAAAGCTATGGTTTTTTTCAAAGGTATGCAGTAAACTATTGCTCTCTAGTTACTTCGTTATATACGAGTACTCATGGAAGAAGTTGGGTTGTAGGTTGGGTGTATGTAGCTATACATATAGTTCACACTAAACTTGTTTACCTCAATAAAAAAAAAAACCTCCAAACAGTCATACACAATATTTGTTACTGCTAAAATATATAAGTGATTTAAACATAAAAGAAATGTTAAACCAGAAAACAAATGCTACCGCACGAGAACATTCTGATCTCGTTACATTTCAAAAGGCTGCAAATTTAGTCAAAGGATGAGAGCAATATTGCGAACAGAAACAAGAAATATTAGAGAAGAAAAAGCGTTTTGAAATGAATGAATATGATAATCAAAGAAAAAAAAAGAGAGACAAATAGAAAGAATTAATGCCATCGAATTATTTTTTTTCCTTTCTCATCGCTGTTGTTTTGAAGGGCTTGAGCCTAGTAGTATGTTTTACGTGATAAGTGAAAGCTGACTCATATCTTAACAAAGATCTAAAATTTCATAAGAATTTCAATTTTAGCTTTGAAATGCAAGTCATGTATTTTATCAGTAACAAGGTAGCGATTAGAAAAACGGACATTGGGAAGGGCAAGTGGATGGGGGGGGGGGGAGGTTGAGTATATAAGACATTCAGGAATGTAATAATCACAGAGTCCGTTTTATAAAATTGCTACATGAAGCTGTTAACTATAAAACGTTGCATGTGATTGGAGTAAATTGTAGAACTATTCCAATTTCATCATAGAAGATATGTTAGAAAAACTAATAATTACAAGAAATGAAGTAATATCATGTCATCTGAAACAGTAGCATTTAATGAAGGCACCAAAACGTAGAGAATTTGACTGGTTAAAAAACAGGTTTGTCAAACTATAGGAATCAGAATAAATGTCCTATTTCGTTACATCGATGTGGTATTAACATACATGATACAATTTGGATCTGAGCGTAAGAAACAGTCAACAAATAAATATTTAATTACTCATCAGAATGAATGCGAACAACAAGGACAGAAACACGAATTTTTTTGATTCCACAAATTATAAAAATTCACATTTGATGCGAACATAGGATAGCTTTAATTTTCTGTCCTGTCTGATTGCGAGCTTTTTAAAGGATTTAATCAGCCAATGATTGTGTGTGTGTGTGTGTGTGTGTGTGTGTGTGTGTGTGTGTGTGTGTGGTTTTCTTATTAAAAAAATCTTCTCATTCTCATTTCTTTCGGGGCTGCTTTTTAAGATTGCGGTTTTATCGCATTTATTCCTGGTTCTTCTGAATAATGGCCGCAAATAAGAGTCAGATGTGTTTAATTAAATTTTTTTTTCTATACATTGTCAATGTAAGACACGTCGTAACCTGGTACATCCGCATGTTTTACACTTCTTATTACAGTGATTTAAGTTTCCAAACGCATCTAGAAGATAACAAACCTTGCTATTATAAAAGTAGAAGATAGAAATTCATGTTCATCAAATACATATAGTAAGCTCTGTTGATTTCTTTGGAGTTTATACTGTGTTTATACTAGTATCATCAAGTTATTGTGGCAGTTCTATAGTTATACGATAAGCAGCATGGAGCATTTTGAAAAAAAAAATAATAGAAAAAATTCTGCAATCAGCATTTACAAATAGTAGTTTGGTAAATGAAAAATGGTTTAAAATTTTGTTTTATGCAACTTAGTAACTAAAGATCGAAGTATATACTTACTATAACAATTAATGTTTAAAATTCAGTAATAAGAAAAGTAAGCATGCGACAGATTATGACACGATATTTACTGACAATTGCAAGACTCTTATACTTAAGATCCTAATTTCTTATAGACGGAATTCGAACCTAGGTATTTCCAACCGGAGTACTTCGTTGAAGCTTAATGAGCTACGGAAGCTCCATTGCCCTGTCAGAGAGCAATAATTAAATTTATAAGAAAGCAATTTATTTGACTTCTTATAAACTTAATTACGTTGAGCTTGAGTCTTATAAACAGACACCTAAAGTATCTGTACCAGAACCCCTTGGACGAATTTAACTTACTTTAGTCTTATATTAATTATGATATAGATCATCAAATTCAATGTAACTTGAACTGTTTCAATTAATTCAAATTCATTTTCATTTATTTTCAGAAATTCTTAATACTTTTTTATGTGAATCTCACCCACAAAATATGTAAACATATTATAAATTAGTAATGTGGATAAGGTTAGATAATCCGATGGATGATGATGATAATACAGCTCTACATTCTGTATTTTTTAATGGAGGGGTCATTTCCCTTAATATAAATTTCCCATACATTTAGGGCGTGAATACTTATCATGTGTTAAGCTAGTAAAAACAATAATTATAAAAAGCAAATATGAATATTTTTACTTATTTTGTGATATTAAAAGAGTTTAAATTTTGAAAACTGGTTTTTAATGTTTCATAATCTGTTATACCAGCTGTTGAAAAATTCTTAGGTAACGTACAGGTTTTATTTTGTGAATACTTTTGAACTTATCCCAAATTCAAGCATTCCCTGACCTCATAGGAATTTCAACTTCATTAGTACAGCAATCATTTCAGTTCCTGTTAAAATCTGTCAATTTTACTAAGGTTCTCACTAATATCCCCACCTCAATAAATCCATGCTGCCCAAACTGGTGATTTATGCCAAACATATATCTTCCTTGAGATAGAAATTAAGGCTTTGTTAATGGTAGCGAACATTAGCTAAGACAAAATTGCTGTCATTTAAGATAAAAAAATTATTTATTTATTTGGTAGATTGGTACTTGCACATCTATGTTAAAGAAATACAAGTAATATGCAATATTTCCTCCAATGCATTTACAGACTGATATCGGTGCTGCTGTTTCATGATGACAAAAATAAAGGAATGTGTGGGAGCGAACATTTGATTTCATTTTTTGGAGTTTCAGACTACCAAGCTTTTTGGTAGGTTTAATTAAAGATTAAAATATCAATGTTAACATCACAACATCACACATGCTCAAGGCCAATGTACAAGCCCAAAAACAAATGGATTTCACGAAAATGAAAAAATCTCTCTTTCTCTCTCTCTCTCTCACTACACACACACATGATATTGCTTGGTTTACAGAATAATATACATCCATATATTTTATATTTGTCTCCCAAGTCTGCTTCAACTAATTGTTATTAAGCAACTAGATATTGTCCAATTACTCCATTAAGATAAACTGGCTATTCGTAGCTTTACTGAAACCTGCGAGCAACAGATTTTCTTGTCATTAATTTTGAAACTTCATAACTGCATATCCTCCTTTCATGTTTATTTACATAATCCTTTCAAGTTTTCAGCCGCTGACCAGTCATTCTTTTCATCCATATGATTGAAGAGTAAACCCCAATGTCGTTGTATGGAATGTATTCATTTGATAAGACAGGATTACTGACGGGCTAAATCTGTTTGTCCTCTGTTCAGTTATTCTAAAATTCTTTTGGACTAATTTAGACCGCTGCTCACCAAAAGATTCCCTTCGTGGAGGGAATCTTTTAAATCTTTTTATTTTAAAAATAATAATAATAATAAAATATTTTTATTTTTTTTTAATTAAAAAAAAAACCTCTTTTCTTCTTTCGTAAGAGAGTGAGAAATTAATCTTTTAAGGTTCACTAATTAGAGCTACCATTGATTACAGCAAACTCAATTAAAATTTATTTTTCCTCTTTTTTAAAAAAAATTTAAATAGAAATTACCTCCTGTAAAATAACTTTCAATCTTTGTTCTGAGTTCACGCACAAACTTATATTATTACAAAGAGGAGGAAGAAGAATACACGTGAAGCAATGGCATTCGGCAAAATTAAAAGAGATTTTTTTGTGAAAGACTGCAGAAACGAATTACAGAATTGAGACATCACTTCGGGAGAGGATAATAGATAAAGGAAAACAGTACAGAAACACAAAGCATGACCCATCAGTGGCGTAGGAAATGGCTATGGAAGAACAATATGCTATTGCAACGAAAATAAAGAGCACAAGGCACAGCTGTGGGATGCGGTACTGGGCACGTGCAGCTCCACTGGATGCAACTTAAACATGAACCTTCTCCATCACTCTGTTTTCCAGCTGCTTCTATTTGAGCGCGTTATTGGATAAAAGGCAACGCGCATCAGTGGGAGAGAGCATAACCACGCGCTCTTTCCCCCCATCTCTCTCTCTCTCTTTCTCTCTCGACAATCGCTCGAGAAAGAAGGATGCACACGGAGAGCGCCTTTTGCATTCGCGCTCTCTCGTGCGCGTGTCACGAGTAGCGTTATTCGCCCAAAGGCCCTAGCGCCGTATTAACGACGTTATCGGAGAAAGATGGCGACCCGTTATCTCCCTGCGGAGCAATATAGGACATGGCACACGATGCGGGAGTAATTTATGAAGTGGAGGGACACAGTTGATCCCAACTGCAAGAAAGCTAAAGGTCCCACTCCGCTTAATTGATTTGAAAACACTCTGCTATGGATACACAAACCGCATGGTGTAATGGGATAGAAGAAATCTCGAGGGAGACGCTGACAGCATTTTAGATCTTAGGGGTTGTGTCTCGCAGCGGGACAGGCGTCAGTGCATGATTATTTAAAGGCGGTTTCATGGTTCAGTCGGCAGCCCACTTCCGAAACGTTCCCTGAACACCTCGGCACGCAGTACTTTCTGAGTGCCTGATAAATTGTGAAAAAGCACGTCCAATGTTTTTGGAGTAAATTTCTTCAATCCTATCAACGCACGCCACCGGAGAATAAGGGGAACTTTTTTTCCCCTTCTTGTTTAATGGACTACGCCAATGCATATCAAATTTCGAAAGGTGGATCATTCATGAACTTTAGGACGGCATTATTCCATTGTTTTTGTTTTTTACCCCAAAGGAAAGAAAAAAAGTGAGCTTCTGTCCTTTCAACAACACTAAAATTGCATGTTTTGAAAAACAAAATTCGTCATTATTTTTAAATATCCAACTATACCACTGGCATAACAGACTGAACGAAGCTTTCAGTTTTTTGGGGAAAATAATACATTTTTTTTCCAATGTTTCTTATAGCATTATCGTTTGTTTTTCTTCTCAGTTTCATCTAAGATAGTTTCGAAATTGCAAATAAGCCCAGAATTAGATGAATCTCGCTCTTTATCTATCTATCTATAATGAAACATAACCTTCTCACATCACTTGACTTTAAATAAGCAGACTGACTGTGGTATTGCACTGGACAATGAAAATCCTGTATCACGAAAAAAACTTTCACATATATGTTGATGTTAAAGTGGGATTCATATCCACAGTCTGTTGGGGACAACGCAAAGAGGATATCCAATAAGTGAGTTACTTTGAGAATGAATGAACATATACACATTTTGAGAGTTCTCTTAAATTAAGAGATTACTAGTTAAACGTATCACAGCTTCCCCAGAACATAAATAATCCTATACCCATATAGCCAATAAACAAGAGTTCCTAAAAACCCGTGACAGTGTGAAAATTTCCATACTTTTTGAAATTCCTGATATATCTTATATCTATCTGCCTGCTGCTTTCTTGTCAGATGTCATCTAACGGACAGAGGTTCAACGAAAAACCGTTATTGACTTCGCCATGGTAGAGCAATTTAAATGTCAGTTATATCAAATTTCAAACAACAGCACTATTTAATTAGCAAATTATCTTTAATTTATCTCACTCAGCTTCCTAAAGGCGCCACAGTCTTATACCAATAATTGCAATTATTGGCAGTTAAATCCCTCTAATTCTTCATCGACTAATTTCATTTCTTTCAATCCACCATCAAAAAACACTCCCCGAAGTCCTCCATAATACGAATCCCTTTATGACAATGATTTTCTATTCAAAGGAAGCGGAGCCTTACATAAGTCACTTGACCAAAACAGCAAGTAGATCCGGGTATGCTCGTTATTATTATTTGTGACAATTCCATGCAGACAGTTAAGAGGAATACTTACATAATGAACGTTCTTAAGACTACTTTATTAGGAAATGGATGATGCTCTTAGAACAGCCCATAGTTCATGTTTTAAGACCATATCCGCCTTAGGTACAGGGAGAACTGTTCTAAGCGAGGTGAATAAGGATGGAGGTATGCAACACAAAGGACACACTGTTGCATTTTACTACTGCCATTTATTAAACACTATAAAGATCGGAGTCAGCAGCTCCTTTATTTGTACTCTCGTCGTGAGAGATTTAGTTCTTTCACTCACAATATTTCTCTGAAATATGATGCCGTTCCGTTTGTTACTTGACCAAATAACACATTCGTTATCATCTGATGCAGACACTTTGTTACCACCTCCAAACTGTAGCATTATTGCTTTATACATAAGCATGACATCATATCATCACATTAATGAGTTAAACATGATCCAACACACAAAAAGAAAACTTCACTTGTAATCATAACAATTCCAGAAGTGTAACGCATTAGTTTTAAAGGGGGAAAATAATTAAAAAGAAAAATGTATGTATCATTAAAGTTTATAATTTTTTTAAAAAAATATTATATCTTATACGTTGACTCTAATTTGAACAATTTCTTCATAAATCTCATTATTTAACTCTAAAATAAAGGCACTGATTAAAAACACCTTTATTTTGTTTCAATATTTTGCATATAATAGCTCTGTTCTGTAGGTTCAGCGTGGAGAGGTACTCCGGCCGTGATTCTCCTCTCCGTGGATCTGATACCATTGAGTTTTATTTTAAATTTTCTGTTGTGTAGATATGATTTGATAAGTAGCACTAGTGGCAATGGAATACCAACTTCGTGTAGTTTAAAAATTAGTCCATGATGCCATACTCTATCAAATGCTTGAGTGATGTCTAGAAAAACTGCGCCAGTGTGTTGGTGCCATTCATACCCTTGGGTTATATGTTCGATAACTCTATAAATTTGTAGCGTTGTGGAGTGATATTTCCTAAAGCCGAATTGTTCATCTTGAATTATATGGTTGATATCTGTTGCCTCTTGAAGCCGTGTGAGAATAGCACGTTCGGCTATCTTACCTATGCATGAAAGAAGGCTGATTGGTCTGTAATTTACAGGAAACTGTGTATTTTTCCCAGGTTTGGGAATTAGGAAAACGTCGGCAATTTTCCATCGTTGTGGGAAATAATTTAGCCGGAAGATGGCATTAATGATGGCTACTAGATGCATAACCCCTTTGCGAGGAAGTAACTTGAGTACCTTATTTGTTATTCCATCTGGACCTGGAGCCTTTTTGTTATTTAGTTTTCTTAAAATCTCATATACTTCTGTTGGTGATACGGATTTGTTATTGGATTGGAATGAGGCATTTTGAGTTATTTTACGCACTTGGGTGTGAATTTTACTTATGAAATTTATATCTGTATTGATATAATTGGGGCTGCATTGTTTTTCTAAACTGTCAGCAAATGCTTCAGCTTTTTCCTCGTCGTTGTAGACAACATTAGATTCACCTTGGATTGGAGGAAATGTAAAACGCTTTGAACGGAGTGATTTCATCATTTTCCATATTGATTGATCCTCTGTGTTTAATTGGAGAATTTTGTTATTCCAGAGTTGGTTACGGTGGTCCTTTAGGGCATATCGAACCTGGTTTGTTGCTCTATTGACTGATTGTTTATCCGCTGGGTCCATTGTTCTCTGATATTGTCTTCTTAATCTGTTTTTCTCTTGGATAAGACGTTTTATATCCTGTGGAAGTTTATTTGATGGTGTACATTTGGTTATATTTGTTACCTGCGTTATAGCTGTCAGTAGTTGTTTTTCAAGAGTCTTCACTGCTTTTTCTACATCTTCAGCAGATGTTATATGCGGTATTGGACCAAGGTTTTCCTGGAAGGCTGAGGGAAGTTGTTTCCAATTTATAAATGCGGTGGTGTTTTCTGTTATATCTTGTATGGTGCCTAGTTGTAATATGATGGGGTTATGATCAGAACTTAAGTCGTTGATTGCTTGTATCTGATAGCTGTGCGCTATGTTTTTTAATATAGCTATATCTAGTACATCAGGACGACCGGTAGCTCCATAATGTGTGGGTTCAGTGGGTCCTATTACTGTTATATTTCTTGAAGTGGTGTAAGAGTTGAGTATTCTTCCATTAATATTTGAGTTTCTGCTATTCCAGACTGAGTGTTTGGCATTAAGATCTCCGGCTATAATCACTGCTCTGCCTGTATTTAGTATCACCTCTAAGTCAGATTCAAGGAGTTTTTTATTTGGGGGGTTGTAGGCTGCATATATCGTAATGCTGCTTGTATTTTCCATATGTATTTCTATCCCTGTAGTTTCCATGTGTTCTGTTTGGGGTTCTGCTATTGAATTATGTTTTATGTTACTTTTCACAAAGATGGCAGTGCCTCCACCTCTAGCAAAGCATCTGTCTGTTCGGTAAGTGCTATAACTATTGATTCTGATTTTGTCACTTGGACGAAGATGTGTTTCATTTATGAGGATGATGTCTGCTTGAGTTTCTGCTGCAAACTCCTGCAGCTCCTGTAATTTGATAGATAAACCATTTGCATTCCATGAAACAATTTGTAATGATTTCGGTTTTCTTTTAGATTTATCCATTAAGAATTTCCATAAAGAGTGATTGTGTATGCCTTAAGATGATATCTTTGGCTTCTTGAGTTGGGTTGGTTTGTTGGAGTTCAGCAAGCATTTCACCTAAGTGGCTTGTTATGTTCAGTAGGATAGGTTTGTTGGTTTGCTGTGACTGCTTTGGTTTTGGGTCTTTTTGGAAGGTTGATCTTGTAACTTCAGCATACGATCTTCCATCCGTTGTGGAGACTATGGTTTGATGGGAAGACGCTTGTTCTTGAAGAGGTTTACTGGTTTTGAGTTGTAATTTTTGGTTTTGAGGAAATGCTATACAGCCCCTATAGTTTGCAGGGTGTGGTCCTCCGCAGTTTGCACACTTGGCTGGAAGTGTACGAGGTTTATGGCATTCATTTGATGCATGTTTGCCACCACATTTAACGCAACGAAATTCAGCCTTGCAGCATCGTTGGGCATGCCCAATCTTCTGGCATCTATGGCACTGGGTTGTAATTGATTTGTGTTTCAATGCCTCAACTTTTATGACTAGTCAAAATTTATGACTATATAGCAAAAGTATGTAAGATAAGGGAATATGTTTCGAAATTATGCCACGAATTAATACGTGAGACTAAACAAACTATTACGAAACCAATCTTGTCATGTTTAGAAATAAAACAGTAAATTAAAAGTGAAAAATACTTAATAATCTTATGTCTAGACGGAATAAAAAAACAACAGCTCATCATTACAGATATTAAATGCTCTAACAACTAAAGATATCCAAGAAATCTAAAATTAACTTTTGTTTTTGCTGTGGCCTTCAGAATACTTTTTACATATTATTGACGACTCACAAAAATTACAGATGGATATTACAAGACACTATAATTATCCAACAGAATCTGTAACAGGCAGGTATATGTGAGGTAATACATCCTGTAGCATTTATGGCATTTCGATCAGTGCAATTACAAAAGTTAAAGAGTGGATCGACCACTTTTTTCTCTTATCAGCGCAGTGAAAGTTGCAAAATTAAGCTAACAGTTGGACAGAAATGTTAGTCAAAACGTGAAATTAAATTTCAGGCTGCCTACGCAATCCCAAGTACTAAAGATTTAAAAAATACTATAAAAATTATATTTTAGTCAACCAGAATGAAAATGAATACTATGCATATGTAGTTAGTTATATGTATCGTAATTTTATACATACATATTATGGACTAATATATGAGCATAGTTTACTAAGCTTCTGATTCTAATAATAGTTTAGCTTGTGCGTTTAGCTAATAAATAGCGAGACTGGTTGCAAAAATGTGGTTTATTATTACAATTGTACAACTTAATTATTATCCCCCTTCAACATATTCCCTCCCCCTTTATCTATACACCGTTGCATACGAATTTTCCATTGTTGGAAGCAGTGCTGCAAGTCATCAGGTGATCTGCCATTTTCTCTTTTACCTCATCCACTGACTGAAACTGGATGTCATTGAATGCGGATTTCAACTTTGGAAAAATGTAAAAGTCGCATGGATCTAAGTCCAGCGAGTAAGGTGGATGGTCTAAAACTGAATCTTCTTAAATAGTCTTCCTAAATTCGGCTTGTTTTTCGTATTGAAATATTCTGTGGGGAAAAAAAATCATTGTTAATCTGGGAAAACATCATTCAAAATAATTTTAGTTCCATTAGGAGAGAATCAAACTGGAAATCTGACGTATTTTGGAACACATGCTCCTGAAATTACCAAAAAAAAAAAAAAAGTATACGAAAGCGAGCTGCTCAGAAACATGTAAAGAGTTTTATAATTCTATGTTGTTTTGCAAATAATCACAAAAATATCACTTTCTTTCATTTTACTTTCCACTCATATCTTCAGCATGTACAAGGTTTGTTATTTCTTCTTCTTTCTATTTCGTTGTTTATTTATTTATGGATAAATTGCTACTAGAGCCTTCATAGTTCGTTACAAAAACTTCACACCTCCAGCGTCATTGAATCTCTTATTCGAACAGTTATAATCAAGCAACTTTTCGGGACTTCATGGTATCATGGACAATTAGATAAACTGTACCTTGTAATTATATACAAATACATAAACAAATACATAGTCCGTTGAGTGGATTTTAAAGATATTAATAAAGAAAATTAATGACAGCGAAATATAAATTTGTTAACTAAACATAAAATCAATGAGGGCTATTCACTCCATACATTGGATCCTTAAAATAGCACATTCGGAGATCGGATCAAAAGCAAAAACCGCACAAACGCGTCTTCTAATGTCAATGATGTCGGAATGTCCACCTTCATTCATGAGGATAACCAGTTAAAATAATGACGTTGGACTTCAAAACAGAAAAAATCCTTAATTTCTGTTGTTTAATCTTTGGCATTGCTTATGTCATTTGAGGTGCAGCGGTCTAAAAATCCATTGTAATTATAATTCACAATGACAGAGGCATTGAACACCTTAGGTAGATAGGTGTGTGCCACCTATTTTTAAAGTTTTCATTTTCAAAAATAGTAAAATGGCTAACTCCGAACGTGGATCTGTGAAGGATGCCTAATCAAAGTGCATAATAGATGAAGATATCTGTGGGATACTAAAACGAATACAATTTTTTCCTTCATAATGCTTGCTGTGCGTCTCTGACTTTGTTTATGCTTCTATAAATGCACAAGAATCCACATTACCGAAAAGAGACTTCACTCATTTCTAAAATGTTCATCTTACCCGTGCTAATAAGACATCACAAGAGGGCGAAGGTGGCAGTTGCACGGTTATTACATTAATAAAGAAAGAAAAAAAAAAGTTAAAATGCATTATTAACCTAGAAACTCGTTACTTCAAATGACCATTAGTTTAATTACTAAAGGCTCTAACACACAGACTCTGCTGGATAAAACAACATCGAGGCCACGTATTTTAGGGCCCTTATAGTAATAAAACTAATGGTCATTTAACGTAACATGTTTCCAGGTTAACAAGGTGGATTAAAAGGATATTTTTATTAATATTACGACTGCATGAATTCCCACATCGACTGCTGTTATTCGACTCAGGTACTGGACAGATTAATTAATTGAAAATTTCTTTAGATACATTAACAGCAGAAAGTTGAATGGGGAATAGTTGCGTAAATGATCGAAATCACCAAATAGACACTTCCGGTATTTGAAATGTGTTAGCTATGTTATTTGGAAGACACCATTCTGTGTTACAAGGCGGTGCTTTTTAATTTTATGAGAGCTTTTGATAATGGATCGATAAATGAGGGTTTACCTAAAGTAAAATAATTTGTGATCTATTTATACATTTAGCAATCGCATTCAGATGAATTGATCTTAGAGTGTAATGAATGATACTAAAAGAAAATAACAGACAATAAGTACAAATAAAGTATTTTTGCCTCTTCTTATCAATCTGAAGACAACTTCTGTTTGTTTCTAATATCCCTATATTCTTAAAAAATTCCCAATGAATGATGCATTTTATTTCTTCGTCTTAGTATTATTCTTCTTAGGTACATGTCGATTAAGTCAGTGCTATCAGATGCTGATAAGTTTTATAATCGACTGAATACATCATTCGATTATTAACTCACCAAATGGCATTTATAAAAATTAATACAAAACTTACATGAGGTTTAAGCAAGATTCAAACCTATAATTCTTACCGTGTTATCATTCAGAGGTTCTTTTATTTCATAGCAACCCTCCCCACGCACGCGCGCACACACACACCGTCGCATTCCCCAGTTTTAGCATCACTGCAGTAGAGAAGACTGGTTAAAATGAGGGGAAAAAATGATGAGTTAATTTTATTGTAGTCCATAACATCGCATTTAAGATTTGATTCCTAAGACTTCACATATTCTTTATATAAATATCAAACTACCACTCATGATCAGGTACGGTAATTAATTAATTTCCGTGTGTGTTACAACGTAAGTTCTCTTTATGGGAATATACGGCACCATTTAAGCCCCCCCCCCCCCCCAAATTTTATCCGGGCTCCGGCATAGCTGACGAATCAGGCCTATGACTGGGTCCATATTCCTGACTGTTATCCGTGTGTGTCTTCGACCGGTTTGCGGGATGAAAAAATCCAGATAAACTGCAGGAAAAAACCCCTGCTGTCCACGCCCAAGACCGTCTAACTTGGCTATGGCTGAGAAAGATCCTTAAGCTCCTCACGTCGTCGATGGGAATCGAACCTAGGACACTCCTTCCCCCGGTATATGGTTGCTAACTAGGCTAACCTCGCGGACATCAGGTGCGGTTACTTCCCCTTTCGATATCTGTTTTAAGATTAGGTTTGATATATTGCCATACTGAGATAGCAAATCTCATAAGGAATGGTGTTTTTTTTTTTCTTTCCCGGAAACTCGGGTTTCTGGGAACAAAATATCGAAGGAAAACAGTGGCGCATTCAGGATTTAATTTAATTTTGGAGGGGGGGGGCACTCGAGAATTAATGTTGGGGGGGGAGAGTTGAGTAGACGATTTGAGAATAGACAATGCGCATTGCATACGACCTATGACTGAGCATCTGCATGATCGCCAATACATGATACCCGTGATTTCCTCTGTCCCGGCTCGAGCAAACGAAGTAGCGCTCGGTCCGCCCGAGCACTACTTCGTTCGCCTTGCGTTCACAGTGGCTGCGATTCCCGAGAGTTATAGGGTATTCCCACCTTACGTGACCGCTAATTTATAAGTAGTAGAGAAATAGAAAACAGGAACCAACATAAATAAAAAAAATCAATTTTAATTAGGAAAAGACTTTTTGGAAAATTTTCTAGTGTTTTTTTTTTCCCTTTTTCTTTTGGGGAGAAGCAGGGCCCATTGGCTCCCCTGGGTGCGCCACTGAAGGAAAATGTAGTTCACCACAAGTAAAAGTAATATTTGGAAGAAAGAATGTTTTTATTAGCGTATATAACAGTAATTTTTATTGATTTAGAAGAACAAAAGTAGATGTATTCAACGTGAGAGAGACATCCACTCACTAAACAAACCAGTCAAATGGAAATTAACTTGAAGGTACAATTATAATTTCCATGTATTTAAACCACAAGGCAAACATCCCCTAACATAAAAATAACCAAGTGGAAATCTCAATCGCGTATTTATTATTTCCGCTGCTTGGAGGTGGAATACAATTTTATGATAATAGTGTAACGGATGAAGATCTGGGGGGGGGGAGGCAAAAGAATCCTAGGCTGTCGAGTATAATACAATTACTAAATATCCGCCCACGGTTTCCTCTGTTGATCCGTGGACCAGTGTCTGATCATCAGTGTCGTTGTTAAACGCTGCTAGCAATTACTTCGTCATCAATGCCACATAGTCTTTTGCTGCTATGACAGGCTGTTAGCCATCAGAGCCAGACGAACGGTGATTAAAAGGGTTCCTTACTTCGTTAGACATCGAGACGGAAGATGAATTATAGGGCGAGAGAAGTATGTTTTTTAGTTTCCTGTAGACATTAATCAGCTGTGCAATATGGCAGCCAGTACTGGAGTGTCATTAAAAAGGGCTCGGTCATTACGCTAATAAGTTATTTAGTTTTGAGTGTACTTAGCCTCTTCGCGCGCACACACACAATACATACGAGTGGGTTATTCAGTCCAGAGTCGGGCTTTAATTACATAATGGCTGCCTTAGAGACGAAGCTGCCTGATAACAAGCCTGACCTGTTCCTATTAACTCTAATGCAAGCGTTGTCTAATGAAATGTCTCGATGTGGGAGAGCCTCCAGCTCTGTTTCAACCTTACTTCTGCTTAAGCAGCAACTAAGTGGAGGCTTGAAATTTCTGCTGTTAATCATTATAATTCTCCCCCCCCCCTTCTCAAACTCCCCCTTTGCTTCTTTTTGCCTTTTCTCTGAATAGAGCTCCTCTGTTCTCGCTTAAATTTATTGTAGCTATGGAAATTGGTGCACACGCGCCAGGCAAAGAACTTGAAGTCGTTTATGTTCTAATTTACACACAGATGTGTTTATAGCATCCTAAATTCCGCTTTTTAAGTAGTTTTTTTTTTGTGTGTGAGGGTAAACACTTGTTACTCTATCCTAGAAGCGATGTGGATGGAAGTTGCTGGAGCGTAAATACAGCCATTGCAAGAATTTGTTTTATCGTAATATTAGAAGCAATGGTTAATAGTCAGGAATTAATATTAGGAGGGATTGTATATATTTTTGCCTCAACTAATAAATCCAAGTGCATGCTACTTGGATTTAGTAGCTAACTAAATTTTGCTTTATCGATTTTAAATGACTGTGTGGAGATTTCGTTCACACCTTTAAAAACTGTGCAGTTAATTGTTGAAGAGTTTAACAACTGACTGTTAGGCATCGTATATATTTGAAAAATAAGTTTATTTATTTTTTCTTTCAAAAATAGATTTAATGACTTACTTTAAGATAAAAATTAAAAAAAAAAATGTTTTGGAATGCCTAATTGCCTATCCCTTGAAGCAGTGTGCGTACGAAAACTTTCCACAATTGCGAATTAGGAGAAACTCAACAAGCAACAGGCAAGCAGTTTAAAACACATTTAAATATCTGTTTGCATCTAATGTGTAGAAAATACAAAAAGAATGCAAAAATGAATGAGAGTTGCCAGCGAACTGTTTTCTTCAGATTTTGTGCGGCATTTAAAAAAAAAAAAAAACCTCATTATTTTTTTTTTTAAATTTGAATCTATCAATATTGCTATTTAGATCGATCTTCTTTCAAATGGGGGGAGGGGAGGAGAATCCTTCTCGTTTCTTCCTGTGAAAGTTGATTAATATTTCCTAAGTTTTGTTTTCCAGTAATTGAGTATGATTTTTCGAATAGTTAAAATGTCCTTGCATTGCAAAGCTAATGATCCATTGATTTTTTTTGTTTTCCTTGTTTCTTTTTTTTTCTTTTTATGATGATAATATTCGAACGAACAAATATTATTTTTGTTAATGACGCAATTTAGATACGGATAGTATTTTCATTTTTAAATTCTACGTAGGCTGTTCAATAAGTAATAAGACTATATTTATACAGAAAACAGATTACTTTTAATCGTCATCATTTACATGGTCTTTTTCGAAGTAACTACTGTGAGACGCGATGCATTTGTCCCAACGTTGCGTCCACTTCTTAAACACATGTGAAAGTCGTTTTTTGAGAGTTCTTTCAAAACCGCCTCCGCAGCTTTTAC
Source organism: Typopeltis vanoorti (assembly GCF_054136105.1). Classification (NCBI taxonomy): domain Eukaryota; kingdom Metazoa; phylum Arthropoda; class Arachnida; order Uropygi; family Thelyphonidae; genus Typopeltis; species Typopeltis vanoorti. The sequence continues at coordinate 146,240,803 of NC_143549.1, forward strand.
ACATGCTTTGTTGCTTTCGAAATGGCAGCCTCTTAGTGGTTTCTTGAGCTGAGGAAACAGCCAGAAATCGCACGGTGCGAGATCAGGACTGTATGGAGGGTGTGGTAGGATATTTGTGTTGTTCTTCTGCAAAACGTCCACTACACAACCAGCAATATGTGGCCTTGCATTATCGTGTTGCATTATCTGAAGAAGCCATTCTTCAGCAATGGACGCTTTCTTTTGACGTGTTTGATGATAATCGCTGCTGTGTTGATCATTGTCTCTTTGATGGACGTTGAAGGTCTTCCCTCACGTTCAAGATCTTCCACATTTTGCCTTCCTTCCTTAAAAGTTTTATGCCAGCGAAAAACACTTGCCGTCGACATTGCTTCATCGTGGGAAGCTTCGCGTATCATGTTAAAAGTGTCCGATGCCGATTTTTGCAAACGCACACAAAATTTAATCGCATAACGCTGTTCCAAGGACGCTTCCATTTCGAAGACTGGTCGCACTTCGTAGGCGCGCCGATGAGCACTTGCGTTTAGTCACGTGACACTCTGGCACATCAACCCGTATACGCCATCTATCAACCTCTTTTGTTAATACATACAGCAACATTTCTTTATTCCACAGAAATTAATATTGTGATGAGTGGTTTCGCCACAGTAAAATTAGTCTTATTACTTATTGAACAGCCCACGTATATCAGCATATTTGAGTAAGGTAGAGTAGAGTTTAACTCTGTATGTGAAGATCATTACGACTTCAAGCAAAATCGTTTTAGCATAGTTTCAATGAAGTCTAACGAACTCGCATATACAAAGAACATCAAATATTTCGATGCAATTTTATTTTTTTTTAAAGTAAAAATTCAATGGTTAGTTAAGAATCTGAAGATAGCGCTGCTCCATATAATCTATAATAACCTTTTCTAGTCACCTTTGTCAGATGTACCCAGAATCTCTTCGTTTCCCACTTGGACTTAGAAATGTGAAACCGTTATTAGACTCTCATTAGAAATATGAAAGAGAGAATGAAAAATGCTAACTGGGCCAAGTAAAAAAAAAAAAAATGAAATTCATGGACCTAGTGATGTATAATAATGTCTTATCATCTGCGATATCTTAAAAAATATATATATTTTTTAAAGTCGTCTACATAGCTTAGTAACTATTATGGAAGCTTTAAGTCTCCATCAGGAATATAAATATAAATATAAATATAAATATAAATAAATACTTATGTTTTAGCCAATTCCAGATTAGGCGAATTTTTGGCGCAAATAAATGGAATTTGTTCCCCCTACAACTCAGAAAAAAAAAACGATATTATAGAATGAGCACACAAAAGTTGCGATAAGGAACATGACCTTCCTTTTAGCACGTCGCAGAAATACACTGAAATTCGGGGCGATGAAGAATTATGGAAGACTGTTGTCTACCTATTTCTAAAAGAAAAAGTTAAGCATAAAATCTCCCCTCTCTTTGGATAAAATATATCACAGGATCTGTTATTTACGATATCATTTTTTTTTTTTTTTTTGCCTCAGCAATTAAATACGAAGGCCTTTATCGTTCGTTCAGATAATTGTATCGACATCTTTGAATGAAAAACTATTGAAAAAGAAAAACTCTTAGAAAATAGTCAGTTGCTTTCCCTACGGGTGCTCGTCTTTTTATGGTCTTCTTTCCCTTTAAAAAATCACTGCATTTCTATGCCACACGAAATGAGCGAATAAAAAAACATGTTCTATTCAGTTTTTACGACTTAATTTCTCACATTGAAAGTAACTAAAAGAATTACTTAAAAAAACGTATAAATTCAAGATGCCACTAGAAAAGTTCTCGTGCGTAGCGTGTCTGAAGATCTGTATATTCTCTCTCTCTCTCTCTCTCTCTCTCTCTCTCTCTCTCTCTCTCTCTCTCACACACACACACACACACACACACACACAGTCGTAAGGAAAAAAGTTCCATGGAAAGAAGAATCATAATATCACATTCGATACACGAAAGACAGAAACTGTAAAAAAGGTCGGGGTTAACGAGACGAATGAAACGTGAGAAGATAGAATAAAGTTTCTTAAGGCGATGGAGAGATACATGTATAGAAAAGGAACATTAAATTCTATTCGAATGGAAAAAAAGAAAAAAGCTAATCTCATTAGAATTCCTATCATCATTCTACTAATTTTATGACTTCCATACGGAGAATTCTGAAGCAGAGTGCAGGAACAGAACAGGATACTAAACTGTCATAGAGATGGTCTTTGTGTGATACAACGTATATCATTACTTCAGGATTTAGTTGAATAACAGGTGATGTAAAACTTCAGTAATAACAAAGGAAATTGTGTTACGATCTGTTATACTAAATACAAGGAGGTAGCAAAAATATGTCTTAACTGGAATATTTTACGTTATTTGGAAATGTATTTTGAATTTTTTTATTTCCAATATTTATATCGTTTTTAATTCTTTTAAATTTTTTTCATAAAAAAACTTACAGATATTGTGCAGATTTGAGAAGAATATGATTGTGCTATTTAAAGGAGAATTTTGATTTCAAAAATTTTATAAGGTTAGTACAGTTTTTATCCTATTTATTCTTCATATTTTTTAAAAAATATATTTAAGTTAGAACTTTAAAAATATAAAGGAGATTACGTTAAGTATTTCTGGATAGAATACCTACAAGAATATTCACAAAAATAAGGCGCAATTTGAAGAAACTGGATTAAATTTCCCAGATAGGAATGTATTTAGACTTTACACTTGAATACGTTTAGACCTACAAGATGCAATTATATATATATATATATATATATATATATATATAAACTTGACGAAGCCAAGTTTCCTGAAACAGTTCTGTATTAGATTAGACAAAATAACTTACCTCCAGATGAAAAAAAAAAAACATCCTTATTATAATGATTCTTTACGTCGTAAAAGGCATTCAAATGTAAGTCTTTTCCAACCCAACGAACAGCATTAACGTTACCAACTGAGCTTTGAAGTCAGCAATATTGAATAATTAAAAATTCACACGAAGCAATTAGTACATTAACAGCACTGCAACTGCCGATGGCAAGAATGCACGATCACAGTGATTAGGGATCAAAGAATGATTTTTTTTTTTTTTTTGGCTAGATGGATGAAGTAAGAATATTTTTCATATTCCTGTTATCTGTAGAAGAAAATGTATGGATGGCGTAATATAGTGAAATAGGCTCTGATCATGGCAAGAGGGTAATACCAATAGCCGAGCCTCAGTTAAAACTTCATTGGCCACAGCATTGCCAACCATTACCCTCCCTGGGTACCCATTTTAGTCGCCTCGTACGAAATGCATGGGCTACAGTGGGGCTGGTATGTAAGTAAAGCCCTCTCTAAAAATTGAGACGATTCCCCGGACCACTCCTACGAGTGACCGAAAGACCGTCTAACTCAGCGTTGGTTCTACTCACCCCCCCCCGAGAACGCCCTCCCCAGACACTCAAAATGCTCTCTCATGCAAACCCCCCGAAATCTAACCCCCCTATCACCGGGAACAAAATTTCGGAAGAAATCTAAGAGAGCGAAATTCTCGAAACCCTGCGTCCCATTTCAGTCGCCTCTTACGATGTATGGACTACAGTGGGGCGATTTTTAAGTAAAGCTCTCTAAAAATTGAGACGATCCCCATCACTCTTACGAGTGACCGAAAGACATTCAACTCAGAGCTGGTTCCACTAAGTGAAGGGGGGGGGGCACCACTGAGCAGAACCGCTCATATTACAGGGAAAGGCATCCACCGACAAGGTCCCTCACGGGCTACGCCGGAGAACTCCCTCCCCAGAGACTCAAAATGCTCTCTCAGGGCAAACTCTCCAAAGTCTAAGCTCCCCTCACTGGGAGCAAAATTTCTGAAGAAACCTAAGAGAACGAAACTCTCGAAACTATGCGTCCCATTTTAGTCACATCTTATGAAATGGGATACATTGGGGCTTATATATATATATATATATATATATATATATAAGTAATGCCGTCTCTAAAAATTAAGGAGCTTATCCCGGACCACTCTCCACGAGTGGCCGAAAGATCGTCCAACTCATCGCTGATTCCACTCAGTGACAGGCTCATCCTTATCCTTATAAGGATTGGCTTAAAGGGGCGAAGCAAGAATGCTTTTCATCTTCCCCGTTATCTGTCGAGGAGAGTGTAGGGATAAGGTGTTATTGAGCTATTAAAGCTCTGATCATGGCCGGAGGGTAAGAGCAATAGCCGAGCCCCAGTTAGAACTTCATTGGCAATAGCATTGCCATCCATTACTCTCCAAGGGTATTAATTAATCACCGCATCTCACGGTCGATTAACTCCGTCTCCTCCTACCCATCCAGGCTCAACCTTATAGTTATAAGAACTGGGCGATGGACTGACTCCTTGACTATTTATCCCGTCATTTCTGGAAGTCCTAAAAAGGACTTTTCACTTCTATTTTCTCCAGGCTTAACCTTATATATATATATATATATATAAGCCAGTCCTTATTATATATATATATATATATATATATATATATATATATATATATATATATATATATATATATATATATATATATAATATATAATATATAATATAATAATAATAATAATAATAATAAGGACTGTCTTAAAGGGCGAAGCAAGAATGCTTTTCATATTCCCCGTTATCTGTAGAGGACAGTGCAGGGATAAGATGTTATTGATTGAACTATTAAAGCTCTGATCATGGCAGGAGGGTAACAGCAATAGCCAAGCCTCAGTTAGAACTTCATTGGCTGCAGCATTGCCATCCATTACTCTCCAAGGGTATTGGATTGAACGAATCAATCATCAATCACGGCATCTCCTTCTCCACGCTGAACTTGAACTTGAACTTAATTGGTTGATGGACTGAGTCCTTGACTCTTTATCCCTTCATCTGGATTTTAGATTGTGGGTGATGAGATTATTGTGGGTAATTTACCCGCTCATTGTGAGCATTGAGGCTGTATCAGCTTTCTCTTGCGATGGAGGATTTCGTTTTTTTATGTTTGAAACGATCTGAGGGCTTGTAGTCCGCTGCCTGTCGAACTAACTGATTTGGGTGATTATCCGTGATTGTGAAGAATTTCTCTGCAATGTTTGTCATGTAGGTCTTAATATCTGGAAGATTGGCTTCTTGATGTAACTGGATGTTTCTGATGAACCATGGGGCATTAAATGCCATTCTTAGGCATTTATTCTGAATTATCTGAAGTCTGTTGATGTTGCTTTTAGTCGTGTGACCCCAGGTTGGAGAGGCATAAGTTAGTTGCGGTCTGATTACCGATTTGAAAAGTAAGATTTTGTTGCTTATGCTTAGGAAGCTGTTCCTGTTCAAAAGTGGATATAGCTGTGCTATAGTCTGACTTGCCTTAGTGGTAACACTATCCATATGTGACTTGAAGTTTAGACGTCTATCAAGATGAATTCCCAGATATTTGGTAGAATTGCGCCAAGGGATGATTTTACCAAACATTTGTATGCTTGTATTCGGTTCTGCCTTACGTCTGGTGAAAAGTACTGCAGAGCTTTTGTTTGGATTAATTGCGATACGCCACTTGGTGTACCAATCCTCCAATTCATTGACTGCTCTCTGCAGCTTGATTGTGGCCAGGTGTGGACGGAGGGATCTGGCTATAATGATTGTATCGTCGGCATACAGAGCGGTGATAGCTGGAGACAGTTTGGGGAGATCTGCCATGTATATGGAGAAGAGTAGGGGAGATAGTAGAGAGCCTCGGCAACTCGTTGCAAAGGTGGGAATTATGAGAAATTATGAGAAAATATGAGAAATATGAGAAAATGACAATTATGAGAAAATATCAAGAACAGTGAGGGATCTTGCTCCCCCTTTGCAACGAGTTGCCGTGGTGTGGCACTACCAAGTGGTCACTTACGCTTGGATACGCTGACAGTTCGTCGGCATGAAACGTTACAGATCGTAGTTTTCGATCTTAGTTTCGCTTACTGGTTGAAAAACAATAAGGGATTTTTATCCCCTTAACTTATATCAACCTCGCCAGAAAAAAATAGCCGTTTGGCTTTTCATCTTAGTTATACTTTGTTATAATATAATATAGTGACACACCTGTCGGGCAATCGTATATAGCAAAAGTATGTAAGTTTTCTTCACTCAAACTCTGATATATTCCCTTATCTTTATTTTCATTACTATTTTGTGCTACTTAGAGTCTGTTTTCTTCCACATAAATTCACATACAATAAGTATCAAATTTACTTTTCGTTTTTGAACTACGATATCTTTGCTTACCGTTATTTTAAGAAAAATTTCTTTGTGACCGTTAGTGACAATGCTAATAAGGTATCGTCTTGTAATCACAAGTAGACACACTGATTCCTGTTACAAAGAACGTTTTAAATCGAAACAAGGGTTATTGTCTTCTAAAACTAGAAAAAAATATAGTATGATTAAAGGTCAACCGTGCACTAGAATGGTTTTGACGTAACTAATGTCCATAAGAGGGGAAAAAAAGACACAATTCACAAACAATACACCTCGAACTGATACGCACCTATTTTTAACCCTACAGCAACAACGTGCCGACTGACCCACCCACTCTCCACCCACACAAACAATAAATTTTCCTTGACTAACCTCTTTGGTGGTGATAGATTCGTTGAAAGGAGTTCCGTGTTTCATCGTCCGTAAAACTTCCTGTTACGTCAACTCTAAATACACATTCGTTCTACCATTCACAGACAACAGATACACATATCTTTTATCAGTGGTTATCTGTCTTCCTGCTTTGATTGTCTTTTCCTCTTCTTCTTTTATGTCTTATGATGTCTTACTTGCTCTTTTTTATCGTTTTACACTTCTTGAGGTCTGTAACATTATCGTAATGTTTTCTATTAGGGTCAAATACAATAATTTGCATTCACTGATTAAAAATAAATAAAAATGTGGGATTGGTACCCACTAGAATTCAGAATTATATTATGGAACGTAATTTAGGCTTTCCCAAAATGCATTGTTGTTGTTTGGGTATAGGAGTCTGTCAATGATAACGATATGAACTTGACATAACTTATAGCTGATAATATTTTACTAAACACGTAGCGAGTTTTATAATGATCAGCTTATTTATGGTTTTCTTTATTGTTAGATCGGTTCATGAAGTTATTATTTAAAAACGGATTTTATTTATGCCATGTTAATTCGTGACGTATTTATGACATTTATTTATTACGTAATGATATGATTATGTCATACTTTTTATGATAGCTGTGGTCCAAAATGTCACGTGCTAATATTCAATTCGTATTTTTCTATAGAGGAATATGCTACGTGTGTTCTATCCTTCTTTGAAAACTACATTCGACCCATGTAAAACTCATTACCTAGACATTTAGACCCACAATAGATGACTTGGCACTTAAATATCCTATCCCATCATTCCTTGCATGTCAGACTCAACTGCCTGTCGCGGAAAAGTAACTTGGCGTACTGAAACCTAATGAATGTTGTGAGAAAGTGGTTAACCCTATCTGCATGTGTATTATGGGTGTCAATGCCCCTAGCTAATTTTCTAGCATTGTGGGATGAAAAACTCGAGTTTTTAGAAGGAAAAAACCTACCACTTACTATGAGACCTGCTAACTCACCTTCAGTTATAAAGTACTAATACAGGGTCTTCGTATCCTCTGATGGGATTTGAATTCAGGTCTTTCCAACCTAAGAGCATTGTCAAAACCGACTGAGCTTTGGATGCTTCTCATTAAATATTTATAAATGAATTTCAGCAATCACTAAAACAATATTCAAATAGATAGTCCGTTCTCAAAATAATAAATAATAATAATAATAATAATAATTATTATTATTATTATTATTATTATTATTAATAAAACTCCTAATTTGTAAACTCCTTATCGAGTATAATGAGGAGTACACAGTTTGGATGTGTAAAAAAACGTGTTTGCATCTGTATAATATTGTCAAGTCGGAGCAGTAGCACAACAAGGATGTTCAAGTTTCTAAGTAAGAGAAGAATGGATTCATTGTTAAAGACTAGAACTAGAATCAAACTAATAATTTTAACTTTAAGTTGTTCTATTTTTTTGAATAATCCATTCTTGCTTTTAAACCAAATAAGCTCCTTATATCTCATGATTTTATTTAACATTAACGTTCGTTATAGTTTTAACAGCTTCCTATAGTCATTTGGCAATGTGTCATCAAAATGCCTATCCGAGAGATTAAATTAGTATGAACAGTGTCATTACAGCACCTAATTATCATCAGCGTATAGAGTTATCGTATTTATCATTTTAATTAGGCACATGGCGACACCCTTCGATAATTAGATCCTACACATTTTATTATCTGAAGAGTAGCCGCTTCTCGGAATATCGCAATCGTTTCTGAAGATGTTACGTTTCGGTTCCGTAAAGTCTTCAGTTTCTTAACTAATGAGCAGGATGCTAATTATTATAGGTTATTAACCATCTTCTTTTCCTGTGGTGAAAGCCAAGATTATTATAAAGAAATTATAAAGAGAGATTCCAGGAGGTCTTCCAAACTCCGTCTCTCAGAACCTCCCATTGTCATCGCTTTCTCTTCATTGCAGCACTTTTCCTGGAAGCAAAGTGGACGAAACAGGATCATTGTAACCATAAAGAGTGTATTTCCAGCGTTAAGGTATGTAAAAGAGTGGTTATATGTCCTTGTCAATAAGAGGAACTTCGAATGACGTCATCTCGCTTCTAAGAGTCACATTCAATTACAGAGATAAATGCCATTGGAGTGTAAGTTGCTAAGGGCAACGACATGCACTTTTGTTGCCATTTCCACATACGATGGTTCATTACTGTGCGAACACCTCTATCAAATGGCAACAAACTGGCCTCGTTCTTTACCTCTAAGAATCATTAGGACACCAGAAATGATATCTAATGATAGATGGGATCCGTCATTGTATAACTTCCACTTTAAGTTTCACACGCGCCTTCAAGAAGGGGCGTGCTTGAATGCTCCGAAGTGAAATCGACAAAACTTTATAGTAAGTGTTGGTTTCTTTCACGCTTCACGGAAGGGGTGTCTTTGGTGAAACGTACGACGTAGTAATTTTCATCAGCCATCTGGAAAAGAGTTAAGAGGATATTCGTCGTTATATATCACCTTAAAGACGCCGTTTGTAGCATTGGCTTACAAAAGAAGGTTGTGGGGTGAACGTAACCCTAATGGTAACAGGGATGGGTAAATACATATCTTGTTGCCATTTTTATGATTCTTTTGCCCCAGGAAATGTTTGGTTGTGATTATTAAAATCCCATCAGTTTGGTTTCAACTGCTTCGAAATAGAGAGAGACAGACAGACAGAGAAACGTAGCGTAGTAAGGAATTCATTGCTTTTCAAAGAAAAGCTATAAGCATATGATGGATTACAAAGAATCGGCACATTCTGTAAGTTGTTTTATTTCATCATCTAACAACTTCAGATGGCGCTACATATATATATATATATATATAATATATATATATATATATATATATATATATATATATATATATATATATATATATATATATATATATATATATATATATATATATATATATATATATATATATATATGTAGAAAGTATTTTACCTTGGGTATAATAAATGTTAAAGATAGCAAGCTATTTTAAACCTGGTTTTACTCCATTTCCCAAGTAAGCAAACAAACAAACAAGTCAAGTATGCGCCTGCACGTAATGCAAGTCTAGCTGACCCTGCAGGTAGTGTAAGACCAAGGTAACTCATGGTAAAAGTAGAATAAGCTCTGATCACTAATCTTAATATTTACCCATAATGCAAAGCCCATCTCCTGGAGGAGATGTATGATGCTTTGTATTAAAGGCAAGGGGCCACTACCCAGACCGGTTTCGACCTTTATTGAGGTCTCATCAGTGGGAGCCAGGCTAGAAATATCAAGATTTTAGTTATACATGTAAAATAAAAGTATTTTACCTTGTAAAATACTTTCTACATTTATATCTCCTCCTGATATTTTTATTTAATAAGGTTAAAACACCTTATGGTAACTTGTTCTGGTAAAATACTTATAAGCTCTGTATTACTAAAATCTTGATATTTCTAGCCTGGCTCCCACTGACGAGACCTCAATAAAGGTCGAAACCGGTCTGGATAGTGGCCCCTTGCCTTTAATAGAAAGCATCATACATCTCCTCCAGGAGATGTGCTTTGCATTATGGTAAATATTAAGATTAGTGATCAGAGCTTATTCTACTTTTACCATGAGTTACCTTGGTCTTGCACTACCTGCAGGGTTAGCTAGACTTGCATTACGTGCAGGCGCAAACTTGACTTGTTTGTCTGTTTGCTTACTTGGGAAATGAAGTAAAACCAGGTTTAAAATAGCTTGGTATCTTTAACACACACACACACACACACACACACACACACACACACACACACACACACACACACACACACACACACACACACACACACACACATATATATATATATATATTCGGAAATGAGAAATTAGATATCAGAAATATTTAGATATAATCAGGGTATGAAACCGATGGAAGATACCTGCGTTTTCTTAAGTCAGTCGTAACCATAATGCCCTCGCTAGAATGACCTGGGTTTTAATGCCGTCTAGGGACTTGAAGAACCTCCATTAGGACTTTTCAACTAAAGATGAGTTAGTCAGTCATATGAAGGCGAAAGGATTTTACTACAAGAAACTCATGTTCTTCTTCAAGACAGACAGTCCGGTAGGAAATGCGCATAATTGACTGATACAGCAGACTTTAGGATGTTGATATTTTATTAGACATTGTTAGCCTTTAGTAGAGCATCAGTTAGGTTTCTAAGAAGCCAAAATACTTTGCCGTGACAGGCCATTGAACTAACGCGTTAAGAGGAAGATGCTGAACATACCTAAGTTTGTGTACTGAAAGTACTGATTTAATGATTTCAAGTATTAATTTTTAATTATACTTTTAATGACTAATTTTTTTAAAAGAGAACTTCTGCTTTGCTTCTACTAATCACTTCTACAGCAAGTGACTAATGATTTAAGAGAAAAACTGATATGTTCTGTTCCGTTATAACGTGTAATTAGCGCAGTTGGCATCGCAATGCATATCCAATTGTAATAATTATATTTTCTTGTAACAAAGAAAATTTTAAGAGGACGTGATTTTTGGCTTACAATTTGAACTCAAGTTTTCTAATATAATTTTAAAAAATTCAACAAACGAAGTCGAATGAAGATTTATTTCTTGAAAATATTATAAATTTATGTTTGAATTTAGTAACTGTAAATTAACAGATGTGTTATATTTTTTTAGAAACAGCAATTAAATGATTTTTGTTGTGCCTAATTCAATGGAATCGCTCTCTTTTAGAACATATTACAAGAGCGTATTATCAATATGTATCATTTATTTTAAATAATTCGATGTCTGAAAAGTCACGTATGATGTCATGAAATCCAATAAGTGCACCTAAGTAGGAATTCTTAATATTAGACTGAAATCTAATTTTATTTTTATTTTTAAAAAAATGCGATTTAATGATTTAGAATCCATGACGGTTTTCAATCTAATCTAAAGCCTTTAAAATTTTACGTAATCATTTTGAAGCAGATAGAGCTCTTAAAAGTTGAAGAGTGATATTGGATCTTCTATCTTCGGAGATATCTTCAAATAATAACCGAAGTAGAAGAAAATAAGAAGAAGAAAAAAAAGCCAAAGTGCATTTATTTGCAGCGGGTTGCTCTCAGGTTAATCTCTAGCCTGTCACTCTCAATGAGGCAGATTTGACTGTCCAGAGACGGACGGCTCATGAATACTGCGAAAATGACTTACACATGTCCTATTAAATAGACTTCATACATTAAAGGTACGCTGTCAGGCGAACACGAGCTCATAAACTACACTACATCTTAGACAGTAATGGCTTGATGAATAGAACAAGAAGGGTATGTCACATGGCGCGTGTCGTTACTTAGTGCTCTGCGCTGTGGAATCTGATGCTTGATACATATGTATAAAGAAACGAGGAGGAAAACAGCGGGGCTGTTAAGATATGAAGAACAACTTTCACGGATTGTTACGTGGGATTTTTTGTGTTAGGAAGCAGAAAGAGTTCACGATTGGAGATAGGAAAAGTGCTTTATCTCCATTATGATTTAATACAGTACTTGTCTTCTAGATACACGAAACTTAGAATTACATGAAGCAACTACTTGATAAAAAATGTCATTTTCCTTTAAAAAAAAATTTTCTTATTTTTCTATTCTCTTTGTCACGCATTTCACAACCATCAGCTAAATTTTCCATAGCGACACCCAATGGATTGGGTTTGAATTCAATCTTTCCTTTTCTCTATAACCCCCGTCAACAATGTTGCTCGCTTTCACCCATAGAAACTGATCCATAAAACAGTTTTAAAAAGTCCGTGAATCTTGTACTATAGAGTTGAGTACATCACTAAGTGTCTTTGCAACATTTGCCATATTCTTCCAGTTTCTTATATAGCGATATTGTGTGTTACAGTTTGACTCATAAATGCTAATATTAGTGATATGAAGAATGAATAAAACGCAGTAATATTGGTTGCATACCTCGAATCTGTATACATTTATGAGCCAAAACATTATGACCACCTACCTAGTAACGTGTTGGATGCCTTTGGTAGAGAGAACCGCTTGCGCCCCTCTTGGAATTGATTCCATTAGACCAGCGTTTCCCAAATTTTTCCTACGACGGAACACTTCACAAATCCTAAAATTTGAATCCTAAAATAACACCTTGGTTAGAGTCACGTATCATCGGTCTCGTATTCAATGTAAAGCTAAGCTCACACTATCGCTACGCGACACTATCGGTGTGCTATTAAGGCCAGCACGCGCTGGTCTTAATAGCACAATCCACACGCAAAATGAGGAGCTTCTGATTTTCAAATATGTTTGAACTTGTCGCAGCATTTAAAACCATTCCAGGCTCATATAATGTTTGATAACTTTTCACGGAACACTTATTCACTTTCCGCGGAACACAATTTTGGAAACACTGCATTAGACACTGGACAACTAGACAGATTAAAGTTAAGAGGTCAGGCCAACTAGACAGCACGGTTGTTCGGAAACAGACCTGTGATCATAATGTTTTGATGCATGAGTGTCATTAATTCATCATGTCAAACAGAGACAATTACGGAGGTGAAGAATAGTTTTAAAATATTTGATTTAAAGCAGACAGTTGTGTGCTTATGAAGTAGGAAGGTAGTGAGGTGAACTGTACCTGTCCAGTATTAAACGGAAGAACAGAAGAGGCGAACACATTCTACACATAAACCCTAACAACAACAAAATAGAAAAATGTTAAAAAATAAAAAATATCAACAGACGTAAAAGAAAAACCTGAGTGATGTGTTAAGATAAAGTGAAGAGAGAAACAGCTCAGCAATATCCACGTAGCAGAATATTGGTTCGAGGTTACTTCAGGATAAAAGAAACAGCACGTTAGCTCCACGAAACTTGTCGATACGCATCATTCGACCAGGATGTCTCGCACACATAAATGATACAGTGTGAAGACGTGAACTTGCAAATCGTGCCAAACCACTTGCATAGGTTAACAGCATAGGTTGCACATGTAGTTCGCAGATGAAGTCATGGTTCTTAAATACGTGCTGAAAAAGGAAAAGTGCTTCGAATGCTTAGTAAAATGCTGATACGAGCTAATGTATAAAATAATGCCCAATATGAACGCCATAAAAAAACCTCTTAAATGCATTGAAAGTATCTAATAATCGCTGTTAGCAATGTATTTTCTTCCATTCACCCAGTTATTATGTAAATAATGGTCGAAAGATAAACTAGATCGCTTAGGTAGGTAATACTTTAGCATCATCACTCTCTCTCAAAACATCTGCTTGTTGAAAACATTTTAATCAAACAACGCACTCCCTCTATTATAATGATACTCAGTAACAATAAAAATCCATTCACTTATTGCTAGCATTGATTGCACAGTTGATGGATAAATGAGCCAGCCAGTAACACAGATATGTAGATTTGTAATACGAGTGGTGATAAACTTGACTCACTTTGTTCCGGAATCAAAACTCCATGGGTAGATTGCAAAATATCCTTCATCGCTTTTCACTGAACTCACAATATCACAGTATGTAGGTTACCACAGAAACTTTGTTAATTCCCAGGAAGAAATATGAATACTAACAAAACAAAACCGATTTGTTTGAAATTATTAGTAGGTTAGGCTTAATGGAATTCGAAGTCCCAGAAATATTTTAAGGTCAAATTATAGTTAAGCGAGTCATTCAAGTACTTCTTTTAATTCTAATTGATTTACCTTGAGTTAGTATCATATAAAATCGTTTCAGAATTAATTAAAATTATTTTGTTAATTAATTTACTAATTTATCTAATTTATTAATTATGGTGGTGTCTACATTCGTAAGTGGCACTTTCATTCCAGAAATTCGACTCTAATCCAAACCAAAATTTCATTGTGTGTAATAATTTTTTATTATTATTAAAATCGCTCAACTCTTAATAAATCAGCGTAGCAAAGGAAGCACGAGGGGAAAAAATAAGTTTCAAAAATCACAAAGCCACAGAAAAATAGAGGTAACAAACAATGAGATCGGTGAAGGACAAAAATATCCTCTTGTTCGATATGGTCAGAGGTGGCATTGAACACGTGATTAATCTTCGTCCAACCGATTACAACACAGCACTCATTTTTGTGAAACATTTCTAGACTATCAGATCGATTTCACTTCACTTCACCTGGTTTGTGTTTCCAACAAGAAGTTCCCAATCGATATCATATGACAAAAAACCTTGGAGAAAATCTTAAAGACAAAATTGCCTAGAACCGTTTTCCAATGCTGAGCAGATCAATTAAAGTTCTTCAAGACGTTATTCATACAACACCGAAAACAGCATTAACAAAAAAAAAAAAAAAAAAAAAAAAAAAAAAAAAAATTAATGAACGCAACCAAAGATCAAAGAATGATGAAGTGTCCTGAAAGTGAGGGAAAAAAAAACACACTGGAATCAAAATGATTGCTTTGTCTATCGTTAATGTAGAGAGTGCTATTTTAAAAGCGTATTAAATGTTCCGGTAGCTCGTATTTCACAAGTAATATTTCAAAGGTACAACAGTGGCTTCTTGAAAAGGTCTGTTTCTTTTCCCTTCATCGCGATAGTTAAATAAAGCTCTACTGTTAAGAGTCAGAATTAGTTAGCGATACTTCTAATATATATATATATATATATATATATATATATATATATATAAAAGCTTTAATTCAAATCAACTCCTTTTTTATTTAAAACATTTTTATCCATCGTGTGATCACATGATGTTCAATGAGAAATAAAATATATAATTTAAAATAGCAAGATAATTGCAAGATTTTTACATATTTTATCTCTCATTTACGTATTAGCTTTAATAATGTTATGGCCAATAACCTGTCTTTTTATCAACACGATTCATACCATGACAAAGCGGTTAAGTTCATGTCTGTAAGTTCTGTTGTATGAGACTAGCTCACCTTCAGTTTTAATTCCTATAATGTTACTCGTGTTTAGCGCAATTAAATCTTCGTTAAAAAGTACGTTTGTCCTTGTGCCTGTTCTACAAAGACACGTGTATGCAAAACAGAACTCTGAGAACCGAACGAAAAAAAAAAGTTCCATCCCATAACATATAAAATGTGTTAATTTTTTATTTTATTTTTTTATTTATTTTATTTTTTTTGAGGTACTTGTGTAATTAAAGACAATGAAAGACAAACAGTACATGAGGACGTTAACTTGATATGAAGCAAGCTGTTGACATTAAACAAAATCAGATCGACTTTCAACCCTGTTCATGTTATATTGTTTCGGACCATTGGCATCTCATTTTAATTTCTTTGTTTATTTCTACAACAACGAAGTAAGCTTATTAAACACATCAGAGGGAACGTGCGATGCTTTGTGATTGTAATATTCTTCCATGGTTCGTTGGAAAGAGTGCACAACACACACACACACACACACACACACACACACACACACACACACACACACACACACACACACACACACACACACACACACACACACACACACACACACACACTACTCTGTGAGAGAAGGGTCTACCTCTTAAACCCGAAACATCGGGCTGTGTAAAATTCTCTTTGTCAGTAATGCTAAAAACGTAGACTGCTGAATACAGGGTTCTCTTTCAACTGCTCTGATAGCCTTCTCTGAAATTACTCTCAGAGGATTTCCATGTGCCAATTTCGCCAAACGCCCCGTCTACTACCGGTGCAGTAATTGAAGAATCCTCGCTGGCACGCTTATCTAATTTGCTTATATTAAATTGTGATTATCAGACAAACTGGAGATTACTGCTGACTACTCTAAACTTTGTGCCCACAACAAAGCAAGACGGGACAAGCACGTGCTTGGCCTCGTGCCTACCTGAATACCCTCATTAACTTCCGGCAGCAGGCGTGATAAGAGCCCACCGTAGCTATTATTAATTCACTAACAGCACTCCATCCGAATTCCTGCTAGCCACGCGCATATTCCCATCCCCGAGACCTAAGGTTGCCTACTGATACTCACCGCGCGGACACACTTTCTCCCTCTCACTCCTCTTTAAACCTCACGGAGGCCATAATGTGTCCTCCTCTCCAATAGCCATGCAGTATCCATTGATAGCTCAATATCAGACGTTACTGTCAGGTCGGACGACATCGTCTATCGCTGCGGTGATGACGAATTGGTTATCCCGCAGTGGTGTTTTCGGCTGTGCCCGTCACAGTGACACTGATCAAGATATATGAACGCCGAAGTAACGTGTCCATTCACGCCATCTGGCTTGCATCATGAGTATACAAGCTCGGCAGACAACAGCATCTTTGGAGACGAACACTGAAAATAGAGCAGGGCCATTACAGGTCTCCAGATGGGCATTCGTCCATTTGTGTGCTCCCATTAAGTCTAGCCTACGGGTTCTGTCTGTTTATGGTGCATTGGTTAAAAGCACAAACATGGCTATTGGAAGGATTTGGGGATTTAAAATTAACAAACGCAACCATTGAGGAATTAATAATGGTAAGTGATTGCGTATTCATGGCATCGAGCACACCTTGATTCTCCACGCCTCAAAATTGCTGGAACTCAAGGGAGTACTTGAGAAATCAACTAAAAGTTAACAAGTAGAAGAGCGAGTTTCGAAAGCTAGCAAACGTGGAAAATTCAGATGATCACGACGATGAAAAGTGGATAACAATGTCGGGTGGGCATTGTTATCCACTTTTATGTTTTCCTTCTTTTTGTTATTGGGAATATTATTTCTTAGTGGCTTATTGAAAATCGATTTCAATGACACACACACACACACACACACACACACACACACACACACACACACACACACACACACACACACACACACACACACACACACACACACACACACACTTCTCCGTTAACACGTCCATGTCATAATGAGACGGAGAGAAAAATTCTCGTATTAAAATAAACTGTCCTGAATATTTTTAATTCAAGTGAAGACTTTTTTCTGTTCTAGCTTGCATTTGCTTACCACATACTGCAGTATAAACTAATGTTTGCCTTTGAAACCGAAGGTTTTGAAAGTGATAGCTTTTTGACTGCTTAAAAACTAGTTTGCTTCATTAGTGAAGGGGATGATAATGCTTTATTCTTTTTCGCTAATTACATAATGAAATGCAAAGTCGCGATTCTTTAAGACTTTTCTACAGGATAATACTGTTATGAGTATCAGATTTTTATTTTATATTAAGGATTCATGGAACTGATGCTGCGACACAAGTTCGATGATCCATGAAGGTATTCCACACAATATTCTTCGCCTATTCCTGCTCATCATTTCAAGGTTCTTAACGTCTTCCGGCCATAGTTCACTCCCTGGTGAGAGGGATTTACTATTTAGCGTTAGCCGAACTTCTCAGGTCGGATAAAAAAAGCTGCAAAGTTCGTCTTCCTTAAATTGAACTTTGTTTCCGGTAGACGCGGATAATAATTTTTGTTTTATTGGCATTTTTACTTACCCTTTTTTTATTTCTACTATACTTATTGCGAATTATTTATAACTAATATCCTCCTCTTTTTTTTTCCAGTTTCAAGTGTAAGAATTTCCCAAGGAGAGAAGAGATTAATACAGTATGATACTGATTCCAGTCTTCTCTCTTTAACAACAAGTAGTATGCTCCAGCTTCAACAGGAGAGAAAAAAAAGTTAATTGGGTGAAATAAAAGTTCAGAATAGAATCAACTATACTCTTTGATATGTCCATAATCTCGGAAACGATGATAAGTTACTTGTAGAACTCTTGCTATTGGCTAGAAATAGATTATTAGAAATGTTAGTTAAAGCAGGAAATTTGGTCATATATTGATGTTGAGTCATTCTTTAAAATTTAACTGTCCCTCGATTCCTATGTGTCGGCAGGACACTCGGAAGAACAACCGTTCTATAGTTGAGGACTATAGCATGGTTGTTCTATAATCCTCAACTTCTATCTCTGTAGTCCTCAACGGTTGTTCTATGTCTTCTAGATGTGTCCCAATGTACACTGCTTGGAAAGAAGTTAACGGGCAAGGTGCATCGTCCAATGTAACGAGTTACTTGGATGTAGTCGGTATAAATTGGAGGAATATGATGCTCCCAAGTCAGTGCAAAGGTATCTGGGTGGAATGGCTGCGAGAAGGGAACGGATGGAATTTGAAAGAGGCGTTGTGATAGGATGCTATGTTGCAGTCCTATCTGTTCTGTAGATTGTAGAAAAATTGGACCATTCCAAGTCAACAATCAGTGATACCATACTGAGATGGAAGCGCAGGGAGTCAACTGCAAGTGCTACTTGCAGTGGACAACCCACGATACTCATCGAACATGACCCTAGGGTTTTGTTGAATGCAAAGTTCCTGGCATTAACTGGAACACAAGTCTGCACAAAACATTCAGAACCGAGGGTTACAAAATGAGTTTCCATGGTAGGACCACAAGTGTACAGTGCGATGCAGAAACTTGTAAAACTGTGTTGTGGAGGCGACGAATCACGCTGCACCCTTAACCGAAAAGGTGGATGAGTGTGGGAATGGTGGATTCTCGGTGAACGTCTCTTACCAGAGTGCGTAAATCCAACTATAAAATTCAGAAGGGGATATGATTTTTTTTTTTTTTTTTTTTTTTTTTTTGCATCGGACGTATGTTTGTGGTGCCATGAATATTGAATTCCGAGAGGTGTTTGAACATTCTGGACAATGCCATGCTTCCTACTTTGTGGCGTTTCTACGGAACTGACTATTGTCTCTTTGAGATCACAATGCACCGTGTCATTAGGTGCTGCTGTATCTGCGTGTTTTTTGGACATGACCGTCACCCCATTTGACTGCCTTCTACAGAGCCCTGATCTCAACCCTATAGAGTCACCGCAACAAAAGGAGGGTACCATCACTCCTTTGTTCATCACACTATGGTAATGGTTGACTTCTTTCCGAGCAGTATATGCAAAACTGACGGACTGAACACAGCATACCGAAATGAACATACCGAGATAGACTAATTCTGTCTTAATAAAATTTAAGTTTCATGAAGGAAACAAGCCATTCTTCGTATGTCTGTATGCTCAGAATGAGTCAGAATCAATGTCTATGAATTCAAAACCAGTCACAGTTCGATGGGCATTTCAAATTTTGTATTACTCTCTGGGTATATGATTATCTGGCAAGTTAAACTCCTTCAGATAACTGCAGATTCGAATAACTAAATGAAGGCGATTGTGAATGTGTAAACATTGAATGCTTTGGCAAAATTGTAGAGTCATCATGAAATATGATCATAATATAGATCTGCTATTTTGTCTACATTTTGCTTTAGAGGATACGAAAAACTCCATCACTCTGAATTTTTTCAAAATTATAAAGTAACTTCAGAAACATGATTCGTACATAAACTGTTATTGTTAATAAGAAATCTATTAGTAGTTTGCCTTCAAACAGACATTTATTTATATAAAATAAACAAATCAGGGGTCTGTTGCAAATAAAGTTATGATATTCTATGCAAACATCGTCAAAGTCTGGAGTTTTGTTATTGCTTTGTTTTAAAACCTCGTCTGGTTATTCTAAGAAAAAATCGAAATATCTGGGTTCTGTTTTCGATGTCTCGTAGCATACGATTGCATATTTTTAGTTTTCAGTTCTCTGAAGCGATAGTAAGAAACAAACTGTAAAAGAACATCCTGCGTATCTCTAGCTACAATTCTTTCTTTTCTTATTATTTTTTTATATTCCTTTCTTCAGTCGCTTTTTGCTGCCTTCTGTCATAAAACAAGACCAAAATAAATGGATTTCTTTCAAAGTATGTAGATTCTTGCCTGTCTTCTTTTCCCTGTTGAGAATTTTCCTGTTTTTTATTTCTTTATCTGTTTCCTTCAGTTCTTGGTGTATGTCAAGTAGCACTCTGCAAGTTTTTATAGGTTTTAGGTCTTAATATTAGTGAAAGTGAAATTTCTAATTTTCTATTGTAATTCTCAGTGATTTCTGTGTGAGAATATAGATCACTGATATCCTCATACTTTCACAAATGCTTTTGTTTATTCTCTCGCTTTTTTTTATTTTACAAACTATTAAACATAAATATGATTTATATAGTTGGCAATGATAAATTAACAATCTCTGAAGAGAGGAAGAGAGAAGGATACATGCCATTACAGAACAATCAATCGATTCAATTAACTTCACCGAGCATCCATACAGTTCATCGTACCCCGTGCTGTAGAAGTGCAGTTGGTCAGCCAAAACAGAGGAGCATTAATTAATCTTTCTTTTTGTTAATCAACATATAATCCTAAAGAAGTGTTTAGTATCCAAAGGACTCAGTATCCAAAAACTTAATTTTTTTTGGATACTGATACGTCATATATATGGTGAATCAGTATCCAAAAAATATTAATGTCAAGAGGGAAGTTGAAGATTATATTAAATATCTATACAGATAATTATATTATATCTCTTTATTAGCCACTCATTGAAGGCCATTTCTTTCCCTTCAGTAAGTGGCTTTGATGAAACATCATTGAATACAAACATCAATGTAGTAGAATTCGAAACACAAAACTGGAGTAATATTCTAATGATTGTGCAATGGTTAGTTTACAGCAAATACGGTGTTGTCTATGCATGAAACATCCACATCGAAAACCTTACTGTTTGCTATTTTATATAAGAGATTCGCTTACAATTTCTTGAATAAATCTTTACAGATTTTTCAAGGTGATTAGTAAAGATTAATCTGTTTATAATTATCTGGATTTATTTTATCTTCATTTATTAAAAACGACGTCACTGCACTGTAATATTTTTTTCAACATTCATCTTTGTTTTGTAGAAAACTTTTAATAGTTTAGCTTCGTGATTGTTTAATATTATTTTAAAGATTTTCCAGCTTTGATTCAGTTTTGTGTTTTCATCAAAACAATCGTTGTCAGACTATTCTTTTGTATGTGGTGCGTTTTTATATCCCCCCCCCCCCCCCAGTACAACGCTAAATTTATTTGGAAGTATGCTGCGGTCAAGGATAGCTAACTTGTCACTTCAGCGACATCTTTTTAATTATAGCCGAAGCTTGAACTAAGGCTATAATTCCAAATTCCAAGCAGTTTATTTCATATTTGTATAATGTGCGTCTTTGTTTGGCAGTTTGAATATCTTTCAGATGAAAAGCGTACATTCTGGGAGGTGAGATAGAACTCTTCTACGTCCTTTTAAGACCGGTTAAGACACTTTCGGTAAAAGACATTATAAAGGATTCTTCGCGTCACTCCAGTAAACCGAACTTTGTTACAAGGATAAACACTTTAGTGACCCGGTACTTAATTCTAGGAATTAGCTTATTGTTAGTAAGCTTTAGCGCGCTGCAAACGCTTAAGAGTTCTAACATGGCTACCATTGACAGAATTTACCATAATATCGATTTCTGCTCGGCAAGTTTCATCTGTCTTTTGGAATGCTGGAAGGTCCTGTTATAA
This sequence comes from Typopeltis vanoorti, assembly GCF_054136105.1. NCBI lineage: Eukaryota > Metazoa > Arthropoda > Arachnida > Uropygi > Thelyphonidae > Typopeltis > Typopeltis vanoorti. The sequence goes on from NC_143549.1 coordinate 146,262,936, forward strand.
CTATATTTTATTGCGTACTTACATGTGCGCTGGAACTCGTGTGTTATTATTATTATTTATTTATTTTCCATTGGACGATTTATAAATTTGTCATTAAGAAGTCGTGCTAGTTTTCATAAGTGCCATTAGATTTCTTCATTTGGATCTCAGTCGCGATCTTCTTAAGAGAGGAGGAAAGAGAGTAGAAGCCGCAGCGTTTTGTTCTGCACTCTTCTGCCTTTCTGGATCGAAGCCCCCGTCGATAGTGAAGCTCATTCAGCTGGTGTGTGTCTTGTCCACGTGAGCTCACGTTCTTTTGCGTATGTGCTTTCGCAAGGATGCACTGTTCACAGGAAACGTTTTTCATCGTAAAGAAAACCATCCAACCAGCTGCATGTTTTAACTTTATATTAATTACATCGAGATTTGTATTTTATTTATTTTTATTCAAGTATTATCGAATAAATAAAAAGCATTATTATTATCTTGTTTTAACGTATAATTCAAAAATTGTAAAATTACCCGCATGCAATTGATATTTTATGATACGTGTGACTGCTAACAAAATATTCTGTTAGTTACAGGTGGGTAATGGCAAAGATTCTGCGCACGGTTTATTTGTAGCCAGTAGGAGGATGCAATAGTTCCACCTGCCTGCCAGACTCTAATGAGTAAATACGTCTTGTGCTCGTTTTTCGGTTTCTCGTGTTCTTGTTCCCTAAATAAGACTACAGAATGAAGAAAGAATCTGATCTGGCTCAAGTCAGCAATCGATATCGTAACCAGCCATGTTTCATGTGTAATCTTACAGAAACGCTTTATAGCAAGTGATTCTTCACCCTCTACCAGATACAGTTCCTGACGTGACCTCTTCCAAATGTCGGCTTGTTTCTTAAGCTGCCAGAACCACTCCATAGGAAATGTTTCACTATCACTGATGACATTTTTGCAATAGTCAATCGACTTATAAAACGCATCAACAAAAAATAAATTAAAAAAAAAACGTTGTTGACTAGAATTCAAGATTAACCACAACATTGAGGAGCAGTGGTAAGGTAGGACTGAGATTACATAAAGGCCTTTAAACGTACTTTGTTAAATAAATATGTAGTGTGACTTTTTTAACCAAGTCTATGTCTTACCACTACCTGTGGGAAGACATAGACTGGGAAAATACTGGAGCCTAAAATTATATAACATTATTGTTCTGACGTATTGCTTTCGTAAGAAATGGATTTTTCTTCCTTTTTATGGTCAGAAGAATATTGAGCAATTTATTTATTTAGAGCAAACCATAATGCTTTTAAGCCATGAGGGAAACGATAGCAACACATTTGTCCTGCACTGAATACTGTGGTCATAACTAGATAAAAGAAACTATCAGAATTATCAGTGGAAGAAATCGTAAGTCTCGCTGCATGTGTTTTATCTTTTACCTTTACATAACGTACGTGACAGTCGCTAAAACGTTTTTCCACGTGTAATTGAATAAATAATTCATACAAAATTGTTAATGATTGGCAAGCGAAAACAATTAAAACGCGTCTGTGGGAAACGTGCTTCCATTGTTACGTCTACAACCGATTGTTAAAACCTCACTTTTTTCGCTATTTTAATATTATAAATAAAGATTGGTGTTCCATCAGAAGTACATTTTAAAACATTGCACTGTTATTCCAAATACAGTCACATTGTAAACGTCTTGACGATGTCTGTTTTTTCATCCTTTTTTTTTTCTTCTTCCATTGCACGACTCAAATTTCTTCGAGACTTTATAAAAATTAATTCTCACGCATCTTCCTGCAAAGGAATGTTTGCCAAAGGCATCCCGTACAGGTCAAATAAAGCATCAGTTGCCATCAAGATCTTATTGAGCCCTGGTTGGGAAGAAACGAGCAATATCCATTAGAGGCGAGTTAGTTTCTGAACAGTTGCTCCGAGAACGCCTTGTAACGGATGTTGATGGCTACAAATCGGATTACAGCTTTTTGGGTTCTACATCATCATTCAATTACTGCAACCAAGCGAGACCACGTTCGCTCGGGCGGCGAGCTCTCTCGGCTCGTGGCCGTTGGATTAAACTAAATTAAGAACAACAGCTCTTCGGCTTCAAAACGATTTGCCATCAAATATTTACGCGTGAATTAATGTTCCTCCCGGTCAGAGCCGTTCCGATGCTAGCGGAGAAGGCCCTGTTCATTTAATTAACTCAACGCGCAGGAGTAGGAGAGAAGAAGTCCTTTTGTGGATGCGGTACTGGTATTTGATCCGACATCCTTGGCGGTATGTACAAGCAGGGTAAGACGGAGAGATGGGTGGGAGGAGTGGGGAAGAAGGGGAAGACAGAGAGCCTGTTATTTGACTGCTTACTTTAAGAAGATATGGCAAGGCCTCATTTTACAGAAACACTAAAATATTTCATAATAAAAGCTGACAGGGGGGCCGTTTAGGCTGGCATGCTTTAAAACACCCTTCACAAACATGAACTGCAAATAACTTTCACCCTACAATTGAGACAGATGCCGGCCATTGAGAAACAGATTTTTTTTTCTTCTGTTTTATTTTTTTAAATCCACACATGCCACTGTCTGATGAAATGAGGTATAGCGTGTTCTTTTATATATTATCACGAGCATCTTGGCGATCACAGCGAGTATGCCCAGGTGGATATGCTTTTCCTTTTCTAGTAGAGCTTGGAAGATACATGAGGCAATTATATTCGTTAAAGATTTCCTTATTTTTTTTTTTAAGTATTGTCATGGCAACCTTAATTGAGGGAAATAAATGAGAAATCCAAACATAAATTCAAATTGTATATTTCTTTATTGATTCCATAACGATTCTTTATTCATGTGATAATAATGCAAAAATACAGATTGTTTAAATTCTAGAATGTTTGATTTTTTTCGAACAATGAACACTGCGCATGATATCAACAATAATTTATTTTTAACAATCGAAATTTATTTCGGGATGAATTTCAACAATGTTATTATAATCTGTCTAGTCTTTTATAGACTATTATAATCTTAATAGTCTTCTTTTAATTTTTTTTTATTGAGTTTCTGATACAGAGAATCAACAGAATCTTTTAATAGAATAAAATGAAGAGTTTAACCCAGAATAAAAATAGAAAGTCTTCTTATATATTACTCATGCCATATGTAATGAAAACAGTTATTCTGCCCTGCCTATTAAAAATAGGCTTTTTTATAATTGGAATAATAAAAATGGATTCAATTGTTAACTGATGAATATTTCTTTAAATTCAACAACCAATTTGCGATACATTTTGGATGACTACTAGTAAAGCAGTTCGCAGAGCAGCTGGTTGACTCTTTCTATGCGTGAAGTACTTTTTTTTTAATCTCTTAAACTGGATTTGGGATTTTATCGATACTTGCCGTAACAGAGGTGACCCTCTCGAAAATTTAATTTAATTTTGGCATATATTACACGGTTTGATTTTGCCATTTTAATTTATAGGATCTTTATACGAAATTGCTATTTAACGCAATTGTATTACTGCACAATCTATTGCGCTATTAATGATGATTAGTTAATCAGCATCCAACGATATATCTCGGACTTAACCTGACTGTTCGCTACTCGCGAAATGCTCAGCACTTAATAGTCTCTACCACACACACCGTACAGCTGTGGAACTGAAATATAGTTGCGCCTCGTCTCACTCAACTTCTGATTCAAATTTTAATTCTCTGAATCGCCGCTCGTACTTCATGGAGCCACTTGTGCATCACCCTACGTTTTTGTGACATATATCAGATCTTAATGAATATCATATACAACGACGTATACTTTATTTTAATGAGGTTTATGTTTAAAATATATTGTTCAAATGGATGACATCCTTAAAAGCCAATGACAAAATCTCATTTTATTTTAATTTCATTTTATTTTAATTAGCTAGAATAATTGCTTAACAATTAATAACGATCCCCTTACAATTAATTCGCATCTTAAGTATGTAAGATCATCCTGTATTAATATTGCATTTGTTCTCTGGAATTTTGAATGCCCTCCTCACAAAACTTTCACAGAAATTCATAAATTCACCTCGCTTTCTCACATCACAAATTTAAAATACAGATAAAAAAATTAATTAATTAAAAAAAAATCTATTTTATTTAAACATTTTTCACATAGATTTCTTTCTGTTGTAGTAACTTCAACTATCGTATACACAAAATGCAATATATCAAAAATCAAGATGAATCAGGAACTGGACTGATTTCTGTGTTTATTCAGCAGTTGTCTTGTGGATGTAATGATTAACAAGTATGGATGTAAAGTAGAACTATTATAAAAAATAAAAGCATAAACTGCTTCGTATACCATCGATATCAATCACCGCAAATTTGTGACTCTGTGTTCTATGCACGCCACTTGTTTTTGCCGCTGTTCTGTTAGCAAGTGAAAAGTTATGCACTTTGGCGTAATGAGATATCACTCGCATATTATATTGGTGGGATTATACTAGGAGTAACTGACGAGGCTAAAGATCTTAAAGGTATGTTGGATAGAAAGTTGAAGTTTAAAGGCATGTAACTTAAATTGCGAATCCAACTCACAGGATAGTTGCGATGTTCAAACGAACATTTACATGTAAGGATATTGAAGTCGTTTTGCCTCTTTAGAAGGCCTTGATGCAACTGCATCTGAACTACTGTGTGCAGATTTAGTCTCCTGGGTTCGAACGGGACAAAGAAACTATCGAAAGGGTACTGAGAGGAATTACAAAGGAGAGATTGAAATAATATGGAAGGCGGGGAAGGAACGCTGGGACTTCCATGGAAGTTAAGTTTATGCAAGGTTAAGAAAGGATTAAGAGGTAGACCCTTCTCTCACAGAGTAGTGTGTGTGTGTGTGTGTGTGTGTGTGTGTGTGTGTGTGTGTGTGTGTGTGTGTGTGTGTGTGTGTGTGTGTGTGTGTGTGTGTGTGTGTGAGCGAAATGGTCTGTCTGTTGAAGCAGCGAGTGCATCTAGTGTGAATGAGCGTAAGAAATGGTATTACAGCTGGTGTGGGTAATGTATGGCTTCCCTCAATGAGTCCTTGATTCCTTGAAGTTTAGTAATAATAATAATAATAATAATAATAATAATAATAATAATAATAATAATAAATGTAACTGAAACGAAATCGAATTTCCTCAATGAATTTAATAAATATTCAGAATTCAAAATTTTATTAAACTATATCCAGCCAATAACAAATAAAGAAACAAATTTAATAGGTTCTTGATACACCTTTGCAAAAAAGTACCGGTGAAAATACATTTTTAATCATTTTAGTAATTTTTTTACATTTTTAACAGTATGTCAACAGACTGTGTTTCTAATCTTTAAATTTTTTAGAGGAAATACTTTTGGATATTTTGGATACCTATCAAAATTATTACATTTTTTTAAAACCCCTAAGAATGGATATCAATTAAGGATGACCCTTCTGAACAATGTCATTTATTTTTTAAGACAATATTTTTCTCGAAAAAAAAAAATTCAGGGTGATTATGTGAAAAGGATCATCATACTACTAAAGTATCAAGTTTGGTGTCTAATGATTGTCTAAAGATTAATCCATGCAGAGTATAAAAAATATAATGACAGGTTTCAACTAGTTATTGGTAAGACTCATGTAATAAAATAAATAAGCCATCTTTACAACATATCGGTACTGTGTGCGTGCGTGCGTGCGTGTGTGTGTGTGTGTGTGTGTGTGTGCGAGAAAAATCTCTGAATTGTCTCAAGCTGACCAACACATTAGTAGAAAGCCAAAAATGAATGAAAACGAAACCACCTGGTTTCAACCTGCAATGTCCATGATGTGAATTAAGTATCGTAATTTGTGTCTCTGTAGATACATAATGTCTTCTACGGGCTATGTCCTCTTAAATTTTTTTTTCCTACTTCAGTATTGCTCTGACCGACTGAATGTTTGTGCGCGCGTGCGCACACACACACACACACACACACACACACACACACACACACACACACTGTATTTTATATCCCATCGTTCTCTCCGTAGATAAATTTAATGCATATTGCCATATCCACTTCTAGTCCAAGTATTGTTATAACTTGCGAGATTGGTCGGCGTATCTAATTCGCAAAAATTCTTCAATCTTCTAACGACTGTAGGGAGGGTGGAATGTACAGATGAAATTTAGAAATAAACATTTTGTTCTCGTCTACCTTTGCGTAGTTCTGGCCGCTACCTCGTAAAAGAAATTATTGGGAAGAGCAGACAAGAAAAACACCTTTGGCAGGGTATTTTCGTTCTTGATCACCACTGGCTGAGGTGCGGCAGGTACAATATTGAAAGACGTTATGGCCGTTCATGCTGTGGTCAGTTTTATTGTCGGGTGTAAGCTTGAGTATGTTCGTGCGTGGCCCAATGGACTGAAGGGGAAGTAATTCGGTGGCCTCTTCTAGAAGATATTTTTATTGTTCTCTGCTAGTTTTATGTTTCATTGTCTGTTCGTGAAACAAGCCCTGTTCGTTGAATTACTTGAAGATCACTTTTTTATTAACTGCTTGGGCATGCTGAAGATACTGGACGTTTCCTTCTTCTTTCTTTTTATGATGTAGACGTCGTTGTGCTAAGAATTCCGTGAGCTATCAGATTTTGGGGAGTTTTTTTTGCCAACTGTATATTGTTTTCTTAATGTTCCTCTTACTAACATTCTGTCTTTAGATAGTAGACTTTCGTTTATAGTTCATTATTCGAACAGTCTGAGACTTTCTTTCTCTTTCAAGTTCATTTTGTACACTTTCTGTATTTAGATTGGTCTAACTAAAGGGAGGAATTAAATCATTGGCAAATGCATTCGACTGTAAGATAGTAAGACATACTAGTCATTTCGTTTTTATTGTTACTTTTCTTAAAAGAGTTCGAACTTTCATTTATTTTAAAGAAAAGGTAATAAATGGTCCCCGCGGTTAGCCTAGTGGCTATGTGAGGATCTTAAGGATCTTCCTCAGCCATAGCCAAGTTAGCCCATCTTGGGCGTAGACAGCAGGCTTTTTCCCCTCAGTTTATATGGGGTTTTTCATCCCACAAGGAGGAAAACCGGCCCCTTGAACATACACGGATTACAGTCATGAATATCGCCCTTAGGGGATGCAGCAGAGGAGTGGCGAACCGGCTGCATTAATAAACTAGAAACCCCTCATTAGGAGGGGACTCAACCCATCCCAGACGGATGAGAAGGATAGGATAGGTAATAAATGATCTGCGGCAATGAAATAAGTGAATTTAAAACGTTCGTATGCACAGTGGTGTAGATAAAAACACAGATGAAACAAAAATAAGAAAGAAAGAAGGAAGGGAAGAACAAGTGAAGTTTGCACTTTCTAGTAAATCTGATATTTTATCTATTGTGTTTTTGTGTATTGTAGAATCCTATTTACTGCTCACAGCGCACTCTTTCTCACCTTCATCCAAAAAAATCCTGTGTGGCTCTTATACTTTCCGGAGATTTTTTTAATAAGGTTAAAACACCTTATGGTAACTTGTTCTGGTAAAATACTTATAAGCTCTGTATTACTAAAACCGTGGTATTTCTAGCCTGGCTCCCACTGATGAGAGTTTCTACCCAGACCGGTTTCGACCTCAATAAAGGTCGAAACCGGTCTGGGTAGTGGCCCCTTGCCCTTAATACAAAACATCATACATCCCCTTCTTGCAGATGTGCTTTGGCATTAAGGGTAAATATTAAGATTAGTGATCAGAGCTTATTCTACTTTTACCATGATTTGCCTTGGTTTGCACTACTTTGAGGGTCAGCTAGACTTGCAATACGTGCAGGCGCAAACTTGACTTGTTTGTCTGTTTGCTTACTTGGGAAATGGAGTAAAACCAAGTTTAAAATAGCTTGCTATCTTTAATTTAACAATATAACAATATATATATATATATATATATATATATATATATATATATATATGTGTGTGTGTGTGTGTGTGTGTGTGTGTGTGTGTGTAGAAAGTATTTTACCTTGGGTATAATAAATGTTAAAGATACCAAGCTATTTTAAACCTGGTTTTACTCCATTTCCCAAGTAAGCAAACAGTCTGTTTGCTTACTTGGGAAATGGATATATAAATATATATATAAATGGATATATAAATATATATATAAATATATATATATATATATATATATATATATATATATATATATATTTATTTATTTATTTATTTATTGAGGTCATCTTATGCAGAGATTTTTTTTTTAATAAGGTCAAGCTCCTTTTGTCTATTTGTATATGAGATATATATGATTTCTGAATTATTTCAATCTTGGCATCACTTCTGGCTCCCACTGATCCCCCACTTACAGACAATCGCAAACACCCACGCCGTATTAGTGGGATTCGAACTTGCAACCAGTTAGTTAAAGAGGAATTTTCTTAACCACACAGCCAACCAGGTTGCAAATTATTCAGTTTTCCGCATTTTCCAAAACCGGCGTCTTAAACACTGATCTCCTTACCTTCTTCATTAGCACACGAACAATCTAGTGAATTTCAACACTATTAAAATTTAGTCCTATCTTATTTATTGTAAGAACGATCTGACTTTACTACCTTACTTTTATTAATATTTAGATCTGCAATCAAGATCAGATTTCTCTTCTTGAGCTTACAACTGCAGCCTTGGACACATCATACAAGGGGGGGGGAGGAAGGGTTCTGGAAAGTTCTGAGACCTAGAACAAAAATGATATTAAAGAACTTTTGTTCTAGGTCTCAGAACTTTCCTGACCCCCCCCCCCTTGTATATATACTACAATAGATTCGCTGGGCTTGGTACCTGTCCACAACAAGGAAAGTGACGTCAATATCCTCGTGGTGTAATTAGATATGTTTGTGCCTGCTAAATAATAAATATTTTTATATGATAGTGATAATATGTTATATGTTATAATATGTTACGTATTATATACTGTTATTATTTAATAATATATCCATAATTGTCATAAAGGAAAGTGTAAAGTGACCGGGAGAAGTTAAAAAGAGAACAAAAATATGTTATAAGACGAATCATAGGAATATAAGAAATTAAGAGGTATATTTTCAAAACCCACTTCACCATCACTTGATATTTTAGTTGGGAATGTAAACGACCGGTGTGTTCTGTGGCCGTCATCTCACCGAATGTACATGTTGATGCTTTATTCCTCGCAGCCTGAAAAAAATGGAATCATTCTATAAATCTATCTGTAAATTCTATAAATAGATCTAAGCTAGAAACGTCTGTGTCGACGTAATCAACATTAATGATAGACGGGAATGTAAAGTATATTCCCAACGTTAATCAGGCCATTCCATCATTTTCAAAATGTGTTCTTTCCATGCCATGCTAGTACCAGTTTTAACTAAACTTAATTTGCATACATTGGCATACAGGCGTATTTTTTATTCATTGATCTTATCTTCATCTACCCTATGAGAGGTCCTTCTCAAAACTAAAATCCATTCAAAAATATTGAGGTATTATTTTACTTTATTACTGACACAGTCATATATTTGATCGCTAATGTTAATGTTATATGAAAAAGACTTAATACAATAAATAACAAGGATAATCTTCATGAATTAGCATCGTGAAGTAATTTAAAAGAAAGACGATGATATGTACAGCATTTTAAGGGGATATAAATGTCATGTGGAAACAACTTAATAAAATAAATAATGAGGATGTCCTTATGAATTAGCATCAAAAAGCATCTTTTTAGAAATATTTTTAAAATAGTATATATATATATATATATATATATATATATATATATATATATATATATATATATATATATATATATATATATATATATATAACCAGAGGGCTTGACAGCCATAAAAAGAACGTAAAGGCATAAAACTAGCAAAACTTATACACTTTTATTGTATGAGTCTTATAAGTTAAGAAAAAGTATATTTAGTATAGAATAATAAAGTGAGATATATAATTACACTTTGGCGTTTTATAAAGTTGTAAATCTATATTCTACGTTATAGTATAAACAGTTTTAAAATATACCTTTTTTTATTAATATAATTTTCATCTAATAATTAATAATGTATACGAGATGCTTTCCCTGTAGCCAATGAAGTTTTAACTGAGGCTCGGCTATTGTGGGCATTATCGTTATCCAGCCATGACTAGAAATTTTAGCATTTTAGATGCAATAATGATTACAATTTGTAACATGTATACAATCAGTGACAAAGTTTTTTGGAGTATAAGTTTGTAAAGCCCAAACTTAGTGCTAAACGCTTAAATTTTATTCTTTGATACGGAATATCAAAGGTCTTATCTTGAGCTGTTTATCCTAAACTTTTTATGGTTAAGTACAATTACAGTTGAATAACAAAGGTCTGCAGAAGTATCTCTCATCTCATCAGCAAAACATTGTCCTAAGGCATCTGTATGCCTTAGAAACAATGTTTCGCTCTATTACTACTACTACTGTAAGCATTTAGAGAATGCTTATACTCGTAGTAGCTGTATGCGCGGAGCAATACTAGAAGTTTCCTAAGAAAAGTTTATACCATCAACATCGAGGCTGATGCATGAGTTTTAAACAAAAGAATGTGACTTCTTTACCTCAAGTTTTCTTCACAAGAAGAGGTATATATATTTCAAGAAACATCTTCCTTTCATGAGAGTTATGGATGCTGGAGTAATTCATCACTACTTTTTGTAGCAAATATTGAGGAGTTGCTAACAGAAGTATAATAAATATTAAAATATGCGGAAACAAGTAAAGCTATCCTAAATGATACATCAATTAATACAGGTGCATCGCCTATGGAGGGTGGAAAAAGAATTCTGTCTTTACCAATATCGCAAACATTAGCAGTAGAGGAGCCAGTAGATGTTTCAAAGCAAGATCAACAAAGTAAAAGGTTTTCGAATCAAAAGAAAATCCCAAGATTCAACCAAGTAAAAACTATTGACTTCTATAAGAATCTCAAGGAAAACTTAAGGACAAGATTCAAATCTAAATATAATAAATATCAGAAACATCTTCTTTGAAATCTCCAAATTATCGTCTCAGTATCGCCTTAAATCTTCAATGACATCAAAAGTTCCTTAGATGAAGTGCAAACGCTAAGAAAATTGTGAGAATAGAAAATCACTGTCGTGCCGTCAGTCTTCTTAAAAGCAAGCACACAAAGTTCCTTTTGGTAATTAGTCTGATTTAGATTTTCCAATCTCCCGGATTTAGACATTTTTGTTATAGATTGTTACAGCTTATTGATCCTTGAGAACAGTCGCCATTGACAATGTTGTTTGATTGCAAAGAACTAAATGGAAATCCTATCTATTAGTCGATTGTCCTTATTCCTTATAAGGACTGGCTTAAAGGGGCGAAGAGAATGCTTTTAATCTTTCCCGTTATCTGTAGAGGACAGTGTATGGATTAGGTGTTATTGAGCAATTAAAGCTCTGATCATGGCAGAAGAGTAACAGCAATAGCCGAGCCTCAGTTAGAACTTCATTCGCTACAGCATTGCCATTCATTACCCTCCAAGGGTATTGGATTGAATGAATCAATCACCGACTATTTAAGTAAAGGTGAAATCTCAAAAAATCGGACGATCTCTAGGCCACTCTATAGTGGGCGAAAGACCGTCCATATCTCAGCGTTGGTTCCACTCAGTGACGGGCTCCCCGACCACCGAGCAGAACCACTCCAATTCCGAAGAAAATAATTCACCGACAAAGCCCCTCAGCGGGGCGTGCCGGAGAACACCTTCCCCGGAGACTCAAATTGCTCCCTTAAGGCAAAAACCTTAAGAGAGCGGACTTAAAAACTCATCGCCCAAGGGGGTAACAGCAACAGACGAACCTCAGTTAAACTTCATTGGTACAGCATTGCCATCCATTACCCTCCAAGGGTATTAATTAATCAATCACCGACTATGTAAGTAAAGGTGGCATCTCAAAAAATCGGACGATCTCTAGGCCACTCTATAGTGGGCGAAAGACGGTCCATATCTCAGCGTTGGTTCCACTCAGTGACAGGCTCCCCCACCACCGAGCCGAACCGCTCAAATTCCGAGGAAAATAATTCACCGACAAAGCCCCTCAGCGGGCCGTGCCGGAGAACACCTTCCCCGGAGACTCAAATTGCTCCCTTAAGGCAAAAACCTTAAGAGAGCGAACTCAAAAACTCATCTCCCAAGGGGGTAACAGCAACAGCCGAACCTCAGTTAAACTTCATTGGTACAGCATTGCATTGTTGCCATCCATTATCCCCAAGGGCATTAATGAATCAATCACCGACTATGTAAGTAAAGGTGAAATCTCAAAAATACGGACGATCTCTAGGCCACTCCATAGTGGGCGAAAGACCGTCCTAATCTCAGCGTTGGTTCCACTCAGTGACGGGCTCCCCGACCACTGAGCAGAACCGCTCAAATTCCGAGGAAAATAATTCACCGACAAGTACCCCTCAGCGGGCCGTGCCGGAGAACAACTACCCCGGAGACTCAAAGTGCTCCCTTAGGCAAAAACCTTAAGAGAGCGAACTCAAAAACTCATCGCCCAAGGGGTAACAGCAACAGCCGAACCTCAGTTAAACTTCATTGGTACAGCATTAGCATTGCCATCCGTTACCTCCCAGGGTATTAATGAATCAATCACCGACTATGTAAGTAAAGGTGAAATCTCAAAAATACGGACGATCTCTAGGCCACTCCATAGTGGGCGAAAGACCGTCCTAATCTCAGCGTTGGTTCCACTCAGTGACGGGCTCCCCGACCACTGAGCAGAACCGCTCATATTCCGAGGAAAATAATTCACCGGCAAGTACCCCTCAGCGGGCCGTGCCGGAGAACACCTTCCCCGGAGACTCGAAGTACTCCCTTATGGCAAAACCTAAGAGAGCGAACTCATTTACCCAGGATAACAGCAACAGCCGACCTCAGTTAAACTTCATTGGTTCAGCATTGCCATCCGTTACCCTATATGGGCATCTCATATAAAATCAATCACCGTAATGTGTAAGTAAAGGTGATATATCTCAAAAATATCGGACGATCTCTAGGCCACTCATTCGTGGGCGAAAGACCGTCCAAATCTCAGCGTTGGTTCTACTCAGTGAAACTCGAGTACCGAGCAGAACCGCTCATTCCGAAGAAAATAATTCACCGGCACGTACCCCTCAGCGGGCAGCGACGGAGAACACTTTCCCCGGTAACTCAAAGTGCTCCCTTAGGTCAAAACCTAAGAGAGCGAACTCATTTACCCAGGATAACAGCAACAGCAGAACCTCAGTTAAACTTCATTGGTTCAGCATTGCCATCCGTTACCCTATATGGGCATCTCATATAAAATCAATCACCGACTATGTAAGTAAAGGTGAAATCTCAAAAATACGGACGATCTCTAGGCCACTCCATAGTGGGCGAAAGACCGTCCTAATCTCAGCGTTGGTTCCACTCAGTGACGGGCTCCCCGACCACTGAGCAGAACCGCTCAAATTCCGAGGAAAATAATTCACCGACAAAGCCCCTCAGCGGGCCGTGCCGGAGAACAACTACCCCGGAGACTCAAAGTGCTCCCTTAAGGCAAAAACCTTAAGAGAGCGAACTCAAAAACTCGTCGCCCAAGCGGGTAACAGCAACAGCCGAACCTCAGTTGAACTTCATCGGTACAGCATTGCATTGTTGCCATCCATTATCCCCAAGGGCATTAATGAATCAATCACCGACTATGTAAGTAAAGGTGAAATCTCAAAAATACGGACGATCTCTAGGCCACTCCATAGTGGGCGAAAGACCGTCCTAATCTCAGCGTTGGTTCCACTCAGTGACGGGCTCCCCGACCACTGAGCAGAACCGCTCAAATTCCGAGGAAAATAATTCACCGACAAGTACCCCTCAGCGGGCCGTGCCGGAGAACAACTACCCCGGAGACTCAAAGTGCTCCCTTAGGCAAAAACCTTAAGAGAGCGAACTCAAAAACTCATCGCCCAAGGGGTAACAGCAACAGCCGAACCTCAGTTAAACTTCATTGGTACAGCATTAGCATTGCCATCCGTTACCTCCCAGGGTATTAATGAATCAATCACCGACTATGTAAGTAAAGGTGAAATCTCAAAAATACGGACGATCTCTAGGCCACTCCATAGTGGGCGAAAGACCGTCCTAATCTCAGCGTTGGTTCCACTCAGTGACGGGCTCCCCGACCACTGAGCAGAACCGCTCATATTCCGAGGAAAATAATTCACCGGCAAGTACCCCTCAGCGGGCCGTGCCGGAGAACACCTTCCCCGGAGACTCGAAGTACTCCCTTATGGCAAAACCTAAGAGAGCGAACTCATTTACCCAGGATAACAGCAACAGCCGACCTCAGTTAAACTTCATTGGTTCAGCATTGCCATCCGTTACCCTATATGGGCATCTCATATAAAATCAATCACCGTAATGTGTAAGTAAAGGTGATATATCTCAAAAATATCGGACGATCTCTAGGCCACTCATTCGTGGGCGAAAGACCGTCCAAATCTCAGCGTTGGTTCTACTCAGTGAAACTCGAGTACCGAGCAGAACCGCTCATTCCGAAGAAAATAATTCACCGGCACGTACCCCTCAGCGGGCAGCGACGGAGAACACTTTCCCCGGTAACTCAAAGTGCTCCCTTAGGTCAAAACCTAAGAGAGCGAACTCATTTACCCAGGATAACAGCAACAGCAGAACCTCAGTTAAACTTCATTGGTTCAGCATTGCCATCCGTTACCCTATATGGGCATCTCATATAAAATCAATCACCGACTATGTAAGTAAAGGTGAAATCTCAAAAATACGGACGATCTCTAGGCCACTCCATAGTGGGCGAAAGACCGTCCTAATCTCAGCGTTGGTTCCACTCAGTGACGGGCTCCCCGACCACTGAGCAGAACCGCTCAAATTCCGAGGAAAATAATTCACCGACAAAGCCCCTCAGCGGGCCGTGCCGGAGAACAACTACCCCGGAGACTCAAAGTGCTCCCTTAAGGCAAAAACCTTAAGAGAGCGAACTCAAAAACTCGTCGCCCAAGCGGGTAACAGCAACAGCCGAACCTCAGTTGAACTTCATCGGTACAGCATTGCATTGTTGCCATCCGTTACCCCCAAAGGGCATTAATGAACCAATCGACCGACTATGTAAGTAAAGGTGAAATCTCAAAAATACGGACGATCTCTAGGCCACTCCATAGTGGGCGAAAGACCGTCCTAATCTCAGCATTGGTTCCACTCAGTGACGGGCTCCCCGACCACTGAGCAGAACCGCTCAAATTCCGAGGAAAATATAATAATTCACCGACAAAGCCCCTCAGCGGGCCGTGCCGGAGAACACCTTCCCCGGAGACTCAAAGTGCTCCCTTAAGGCAAAAACCTTAAGAGAGCGAACTCAAAAACTCATCGCTCAAGGGGGTAACAGCAACAGCCGAACCTCAGTTAAACTTCATTGGTACAGCTTTGCGTTGCTATCCATCACCCCCAAGGGCATTAATGAACCAATCGACCGCATCTCACGGTCGATTGATTCCTTCACTCCATATCTAGTCGATTGTCTTTATAAGGAATTTTATTTTAACTGAGGGAGTTATCGGGTTTCATTTGGTGTTGGAAAGATTTTTGCTCCAGGAAACTCTTGTGTTTTCCTGAAAAACAGGTAAATTACCAAGAAGCACACAATTTACATAGTACACTAGATTCATAGCTGAAATTGTTTAACCATAATTTCAAAACAACAACAGCGATGAAACAGCAGTACAGCGCATCAGTTGTAACGTGTGCACTTAGACCTCACTTTGTAAGTTATTTTGTTTAGTTTCTTGTGTGCTGTTTCTGTAGTTATATTTTCCATCACAAATTTTGAAAGTAGTTTTAAATATATAATATGTATATATTAAACTGTTAACATTAACGTGATTTTTTTTTTTTTTTTTTATATTTAAGAGGTATGGGATCACAGCTCCATTGATAGGATTCTTTGATAGGAAGACATTGTATGAAGCAGTTTGAAAGAGTAAATGACAGGATAGGACTTATCAGTGAATTCTTGCACTCTCACTTCCCATTAAGATGTCGGAACTTGGAAACGAGAAGAAGGAAGGTCCTGATGGTCTCTTGAACCAGCTAACTTTAAAACATTTTGTCACATGTTACATATCCAACGTGAAACTCGAGTAGATCTGGAGCTTAATAGAAGTGTACGGCATAGTTCTATTTTGGAAGCTATTAGACGCTAATTCCAAATGGCGTGGTACAATTCTCTTAAATAAGCACGTTCACAAACTGAGAAGAAGATATCCACTTTTTAACGAGGCTTATCCAATTGCCAAACCTGTTTATTGACACGTGAATTGAAGATGCTACTAGTTTCAAATGATAAGTGAAGCTGGGAGGGTTGGAAATATCGCTGATGAAAACACATCACTCGTATTGTCGAAAAATTTACAAGAATGAAATCACAGTATCGTTAAAGCTGTTGCTCCACAACAATCAGATGAAGGGAATTGACTGAATGCAGAATGTTTGGCTTTGAAACTTAAAAAATTTTGAAAGTGATCTAGAGCTTACGAGGATGCAACTCGGTCTGATGGTTGCTTTGATTTTGCACTATTTAAAAGACAACGAGTCGTCCCTAGGCACTCGTACATTCACCCTTTATTATTAATGCGTTTAATCAAGGAACTAATCAATGGACTAACAGCTGAAACTCATTGTTGTCCTTGCAAATTAGAATCTTTAGAATCTTCTTTCTTGTCCTTGTAGGTTAGAATCTTTTTTGTTGTCCTTTCTTTTCTGCTGTCTGAAGAGCAACAATAGTTCCAATCAACTATTCTTGTAGTGAAATTTTAAGCACTAGCTAAATATGTGGCTACTGTTGCAGAGTTCTGCGGCTTTTAAGTAATTAATGTCACTTTTCAAGTGTTTTAAGTTTAAACGGCAAACAACAGTTTTGCTACTTTGCTATGAAATATATTGGATGCTTATTATACTATCTTGTAATGAATTTTGATGGATTAAGCCTCTTTTGTTTTTCTGTATAAATTATTCTAATTTTTTGTCTGTTTTATAAAGTAAGCTGTTGTTACAAATTATAACGACTCCTAAAATTAAGTATGGGTGACTCAGACTATGCTTTATGATTATTCCTATATGAACCGTGCAATGCCAAACCAATTTGGAATTTTCCCCAAGTATTCAATTCTCCTGATCGATTTCAAGAGAAGTAAAACTTTGGATACTGTTCTCTAAGTAACTTCAGCTGGTGAAACGTTACAAGGAACAAGCATAATCGGAATCATCAAGAGGAACTAGTGGAATATGAGGATCAAAAATGTGTGTATTTTTTCAGGGGGTTCAAAAACGTATGTTTTTTTTTTCAAAGGTCATATAAATAGTAATAGTTGTGCTACAAGAACAATAAATTTTGGCGAGTTCTCAAAGAAGAGATACTTTTTTTTTTGGAATATTTGTATATGGTCTCCTTTGTAGTTATGTATAACCAATGACTCCAATGACTACTTCAAGATACTCGATTAGCCATCGTGAAGCAAATACCAGTATATGAGTTCCAAGAGTAATTAATACGTTAACTAATTATTTTTAATCAGAGAATTCGAAAATTACGACGTGATTGGAAAAGATCCGTGACATTAACTATTTCCAAACAGAATTTTTGTTTGTTCTATAATTTTGTTTGCAATCATAGAATATCGGTTACAGGGTTACAAATGTAGGGTTAATTAAATCTTCTACACAGAATATAAATAATCAAACACAACACTTTTTACTACCAGAAAAAAAAAATTACGAATGAAGTATATTTTCAAACCTTTTCATTCTTTGTTTTGCGTCAGATGTAATTCCTTTTGGTGTCATTTAAACGAATTACTATGAGTTATGTAGAAGAATAGAAGAAAGATAGCCACTTATTTTTATGGTATTTCATTTTAACCATTTATATTCATTTGATTTCGCTTTTATTATCTTTATTTGATTTTATTTATGACGAGATTTATTTAAATTTCATTTCTTTAAAAACATTTAATTTTTATGTGTCTTGTTTTATTTCTTATTTATGTTTATTTTTGTTTGTAGTTTTTTCACAATTTCTGGAACCGATAGGATATTATCTTTTCTTGATCAATTTGGGTGTTGGATAATGAATTATCAACTGATTGTGCAGCAACTATATCATTAGGTATGGACTATGCCTTTTGGTTGAAAGAAAATATCCTGGGTCTAAAGAAATCTTAAAACACGAAGAATCGTTATAAAGTTTTTTTTTTTTCGTCTGAAGGTCAATTGTTTGGTCACGTGTGAACGTGACCAGACAATTCCAAACAGCATTAATAGACCGTAACCTGTTTGAGGGTTATATTTTGATTACTTGACATTAATATATACTCGCACAGCATTAGTGGTTTTGTATCGATTTGTATTTATCTATTTCGAGTTATTCTTTTTTTTCTTTTTTTTTTAATTTTCGCATTTGTTATCAAATACAATATTTTCTGGGTTATGCATGCATTTATAATTTTTTCAGTATATTTTGATATGTTGTGTTCATAAACTTTTCTTTTACCGTTAGCTCCTTGGTAAGTATATGATATTAAACATTTAAGTAGCTTTGCAATTTAAATGGATTAAACACTACGAGATGGCAGTAGTTGTTTTCCATATTCTTTTCCCTGGATGCCTATTGAAATCATTGATAGCCTTGGACCAGCTGTTAATGATTGGCTAACGGTGGCGATTGGCTGCACACCAATCTTCAGTAGTTAGGGCTCTGCAGCCTGGCCTGCTCCAGTTAGGAAATAAAAGGTGTTAGCGGATTTAGTTCTTTATTTATAATTTAGCTCCATTAATCGTTAGATATATATTAGAGTTGGTAAGTGAGTGGTTTTCGCCGCGTGTCTCTTTACTAGGAATGATGCCCAACCTCAAATCCTTGCGTAGTGATCAGAAGAGGTGCAGTTGCATTCATTATTTTTTTTCCTTCTCTCAGGCAGAGCTAAGATGACGATAGGGTATTTCTCTAATCTTTTCCCTCTCATATTCTCTAGTTTCTTCTCCCTCACAACCGCCAAATCCGATCACGAATTAAACATAAAAGACTGTAATTATTTAACATTGAGTTGAATACCGATGAGCTGCTCATACCTCGTAATAGAAACAACAGAATTTAACTAAAAAGACGACATGCATATATTCAGTAATAGACATATTGATAAACATTTGGATGTCTAAAATTTTCAAGAACTGTTCCTTTCGGGAGCCTTAAAATGCAAGTAAATTTAAGAATTAAATACAAGAACACACCCCTCATAAACAAACACATCCTATCCCGGCATGTTGCATAATGTAAATAAACATGAACATCGGGCTCTTGAAAGTTGTAACCATGTCTGGAAGAAAAGGAAAATCCATTCTTAAACAAAGAGATTTATTGCATATTAACATAAGCGAATTCATGCATGGAGAAAACAAGAATTGTTTATACAAGCTTTTTTTCTTTTTTTCAGGTAGACTCATCAATTCTATTTAATGCACTTGCATGTTGCTGAGCAGGTAATGAATGATTAAGATAAGGAAAAATAAATAACGTTCTTCAATAACTGATAAGACGTGTTTATAATATCACAGATTTTTTTCTTTTTTAAATGAATTTGTACAAACTTATAGCATTTTTTTTTTTCAAAATTACGAATTATGGCCCGAAAGATAATTCTGTGTTCAGTAATCTGTCTGGATGAATGAGGAATGTTTTATCAAACATTTCTTTTTTGTTTCTTTCAACATCTTGTTAATAGAATAATTAATATATAAATACAACACGAAGTTCTTTCTCGGCATATAAAAACACAGATACAGTTTAG
Organism: Typopeltis vanoorti; assembly: GCF_054136105.1. Classification (NCBI taxonomy): domain Eukaryota; kingdom Metazoa; phylum Arthropoda; class Arachnida; order Uropygi; family Thelyphonidae; genus Typopeltis; species Typopeltis vanoorti. The sequence goes on from NC_143549.1 coordinate 146,282,826, forward strand.
TACGGGTATAGAATAGCTTAACCTCAACCTCCATACAAAGTATTGTTCGTAATAGTCGTATTATTAATAATTGAACTAATTTTTTTTCAAGCTAAGATTGGATCAGACTGCTTGGAATTACGGAGAAAGCAACTAAGGCTAGTTTATATTGTGTGTTAATAGAGTCTATTTTTCTGACTAGTTTACACGTGACACAGAGTCCAGTTTCGGAAGGAAAAATCCTGCCAACTTTGCATGATATCGACTAAATCCCCTTCAGTTGAAAATCTGTTATTAAAATGCATTGCATCCTAAACGGGATTTGAACCTAGATCTTTTCATCCGAAGGACATCGCAGTTACTGAGTATATTTAAGACCAATTAGGAAATATGCTGAAGCCACACTTTCTTTCAGTTGCAAGAAGATTTAAACTTCAGAGATTCAATACGTTAATGTAATATTTTCAAAAGATATATTTCTGATTTTACTATAAATACATTTTCGCCATCCTTACAGCTTTTCTATGGAAATTATCATCCTAACATTGGCTGTCTTCAATAAAGACGTTCTCTACCATTGATGATTCCTTCTGATGCAAATCAAATTAAATAATAATGGAGGAAAATTAATATCATGGAAAATGAAAATAGATTTAAATCGACAGTTAAAGTCTACTGATATTCTGGATCCTATAAATACTTCTGAAACCTTTTATACCTTTGAGCTGTGCTAATATGATTTCACAGAGAAAGAAGTGAAAAAGGCAATATTCGAGTAATTACTCGTTGGTATAAAGGTAGTGAACCATCATGAAGAAAGGCAAAAAATATTCAGGTCTTTAAAATGATGTAATATCCAGGTTTTTAAAAACTAACGATGAAATTGTTTCATTATACAAAGTTTTTGGGACGTAATAAAAACAAAAAATAAAATTTAAATAAAATAAATAGTTGCTTTTGCTTAAAAAAAAAAAAAAAAAACAGGGCAAACGCTGTTCATCTGTAATATAATTAATGGAATGTTGATGCTAGAACATCAACCAAGAAAGCTTACAAGACGCTGAGCGCATCTACACCCTCGTTGGTTCTATTTTCATCTAACTCCGATGAAACACTCAAACTAAACTGAATTAACAAATCGTGTGTGGAACCATTTCTAAGGCTCCTAAATGAAAATAACTCACCTGCAAGTTATTTAATTGAATCTTCTTTAGCAACATAATTAGTTTTTGCAGAAGAATTTTTCCAACAGAGTGAAACAGCCAGGTACACCAACATTTTTTTTAAATATTTCTTAATGACACGATATTTCAAAGCAAGAATGTCCAGCGGGTTGGGACCTGATTCCCAGAAAAGTCCTTTTTAGGACTTCCAGGGTGACAAATGGCAATGCTATAGCCAATGAAGTTTTAACTGAGGCTCGGCTATTGCCGTTACCCAGCCATGACCAGAGCTTTTTAGCTCAATAACACTCTATCCATACAGATTTACTTCATTCAGATGACGGGATAAAGAGTCAAGGACTCAGTCCATCGCCCAGTTCTTTTAAGAACTTTAAGAATGTCCAGCGATAGCATGTTTTTATCATAATTGAAAATTCCATTCAAAATTTTACACAAATCTTCCACCCACTTAAACTTTCCATTTCCCCCAATTTTTTTTCCCAAATTAGAAAATTTGGGGAAAAAAAATTCCATTTCCCCCAATTTTTTTTCCCAAATTTTCTAATTTGGGAAAAAAAATTGGGGGAAATGGAAAGTTTAAGTGGGTGGAAGATTTGTGTAAAATTTTGAATGGAATTTTCAATTATGATAAAAATATGCTATCGCTGGACATTCACATCTGATTCTTTCTCGACCCACAAGATATACTTGGGTACAACTGCCAAGTAACATATTTCTAAAAAAAGTGCTATTACGATGTTCGCTTTTGGTTTATAAAAACCTAGTTCAAATTCCATTCTGGACGCGTCCTACAGAAGGAAAAGAAAAGAAAGAAAGAAGGAAACAATCAAAATTGACTCTATAATACACCACTTCCTTTCATCTCCTTAGCTTCGTTGTTCTAGTCCTAAAGCATAAAAACATTTTTTTAATGTTCACCAGAACCGGATCCTCACGAGTATTTTTTAATATATTTATAATCTACTTGGTCACAAGAATAACCTTTAATAGAACCTCAACCAACATAACAGAAATGTTATGCTGTTTCTGTATCTGAGATAGAAGATTGGATTAAAAATAGAAAATTATTTATGTTGTTTTAAACAGGATTTTCTCGGGAATAATTGAGGAAGTAGAGATATCATGGATGATTGAACGAAGAGAATCAGTGAGTAACGAAGGCTTGGACTAATGGCTGATTGCAACTAGAGCTTCAACAGATTTGGAAGAGACATGATTAAATTATCCTTGTTGTACTTCTTCTTTGATTATAACAAAGCAGCTAAGACTATAATAGCAAGTGTATATCCCGTAAAGAAAAATTCAGCAGCAATTATATTGAGAACAGTAAATTACCTTCAATTTAAAAGACCTTCTAAATATCTCCCGTTCCTCAACCGAATCTTAATTCACGCCTTTCCAACCAGAGGACAATGTAAGATTGGACTTAAAATGCCAGTAAAAGCATCTCTAAAAGAGAACAAGGATTTCTATTATAGGAAGTCAATAAATATCCAGATAGGAGAAGTGGAGGGAGGAATCGTTATGCATGATAATATTAATTTTGGAGATTGTTCTAGATTCTGTTTTAGGCTTATACGTCTACTCACAGCGTACCATGAAGGCTTTCGAGGCTTCCGAAATCAGATTCGACGAAATAACATCTCACTAGGAAAACTGCAATAGAGTGATAAAAATAGGACAAATTTACAATACAATACAGGTTTATTAAAACAAACAAAAATTACTATATACTATAGGAAAATTAAAATTGACAGCTTTGCAGTATAGGATTATTGAAATAGATAAAATTTACAATCCATGGTAAGACAATTTTTACAATGTAAAATTTATAAAAAAAAAAAAAAAATAGATGTAAAATACATATGTGTAACCTCGGGCGATTGCCATACTGGTTACTAGAATGAGAGTAGGTTAGAGTACACAGGGTGCAACTGATATTTACATGTCTTTAGATATCCTGTAGATATGCTATAGATTTATGTTTAGATTACCATCTAATCACATTAAATTATTACATATCTATTGTATGTAATTAGATTACATACAATTTATATATTACATTCTGTATAAATTTAGATATACATCGTTATTGCTTCAATTGTTAAGATGAAGATTTTGAAATATACTTCAATGGCACTTAACTTCATTATATAAATCCTCAGGCCTTTTTTAAAAAAAAATATGTAGTCTGAAGTTACAGATTTTGTATTGTCTAATTTATTATAGCTGTTTGTAGCTATATAATTTGTGGAATATCATTTCGTTGGCTTTGGAATCTAACAACTGCCCACAGCACAGGTTATATATAATCAACATTATATATGGGAAGAATTTTGATGTTTTTCCTGACGTACAGTAAACAGTATTACGTAAAGGTAAAGCTTTCATAATGGTAAGATATCCATGATGTGTACAGTTGTTCAGTGGAGTATGACGCTGGATAGGAAGTGAGCATCGTTCAGTCTCTACACCTCCAGTGATGCCATACTGGAGTGAGGAATTTAACCATGAGTAGTATAGACATCTCAGAAATGCTAAACTAACAATTTTTTAAGATGATAGATTCTATTGATGACATATCTTATTTTGTTTGCCAAATATGAAACATGGGAATTTTGCTTCAAGTTGCTGTCAATATACAGACGTTAGCATCTTATTGTTACTAAGACTATCATAATATCTTAATTTTTATTAACCCAAAACGACATACTTATTTGCATAGCAATTTAAGTCGTACCATTTTATCGATAGATGGCGATCTAGCTTATTTGTTAAAACGAAAATGTGCATATATTTTGTTTTATCTAAATTTATTTTGAGGCCATTATTGTGAAACCATTTGTTTAATCTTCTCACATCTATGTGGACTTCTAATGCAACAACATTAACTTCGTTGTAAATCAGAACTGTACCATGAGCAGCAATCTTCACCTTTCTGAATCGACGTTTAAATGTGTAGAATGGTAAATCCTTATTCCTACAGTATTTGTATGTCTCTACATTGCGTGCTCTTCCGGACAATTTGCCTGTTTTGTGAGAAGAAAATCCTGCTGTCTTCGTATACGAGACCGGCTAACTCATTTTCAGATGAAAAATCCTGCTGAACATTCTTCTGGTCCTAGACCCGATTCGCACTATGGGTTCTCCATCCAAAGGGCATTGCCAAAACGGGCTAAGCTGCCAAGACACGTCGTAGATGAAGAGTTTTCAATTGTATGTTGCAAGTTTTATGAAAAGAGAAGTGGAAAATACTGTAATCGCAAAGATGTGAATAAGATTATTGATAAACATAGATATAAGCATAGGATAAGAGAACTTCAAGACAGAAAGAAAATTAGAGATGTTCCAGGATAACTTCAAAATATTTTTTTTTTCATATTTATATAACATCACGGCACTAGTGAACTGACTTTTGTCGATTAACTTTCAGATTAACTTATTATTATTTCTGACTATAGAACATTTTGAGTCTTTGGAACGCTTTTGATTAATTTGTATCGGATATCTTTTGGGGGAAGTTCTCAGAAAATAATTCTGTGCCATTGACTTCTTCTGAGGCCAGCGGTAATGGATCTGTTGTTCAGATGGCTAAGGATGAATTTGAATATGAAAATTGAATTTCATATTCAAATTTTCCATACTTATTGTACTAATTTATGTTGAATTTTCGAATTAAAGTTACGTGCAACTGACAGGAAAATAAATAATTACTAACTAAATTATCTTTAATTCTTTGCATTATTATTTTACATGCCGAAGTTTCGCCAGTACAAGTTAGCATTATCAGAGGCACTCTAGCTGTCCATACACGTGACTGTGCGTGTTCTAGTGGTTATTTCTTTACCGGACTTCGCCGAATGTGAGTTATTATATTAACTAAATTATGTTAACTAAATTAATTTAATTACTAAATTACTTCATTCCAATTCCAAGTAGTTTTATTCGTTAAACTTCAAAATGAATTGAATTTAAATCAGTCTAATCCATAATTATATTAGTGCGCTTTACAAGATAAACTAATTCTAGATTAGAACGCGATGAGTTTTTATAATCATTATAAAAAGGGACAACTTCGAACCCTTGATGCATTGATCAGTTCATAGGGTCTGCTATTATTATTGTTATTAATATATTATTGGGCTCCTTATACTGAACTAAAAATTCATTTTTTCTATATACATCAATCTCTCGATTAATGCGTCCCCGATTAGTACGTTTTCGATTAGTGCGTCATTTTTTGTCGATACCCAAATTCGATTAGTGCGCCTCTAAAATTCGATTAGTGCGCCTATATTCATCTTAAAAATAAATGTTACATATTTCAAAAATTTTCGATCTATATAAATGTTCTTGTCTTATATTGAACTAAGCATAAAAGAAATTAACCTCATGAAATTCTAGCTACCCAGTATTGATATCATTACAGGCACGATCACAAGTATCATGTATACAAAAAAGAGGATTAATATTTTAAACTATCGCAAACAAATACAATGATTGGAAATATATGTATCTTGCAAGAATGTGTGCTTTAAAGCATTGCTTACTTTGCTTAAATCCGAGTTACGAGCTCCGATACCCCTCTTAGCACAGACTCAAGTAGACCATGGAAGGTATCCTGAGATATTCTCAACCAACTAGATAGAATGGCTTCCTGGAGATTAGCGACGGAGCGTAGGAATGAAGTTTATAGGCGGATGTTACGTTCCTCTTGATCGCACAAATATTCGATGGGTTTCAAATCAGAATTAGGAGGTCTTGAGAGCCACAAAATGCTTGTATATGCTTTCGAACTATGGTTTCACAATACTAATCTTATGACACAGGAAGAGTACAGTCTTGCTCGAAGAGTATAGATCCATCAAGATGCTGTACTCTTCCTACCTGGTCTGAAATAATTCCCGAAGTGAGAATTAGCGGTCAAGGCGTTCATTGTGATGAGAGGACTCTATAATGTCAACGAGAACAATCTCCATACCAGGATACGTCACTACAGATTAATTCTGCAGTCTGATCGGTGGGAAGCAGGCTGACGGCTTTCATCTTCCTGTGGGATAAAACAGGAACACAATAACATCCTGAAAACAATCATAAACACAATAAAAATCATAAAAATATATATTTACAAAGGAAGTGAAAAAATAAAAGGCGTCTTTTAAAAAAATTATATTTTCAAAGAAAATCTTATTTAGCTATCGTAAAAAATACGCTACGTTGACAAAAGTATTTGGACACTTTACATCCCATGCCAATTCATATCCTACCACATGCAAATATTCATGGAATGTCTGCATAAGTCTGGTATTAAAAGGTGGGATGTACTGCATGTTTTACTCTGTACTCGACGTCAAGATGCCACCTTCAGCAGAACTGACAGATTTCCAACTTGGAATATTAATTGGGTGTCACATCAGTACGTCTGTAATATTGTTACTCGTCTCGATATATCGAAATCCATCATTGCTAATGTCATTCGTTTTATGGAAAGTTGATGGTGCTATCACAGCAGGATAACGTACTGGGAGGCCACCGACACTCACTGACCGAGATCGACGAGTTCTGTCTCGGAATGTTCGACCGCTCTGCACGTCATCAGCGGTGGACCTCGCAGTCAACCTGGGAAAAACACATCTGTCAGCACTAGAACGATTCCCAGGAGTTGGATACCTTAGGTTACCACGGCAGAGCTGCTGCGAATGAGCCACGCATCACACACATCACAACATTCAATGCCAAACGTCGTTTAGACTAGTGTTGGACAGTATATAATTGGAAAAGGGTTCTGTGAAGAGATGGATCACTCTTCCAAATGTTTCACTCTGATGGTAGTGTTTCGATCTGGAGATTACCCAGGCGGCAGTTTCGGCAGGACTGCTTCATTCCAGCTGTCAAGTTTAGTGGATACTCAGTAATGGTATGGGATGTTTCAGTTGGATGAGGAGTGGTCCATTCATGGACGAGCCCAAAACCATTACGTCTTATGGCATCCTGGACAACTTGATGCTTCCGATACTGTGGAAGTACTTTGGAAATGACTCTTGCATTTTCATCATGACAATGCTCCATGCCATTCTGCACTGCGTGTCCGAGACTGGTTTCCACAAAACAAGGGTTAAAGTATTGGACTAGCGTGCTCAGAGTCCAGACCTCGACCCGATAAAACTTCTTTGGAATAAATAAGAACACGGCATTCGCTCCATACCACAGCGACTGTCATCAACATCAATAATGGGGTAACTTTGCGCGAGGAATGGAAGAATATTCTTATTGCGGCGTATCAGAAATTGGTTGAAACTAAATTCCCCGAAAAGTATCCAAAAGCATTTGTCAACATAGTGTATTAATTTTACTTTGTGCGGGTGTGACGAACTATGTTCAATATCTAGGAGCTGACCGTGCAGAAATTATTTTGAAGTTCCAAATATTGAATATCTAGATCTGTTGTTTCTTTAATTCACAAAGCGCAGTTGTTTGTTATGAAAACAGCAAACTACAGTTTTGAAATGTAATCTCACACAGTTTAACTAGTGATTTATTTAAATATTTATATATAAGCTTATGCTGTTATAAGTACTCCTAGTTATTTTAGATATATCAAATGAAGATTTATCATAAAAAATACATCGATCTAGTAACCATATCATCATCCATTTTAATAATTACCTTAGGACTAAAAAGCAAAATAAAATACCAATTATCCACTGAAAGACCAACAGTCCATTGTTATGCTATTACTGTTCCTCGGGAAATGATTTACGAGTCTATTAACTTGTACCCTGAAGCATAAACTGCTAAATTTGTCATAGCCTTCGGACCGATTAACCACTCAGTATTATGTAGATGAGCTGTAATTTAAAAACTAGACGAATAAATTGAAATATACAAAAGACAGAGAATTTTATTGCGTGTTGTTTCACAAATTGAATATAAAAGCAAATATTATTTTTATTTCAATAGTAAATGATGTTTTTTTGCTATCAGTGAAGGGCTGTAATCGGAAATTCTATTCTGGGTCTCACATATGAGGGTGGTCTGAAAAGTTCCCGGTCTCGATCATAGATGGCAACACTATCGGCAAGAGATTTTTTTCAAAATGTTACATCTGTCATAAGCATCCAAGTGAAATTGCAAGTCATTCTATCAAATAGTTTGTTTATACAGCTGTCTGAAGCAAAAGTGTTGTCCGTATCCCTTGAAATGGATAAAATTGAGTATCGTGCGGTTATAAAATTCTTTGTAAAAGAAAGTTTAAAGCCAAACGAAATTCATTGAAAGTTCATAAAAGTTAATGGGCATTCTTCTCCTTCGTTTTAGACAATTAAAAATTGGTTGTCAAGTTTAAACGTGGCCGTACCAGCCTTGAAGATGATCCGCGTGAAGGACGTCCAAAAAGTGTAACAATACCAGAAATCATTGATCAAGTGCACGGTATGGTATTGGATAACCGGCGAGTCAAAGTGCGTGAAATTGCTGAGACTATAGGCATTTCAAAAGAACGTGTAGGATATATTTTGCATGAAGAATTGCAAATGAAAACGCTTTGCGCAAGATGGGTGCCGCACTTGCTCACAGTAGATCAAAAGCGCACTCGTATGAAAATCTCTGAATATTGTTTAGAGCGTTTTAACAAGAATAAAACTGATTTTGTGCGTCGATTTATTACTATGGATGAGACGTGGATTCACCAGTACACACCAGAATCCAAACAGCAATCAAAACAGTGGACAGAAGCCGGTTGTTCAGCGGCAAAGAAGATAAAGTCCATTCCATCAGCAGGAAAGGTCATCGGTGTTTTGGGATGCTAAAGGCATTTCATCTATTAAGTATCTTGAAAAGGGTAAAACAATAACCAGGGAATATTATTCCGATTTTTTAACCAGACTAGACAAACAAATTCGTGAGAAAAGACCCGGTTTGCAGAAGAGAAAAAAAAGCATCTTTCATCAGGACAGTGCACCTGCGCCTACAAAGGTGTTTTGGCGATGGAAAAATTAAGGGATCTGCACTATGAATTGTTGGATCATCAACACTATTCCCAGATTCGGCTCCCTCTGACTTCTATCTCCTCTCAAAACTAAAACTCTTTCTTGCTGGTCGGCGTTTTTCTTAGAATCAAAAGGTGATTGCAGCTGTAGAGGGGTATTTTGCAGGTCTTACCGAGAACCACTACAGGATCAGGATAATGGCGCTGGAGCATCGCTGGAATAAATGTATTAGTCTTAAGGGAGATTATGTTGATAAATAAAAATACTTTTGAAATTATAATTTCGTTTTTTCATTGTTAGGTCGAGAACTTTTCAGACCGCCCTCGTATATGATGGATTCCGTTATCTTAGCTCAGTAGTACTCATAAAGTGATGTTATTGCACCAAGTGATTAAAAATAATCGACCATGTTTTTTTTTTTTTTTTAGTCGCATTATAGTTCTTTTAGAGAAAGCGCATTATAATTAGAGTAAATTAAATAACTATTGTCGTTCTCATAAACTGTTGATTATGCTGTTTTACAAACTGGTGTAATACTCGCATGATCTTAAAATTATACAATATTTGAGAACGAAATTTCTATAGTGAAGTAAGATTCGTTTACTTCAATCAGATTGATGATTGTGTAAATTTAAACATCACCTATGCTACTTAATAAGGAAACAACTGGCTCAAACCCATTTAAATGGTATCAAATAATAAACTGCCTACGTCAGATGTCTGCCTCTGCTTCTGTTTCGGTTCTGGAGTAACAGAACGTTTCCATATCATATCTCGTTGTCCGTTTATTTGATTTTTTTTCTCACACACGAAAGGAAGAAGAGCAAACTGATGCCGTGTGAGAGCAGGCTTCAGAAATACAATAATGTGTTGATTTTCTTCTTAAACTATGGAAAATTGTAGTTCGTTGAAAATGTTTCATGAGGGATACTGTTCCAGAATTGCGGTGGATGGAATAAAAGATGACTGGGAGTAGCTGGTTCGATGAGTATGGAGTGCGACTCTAAAACGTTTTCGGTAGCTGTAGAACGAGTTCCTAAAGATCTGGCAGAAATTTGAGGCATAGTGGAATTCTAGTTCTGCTGAAAGATTGCTATGAAAATATCTGCAGAAGAGACACAATGTAGAAACTGATCTTGTGTAGGAAAGTGACGGAAGTGAGTCTGTTAAAGAAGTGTCATTTATTAACCGGACTTCTTTTTTTCTGAACAGCAACGAGAAATTTTAGAGAGGTCTTAGGTGCATCATCCCATACATGAAAGTGATATTCCAATGTTTGTCGGATTTGGGATTTGTACAGAGTAAGTAACTGTTTGGCATTGAAGTACCGTCTTGACGGGAAAAAAGATGCCAAGTTCTGGAAGCCATTGATTGATAGAAGTGATATGACTGTGATAAGAAAGGTTAAGAGTAAGAGTCAGTCCATTGTCTTGATTCTTGAGCTCAGCATTGTCAAAAGTAAGCGGAAATCTGAAACGAGAAAAACAAGCCAACCTGCGTTTTGGAAACACTTATTATAGATGATCTTGAAGCATGAGACGGTTGAGCACTGCAAGGCTTGTCATATGAATAGGACGAGTGGAGTGTGTGTCATCAACAAAACCATGAATAGGGTTTGGATTTAATGAAAGCAGGTGGTTTATAAAAATCAAGAAGAGGGAGAGTGAAATGGCATATCCCTAATGGACACCGGCATTGACAGAAAAGTCTGAGGAAAAACACCATCCACCATTACACATGTGGATCGATCTGAGAGAAAACTGGCGATTCATTTACACAAGGACGGAGGCATTCCAACTTATGGTAACTTGTTGAGAAATCTTCGATGCCAGATCCCATCAGAACCCTTGAAGATGTCAAGATTAAGGTCAGCGGCAGAGGTTTCTTCAAAGATTTCCATGGAATGGATCCAAATGGAAGTGACGTAGGCCAGGAGATCTCCGGTGGATCTGGAGTTTCAAAATCCGATATGGTAAGATGTTTTGGTAATCGGTAGGAAGCAGGTCTTTATCTTTTATGAGAATCACAACTGAGTGCATTTCGGCAGCTTAGTAGACGGAATGTGATATATCCTGCAATTATTTTCTCATGTACTCTCTATTTATGTGTTATGCCTTTTCCATGGGTATTTTCATGGGAGCTGCTCATCAAAATACCTACCATCATGCCTTTACTTTCTCTACATATGTTAAAAATGCCTGCGGCTGTTTCTAATGATTAAACAGTTCAGGTTAAAATCTGCTTCTCGTGCTTCTTTTTATTCCTCTCTTGATTAGAACTGTTCTTGACACTCTTTACCTCAAGGAACTGAAGTGTATTCAGCTAAAGAACTGCTGAACTATGGAGATTCTGGTATATTAAGTATAGCAAATAAAGCACTCTAAATTCACATTATGCGTCCTGCATTATGAGGTGATGTTGTTTAATTGACGTAGTTTGACCACATTAGAGGAAGTAAATAAATACTTAAACATGCTGTACGGAACTCACCCTGAGTCCAGTACAACTTTTTTTTTTTTTCATAACATTTCTCGACGAGTCAAATTGAGCAGATGGAACTTTTGGCAGAAGACACGAAATACGATTGAAATTTTAAGTATGAAACTAAATATTTGATGTCAGATATAAATCATGCTTATGTTTTATGAACCGTTTTCCCAGGGCTATAAAAAATATTTAGTTTTGAGTTTATACTCGTGTTTAGGGTCCTGCCAAATAATATGGCGCCCTGTGAACAGTTCTAGATGCTTAAATTGTTGAGACGAGAAATATCAAGCCAAAAAATCCATAATCATTCTGTAAGATGACGTTTTCGCTTTCCTTCTTTGTGACGTTAATATTATTTAGATCATTCATTTGATTAAATATATAAAGCTGTGATTAGCTCGTACTAATAACTGAAGGACTGACGTCACCAGAGCAGTATCATATATAGAAATGTGTCAATAAGCGCGGGTTTCTCAGTCTTCTCATTCATCTGATTGTTAATTTATTTATACTAAATTTATAGTAAACTTCCAACATATTTTTGGATACGTGACCACAAAGCCAACTTATCCAATCGTATCATTACAAGCAGCATCTAGGAAAAATCCTGACTGAGCTTGCCTAAATCTCTTACACTAATTTCAACAAATGTAGAGCGAGCGAGCAAGCGAGCGAGCGCGCGCACACACACACACACGCACACACACGCACGCACGCACGCACACACACAGTAATAAGAGTTATCTAAGTTATTCACATCTCCATAAGAACATTGTTAATTCGGGAATTCTGCTATGCACCTCTTGGACAGTCATGGGAATAATATTTTACTGCTTTTAGAAAGAACCTGTATAAATAGCGATCCTTTAAAACGATATCACGAGGTTACTATTCCATCAACAGATAATCCCTGACCATAACAGTCTCTATAAATCTAGTACAGGTACCGGAACAGGTACAAGAGATAACTGATATATTAGCGTTTCCCCTAAAGGTCATCACAGCGCACCGCCGCATTAGAGGAGGTCAGAGCATAATTCTTCGTCCAGTAACACATCACTCACCACATGTACAGGGTCGTTGTCCCATATGGCGATCTAATCGATACTTCCCGTTTCGGTGGCTTGATTTATGAGATAGAGGGATGTAGAAATGGTCATGAAATCTTGAATCACCCGAAGCGTGTGATTACCAGAGTTCTTCCAGATGTCTAACGCGTGAGTCAGTAATTAGGTATTTAATTTCATCGTTTTCCTTTATGGCCCCCGATGGTTTACAATTTATACCACATCAGTAATTATTGTTCGCACTAATCAAATTGAAGCATGCTAAAGCATATCCAACTATATTCACACAATGAATACGGTTTCATCTTCTGAGCACATAATCGTATTCAAAGTTTTCAATCTGTACTGAAAACAACTGAACTTTGCACTCATAGAGACAACCCGTCATCCAAAAAATTAATATGGAAGGAACTCCGAACGCGGTATGATAATTGGTTCTTGCTTAAATGTATATGGTGCACTGAGTAATTACAAACATGATCATGATGTGTTCATAGTTCCTTCCCTATTAATTTTTTGAACGACTATTTACATCTCTTAGTAAGAATTTTAAGCTATGTTCAGTACAAATTGAAAACTTTTCGGGAAAACTTTCTTATTACAAAATTTTAACAAGCTAAGCTCCTTTAAGTAGGAAAAGAAGGAGAAAAAAAAACAAGAAAAAAAAAGCCAAAGTAGCTGCTAGATGTAAAGTTATGCACTTGGAAATCTATAGGGATCTGTTGACTACGGAACACTTATAAATAACCGAACAAATTTCCCTCAGAGCAGTGTCTGTTTGGGCCCATAAGAAGTTGCACGTTTTGCACGTTCTCTGCAGTGAAACGTGGCATTTTTGATAGCATGTTGAATACAAGTAGCATCCAAGTTGCTTGAGAAGTGAAGTATTTTGAAACAGCATTGGCCCACACTAAAAATACGTTAGTTTATTAGTATTCTACAACAAGCGTTTTCAGCTAAAATAATATCACACCAACTCAGAGTAGCATCCAACTAAGCATTTATAAGAAGAAGAACATGATGAATCTCAGAGAAAATAGAAAAAATAAGATGCTATGTATGTGGATGCCACTGTGTGTGTGTGTGTGTGTGTGTGTGTGTGTGTGTGTGTGTGTGTGTGTGTGTGTGTGTGTGTGTGTGTGTGTGTGTGTGTGTGTGTGTGTGTGTGTGTGTGTGTGTGTGTGCGTGCGCGCGTGCGTGCGTGTAGTATAAAATCACAGTACATTCTGGTGTTTTTTTATAGTAATAATAACAACTAAAGGAGTGACACAAATACGAACAAACAAGAACTTGTTACAGGATACATAAAAGCTTACAGTTTTATGATATGGGAAAATCTATGAGTAACTTAAACATATATTGTCCTATAGACGTAAAATCTATCTTCAGTATCAAACACTGTAAATAAACATCATCCGCCTAAGATGGGTTGAAAGTACCTTCAACAATAGTTTTCCAGTCCAATAATCTGTCTGCAGCCAAGCCATTTAAATTTATGTAGAAGTTTAGACCACTTATACTCTTGATGTTCTGTTTTCCATCCATTTCCTTCCAAATCTTCCCGACGGTCTCTTTCCTTCTGATCTTCCTTTCATCCCAACATCCTCTTTAAGAGGATGTCAGGATCCTTTTAGTAGGCATTTCGTACATATGTGCGTACCACTGTAGATGATTTTTTCTTTGATTCTTTTTATTACTGAAATATGGTAGTGTAATTCTTCTCTATCCTGATTTATTCTGTGTTTAATAGTTTCTTCATAATTTAACCTGTACTGATCAACGTGCCAAATTAAATTAATTTCTTTCAAAATAGTCCAGTTTATTTCCTTGTATGTTAAATGATTCACCATTTCTATTTGTTGCCATTGTTTTACTAAAATGTATCTGCACTGCATGGTGCATACTGTTTTTATATAAGTTTTCAATCACATAACTTTGTTTTTAATTATTATTTTTAAATAATACATCATCTACGTCTGCATAGATAGACATACCTTACACTCACAGACACACACAAAAAAAAAAAAACCTACAGAAATGGGTCATATTATACCAACAAGGCCGAATAAACTCGGCATTTCCCATTTGCTAGTTTCCAATGCCACAATCAATATTTTTAACATAAATGTAGACTCGGGATACAATGAATAAATTAAGTTATTCGGCATTATTCTCTTGTAACTATTAATATTATTAATTTCCAAGAATTCTGTGTGCTTTCTCGTCGCTTAACAATCATTGATCAAGACTGCATAACATAGTACTTGTCAAAAGTGCTTACAAGCAAACCTCAATACGATTCTCCTCTGGCTGATACGTTTCCCATGCACAAAAAGTCATGACGAGTTGATATTTGTTGCGAAATTTAAAAAATAATAAAAAAAAAAAGAAGAAGAATCCTAGCCTATGTTGGCGCTTAACTTTTGTCATGTAAAATTCTAAATATTCGACGGGCTCATCCTCTGGTACTGAAGAAAATATGGCGACAAAGCAAGAATGGCAAATAAAAATTGTTCGCACTATTAAGCTTGGTTGATTATAAAAGTTTTCTTCTCATAATCATCCTGCTCTCTTCGACTTGGTCTTCCTCGACCTATGGTTTTTGGATCGAATCATTAATTACAAACACAAATCAGAAAAAATAAATAAAATGTACATTTTATTTATTTATTTTAGATGCGATAAATAATTATTTACTATCATTGCGACTTCAATTAATCTTCATGGTTTCATCTTAATAGTTAATTTCGTTGACTATTATATAATTATTATGTAATTTTTGTAGTTTCTGCACTTTTTTCATGCATATGTGAATATTGGTCAAACAATGTTTTATAGATTTGTATTTTTATTTCGTTATTGGTGCTCTTATTCTTCTACATGTACCTCCTCGTTTTATTTCCTTTAGTTGTGGAATTCTATAGAAATAATGCTCTTCCTATTGATTATTTATAGAGAGTAGGTTGCTCAGAATCCCGATCTAAATCTGACTGAACACGTCCGGAATGAAGCAGAAAAGGATTTGAGAAATCATCTCTGGAAGACAATGTCAATAGCAGAAATCTGTGATTCTGGGTCCTGGGCGAAGAACAGAGGTTAATTTCCCACGAAATACGACGTAAGTGCGTGGAAAGTTTAACCCGTAGACTAAGTGTTGCGTTGCAAGTAAAAATGTTTATCAATGCCTCATTAAAAGGATAATAATTAGACCACCGAATTTATGGAATTTAAAGCTTTGGATCAAAGATGAGATTTTACTACTTTCAAAGGAAAAATAAATAAATAATTCTGTATATAAATTTCAAATAAATAGCAATTCTGTTTAATTTTGGTTCAACTCGCAAAACACAGGAAATTATTTTCATATTAAGGCAAAATTTCGCAGACATTAATATATTATATTATATAAAAATGAATTTATATCATATCATATCAATTCAAATTTTAAACTTAAACTAAATCTGAACATTTCATTTCGATTGTGTCAAGACATTAAAATATTCATCATAAGTGAATTTTGGATATTGCAGTTTTTTTCTAACTCACCAACGGTAGCGAAGTATACATTAAAAAAGTGGCTGGAGTGGTGAGCATTGTTGAGAATGTCCTTCAATGAAAAATCAGTGTACAAAATTAAAAACAAAAAAGCGCCATTTTGAATATTGAAATAGCAGATCAAAGAAGCAAGGATGGGAACGTGTATCCTTCTATTAGACGCTGTTGAACTGATTGACATTACTGCGCACAAGCGAGAATAAAATATTGTAATTAGTATGAATGATTTCTGAAGACCGAATCAACAGTTTATTTTTTTTATCCAATTATTGAGTTTTACGTCACAAAATATTGCATATATCTGCGCTAAAAAAAAAAAAAAAATTGTTGCCGTGAGTTCCCATGCCCTCGATTCGGCTATCTCACCATTTGATTGAAAACACCTGATAAAGGTTCCTCGTGTCATAGATGAGATCCAAACCGGGTCTTTTCAATCAAAGAGCTCATCAACTTTGGTAAAATAAAACAAGCATTAATAAAAATATGGTTTAATTTCTTTTTTTATCTTTACATACCCGGAACTATTGGAATCGATTTCATACTTTATTTTTTCAAAATACTGACGCAGTAAAATTGGCTTAATTCCCCATTACTAGCAAACGGTAATTGATATTACGTACAGAGGATCGATGTGCCCGTTTATAGTAGCCGCACGTGACGTTGATATCACGTGGTACTTCGTTATCGCGCCGAATATGTAAATGTTCCTAATGCAAAGATAACTTAGTGTATCTTCTTATTATTATTCCTTTCATCCTCTTTTACCTTGTGGTGTCGAGGATTTCTATTCACTTAACCGCTACCGTATGTAGATGCTGGTCATAGGCCGGTTTGCCTGTTCTAGGGGTACGAAAAACTCGAGTTTCCGGGTGAAAAAAAACCCCATACATCCAAATGAGACCGGCTAACTCACCTTTAGTCGAAAGAAACCAGATAAAAGTTCCTCACGTCACTGACAAGAATCGAAGCCACGTCTTTCCGACCAAAAGGATTCGTCTATAGTGACTGAGCTACGGAGGCTTAAACTTCGCGCGCGCGCGCGTGTGTGTGTGCGTGCGTGTGTGTGTGTGTGTGCGTGCGTGTGTGTGTGCGCGCACACACACACACACACACACACACACACACACACAAAGACATCAGGCCCCTCGCGCTCTCCAATTTTATGTCGATGCGGTGCTTATATTTATTATTTTTTCTATTATGTTTTAAAAACACTTTTAACTTCTTTAATATTTTCAAAAAAATTAAGGGTTATCTTTTATCTTTTAAAATCTTTCTTAACATATAGCGCAATTTATAAAAGAAAAATATGTAAATTTTATGACACAAAATATAAGCACAGTAATTGTTAGCATTTTCGTTACGAGTACAGCAGTGTCAACTATAAAGACAAGAAGTCAAAATATTAAAAGCGTTTATATTTAAATAACATTATTGCTAACTGAAGTGGTAATTATTGAAAATAGAGGATTTTAAATGTGTTAACCATAATGTATTGTAGCTATTTTTTGTATAAAATAAAGTAACTATATAAAAGGAATTGGGGTGACACTTCGACCTTTTTTAAGTTATAAAACTGGAAGTAGGCTTAGAATATTGCAGAACAATCAGGAACTTCAAACTTTAGTGCTGCTAAGAACAGAAGGATTTCCCGGTATGCAACAGAGAATGATCAAGCCCCCGGAAGGTGTGGGAATAGGTTGCGGAAGGCATACTTGGAACTGGTGGTAACTGTTCATTACACGGTCTTTTCAAGGATATCCGATACTCCAATATAATTGGTATCATTAGATTACTAATGAACCTCAGAATCATACCCCCCTCCCCAATTCAAGTGCCATCTCCTATCTAGGAGGTTGACTACCATGATTTGACTCATGGTTAACTACGGGCGGTACGACCTGTGGTGAAGACCTTACCTCCTCCACATATTGTCGAAAGTATTCATGGCTGTAAATCTGTGTGTATTGTTTGCCTATTCTGGAGGACGAAAAACCTGAGTTCCCGAATGAAAAAAAAAAAAAAAACATACCTTCCTATAAGACCGACTAACTCACATTTTCGGAAGAGACCAGATAAAGGTTCCTCACGTCATACACGGGAATCGAACCCAGGTTTTTCCGACCAAAGAGCTTCTATAAGTCTAGACCGACTGAACTACGAAAACTCTCACATTGTGATCATGATAAGAATTAAGAAAGAATATACGTAGTTGTATTATGGACTGAAGAAACAGAATGAACATTAAATCGGTTGTCGGCAAATTCAGAGGAGGAAATGCCTCTTGTGACAAATGTATAAAGTGGAATAAAATCAGTTCATATTGCAAATTTCAAAATAAAACAATTGGGTTCCTTTCTATATTTTCGTACAAGGTTTATAGGGTGTAATATGAAAAATTTCATTCAATTATATTCTGTTAGTTTTACAATGTATTAGTCTGTCACGATCAGTTTATGTTTAGTTATGAAAATTAGTTTTCCACTGCAGCAACCACTGTTAAAAATAACTTTTCGAAATTGAAATTTACTTATTGTGTGGCTCGTAACCTTCGAGATCGCATAGACTTACGTAAATATATTTAACAGGATTGTGATATTGAAACGTTTAATAACTCCTGTGTTTTTGACTAAAAAAAACTTGTAAAAATGACGGGTTGTCTGAAAATAAGAATACAAAGGTTGAAAATACCATAAAGAAAGTCAGTTATTTCGCAATGGGATAACAGAAGGAACTTTTAAGTTCCCATAATGGGTGGCATTGTAGGAGCTGAAATCTTTAAGCGGCACGATGCGCAGCGCACGGACACACACACACACACACAAAAAAAAAAAAACGAAATTCATGTCAACGTATAATGAGCAAACAAAACAGTGTGGACAGATTAGCATGCGAAGTCGATGATCACGATGTCTTCCGGAGTAGGCGGCTAAGTACGTCCGCTACGGAATGCAATGCAAGACAATTTATGAGATGATTCGAGGAAACGGAACAACAACATCTTTAAGTCACATGTCCGCCAAATTGTAAACTAGTTAGGAAACATGCATGATATTATTCGTGACGACGTGCAGTGCTGCAGTGTTTTGCTTGTGTTCACAATGCAAAATGCACGACACTTTTTTTTTAACTTCAATGGAAAATGAGGAATGTATTTCGTTTGACACATCGTTTTACAGGAGAAGGGACGTGGATTCATCCCTTTATTCCCTAAAGAGGTCATCCGCACATTAGATACTCATTCACATCCATAAGCAAGCTCCACTTCTACGGATGCCAGCTTGTCCACTCCCCTATCTTGTATATACGAAATTTTTCATCAGTTCATAATCTGTAACATCTTCTCATATCAGAAAGAGTGGTGATATGGATCTCTATCATATCACCCGTCTTTCTCTTGTTTACCAGTGTCTACAGTTCACAGTCTGTTCTACTCTCAATCTGTTTTAATAATCTACATTCGATAATCCCGATATCGCTTTGTTACTCTTCTTTCCACCCTGTCCACAGCTTCCTTATCCCCTCCGAACCCAGGAGACTAAATCTGCGCATGATAATCCAGGCGCGATCGTACGAAGGCCTTGTAAAGAGCAAAATGACTTCCTTATCAATGTTCATTTTGACATCCCAGTTATCCTCTTAGTTGTATTTGCAGTTTTACTATGTTACCTTTAAACTTCGATTTCTCCAGTCCACCATTAGTCCAAGATTCTAGCCTCATCAGTTTGTTGGAGCATAATCCCGCCAATATAATATACTGTTGGAAATCTCATCAGCCAAAGTGAATAACTTTACACTTACTAACATTGAACAGACAGACACTATTTTTGTCCACTCTTCAGATTATTCAAATCATTCTATAAGTGCTGGATATCAGTAGCGTCTTTATTGCCCTGCTTATCTTTGCATCGTCAGCAAACAATCGAATATCTCCCGTCTGATCCTTCCTAATATAACTAATGTACAGATTGAACAAGCACGACTGATCACTTTAGATATACGTATGACAGATTCACACCCTCGTATACCACTTTCTAATAACTGTCCGGCAACCATCCACTTATCCAAATAAAGAGTTATTCCAGCCCCATATTCTCCGCTTGATTCAATAGCCTTATTGAAAAAAAGTTGAATACTCGGCAGTGGTGTTTTAACAAATGTCTTAGCAAAGTCCAACGGTATCACAGTGTATCCATTTCTATTACGGTATCCATCTCAGCCGAAACACTGTTGTTATATTGTTATAAAATATGAGAAGAGTGCTAAAGCATGATCCCCCCCCCCCTTTAGTAAACCCATTCTATTCCTTGCAGAGTATAGCTTGTCTGTCAACCAATTTCTATATGCAAGTTCTTACCAATTTCTTTAAACTCTTCGCTACCACTCCAGAGATACTGATAGGTCGGTAGTTACACACACCAGTTTTTGTACCACACTTGTATGGCTCTGCATTGCCGATCTGATATCCTGCTCTGTTATTATTCTTGCAACTTGGAAGTATCTCCACGACCAAGTTGAATCCATGGAAAAATCAGTCGTAAAATCAGAACACACCGTCCGTATCTTGTTATAATCCGATCATCGCTCATATGTACATAATTTTCTCAGTGGTGAATACAGATTCCGTGAAACCGTTACATGCAAATATCAATTTTGGCTTAATTACACTGATTTGGTTTATCTTCACGAAGCAACAGACCCAAACCCAAGCTGCACACACTACAAGAACATATATTTATCTGTCACCCTC
This sequence comes from Typopeltis vanoorti, assembly GCF_054136105.1. Classification (NCBI taxonomy): domain Eukaryota; kingdom Metazoa; phylum Arthropoda; class Arachnida; order Uropygi; family Thelyphonidae; genus Typopeltis; species Typopeltis vanoorti. The sequence goes on from NC_143549.1 coordinate 146,303,836, forward strand.
CTCGTCTGTTCCTAATTATCGGGAGCCTAATTAATCGCGTTTAATTATATTTTAATTACTTCCACCAATATACGCCCGAGATGATTTATTGGAACAAAAAAAAGTGGGACAAGCCCATGTAATGACACAGCTAATTGGATGTAAGTGATAATTAAAAGTAATTCCCGGCTATTTGTTATGAGGCTATTGGACGTTAAGAAGATAAGGAAGTGCGAAGATGAAATTTCAACACTCATTAGCGTGCCTTATGAATAACAAAGTTTGTTGTAGAAAACGTCACATAATAGGAACCCCCTATAGCAATAATATCACAATACATCTTCGGTTGAATCTTTGACACCGTAAGTAGAAATGGAACTTTAAGAATGATTGATTAGTCATCAAGTATGAATGATAAAAATTGATTAATGAGATGTTTCAGAGAAATTCAAATTTCTTTCCGAAACTTGTCATTAATCAGAGAAGCAAAATGATAAAGAGAAGCGTCAGTTTTTTCTACAAAGAAAAACCACTTGACAGTCTACAAAACCTCGAAAATAGCTCCCAATCACTTAATTACTCCACTCATAGTTCATCTTTATCGAAAACAGAAATTTTATTCATTAATTAATTATTCACAGCAATACTCCATTAATCTATTGCTATATTCTGTTCATGATATGCCTACCAATCACGTCTAGATATAAATAAATACAAGTATAAATAATTTCATAAAAAAAAAAAAAGAAGAAGTGCCAAAATTCACCACTAGAGGCGTTGTAAACATCAAGAGCATGGAATTTGTATATTACACAACTCGGCAGGTAGGGTTTAAAAAGATGGACGCGAGATTTTTTTCCCTTTATTCTCGTTGTTAATACTGTCCGCAGTGATGGCACTGACCTCATGAAGCTGTATTGGAATAATGTTGCTGCACTCCGCGAATTTCGTCGCCTGGACGAACGTCGACGAGGCCCACTATCTGCATATGCTCTGCGACGAATAATTAGTCGTTATGAAGAAATGGGATCATTGGGAGTTAGACGTGGCACAGGTCGCAAACCAATCAGTTTACAATGAAGTGAACTGATTGGTTCACTTCATTGTGAACGAATTGTGGCAACTTCATTCACAATGAAGTGAATGAAGTTGCTACTGCCGTTATGCCATGAATAACAGCGTTTGTTCCTGCAGTGCACGTGATGAATCAAGACACAATACAACTGTCTGGAAAATTCTACGGTAGCTCCGCATTTCTACCCATTCAAGATAATCCTGACACAGGAGTTGCACTCACAGGAAAGTCGACTAACATTCGCTTTAACATTCCTCGCTCGAGTGGAGTTGGACGCTGCGTGACCATGGATGATTTTGTGTTGAGATGAGTCTCACTTTCACCTGAACGGAGCTGGAATATTCACAATTGTCAGGTATGGATTACCCAAAACCCGCATGTAATCCAACAAATTCCTTTCCATTCACCCAAAGTTACTGTTTAGTGCGGGTTTACAGCTTCGTTTATCATTGGACCATTCTTCTTTGAGGACATTCACCAATCGGGTCCTGCTCAGTTACTGCCGAGAGGTATCGCGATATGATAAACAATTTTGTTGTGCCACAGCTACAGCAGCGCCTGTGCATGGATTCAGTCATTTTCATGCAGGATAGGTCCCCTCCACACATCGGTCGATCCGTACAGAAGGTTCTTCGAGAACATTTCACGGAAACCAGCATGATCCATCGTGCGTTTCCCACTGCATCGCTGGCTCATTCACTTCATCTGACCCTCTGTGACCTCTGGCTCTGAAAGATTTCCTCAAAGACAGGTTTAATGGAATCATCCTGACAACTTGTCAGTGCTGAAAGACAGCATAGCACAGCATCCGCGCAACATCACTCCCTACTAGCTGCGTTCTGCCATTGAACACATTGTACAAAGGATGCAGTTTATAGCATACCGGGAAGAGCAGTACGTTGAAGAGTACAGCCCATGAATGCATAATGGAAATGAATAAAAACGTGTTGTCTATGCTTGTGTCGCTTTTCGCCTTCTTACACACACACACACAGAAAAATTGCTACCATTCGATACATCATACAGCCCACCGCCTCTGGTTGTGAATTTTGCAATCCCCCCCCTCAGATATCGCTTCCACATGACGTGTATCCTTGGAAAGTTTCCCTTAATCGTATTTCATTTGTTCCGGCGAACAATCATCCTTTAATTCTAACAAAGTTGACACGGTCTCTGACAGCCATAATACGCTAATATGCACTAATACATGTTAATAACACATCTTGGAAACCTGATTAACTGCCTTATCAGATCATCAATCAGACACCAAATTACTTGGCCGTGACCAGTGAGTCCAACAAGCAAGGGAAATTAAAAACTGAGAAAATTCCCTCTTCCAAATATTTATATAAACTAAGAGGACACTTTTAATCAAAAATTCACGTTTTTTGATTAAATATAATAACTGAACCTTTAATTTGTTTTAGATTTCAAATGTTAAAACAGCAAAACTGTTGAAGTTAAAGAATGAGCTTTGAAACATGCGACGTTAACAATTTCTTCTTTCCATTTCCTATACGACCTAAAATAAGTATACCAACGATAATATTTTCTTCTAAAATAGACGAAAGTACTGTAGGACATTAAAAAGATGTCACTCTTAATTTGGCACTTTGTTATTTCAGTAGACGTCGACACAGTTCGGTTGAGAAGAACTGGATTTTATTATAATCATTTTACAAAACCAACAGTAAGAACGGATTTCCAACTGAAAATCCATCCCAATGTTACTTTCGAAGCCCAATTGAAAAGTCTAACCAGCCTTTGTTAACGCAATCAGTTGGCTTTAATTTACTGGGTATGATTTCAGGATTGTAAAAGCAGTGCTGCGGGATGATCTTCTCTTTATAGACGAGGAAAATGATCAAATTTCCATTTCTTGCAGAGATTATCTAGAAGAAAGTTTATTATATTAATATATTAACAATCTGTTTCCTGTCAAATTGAATTTTCTTATTTTATATACTTAAGAAGAAATATATACTTAAATAAAAAATAACTTTTAGCGAGAAAAATCAAGGACAACAACAACAATACAATCAGTCATCAATGAATTGCTTAAAAAAAAAATCATTACTTCCAAGAGGAATCCTGCAAATCATATTCAGGTGATTTGCAAAACTCGGAGAAACTGCAATAGATTCAGCTATCGTATTGCTGATAGCGTATCATAGTTTACCTAGAAAGTCATAAAGATTATTAAGAAGGATATGAAATGAAACAAGCCATATAAACACATGGGGCGTATTGCCTTACCGGCGTATCTCTTCTTTTTTTACATGTCACCATTTCCAAACGTTGGGACAGTTGATCCTTATTCTCTTTGAATAATGATCGTCTGAATCTCAATAAAATGACGATGAATGCGAATACTGCGAAATTTTATGCATAAGCTAATTGCAGCAAATGTAATGTCTATTAAGTTTCTTTATCTTTCGCATCGTCAATATTTAAGCATCTCCATGCTCGTTAAATCAGCGGAGGAAACGATTATTGACTGTGGAAACCATTAAATCACTCCTTTTAAAGAAAATTAAGATAATTACTGTTAAAGCCTCAGGAGACCATCACGGCTCATAACTGCAAATCCGAAAAATGAGTGGCGACTGAATTCGTAGGTGGTTGATTTATACAAGCTGCGTCATGTCAAACTTTCGTAACTTTTGCTTAAAGGGGTCTACTGAGATAGATGGGAAATGCACGTGCAACACGTAAGGAGTGGAAGTTTTTTTCCTTTTTTTTTTTAAAAAAAAAAAAAAGTCACCTGAAGGGATCTACTTGAAGTTTATTCCATTTCAAGTACGTGCGACAGCAGTGAGAAGCTGCAACTACTGTCACAGGAGGCTAATACTAAACGCAAGCTTCTAGTATTACTACTACCCAGCTTTTGATTCATTATTTAGATAAAATAATAAGTGATGTGGCAGAAATGAGGCGAAAGTTAACCTGTACAAGCATAAATTTGAATAATCATGCTGTTTAAAGTAGTAGAAAATTCCATTTTTTTTTTTTTTTTGAACTGACTGAAATATTTTGAAGGGATTAAATATCAAATAAAATAAATGGACCGTAAATTAATTTGAATTGAATGCTCTATGCTCAACTTAGCCTGGGATTTTTAAGGAAGCTTCAGATACCACACTAAATAGAACACAGTTGTACGATACCTGATTAGATCTTGGGAACTGTATAGAATAGGCCTTTAGGAAAACAGTGGAGAAGCAGTATGTAAAAACATCCTTCTGTAGTGAAGGAGAAAGTCCAGTTTACGAAGCCAAAGAGTTTATGCATGTGATAAGTTGTTCAGTTCGAGATTTTTCTGTTAATGTCCACATACGGATGAGGATATTTTCTTAACAGAAGAGCTCGAAGTTACAAATAAATAAGTAAAAAAAAAGAAGAAAGAAAATCGAAATCGATTATTATTTTGAAGATTTGGAAATGAATGTTAAGATTCAGTTGAACGGATTTTTTTCCTTTCAATAAATGATTCTTGTTTTTCCTAAAAAGTTTTCAGATTTTGAAGAAAGCAAAAATGTCGGCAGTACTATTGAAATAATTTTATGTTCTTTGGTGAGATGCCTCTTTCGTCTATATAAATTTAGTCATAGTAGGTCACTCATAATTCTTCATAATTTTACCTGTCTGTGACCCGTCTAAGTTATTGCATTTTTTGTAACCTGTGCCAGCTTATTTCCTTACATTTTCAAGATCAGTTCTTCTCTATCTCTGCCTAAACTTAAATAAACTTAAATAGCAATGAATATTCCCCTCTTAAACTCTCAAAATAATTCCAACTTACTTTGTAGCATAAATTGTCCAAGCAGACCAATGAAGTATGGCAAAATTGTTCTCAAGGTTTATGGATTTATTTTGCCGTTTTCTACTCAACAAGGAACTTGGTTTCAAGGGATCAGACGACATTTTCGGTATCTTATGCCCATCAGAAATGTGATACTCAAGGAACCCTAAAATTTTGGGGTTCCAAATAATTTTAGAAATCTCAAATTTTTTTTATGCAGATCGTTCGGTATCGATGATCCTCTTTGGGTGGAAAGACTTAGTTTCGAATTCCATGTACCCAAAGAACTTTGAGGAACTTTTCAACATAAGATAAGTAAGCTGCTCTCATACCGAAATGCAGAATTTCCATCCAACAAAACAAACAAATCAGCCGGAGAGCACAGTTAACATACATAATAAATTGGCCTCATGGCCTTAGCAGCTTCGGCTGTTATTCCAAAAAATCCAACTCAAGGTGGCATCAGTGTATTAAATTAAGCAAAAGAGTATAAACTCACGATTTGATATCCATTAGAAAATTAAATGTGCAATCCAACTCGACTATTTTAAGTACATTTCTGTAAAAAAACAATTCATAAATTAATGATAGTAGTGGTTATTTATATAGTGGTTGTTATAGTGGTTTCATTAAAAAGATTTTAAACACTGCTAAATATAAAAAGAAACCTGCTACATTAATTTCAGTGTAATATTATGGTACAGTTATTAACTGAAATTACAAAAATAGAAATAAATTAAATTAATTTTAAAATAAAAATAACATCTAAATAAATTTATTTAGAATTTTTGTTAAATTTGTTAAGAAGGAAGATAGGAGTCTGATATTCGATGAAAATTGTGACGTTATTTAAGAATGACATCTTATGGAAGAGGTGCGATCCTCAATCACGTGACAGTAGCCTTTAATGCTTGGAGATAGTTCGAATGACATAGTTACATCGTAACTGTTTCCAAACATTAACTGGCTTTTAGATACATTTTTATCATTAGATTATTCAATCTTTTAAAAAAAACATGGAGAAACGTAATTGTATAACTGAGTTATGAAATTTAAATTCTCTAAGAAATAGATCAATTAACTAATGAATTAAATTACTCAATTGCATTTAAACAATACGCGGCGCGCGCAATCATGAGAGAGATGGACAGATTAAACAAAAGTAATAAAAAAAACATTTTTATTGCTATTTTTTACTTACGTCATATGATCCTCGTATAGCATAGTTAAATTATAGTGTCAGGTCAGAGCAATTCGATATGCTACTTTAATAACAGTGGTTTTCTGACTTTTTTATATCCCAAATCTCCCTACTAAAATATTTGTTCCGCAACCCCTATATTTTCGTTAATAACCGCCTCTCATTGCTTGAGTGTAAAACGTTGATAATAATACGAAACACTTATTTGATGGTGCACTTAGAATAGAGTCGAAACCCGCATGGGAAGGGACCTTCAAGCTTTTAAAAGGTATCCAAGTGGGGAGGGGGGAAAATTAGCTATTATGATTTTTTTTTTTAGAACCCCTTGGAGATTCCTCAAAAACCCTTAGGGATTTATAGGCCAGACGTTGGAAAATACAGTTCTCATGCAATTCTATATATTATATGAACGTACTAAAAAAAAAAAATATATGGTCCCCCTTCTCGATCCTGAGTCTCCCTTATCCTTACATTTAGGGAACGGGAGCAAGGGTAGCTGGTAGCAGAGAGCAATGATTTTCCACGCTACAAAATGGGGAATACAAACGAAACGAGCCAACCGGCCGTATTCTCTCCTGGGATCTCTTCAAAAGTCAGATAAAAAGAGTCGGGTTCCGAGAGTAGAAAGAGAAATGGGCTTGGGAGAGCGACAGCGTGCGAAAGTAACTCCATTACAGACACCAAATCTGCTCCAGTTATTAAGTTTCTTTAAAAGTAATCCAACTGGGAAACACTTTTCATTCATCGAACATTCCTTCTTTGAGTTTGCCTTGATGTTAGTGTTCTTCCAATATTTTAACGGATCAAGACTTTAAAATGCAAGTTTTAAAACTTATTTATATCATTGTGTTATCTGATAATAAATATGGTTTAATTCGCCGGCAAAAGCGAAGAAGTATTTTAGTTTAAATATTTATTTCATTTTTAAAGAAGTCATTGTTCTAAATTTATCTCTTTTTTTTTTGTGATATAATTTATCACATATTTGGAAAATCGTGGAGCATTTTTATTTATTTATTTATTTGAACTAGACAAGTACATTTCGTTAGGAGGGCAATAACTGATAACTATATAAGTTTCTTGTACAATCATCATCGTAACATTTCAGAAGTGATCCAAAATCAATAATAGAACAGCAGTAGTTTCACAATGGAAAAATACATTATATAATTCATTTTAATTTCGATTTTATTGTTTTATTTTTATTATTATTATTAATAGACAATAGTTTATTATATTTCGACGAATTTATAGGTATACACGTATAAGCAATATTACTACATTTTAATACAAAGATAATACTAAATCTGCAAATTGAAAAATAACGCTGTGCTTATGAAATTAAAGTCTTCATAAGACTCCTTCAAATTAAGATGAATTAGCTGGGAGCGTATACTAGATTTGCTTCAGGGAAAATCGACCCCCCCCCACACACACACAGAACACATATATACAGAATGGATAGATTTCGATTGGCTTTTGTGCTCTTCGCTGTTTCATTATATCATCATCATCATCATCGTGCGTATCAAGGATTTAGGCCTAGCATGGCCTGTTCCGGCCTTAGAAGTCATCGTTGAATCTTTTAAGAGGACGTCCTGGTTTTCTTTTTCCTAATGGCTTGTACTTTAAGGCTTGTTTTGGTAATCTTTCTGTTTTCATTCTTTGAACATGTTCCATATATGTTTATATTTTTTAAAATTTTCTATTACTGATTCTTAGTTTAATTCTTTCATAATTTCTTCGTCGTTTCTTTTGTGATCAAATAGAGTATACTTTGCAGTTTTTGTCATAAACTTCATTTCTGCTGTTATTAATCTTCGTTTGTCTTTTTGTTTTATTGTCCAGATTTCGCTTCCATATATTAAGACTGGTAAGGCTAATGTATTGTATACTTTTAGCCTGGTTTGTTTTTGAACTAGGTTTGGTTTAAATATAGAGTTAATTACACCTGTTATTTTTAAATATTTTGCTATTTCATTATAATATGCTGCAAATGTTGCAATGTCACTTGGACGCTGCTTCTTCCATCACCACGCGAGATATAGTTTGGTAAACATGGCACTAACAAATGGTCAGATCAGTGGTACGAGGGAGTTGGCACAATATAATTATGAATTCCTAAAAAAAAGATCGTAATATCGACCATACATCCCTACTTCTGACGGATCTGTGACAAACAATGTGGTTCCCTTGACTACGATATAATCTATCTTCTTCTCTTTCTTACTATTTTTCATGCACACTTACATGATATTTAAACGGACGAACTCGACTTTGTCCTAAGGAACATTTAAGCATCACATGAATTCATATATCAAAATCATATGATTCATATGAATCATTAAAGAGGTTGGTCAATACTGTCGATGGTGTATGTTTGATGAATCACATATGATGAAGATTTATGGATGAGGAAGACACTCTCTGAAACAATAGAGAGAGAGAGAGAGATGGATATCCTCCGGCGTGTTGTTCGGCTTCGTTACGTTGTCTGGTTCTTCCAAAATCGTTGCACTAGATTTCCATTGACTAGTTTCATATCCTGGCTGGAAAATCTGATCTGGTGCTAAAAACAAGAAGTAACAAACTTTTTTTTTTTTTTTCGTTAAAAAGATCAAAGGTTGCTCGTAAGATTCTCGCATAGATCTCACATAGACCAAAGAGCCTGAAGAAGATGATTCGTAGTTTATAGAAAACACCACCAGATGTCGTCTCTAAGCAATGTACATTGCTCGAACTCTAGAGGGTGGCTCAACATCAGAATTTTTTTTTTTTAAAATGCTATCTTTAATTTGGTGCTATTTTCTTTTTATCATCTTCGTTTGAACTGACTTCACTGATTAATTTTAATAACCATACTTTATAAGACCTCTAAACTATTAATGAACCATAATACTTGCCCTTGCTATGCTCACTTCGTTTGCTTCCTCAACTGCCACATATCCGTAATATGACTTTAAATTTTTATCTAGCATTTTTATCATTTCTGTTTTTTGTTGTCCATCTTTTCTGTGTTGGCTTAAATTGGCTTGATGGTCTCGATTACTACTCCTTGCTAACACGAGGCACCTATCTGCTGATCTCATCTAAACCACTGAGAATGGTCAGGCGACAAAGTTAAAGCATTAGTCCGTATTTTCTAACGAAGGAAGCAAAGTTGAGGTTTTAAAAAAAATATGAGTACAGTATGCTGTACCTATCTGAAGGCATACCCAGTATTTGCATCGCTCAGTAATGCCTTCAGATGGCTTCGCTTGCCATGAATTATCTGAAGGCATTTTCTAAGCAATAATAAATCCCTAATAAAAAAAAAAAATACATGGTCCTTGGAATTTGTTTCTTAATTATAGCATCTCAACCCGATGATTATACAAGTTAAACTATCACGGGCAAAAATTTTAGGCCACACATTAGTTGGCCGTCCTCATTGCTGAAAAATATCAGGTTTTATTAAGCCTTCAATATGCTTCAGTTAATTCTTCACTTTGTGTTTAAGTTATATTGGAAAACATACGCAGTTTTCTGCAGATGGATAATTAATTGGGTGCTCGATGTTTATTTCTGCTATGATATAAACTGCACTTTACGCCGTAAATGGCTCGCAGAGTAATACAAACAAAGTGCCGCCAAAAATACAGACAGAACAAAAAGCAGCAACCGAACAATAAACAGGATCGCGCAGCCATAGATAAACAGATCTCAAAGGTCTCAATGAAATAAACACAGTCATAATTGAAAGGGAAACAAATTTGATTTTAAATTCAGTTGAATGCTGTTATCAACACAAATGCGCAGTAGTTTCATGAACATAGTTTGGCACCATTTCAGCCCAGAAAAAAATACAAGCATATGCAGTCGAATTACTCATTCTCCTCATATTCGGATACAGCCAATGACCAACACAAGAAAATAAATAAATCAAAATAAAATATGTTGACAATTTACTTTGCGTATCAAACCTTTCTGTCGGTTGAGTTTATAGACTGTATTGGCGTCTTCAAATAGAAACAATGTTGCTAAAATTAGTGATAAAAAATGCTCAACTGGTATGAATGGGTGTTTCTGGAAACCCCCCCCTCCTTTTAATCCAAACCTTTCAACGTGTAAGTTTCACATTTTTCAACTTCAGACCGCAATTTCAAATGATACTTCAGACTATTTAATTATAAAAATAGAACAATAATTTAATAATAAACTCACCAAACATGCGTCTATTTGCCGAAGAAATACTTCTAGTCTTAGATTAAACTATACAGTTTTGCGCTGTGTGCACGTTTATCAGACAAATGTTAGACGATTTCAAATAAAAATAAACAGAAACCCTTCATCGGTGTGCATTTAATACGTAAAATGCAAATTGGATCGATATGGTAAATGAACAAAGAAATTATTACGAATTTAAATGTAATAGACGCTGATATATCAAGCATAGAATTTTGGTCAAAAAGAATATTTTCTTCCTTAATATCGTAAAACAGAACGTTTTATTTTTATAAGCAGAATATTTTTCATATTTCTAGTGTAATTTTATTTATCGAATGATGATGACGATGTACTTGAAAATTGAACTTCTCATAAATAGAGAAATGGGGGGAGAGTCATTTCTTTATTCGAGAGGACAAGAAAAAAAAAAAAAATGCTTACTAGAAAGATCATCCAAAATGATGATGAGCAATCCTAACATACTCGTGGAGAGTCTATGGTGCAAAGAGACATTAAAAACGTTTTTAAAAAATACATGTGTAAAAATTGTTATTTAAGATGGTTTGGAAAAGAATTAGAATATGGGAGTGAAAAGAAATAAGCTGAAAGTAGTACTAAGTTAAAGCTTTTACTACTGAGATAATAATTAGATTTACGATTATCTGGGTGCTAAAAATCTGCAATTTTAAACATTCCTGAAGAGTCTGACAATTAAAACAAAATGGCTTCTCATGAACTACGTGAATCTAACATAACTGGAGGAAACAGAGTAGTTGATACATAACTTTAGAAAAAAAAATCCATAATTGCATATTTCTTTTCTTTTCTTGTCACAGGACCAAAACCACCCTTCGAATAATGTCTTTCCCACTGTAATCAATACTTCACCTACTGACTGCGCGAGCACACAAAACAGCGATCACAAAAGGGCACTCTGTCGTCAAATAACACCGATTTTCCCTCTGAAATTTCGCGTCCAGTTTGCTCCCAAAAACGTGCCGCCTCTAGTATTATAATAATCTCTTTTTCGTAGACAACCACCAGCCGAACAGGGCGGAGCATCCGCCTCAGTTTGTACGTTTGACGCCGTGCGAAGCGCAGCTTCTGGGTGATAATAGCCTGCCGACCAATCGCGTTTCCGAGAGGTTCTTCCGCTCAAGGGCGGTCGGTTGTCGGGGCTGTACTTGATTATAAAGGAATCATCATTTGTTACAGTCAGTCTCGCGCTAGTAGACGGACTTCGTGCTGTCGGCTGGGCAAACGGTAGGACAGTCGAATAATCCGCAGTCGGAGAGGGGCAAACCTGCTGGTGTCGTGAATGAGGCGAAAACCTTCTGTCCGCTGCTGAGCGCGCGGATCGATCTTGTTCCGAGAGTTTCGTTACGTTTTTCTTACCTCATTTCTACGTTTGATTTTTTTTTTCTTTTTTAATTTCTTTATTGGTTCCTCGCGAGAATGAGTTATCACACGCGCGGTTCGTGCCAGCGGTTAGCAACCGTAACATAGCGCGTGGTGCGAACACCTGTTAATACGATGTCAACTGCCGTAGAGACCTGTACGGCATCAGTTGCACTGCGTTAGTTACTCTCGCCAGTATCGTGTTTTAACCCAGCGTGTATCTACTTTGCTGTTGTGATTGTGTTTTTTTTTTTTTTTTGAAGTTATGGAGTGCGGTATAGAAACGGCCGTTGAAGTGACTAGCCGATCGGTTTCAGCATCGGAACTTGACCTTGGCAGGGACTCCACTTCACCTGCGACGAATTCGAGTCCGGCTTCGCTGTCCCCGCCACCCTCCCAGCGTGTGAACAAACCGAAACTGTCGTTCAGCATCAGTCGGCTTCTGGGTGATGAACAAAAAGAAGCAAAAAAAGCCGAGGACTTTTATGAAGATCCCTTGTGCCGACAGTGTGACGGAGTACGTGGAAACTGTGCGAACTTGGCAACGGCTACGTCAATGGGGTGCTGCACAACTATCACTCAACAGTATCTGTCTGACTTAAAGACTTCGTTACCTGGGATGATGCCTATCTACGACCCTTTGCATAGCGGAGGTCACGGGACTGTAATAAGAGTGCCAGCGCATCGTCCGGCTCCTGTTCCATACCCTGCTGCTTTTCCCTGGCTTAGCCCTACAGCCCAAGGCTTAGTGAAAGACCGGATTCCAAGTAAGTCTTTTTTTTTTTTTTTTAATGAATTTAGTACTGTAGAAGGATGATTTCAAACACACACAAAAGGACTTCTTTTACATGCTGAAAATGTCAACTTCGTTGTTTAAAAAATAATATGATCTCAGACTGGAACGTTTTCCGCTACTTGAGACACAACCATTCATCAGTTACTATTAATATTTCATAGATGAAATATCAATGACAAGTTAGACAGCCAGAATTACTATTCTGCATTGTCATTATTATTATTATTATTATTATTATTATTATTATTATTATTATTATCATCATCATTCAAATTTCAGAATCGGCAAAATATCCAATAAAGATGCCGATTTTATTATAATAAATTCTTTGTTGAAAGTATTTATCGATTTCAACGCTTCATCTGATTTTCAAAAAGGACATTTCCACAATTTGTATGCAAAACTGGAGAGAGTTATATTTTTTTTCTTTCCCAAAATGTCCACAAGCATATTTCAGATCAAAATTGTACATAAAATTACATTTTAAGGATATTTTAGAGAATAACTTCTAAGTTAAAAAATAATGAAATTTAAATTTACGCTGTCATTCTTTAATAATAATTATTATTATTACGAAACAAAAAAGAGAAGAAAAAAAACATAAATAACTATGGTAATGAAGCGAAATTCGAATATCCATTCAAAGATATGCTAATATCATGATAAAATTTATTGTCGACATCTTTATGCTGATATACGGATACACGAAAAAAAAAATCGTTTTGTTGTTCAGGTGTGTGTAAGTTTTCGAAACAGACAGATGGAATAATGCTATTATTCCATTTAATAATAATAATAATAATAATAATACATCCGATTATAAACATAACAATTACGAATTCCAATTGTTTGTTTGAGACTTGGGGAAAGAAAATATCAAATATATTTCACTAATTAAACTAATGTAGGATAATCAGTAACAATTCTTATTCTTCTTAGTCTAAGGAGCTGAAATCATCCCTGTGTTCCAATGTTTCTTGAACAGGAATAGAATCGAACCGACATTACTATTTCGCTACTTTGATGCAAAGTAGCGAAATTCAATTATCAATAGAGAATCAGGCATCAATATTTTGAAATGTTGCAGTTGGCAGTTCACCGGTTAGTAAGCTGTCTCAATTTTTGATCATGTTTTCTTAGTGTGATTGCATGTAATTGAATAAAGTATTTTTTTTCCCCTTAGCTTCTTCTTTCTGCCACTCCATTCGAACGTTAAATGTAACATATACTATGTGACAGGATTTATAGTCCCAGATTTGCTTCCCGCAAAACAATCAAACGTCCGAAAGAGCTATAAATTATGTGAAGGCCTCAAAGTAATCATGGAAATTTGTAATCTTATTTATATAAATTTCAGTGAAAAAAATAAAATAAAAATAATGTATGGGGGGGGGTAAACAAGGTGATTTTCTCTATCCCATTTCTTATCTTTGCCTTAAATTAGGGCTTTTTAATCTAATCCGCATTGTCTACCGTGTGTTTGTTTATCAATTGCGTGTATTCACCTGGCCTGTCTATCAAATTGTAGGATACCCCCCCCCCTCACTTTAGCTTTCTTATGAGATCTGGAAAACTGGCTAAAGAGGCTTATTACTTTTTCTGTTTGTAAGGAGAAAAGGAGCCGTCCTAAATAAAATTTTCCGATGTGAGAATGAAATAAGCGAGAGTCAAGTTAAGAGCAGAATAATTCTTATCCTTGAAAACTCTTCAATCTAAGAGCTTCATACCAAGCTGACCATTTCAGCTGAGTGGAGTGATGGCATTGTTACTGCCACTTCGCTATATTTTGAATTCTGATAAATCTAAAACTGCACTGTTTTAGATTTATCATCTGGTTATGTCTTATTTTTCGTTCATTAATTAGCGCTTTTTTTATGAAAGGAATGCACAAATCACGCGACATATTTTAGGTCTGTTTGGTGTTTGACAGATGAGGAAATGACCTGTCAGTAGCACATGCACACACTTTTTTTTTGGTCGCTTTGCACATGTAAAGGGAAATACTTGTACTCTTTAACATAAACATAATGAATAAAGGACAATATCGGATGCCTGTTTCAGTGTTAAAATATTTTCATTAATTTCTGTTAAGTACCCTCATTAAGATGAGCAAATTGGTGGAACATTTGACAACAGTAGAATGTCAATAACATTTCCCCCCTTCCCCTCATGTCCTAAATGGGTTACGTTGATTGTTCCTTGTGCAGTATAATTATTTACAGTAATAAATATTTATTTCCTTGATTTGTAGAGATTTTACTTCTGTTTTAATTTACTTATAAAATCCTGGTTGTAATATTCGATAAACATTATTGAAACTTGTTATGTTACGGCGCAATATAAACATAGTATGTTTGCCTTATCGTTCTTTCCTGTGGGAACGCTTATAATTTAATTTCCCACACAAATAAAACTGGCACGCGTCGACTTGCTCACGCAAAAGACGTGTGTTTGTGTGTATGTGCTTTCATTCTGTGATTTGCATTCTTTGTTTTTTCTTGAAGTAACATGAGAAACGTTGCACACACAACGTTTCACATGCGGTAATGATTATCTTTACGTTTTGTATTGAGTTAGTTACCTAAAATCTGTTTAGCATGTCAATGTTTATAAGCAAAGTCTAAACTAGAAATGAAAACTATATTTTCTTTGTTTTAAAAGCAATATTTCCTTTTAAATCATGTTGGTTTTTACATTACACTACTTACAAGAAATAGCAGCAAAATAATGTTCCTAACTAAATGATATATCAATTTTAAAATGAAAATTTATTACAAAAGACTCGGACATATTATTATTATTACACAATAGCTCCGTATCGTCCCTACGATCAGTCTTCTTTGATATGACATAGTCCACCGTCTGCATCACGCCGTCGACTACACGGTATTTTTTTCTTGTTAATTGCGTGTGTTCTAAGGCCAGTTTGTCTTATTTGCAGAAAGGAAAATGCAGAAATAAAACTACCTTTGTTATGAAACTAACAAACTTATCTTAAATTTATTTATTTATTATTATTATTATTTTAATTTAGCGTATAATAACACAACGGCTATGAGGCGTATGCAGGTAGGTATGGCACGGTCTTTTGAAACTAGTTTATTGCTATGAGTTGTAATTTTGTTTATAAATCGCGTGTTCTCTAGCCTGTTTGCCTGTATACACTGGATGAAAAATCCTGACTGTATGAGATCGGTTAATTCATCTCCAATTGGGAAAAAAAAAAAAAAAAAAAAAAAAAAAGCTCATATAAAAATATTTTCTCATCAACAAGAATCGAACCCGGGTCTTTCCACTGGAACACGCAATGGCGTTGTTCTTCCAGTTGCTTTATGGAGGCGCTAATTTTAATTTAAAATAATAAAAATAAAAATGTAAACATTCATGAAAATGAATCGAACCCGGATCTTTTTCATTCGAAGGGTGCATATGATTCTTCACTGCAATACGGAGGTGTCAAGCATATTAAAGCAACTGTTAGTAATAATTAAACAGTTTACTGTTTATAGGAAATTCCCTGCTTTTAATAATGGCCAGTATAGTTTTTCCTATAGCATTGTTTTTCTATGACTCAGCAATCGTTAGATGATTTTCATTTCATAACAATGAAATTTTTTCATTGTGTGTCACAACTTTACTTACGGAGACCTGATGTAGCATTAAAATCTCGTTTCTTGTCTAGATCAGCACAGTTCTCGACTCGTCCGCCTCTAATATCTCACAGTACAGGGTTATAGTAGGTGTGCATGAGTAGGATTTACATTAATCCACAAATGTTGAAAAAATTATAGGGCTTGTTATTTTATTTTTTATTTTTTAAAATTTTTTTTAAGAAAGTCAAGAAATTTAAAAGCGTATTTGACTGATTTAGTCAATCCCACCTCTTATGACAAAGTGGATATCATGACTGAATAGTGTACGAGTATATTATAATTTCAGTTTGAAAATTACATTAATCAAAGTACCCGTATGTGCACATCCATTTTAGTCCAAGCTGCTGGGGTTATTGATATTATTTGTTGATCTCTGAAAATCATTACAGCATTACAATGGTTCTGCGCATGGCATTCGGTATAACTTGTTCGCGACATATTTGTCATCATATCAACTTGTGATCTGCCATGATTACATCTGATCCATAAATGAAGCCAGTTTTGTCTCGGAATATTATAGTGATCCGGGGGAGTGTCTTTGTTAGCTCATGACGTCATATATGATAATTATTTTAATATTCCAGTTCGTGATTTTGCATACTGAAAAGTCACCGAAACATTAGTGTTCTACAATCTAAAAATGCCTTGTCATTCTTGGAAATCAGGAAATGTCGGTGATGTAGTATAACTCCAAACCCTCTTCCCTATGTAAGATAGTCCTCAGACAGATATAATTCATTCAGATGAGTCTGGAGTGTTTGTGTGAGGGGGGGGGGGTAACAAGTAGGATCACTTTCTCATACAGTGCATTCTCCTGCTATGATTTTCACAATTAGAGTTCTATAAGCTTTTTTTATTTATTTTTTATATGATAACTATTGTTTTAATATTATTCTTATTTAATATTATTCGTTCTTAAGATTATATTCTAATTGAATATAATCTTGAATTTAGATGGATGTATTTCGACGCCTCCGTTAATGATGATAAGATTAAAGCAGCCTCCACATCAGAACTGAAAGCCGGCATTTTCTCAACTGCTTCAATTATGGTTGTAACGTAAATTCTTCAGTATCACGCATGCTCATCTGGAGAGATGTTAGATATTATGCATATGTTAATGAGAAAACATGTCCAGAATAAGTTTTTGCAACTGGTAAAGAAAATCCGATACCACACCAACATGATATTATGATGATAATAATATTGATCGTGATGATGATAATTCCATTTCAGTTTCTTGTATAAATATTTCTGATTTTCAATGAAAACCCTGCAGTTGAAAACATCAAGTATTGTTGCAACTCAAGCGTAGAATGACATTGGACATCCTTCATATAGAAGCAATCATGACATTTGTTGTAATAAACACGTTCTTCTTCCCTGGAATCGCTTGATTGAATTTTTCAAAAAAAAAAGTGGGCAGTCTTAATAGGACAATAAGCGCCCTCTGACGGCTAAGGAGAACGTTTGAAGTTACGTTGTAAAACTAATGTCAAAATCTTTCAACCGTGTAGGATGCCCATGGGAAGAGAGGGAAACTTTGAGTGGGGATTGGGGGGGTTCTGGTTCGTCGAATCACCAGGGAAATTAACACCAGGTGATGGTTGCGCCTTTCACCTGCTACATGAATGTAGCTTTTGAAAATGTTAAGTGCTCGATTACTCACAGATCATAGTTAGGAATACAAATACTTGATAAGGAAGAGCGATGTGAAATAAGTTACGGAAGGGCACCGAGCAATCAGTTACGGTGGATAACCTCTGCGCACTCCGCTCTTCGGTTACACTAAAAGAGAGGTGTGTTAAGTGCAGTGGGAGGAGTGCTGAATGTCGTGTGTGTGTGGACTAACTTTATATGACCTGAAACGTAATAATGCTAAGCATAGACTTTTGAAAGTAATGTGCTGTTCGAAATAAGGCAGTTTTATAACGATTTGGTGAAGCTATTCACATATTCTCTCTCTATCTCTCTCTCTCTCGGCATTCTGGTCCATCTGGAACTCCAAGCTACTTCAGGCTTCCGATAAGTATGGTGATTTCCCGTTGTAAAATGAAAATCACCTGTCATCGAAATTGTCAAGATTATGAACATATATACATTTCTAAATTTTGATTTTCATCTTTTTAAATGCTGTTTTATTCGATCACCTTATATTCACAAAAGAAACAAATTCTAAAGTTCAATCAAACAAATGCCTTTCCTGTCCACACGTGTCCTCTAGCACTTTCTAGCCGCATGGTCCTGACCTTGCACTTCAAATACTGAATATGAAATCAACCTTAGAACTGCAACTTAACTGGTCCTAAGAAATATTTGTTTATTTATTAATTTATTTAACATTTATTTTTGCATAGTCTCCAAACCTTGCTCAAGAGATCAAACATGGACCTTTTCCAAGTCACTTCAGGTCTCCAATAAGCGGGAAAGTGGTCTCACACTGAGCAATGGAATTTATCTTCCACCTAAAGACAATCACAAACATCCATGCCCACGGTGGGTCGAATCCACAGCCTGTTGGTTTGAAAATGGATACATGTTACTCGCTTGGTCAACCAGGCCGGTAATGTTACTATTTTCTGTGGCCGTTGCATTTTATCGTATGCTCCATCCTATTTGTCCACTCTTGCGCATGCGCAGCTTCTCAACACTACTAAAAATGATTTTCTCTTAAAAAAATTTCATTATTTAATTTTTAAGACAATTTAAAACAATAATACCTTGCAATCCGTACTTATATTATACATATTCGTTTTAGTTTCATTGCCTGGTCTGCAACTATCTGAAATGATCCAGTGTTTGTTTGTTTGTTTATTAATTAGTCGATGATGATGACGATGAGTCCTCAGCAGAAAAACCAACAAGATGATTCGATGTTGAAAGTTCGAATTATATTCACATACAAGAATTTGTCATTCTTTTAAAGATAAGTTTGACTTTTCAGTTAAATCTAAAGGTAATTAATTAATATTTGTTCTGTTAACCGGAACTTCAGCAAGTAATAATTTCTTACCGTAATTTGGCTTTTCATCCAGAAGCTATGAATTTGAATCCTACCATGGTGTGGATGTTGATGAATATCTTTAGGTATTAGATGATATTCATTTTATGGTGTAAGATCGCCATTTGTTTATTTGAGATCTAAAGTGGCTTAAAAATATTCTGCGTTTGATCTCTATGGCAGGTTTATCTAATCCTTAACATACATGTGATATAATGCCGTAGATTTAGTCTTTGTTGTGCGAGATTATCATACAAAATAAATCATAATAATTATATTATTAAAAAAAACACGAGGTGTCATGTATAATTCAATGTACATAAGTATACCAGTGAGCAATATTTGAATTCGATCTCTGTGACTGTGAAAAGAAGAGAATGGCATTGGGAGTTAAATAAGGGATAGTGGCGTTGTGTATAGATGGAGGATTAAATAAAGTAGATCGTGGATTATGTCAAATAGAGTACAAAAGCGATGAACACTTTACACTCCACACAATCCTTGGGGATTTCTTGGTGATGTGGAAATGGTGGAGAGGATTCAGAGGTGGGTTACGAAAATTGTTGCAGACCTGTGGGATGTCTCCTACGAGGATAGATTGAAGGTCTGTGGGCTTCAAAAACTAGTTGATAGACGTATGAGAGGAGATATGATAGAGGCATATAAATTATTAAAAGGATTTTATAGGATTGATACCAATAACCTTTTTAAGACCAGTGCTAAAAAGGAGAGAACGAGTGGTCATCCACGGAGATTGTGTAAGAGTGTGGTTAACAAAGGTGTTAGGAGTATATTTTTTGCTTGGAGGGTTGTAAATGAGTGGAATGCGTTACCAGAGGTGGTTGTGAATGCTTCGTCTGTGAACGAGTTTAAGGAGAAGTATGATAGTGTTAATAACGGTTAGTATGTCAATTTTGGGTCTCCCGCGATGAGTTCCATGGAGGCACCTTATATAATAATAATAATAATAATAATAATAATCTAATTCTTGGACTCTTTGAGGTGTAAGGTAATAATAAGGTTTCCTTTGAGAAGAATGTGATGTTATACATAATTTTATACGGATGACCAATACTAATATAGCTTTTTTACGTATAAACCTAAAATTCAATAATTTTTCCGATTCAAAAATCACATCATACTTTTAAGTCTTCCAGAACATGTTATGGTTACATTATGACCCAAACAGCAGTCAAGTGCTCCAAACAGTAAGTTTTGAAATATAAATGAGAAAATCATAAATATTTCCACAATGGGTATGTGTGATTACGAAGTAATGGGTATGTGTGATTACGAAGTAATGGTTATGCCTGATGTTGTTAGAAGTTGATGGTTTCAAGTTGTTGGTGGGGGATGGTTGGAGAGAGAGAGAGAGGTTGGTCTCTCTGTGACTATCAGCTTTAAGAAAGTATCTGCTTAACTTCTTTTTGCATTCTAACAGATCTCATATGGAGGTGACAAGGTTTTTCTTCCCCAAAACTCATCAGGTTTTTCATCAGAAAATCCAAAAAGCAACAATCCTTTATATTTTCATGTCTTCTTTTACATCCGAATTCATTTGGCTTGCTTTCATAAGGCTATGCTGTGTCTAACTTTAAAGAATGTAATGTAACTACTCTAAATTTTCAACTACGTTCATAAAAAAGTTCATAAGTGAGCTGGAGGAATCTCTTTTTGCAGCCTTAATTAGAACCTATCGGATTATTAATTTAAATAGACAAAATAAGATTGTTTAAAAAATAATTGGTTGGCCAGTGCAATATAATAAAATAATACTATAAAAAAAAAGAAAGAAAAGGCATTGAATACTCCCACTGGTTTTTCTTAAAGATAAGCTTTTTTAATCAAAATGCGATGTGACGTAGGCTGTGGAACATCAGTTACCCTACTTACCCATCTTCACTCGGTATTCGATCCTCACACACCGTAAGCTATTCTTTTTCTTCGATAAGCACGGTGCATAGCAATTCACGAAAAGGGAAGGTCTCTCCACTGCGTATCTCGTGTGCCCCCATACCGCGGTAATGATCGCGGTAAGTGTTAATGGGCAGAAGATGATGGAAAACATCGCAAGCTGCGTGCATGTCTCATAAAGGCCGCGTATCGGAGTCGTTTCAGCACGTTTTAGAACCCTTCCGTAGATGGAAGACATGCATTCGACTAACTCACGGGGGGGGGGGGTGATCTGTTAAGTTGTGTGATCTTGGTGGCTTCTGTAAACAAAAGCCAGCTGTCTCTTTTTACGCACCGCTACTGTATGGGAGATTTAATCTTTAGCCTGTCTGTTGTCTAATACTGCTCCTCAAAAGAAATGGGTACAAAAAAGTATTCCAGAACGTATATTTTGAGAATTGAACATAAGGTGTGCCTTAGAAGCTTTCACGTAAAATATTTTGATTATATTAGCATAATCCTAATTTAATCATATATTATTGTATATACTTAAGCATAAACCCTTATTATTATTTTTGGTTTGTTCTCTTGGAGGCAGATGGAATACTGTTTATTCTTTCAGTCATACCTGGAAACGTTTAATTCACTGAAGGTACACGTTGCACACACGAATGAAAATGCGCCTTTGTTTCTTTATTTAGAGCATACGCTTCTTCGCTAATTGTTGCCCATTAGAGCAATAAAATGAATTAACATGCGAATGACTAAACTAGATCCATTCAGATTATAATTAAACAATGAAACAGTGCATAATAAATATGAGAAATAACAACACTGATGCAAATCGTGCTAAATTCAGCAGATTTCAAATAATGAAGAATTCTGTACTACGCATGCGCAACGCGATAAGTCCGTGTTGCCCTTGGAGATGAGTAGGGATTAACATCCTTGAATCCAGTCTTAGCTTATATTGGATTCATGTTTTCACCTGCACAGTTCGTATTAATTATTAAAGCGTCGATATCATATATGATTAGATAATTCATGTTTATATAAGTCCGTGTTTATTTGAATTTAAAATTATATAATGCATTACCATTAATTGGTCCTTAATAGCTATCATTCATCACTCATTGAACGACTGTTTCTCATAACTATTCACTTCAAGCTGAAAGAGAATTCCATTAACACTTCATAGGGAACACAACGCTCATATTTAACTGCTCATCGTACTAGCATTCTTTTCCAATAGAGGTTACAATCCTAGCAGTATACTCAGCAGTGAGTATACTGTTTTCCTTTGTCATTATAAACTCAACAACTCTGAAGTTCAGTCCTTTCCTAATGATCTTTGACATCGTTATTATAACTCATTTTACCCTCGAGTTACTTTAACTTATTGGGGGAAGAACTTGCGGACATTCTTCCTCTTTTGTTATTTGCCAAGCGTCACAATACACTATTGTTTTACAGAATAGACTGTTTTTCTCTAGAGTTTGTTTGATCTTCCAGAACTGTCCTCACTTAATCGCACTTTCAGCCAGCATTTTCCTGGTTGTAAATAACATCCGGAAGAGATGTTCTGATATCAACTTAATGCATTTTTCTTGCTTACGGTAGTTTAGACGTACGCAAGACGTTTGGATTCCTCTTCTCAGTGGAAAGGATGCCCGTTGGTAAAGGTTCCAAATGCGGCAGCACTACCGCAGTTGAAAGAGACAGCAACATATTGAATCCCTAGGATTCAATATGCTGCTGATGTCGATGAATTAGATTCTTTATTGTTTGATTTAACACTTAAAGCTAAACATATTGTGATCTTAATTCTTCTTCTTAACATATATTTTTGCTCAATATATTTATGTCAGAATGCACCTTTGTTCTTGCTCCTCCTTTCCTCTATGCGCGCGCGTAGAGCCTTGCTTTCATACGGACATTAACTTATTCTATTTATTTATTCATTTACCAGAGTCCTCCTTAGATCGACGGCATTAATGGATCTAATGACGATGATCATTTTACTCATTGATATTTATCGAGCATTCTTTGGACTTGGGTTGTTACTCGCTCATAAGATTACAGCTATCAACAATACCTGAAGTTGCCCTACGGCTTCCATCAGCCTTGATGCTATTTAAGAGGGAAGGTCCACAGAAGAACACTTTGACTCTAGACACTTTTTAAAGGTTCTAACGCTACATTTATTGAAGCCTTTTTACCATCATAGCGGTAACTCTTCGCCCATTAAGGATAATGTGCGAACTTTGTTAGCAAACCTGAAAGATAGTTCAGGAAAATCATTGCTCGTTCTTGCATATCTTGATTCAGACCAAGGAAGAGAAAGCTGTGGTTTTTCTAGTAATTATTTTATACCACGTGATTTATTGCATTCATCGGAAATTATTACTATTAATTTTATACGTTTTACTATTAAAAAAACTTGGAATAGATGTTCAGCGATGCTTTTTAACCATGCTAGTCTCAGGTGTTGAAAATTGCCGACGGTGAATAACATGCTTCTTCCATTGTTATTCTTATAATCCCAGTTCACGTGTTTTTTTTTTGTTTTTTTTCCTCTTTTATATGTCACTGATAATTATTCCGGTTTTCTGTAAGGGTTGTGCGTGACAGAGCGAATCATTCTTACAACAGCTAGGGTTTCCTCAGACAGTAATGATTTGACTACTGGCATCTTCATGACATTTTTTAAAATTATTCTCTAGATTCCGAATTTAAGTTCTTTTAAAATACTCTTAAAATTGAGATAGATCCCAATTTACTTTTATGGGTTCTACGAAAATTTTAAATTACAGGATGAGGGAGGAGAGAATGATTCAGAGGTTCGTTTATTACCGGAAATTACGAAATAATTTCATTTGTTTTTGTATAAAATGTCATATTTAGGATAATAAAAACAAGGGAAAAAAAGGTGTTTCTGCTGTTTAGTTTTACGCCGAAATACTTAGGATCACAGGCTAGCGTATTACATCTGTCAATTGCGTGTATTCTCCGACAGATTTGTCAGTTTTGCGAAGGTGGTTAAATTTAAAAAAAAATCAAAGTTTCTGGGAGGAAGATTCTTCTCTCTTCCATTTGAAATCGACTCATCATTCCATTATTCCTACAACATTACAGCCAAAGAGCACACGTCTTTTTTCTGATAGCGTGCCGTGAAAGTAAAGGATATAGTAATAACTATATTTTAAAATATTTATATTTAAAAAGAACAGTATTTTGATCACTATGAACTTTTAAAACGCAGCTCAAAAGTTCATAGAGATTAAAATACTGATTTAAAATAAATTTAATAATAATTTAAAGTATTTGGCATTTCGCAAGAAAAATCTTGCTTTATTTTCACTTATCCCAGATTATAATAGTCAGATCTACGGACAATATCGACTTTCTCTTCACTCGATTAAATTATCTTCTAGCCTTTCCTGGAAAACATTTACGGATCACATCTTGCATCCCTGCAGCCTCCAAAAAACTTGATATTCTTGTCCATACAAGACAGTAACCCTCGCCTTCCCAACTGCTAACATTGTATAAATGCCATATCCATCGAAGCTTAGAATACCTTTTTTAGTACACATCGCTACTGGCATCTTCACGACATTTTTAAAAATTATTCCCTAAATTCCGAATTTAAGTTCTTTAAAATACTCTTAAAATTCAGATAGATTCCAATGTACTGAAATTATGAGATAATTCCTTTTTTTTTTGTATAAAATATCATATATTTATGATAATAAAAACAAGGGAAAAAGGTGTTTCATATTCTTATTGCACATTTAAGTTGTGTAATAAAAACTTCCCTTAAATGCTTGCTGATTGGTAGAAAAGAATAATCTGATTAACAGGTGACAATTTTCTTTCCCTGTCACAGACTCGCTCCTCCCACTCTCGGCGACTGTTTCTGTCTTAGATTTTTCTATAAGTATTTTCAGAAGTGCTGTTCTGTTGAACTGGTCGCTAACTCTTCACTCCTTTCTATTAAGATAGTAAAAAAAAAAAAAGAAGCAGCTAGAGGTTCATCATCGATGCACAATTCAGCTTCAAGCCCACTGAACTAACTTGTCTTCCTTCCTTCCCATTTATCTGTTCTTCAGAAAAGTCTTCGTCACACTATTTTCCTTGAGGATTACAACCTCTCCCTAGCTTTCAATGAAACATCACTGTGATCCTTCCTTCTTGTCAACCAGTCGTCGACAATAGCGCTAACATGCTGCAGGTTTTGCATCTTCTCATGGGATTACAGTTTTATTTATTTTTTTCTTTCGGTCAAAATCCTTGAATTTCAGATTTTGTAACTCGCATGTTTCACCTTTTACCTTGATGAATGAAAATTCATAAAGTCGGACATATAATTATTATTTACATGGTTCAGTATCTGTATTGAGTACTATCTGCAATAAATGTCCTCCTAAAATACATGAAATTGCTTCTTCTGTTGTGATTGCTATGTAGATGCACTTTCGTAACCATGCCTTAACACTTGTCGACTTCTTTTTGTCTGTCCGTATGCAACAAAGCTTCAGTTTAGCTGTACAAGTTTAATGAAATTTGGTAATTAGGACCTAAAATATGTCGCGTTATTTCTGTTTGTGGTTTAAATATTAAAAAAAATATATATATGCAAAATAGTTTGAAACAATACAAAATTATATATTACAAATGATAATGAATCGCATCATGTGCTTTAGTGGTCTTGTTGATGTGAAAACGTATACCTTGTATTACCTAATGATAACAATAGGAAATCATACTTCTATTTACAAATTTTTAATTTTGAAGAAGCTTTTTTTTGTTTTTCAAGAATAATCTCTTGTAAATCAGGATTCATAAGTGTACATAAGGGTAGTGCTGACAGTAGATATTTAAAATGTAGGCTTTATAATATTTAAAAATCCTTCATCCTGTTCAAAGGAGAGTAGTTTGTATAGTGAATAACCTCCTACTGTTCCCGTAGATTTACTGCACTCCCCGTCGTGTATTTCTCAGTTTCTAATACATGATTATTCTATGCATTGTGCTGTGATTTTATTCACATTATTCCTACTTTCAACAAGATCACTAAAGGATGCAGAGTAATCAGCCATTCTCCTTTTTCGAAGATACGTTTTTTCATAAATTCCTAAAACTTACAATGTTCACGTTTTTTTTTTTTTTTTTTCCATGTGTTCTTCTTACTGTGCTACCGAACTTAGCTATTACTCTTTCCTGCGTGGGAAACTTGTACGCGCACAAATATACATAACCAGATTGTGTAGGAGTCATTATAATAAATGATAGCATGGCCAGTGTGCTACTTAGAATTGTTCATGTCGCTTTTCTTTTGTTGACATTCCTAATTACACAAACGCTTCTATAAATGTCTGAATGAATATATTAAAGTGAAGAAAAATCTGACAGCTTGTGTTAATGTAATTAAAAATAATTCAATAGAAAATATCATAGTTGCTGATGATGATGTAGTTGCATCTTTTCAGAGAACTCATACCAATCAAACCATTAAAGCATTGAGTTCGAGAAGTAGGAGACAAAAACATAATTCTTAACCCCCCCACCACACACACACACGGATCTATTTCTTGAGGAATATCGTGATTTTCGCGTTTTCTGCTGCATTTAAATCATAAGATTTAAATGCAGTAGAAAACTCAGTGGAGTGTGCATAAAACTGATATGCATTCTGAAAAAACAAGTATAACCTAGAATAATACAATTTTAATTTAAAAAAAAAATAAGAGAAATGGCACACTCTCCAGAATGTAGTAGATGATATGAGCAAACGTGGGTAAAGAACACTAAAATAAATATCAAAAAACGCAAAAAAAAAATCAACTTGTTTTTGTGTGCCACAGCAGTTGCTTTGGTTTTCATGGTTCATGAGCTACGTAACACCAAGAAGCACTGTTGATTATACATGGACTCAAATGGAAACAGATTCTTTGGAGCGATGGTTGCTCTCAGATCTGATGGCATTTCCGTGGGAGACTACCATAGTCTTTCAATATTCATTTTAAATATAACTTTAATAATTTAATTTTTGATAATTAAAAATTAATAGTTATAATTTTAAATATAAAATTTGTGCATTCGTGTAATAATTTGTTTTATATTAATAATTTTAAATGACTACGATATAATATATTTATAATACTAAACTTTCTTGAATAATATATCTAAAGAATGTATGATTTATTTTTTTATTTCTAAATGAGAAACATGCATTGAGAAATAGATATCATGTAGCCCAATATCTGAAGTCCGACACTGCTGTTGAAACATGAATTGCTGAAGTAGTTGAGAGCTGTTGCTGTGAGACATACTCAAGTTTTTGAACAGTTCACTCCACGGATAAGAGGACTCACTCAACACTAACGCACTCTGGACGACTTTTTTTTTTTTTTTGGTAAAAAAAAGTGCGACGTAATCATATGCAAAAATCAAAAGAAGAAATTAGTTCATGCCATGTCTACTCTGTTTTTTTTTAAGAGCAAAATATTAACTTTAAATGACTTCGTAACCCAACGAAATTCGGTGACGTTCTTTTTGAACATTCCGAAAAGAACTCGATCAATGTTTCTAACAGTGAATAATTATCTGCAATTTACTACATATTTTGTTGTTCTCAATATCATCAGTTTCATGTAATTATACATTAGTATAATCTCTTGATGGCATCTTCTTCCAGCGCACTCGGTAGCAACAGCGCCATTTCTTTACAAAAAAAATTGAAGGAATTTCTCTCCATTTTCCAAAGATGGTGGAGGGGAAACCTTTATAACAGTTCTTCAACTGAAGGTGACTCAGTCGGTTTCTTATGACAACTGTAAAGTTTGATTCCTATAAAACAGACAAACCAGCCCAAGTATACACTCATAGACATACATGTTCGCATTCGGCAGTAAAGATTACACCAATTAGGTTATGCTTAATGCAAGATGGGGTAAAATAATTCCCTCGATCTGTAGCAATTTCCTAAAATCCTATCCAATTCTTTTTTCTGTTGTGTTTTTATTTTACCTCCTTTACTCGTAGGTATAGTGATTTCTATATGTGTGATAATTAATTTAATCTTTCGAGTTCTACCAACTTGCTTGCAGTGATATTTATGTACACTGCTGTGTTCGAGAGATTCTGTAGTTATTGTATTCTGAGGAGGGGGACCGTTAATATTTCTTTGCATGTTTGAGGTTATACATCTTCAGTATTAAATCTCCCCTTTTCGTGCTAGCGTTGCGGTTATCAGTATTATATCTCCAATAAATTTTTAAGCATCTCATAGAATTCCATAGTTTTTTTTTTTTTTTCATTTCGTTCTTCAGATATAAACCGTTTACTGCTGGATTTCTTCTTTACATTTTTACGTTATCTTTTTTTTTCTTTTTATTTCTTCATTTTATCTTATTATGTTTTGTTTACTCCACCATCATTTGTATGTAATTTTTGTAACTCTTTCAATAATATTTATTCCCAATACCATCTGATGCTTTCTTTATTCAACTAATTCCTTTCGTATTCCATAAAGCTGCTAGTGTAATGTTTTTTGAAAAATAGTTTTCTACATTTTCAATCCACGATCATTCATGCTATTCTGGAATGATTATTGAGAAAAAAAAATATTCGGAAACGCATTTAACATTTATGCTGTCAGAAAATCTTTGATACAGTTAAAAAAAATCTTTTTTAAATAAAGTCGGTTGAAAAAGACAATTAAGAGTCTTTATGGGGGAAAAAAAGCAGAATACAGATATCGTTAGCTCTGATCAAGTAATATAAACGATATTTTTGAGTATTTTAAACTCAGCATACATAAAAAAGATATTTGAATTTACGCTGCTTAGCATGCTGGCAATGCTTAAAAATTAGAGAAGGAAGATTAAAAAAAAATAGAATGATTGCTGCCAAAATAGAATTTATTAGATAAAAGAAAACACGAATATATATCATGCATGCTTTCTTTTATCTATTGATGATATTTATTGTTTCCGACAGGTTTATTTATTTCTAATGAAGAAATAAACCTGTCGGAAACAATAAATACAGTATAGGCATGAACTAGACCAATAGTTCTTTAAAAGATATCATTAAGATTAACCGACACACTGAAAATTAGGGTAAATTGAAGGATGACCGTAGCATGCTTCCATGGTTCAGTCGGTAGCGGCAATGTCTGTTGGTTGAAAATAGAGTTTGATTCCTTTACGAGAAGGAGTTTATATGAACTTTGTATTCCAACCATCACCCTGCCTATATACCAATAGATTGAATCCTGCAGGATAATCCAGATCCTAACCGTCATAATCATATACTTGAACATGAGCCTTGACTTATATATGGAGAAGGGGTTCGCATGAAACCGAAAACCATGACCTAAGATTCTTCTAAATATTGACTGGCATTGATATAGCCTGTATATCAATTAGATGTGAAAATTTCTAAGCATCGCCTGGCTTATCCCATACGAAACTCATTTGCGCTCTTCCCCCTCTCTTCCATCCCTTTTTACAGCGAGAGTGGGTTTCTGGGTTCTGGGTATGTGAAACACTTAACGACATGTGAAGAAACATTTTTAAAATCCCGTGCATTGTTCAAGTAGTTTAGTTGTCAACACAGAATTCAAACTCATAACAACATCGGCTCTTTAAAAAGTAATCGGAAATATACGTTCTTATAAAAAATACACTTCAAATGCATTTTTAAAATTTCATTTCTCCAACAATCTACTGTAATTTACAAAAATCGACACTTTGCGACAATACTTTATATTTGGAAAGTTTATGTTTAGCTTTATATCATTCAAATTCCTGATACTATGAAAGTACTAGAAGAGTATAAATTGTTACTAACTTTCTATCGACAGTTTTCCTCCAAATATTATTATTTTGTTAACTACCAAGAATCAAATATTGTCAGAAATATTATTTCGGTTTTCTAAGAAACTTCTTACTATATCAATCCAAATAGATCTTAGTCTTCCTCTGGCTCTTTTTCCTGTCTTCCTTCGTTTATTAATTTCTCTCTGATTCTATATAATTTCAGTTAGCTTTCATTAGTTTGTTGTCTATTTCCATATTTAAATTGCCATTTTCACTAAAAATCATGACTAAATAGCTGAAATGTTTTACTGGTTCCATAAGTTCTCCATTGAGAACGTAGTTGAAGTTCTGTGTTCTTTCTAATTTCATAATTTTGGTCTTTTTATTAACGATTTTCATACCAATACTTCGTGACTGCTGTGACGCAGTTACAGCAGTCACGAAGACTGTTGTAACTTTTTAAGTATATCTTAAATAAATCTAACTGATTTATTTAAGAGTATATGATCTCTAGATAGCAAACAGCTCAGTTGAATATCACCGATAATGCCACGTTCTTTCATAATGCGATCCCTATAGGTGAGGAATCACAGTGGGGCTAATGTGCCTTCTTATCTCACGCGTTATTTCATATCAAACAGTTTTCCTGATCTCTTTCAGTTCTGCTTACTTAGAAATTAAATATTGACTACGTATTGCTCGATATTACGTTAGTTTACACCATAGAATTGTAGTATTTTGAACAGCTTTCTCTTAGCATCTTATCGTATGTGT
Source organism: Typopeltis vanoorti (assembly GCF_054136105.1). Lineage (NCBI taxonomy): Eukaryota > Metazoa > Arthropoda > Arachnida > Uropygi > Thelyphonidae > Typopeltis > Typopeltis vanoorti. The sequence continues at coordinate 146,334,442 of NC_143549.1, forward strand.
TTTCTAGATCTACAAATATTAGAGTTCATTGTTATATTCCTAGGATTTTCAACTGCTTGTTTTAAAGTGAAAATCTGATCCTGACACTATCCCTATGTGGCCTGAACTTAGCTTGTATTTCTCCAAGTTTCCTTCTACAATTTTTCTAGCCTTTTCTCAAATGTGAATTGCTTAAATATTGCCTCGAATACTCAGGAGGGAAACCCCCCCCCTCTGTAGTTATTACGTTCAGTTTTATTTCTCTTTTTATAGATGAGGACGGTGAGAACTGTACTCCGATTATCTGGAATGCGATCCATTTCTGGTCAAATATTATCATCTACGCTAGGCGTTCACGTATCAAGTTTTACATAGCATAAGTATTAATAGGTATTAATAAACTCCAGATTGCTAGATTTTTTATCGCGATTCTATCACCTTGTTTCATTTAACAATCTCTCAAAATAATTACTGCAGACATCTTAAATATCTTCCGGTTTTTTCTTCATGTCACCTTTATCATCTCTAATCTCTTTGACAGCACTATTTCCTCCACTCATAAATTCTTTAAATAACCATCAGAACATTTTGCCACCTTCCTGACAAATTCTTATCGAAATCTTGCCTAATTTGTTTTTCTCTGTATTCTTTCAGAGCGTATGATGACTTACTTGCTAGAAACTTTCGATATGCTTGTTTTCTATGATTCCTTTTTAAATTCTTGAGTCCACCATCACCATGGAGTTTTCATTTTTATATCCTTCCAGAAACTTATCACATTCACCTCTGGCCCAATATTGTTTTCTTCGGAGTCTACTGCCGAGCCTCTAAAGTTTAGTTATTGTTTCCAAAGTATTCCATTTTTATTCTAATAATATTTGTATATTTTCATCTAAAGTTAACCTCTGAAAGTTATTTTGCTTTTATTCTTTTTAAAGTTTTTTTTTACAAATTTCTACTTTTCAATAGGAAATTTATTTTTAACCAGCTCAATACGAAAGGGTGATTTCTTACTTTTCAAATCTTTTGTATATTTTGGAATCTTCGTAAATAAATATTCCTATCAAACAATAATGTAACCATAAGACTTCATATTTCTTGTGTATTCTCTTCATGTGAACTTGTGCATATCTTTATGTTGAAAATTAGTTATTACTAGTCTGAGTATTGAACAGAAATCAAACAGGACTTTAAAAATATTAATATCTTTTCCATTTTTTCCAAATTTTTCCAAAACATTTTTGTATGTCTGGGATTTTCTATATCAGTCGCTCTCTTTAATAATTCGAAAAATTCCTCCGCTTTTTCTTAGTAGACGTTCTGTGGAAAGTCTACTAAGAAAAAGTCTACTTGATGTTTGCCTGACATTACTCTACTTGAATTTGCGTGACATTCAAGAAGATATCTATTTTTTGGTGGAATAAACCCTAAAATGTCAGTCCATACCCGATCGTTCAGTGCCCAGACAGATACTACTAACGCTCGGCATTAACTCAGAAGCCCCGACAAGTAAAGAACCCTCATTCCTTCAAATGCTATGGGGGGCGATCTCCTCCCAGTCATCTAGCTTTTAATCTCAAGCGACTCATTCACATTGAATTTTCATATCAAATCTGTTTGTTTCCAGATTGACATGAAAATTAAAACGTGAAGTGACGATGGAATGAGACGGGCGGTGATGTGAAATTTATACACGAGTTATAAGTATTAAAATCGATTTATTTCAAATGTCCATAGTTGGTTTGTATTAATTAATAACGCGATTGGATCTGGTAGAAATGTCCCAAATTTAATACATTTCAATATTAATTTCATAATTTTTTTTGAACGTGAGAACGAAAGTTTGCTATTGGATACTGTTTGTGACTGATGTGTTCCAATCTACATTGCATTGATTGTGACGTCGAGACATTATTGATAAATAGGAAAGGGCTGACCCACTTAACTTAACGTACAAATATCTTGACGGGGTGTTGTCAGTCATCTAAGATGATTTTTCGAGTTTATTTTATTTTATTTATATATTTTATCAATAATTCCTATCCACAAAATGTATTAAACATATAGAACATTAAGTACGCTAACCCTTAGCTCAGATAGCCAAGGGTTATCTGAGCTAAGAGTTAGCCTACTTAATGTGACTGAAAGTTTTTTCACTTGGTATAAATTAAATTAAAAATGCCAAGAAATTATATTTTTGTTTAACCCTTTATTCAAGTGTAAGCCAACAGTTTCTGCCTGAAGTATCTTCACGACTGGGCTACTTGTGCATAGAAGCTAATAGCTTCACATTAATTGCCTTAATATCCCATAATGCAGAGCACACATCCTTTCGGGTGTGTATAATGTTATGCATTATAATCAGGTGATTATAATGAAAATAACAATGAAACAATAAAATAACTTTCAACAACTAGCTCTAATCCACAGTAATTTAAATCATATGATGTTACACCTTTTCACTACTTTCATATGGGAAATATATGATTTCTGCATTCCTTCAACATTGGTATCCAGAGTTGGAGTTATACCAGTCCTTTTTAGGACTTCCAGGGTAGCGGATAGCAATGCTGTAGCCAATGAAGCTTTAACTGAGGCTCGGCTATTGCCCTTTACCTAGCCATGACTAGAGCTTTTAGCTCAATAACACCATCCATACAGATTTTCTTCATTCAGATGACGGGATAAAGAGTCAAGGACTCAGTCCATCGCCCAGTTCTTATTAGAAGAACATTGGTATCCGAATTGCGGAATGAGGATCGACCGTGAGATGCGGTGATTAATACTCTTGGAGGGTAACGGATGGCAATGCTGTACCAATGAAGTTCTAACTGAGGCTTGGCTATTGCTGTTACCCTCCTGCCATGATCAGAGCTTTAATAGCTCAATAACACCTTAACCCTACACTGTCCACTACAGATAACGGGGAAGATGAAAAGCATTCTTGCTTCGCCCCTTTAAGCCAGTCCTTATAAGGATATAAGGAACCTTGGTATCCCTTCTGGGTCGGTCTGCCACTGATGGTACCTTGTTTCCCGGGGAGTGGAGAGGTTCTGCTCGGTAGCTGGTTTTTGCCTGACACTGGCTGGAACAACTGCTGAGTTTCCTGTCCTGGCGTGATTCGGGTCACGAGTGATGAGTTTAGTAGGCATCCTTAGGATCACTCGGTGAGATTTAGAATGACCTTGTTACTCAGAGTTTTTGGAAAGATATTCCCGTACTTTAACATACCTCAGTAAAAGTCGAAACCGGGCCTGACTAGTGACCCTTCCCATAATGCATGGCATTATACACACCCGAAAGGATGTGTGCTCTGCATCATGGAATACTAAGGCAATTAATGTGAAATCATTAGCTTCTTTATACAAGTAGTTTAGTCATGAAAATACTTCACGCGCAAACATTGTGTGCTTACACTTGGATCAAGTATTAAACCAAGAATATAATTCCTTGGCATCTTTAATCTACTTAATGTGAACTCATCTTAAGTCTACGTCCAGTGCGTTCTTCCAGTGGTCATATGTAGCGAAATAATCCCATTCATTTCTCTGTCTAAGATGGGCTGAGTCGTCTGATTAGGGACTTTAGTTTAATGCAGCCGGCTTGCCATTCCTGTTGCATTCCTATAGGAGTGAGTTTATGTTCACAGGGCCGGGTTGCCTGTTCTAAAAACCGAGTGTCTGGGAGGGGAAAAAAAAAGAAAGACAAAACACCGTATGAAACCGACTAACTCATCATTTTATTGAAATAACTAGATAAAGGTTTCTTACGTCATAGACAGGATCTATGACGGGATATCTTCAATTAAAGGGTTTGTCTATACCAGCTGAGTTAAGGAAACATGCAGTAAAATAATGCGAGTATTTTGCTGAAACAAAAACGGATACGTTCTGAAACTTATTCTGCACTTTTACACAATTGTATCCTCACAGGCCCTTCTTTTTTGCAGCCCACAAACCTGCAGTCTCACAATTTATGAGATTTCTTCGTGTCCTTGACGACGGGGATACAATCGCCATTGCTGTCTTGATAAACTGCTATTCTTCTGAAATGTTCTTTCAATTTCGGAAGGAGGATGGTGGTCAGGTGGAGATAATTCCAGACTGGATGGTCCAAAGATTTAAACTAAAGTTAAAAATATCTGAAGTCGTTTGTGTGAGGTTGCGCAAGTATGGTAGTGCCGGAGAAAATACAGCTGCTAACTCTTTAAATCTTTGCTCAGAGCAATGTACCAATAGTCTTGAATTATTCAAGATGTCTTATAATGCATTATGTGATTCAGGTCCCGAAACACCTCGAGCTTGATTTACCAGCTGAGGGTTATGATTTTCAACTTCTTTGGTATTGGTGAATCATTGTGAATTCCACAGACGACTCTTCTTTTCAGCTCCGTAATCGTAGATCTAGTTTCGTCTTCCTGGTGATAATGCTCAACAAAACAGCATCACCGTGTCGTTCATATTACTGAGCTGGAATCATCTGTTTACACTGACCGTAGCTCAGTCGATATCGACAATACTCATTGACAGAAAAGTTCCAATCCCATATAGGACGGGGAGAACTTTTATCATGGCACATCATTAGAAGATCAGTTAGCCGGGGCTTCATATGGAAGTGGAAGGATTTCCTCCTGGAAACTCGATTTTTTTTCCCTGCAAAACAGGTAAAAATGATCAGAAGAACACACGCAATTTATAGACATAGATACTTCCTTTGTAAGTCGATACAACACAACACCCAATCCTTACATTGAATTGTTTTCACTTTTATAATTCGTTTGGTGGAAAAACTATGAAACTTCACCAAAGTGCATTCCAGTCTAATGAAAATACAGTTTTAATTGAAATCACTCGGTAGGTTTTTTTTATGTATGATATGCAACCGTTGTCAGCACGATCTCATATTATAAAAAAAAAAAGGATATTTCAGTGTTATCGTATAATATTTCACAAGGGGTAGCATATGGAGTTATTTGTTTACTAATGTGCATTTTGTAAATCCTAGATTATCATAACTTATCTTCTTTCCAAGAATTCTATCTTCTTTCAAAATATGATGGTTTGGTTTCTGAAAAAGAAGTACAAGAATATTTTAATAAAGTATAAGTTATTCAATAATAGACACAACTGTGGTCACTGTTCACATCGTCATTTTTATTAATTATAAATATTTCTGTAATTGTGTTCAAAACAAATTAAAGATGCCAAGAAGTTATATTTTTGGTTTCATCGTTTATCCCAGTCGTGAAATAATTTCCATCTTATTCTCGGGATGGGTACGACTTAGAAGGGCTTAAGTTAGCACTGTAGCAGTCCAGTAGGCCTAATAAGTAGAAGGAAGAAGTGAAATAAGTTCACAACTTGAATATAGAGGCTAATGATTACACATTAATTGCCTTAGTATCCCATAATGCAAAACACTTATACTTACGGACATATACAATGCTATGCATTATTGGAAGAGCTACTACCCAGACCGGTTTCGATCTTTAGTGAGGTCTCATCAGTGGGAGCAAGATATCAAGGTTTAAGTATCCAGAAGTCATATTTCCATATATAAGTTGTCAAAAGGTGTCACACCTTGTTACTAAAATACTCTGGATTAAAGACAGATGTTGAAAGTTTTACCACTTGGTTATGAAAATATTTATTTCGTATGATGAATCAACGGCCGTGTCCCCCTTTTACGTTGAGGTACGGCACCACCTCAATCCCCCCTATTTTTATCCGGGCTCGGGACCGGCATAGCCGACAATTCAGACCTATGGCTGGAGGGATCGTCTTAGGTATGCTGACTGTATCCGTGTGTGTGTTCACGGGGCTGGTTTGCGGAATGAAACCCCCCAGATAAACTGAGGGGAAAACCCTGCTGTCCGCGCCCAAGACCGGCTAACTTGACTATGGCTGAGGAAGATCCTTAAGCTCCTCACGTCGTCGACGGGAATCGAACCTAGGACACTCCTTCAGCAGGCATATGGTTGCGAAGTGCGCAGACTATGGAAACATGACTTCTGTTTGTTCTGTTAGGAAAAAACTTCGTTCTGTTACTTCGCAGTTTATAACTGCGAAGGGACGCTGAATCGCTGCTGCACACGTATTAACAGATTGGATTTAGAAGAGAGTATCAGAATTGTTGATGCCAGAACTGATGAACAGTGATCATGCAAATATATCTAGAAAATGCGAAGCAGAAATTGAACGTTTATATGAAAGAGGATGGAGTGAATTGGTAAGAGATGGTTCACTAATCAACCTATTTGCCCTTTTCTGTATGGAGTCAAGTATTTTTCTGGAGATTGAAGCGCACCTGCACAACTGTGAAAACAGTATTCAATGGTTGGACAGATTTGTGATTTGTATAGAGTCAAAAGCTGTGCTGGGGCAAGAAGAAAAAAAAATTTTTTTTCCCTCTGGATGCTGAACTGGATGATAATTGTAAAATGTTTACGCTAATGAAGATTAGATGTTATAGATACACCAAGAAGAGAAATCTCATCTTTTAGAGATTTCAGCATTTTCAGTAGTATAGTTTTTTTTTTTTGTCGGTTTTGTAACGTTTTTAATGTTAGTAATGAGCCGCTTGTTTATCTCGGTATAAATTCCTAAATCAAAGATACGCTTAAAGCATAAAATTAGAAACTGAAAATAAACAATTTATCTATAGCGTTTTATGAGGTGTATGTAATAAATGAACCTCCCTCTTTCATAACGAGCAAGAATTGAACTCTTACAAGAGGGTATCCCCCAGTAGCACCCTTCTTGCTTGTGCATTAACTGTACTAGTGCATGAGTTATCAATAGGAATGATGTTTTTCTACACATTACCAGATAGTGTTCTTTGAGACTGAAATCAGGGAATTCAGTGGAAGGCATTTTTAGATTACGTCAGATTTGCATGCGTTCCATAATTTAGCATTTCACAAGTGGCTTCATGAGATAAGGTTGAGTTTCTGCAAGGCTGATTATATAACGTCGCACAAAAGATGATCCGATTTCCATACTTGTAATTTTCGGCTGGTTTAGACGGGAAAATTGTTGGCTACCACCTTACATCCAGATTTCGTGTGTTTCTCAGCCTGGCCTCTGTTCTGTGTCATAGATAGAAACTTAATTTCAAGGTTATGTTATGTGAATTGTAACACATACAACTCTCCACCCAAACATGATCGGCATATTTCTTATTCTTAATTTTCATCTACATGATGCATCATTTCGATCTCCAAATAAGAAACTATTCCTGTGAAACAGGTGGAAACAAAGGATGAACTTATTCGCACGGTATTTCAATAATTGTAAGTTGTAATAACACTAAAACAAAATTCACTGATGAGATTGAAGTTGGACTATAAATGGATCATGACAGTTTCCTAATAAGTTTTAGAAAATTCACTCGATTCCTTTGCGAAATTATTTAATGAAAAAAATATCATTAATTAACTTAGTGCTGTCTTCTTAGAGTTACTTAAAAAGTATAAGGGAGCAGCGACGTAAATTTATGCACACGATACTATGATTGGTCGAAATTCAATTTGCATGAAGTTAATTGTCATTGAGAAGTAATAACTTCTGTAATGAAAGAGAAAAAAAAAACCAGGTTTCCTAGATTATAAGGAAATTGCGCAAGTGATAAGTTTATGTCATACCAAGTAATTTCATTTTAATGGGAGAACTCATTATTTTTTTGCTAGAAAAAAAATTATTAGCACTAGAGTTTAACAGGGCCACAAAAAAGATTGCTTCGAATGCTAACGCAATGTTTGTATTGATTTCGATTATTTTCCCTTAACCTGTTAGGCTCAATGGCCTATCGGGGCCAAAGAACTCGACTTCATAGAAACCTAATTAATGTTCTAATAGGACAGCTAATCCTATGTAGTAATGTGTGTGTGTTCTGTGGCCTGTTTGTCTCTGTGGGATAAACTTGAGTTTCTGTGGGAAGGGGAGAACCATTCACCGAACTAACTTCATTGCCTTCTCTTTTATTCCACCTACCTCTGTCCTTTCTAACAATCTCCCCCACTCTACCTTCCCCAAAGATTACAACACTCAGCTGTTCAAGCAAAATGTGAACAAACTCCTCGTTTATTCTATTCCACTTGTACATACACGGCACTAGTGTGCTGTAGGTCGTGTGGCTCTTGCACAATTCAATACAAGAGTGTAAAAAAAAAAAAAAAATAAGATGTCAGTAAATCGGAGCAATTGTTTGGAACTATCGAGAAGTGGTGGAATAAAAGGATTTACAGACGTTGTTACCAGATAAAATCCTCATACGATACATTTCTCGGTTTTGCCCAAATCAGATTTAAAATGTTGATGCTTTTTTTTTTTTTTTTTTTTTTTTTTTTTTTTTTTTTTTGCATTTACCAGGAGCGTTTACTTGGACTGAAAAGAAACTATGGCTTTCGGTGATAAAGCCATTGCGATGTATTATCTTAAACATTTGTTACTAAGTCAGGGTGTACATAAAGAAAGATCATTTGAATGGGAAATGAAATAAACAGCGGATAGTATGATAAAAAAAAAAGAGTTTAAACAGAGAAGTTTAAAATAGGAATTATGAACAGAATTTAACGTTCCAGATGATAGAGAAAAAAATTACGAAGATCGTGTCATCTTGTGTCTTTTGCATTAGAAAGAATAATTTATTTATTTCTCTTCTATTGTTTTTCTCTATAATATCCTTTTTCTACTGGTATTATCAGAGCCAGTAATGAATATGCTTGATGTTTTTCTCCGATGCATAAATATCTATTAAATTCGTTTTATCCTTTCATATGCATGCGCATGCATATGAAAGGATAAAAGGATTCGCATGCATACGAAGTTAAGACAGGGCGGATTTTGATGAAATTTGGTATTTGGAATGTTTACTAAACTGTCAAATATTGTTAATTTTTGGATCTTGTAATGGCAAAAGTAGCCAAAATAATCCTGATCGCAACAAAATTAATTATATAAGACAAATAACAAATGGATGCCATAAAGATGGTGCTTAACATGTTTTGCGTACGCTAAACGTGACACTTCGTAACTCTAAAAATGACGCATAAACACTTGTCGAGAAATAGGATGAAACTAGAAGATCCAGGATAAATTTCTAAAATTAGCAATTTAGTTCTTTCAAATGATTTGCTTCAGAAAATGATACTGGAATCTAACATTGATTGATGCGTCAAGTATGTAGTCATGACTGTAATTAGCAATTTGAAATCGTTTTTTTTTTTTTTTATTCTGTTTAGTTTCTTTAAGTTTCGGTTTCTTTAATCGCAATAAGTAATGTCTTCCAGTCAAGTTGAGGCGCTTTTTCTATTACAGTGCCCGTTTTTTTCATAATTTTAATGACAATCCTGCCTATAAGACTTCAAAGTTACTTATATCATGTTATTACCGTGAGAATGGGGGTGTCAGGCAATCCGAAAACCCTGCTCTTAGACACCAAATATGACACCTTTCCATGTTAATAAACAAGGTGGTGATCTCACACGGTGTAACGAAATTCACCTACCACCTAACTAGGCAAGCAGCTTTCCAACATTAAATGTCGTTCGCAGTGAACCAACAAGCAGAGTTCTGATTGCATAGCCTAGAAGACTGAAAATGACTCGTAGACTTTTACTGTACTCTGTTATGAAAATAATATTACTTTCTTCTTCTTCTCCCTACTGGCCTGTTACAGAGCTGACTTGAGCTCTTCTAAGTCGTCCTCGTTCCGAGGATAAGGTGGCTAGCCCTATTCCTCCCAGTGTATCCTATGTTTGTAGAAGCGTTATGTTCTCAAGGCTGGTTTGCCAGCTTGCGAGAGGAAAACCCAGCTGTCCATGACCACGACCTGCTAACTTGGCTATGTCTGAGAAAGATCTGTAACTTCCTCACGTCGGCGATGGGAATCGAACCCAGAACACTTCTTTCCCAGGCATATGGTTGCGAAGTGCATAACCCTAGGCTAACCGCGCGGACAATAATAATATTACCTAATAGATAATATTATTCCCACCATTGTAATTATTTTAGAACATAGTTTCGTTGCAGCAGTCATGAATTAAAACTCAATACACCCTTGTTATATTACAGACACACGCACGCACACGTTTCAATCATGGGATCGATGCAAATAACCGAAAATATTGATTCTGTTGATCTACATTTCCGGAATCGACGAATATCCATGTTTTTAGTTCTGATCTTTCAAAATTAATTTAATCACACTTCAGGGTTATGCTAATATTGCAAAAAGGAAGTATTAAGTAACCGTTGAAGGCTGAGGAACCTTTTAACCTCTTAAGTATCCGGATATGCCTGTAGTAACGTAACCTTTTCCCACACAGTTCACCCTATTGTAGAACGCCTTTAGCCTAAACACTATTTAAATAATTACATCACTGATATATTAATTTTACAGATAATTAGTTTACCATTAGCATTGGGTTGGGATCGTTTAAAGCATTAGAACCACTTACAAGTATGTGTGTGGGCTGATACTCATGAATTAGTGTCACCGTTAGGTGCGATGCGAAAGATGGATTCAAGCCTTCATTACACTATATATTGCTATCATTCATAGTCCCACCGCCGGGGTGATGGGATTGTCCTAATGATTGAAAGTGAACAATGCCACGTGTTAACTCCTATAGCATAATGTTACTGTTAGTGACGTCAAAAACGGGTTACACTATCGTCCATTTTTGTTTCCTAGTTGGTTTTCTTACGGTATTATGTACGGAGCTCATTTTATTGTGATATAAATGCTTATAAGGAGTGTGTTCATTTGCTAATGAGAAGGAATTATAGTTCAGCTGTGACTGACTTTAGAAGATTTTTATTTTCCATTTCTTCCGTAGTGTAGTCGATAGCAATATTCTACGAACGCTTATAAGATATTTAGAAATTTTTTTGCTAAAAGTGAATTAACAAGTTTTGCCTCTCTGAATATCAGATTTTTTCCATTCAGCAGAGTATACAAACTGGCAAGAAAACCAGTGTGTATTGTATGGAATAATTCACCCTATCAGGGTTCTTCATTGATTTGATAATGTAAATTCTTTGGCTTTCTCCTCAAAAATAATAGGCATCCTTAGAATTCGAATATATGAAGATGGGTGGTTCCCATTACATAGAATACACTTGTACTAAGAAGCTGAAATAGGAATGTTTGTGCAAGGGTTTTTCGTTTAGAAATCTCAGGTTTCCCACACAGCAAAAAATAAACAGGAAACCAACCAGAGGACATGCGCAATTAGCAAGCATAATAACCGAAATTTATAATACAAAAATGTGTTATAAATTTCGTGCAAATTAAATTGCAGTACGTTTTTGTCAAAAGTTACAAATATCCTTGTGTACAGTGCTTACAGAAAAACTATGCAATTTAATTTGAGCAGTTTTGGATCTTTTGAGCAGGGAAATTTTGAGCAGTAATTGATCTCCCTATTGTATCCCAAACGTGTTCTATGGAGGTCGAGATCTGGGGAGCGTGCTGGCCACTCGATTCGATTAATATCCTCAATCTCCAGAAGTATCTCCACTGCTCGTGTACGATGTGGTGTGGTATTGTCATCCATAAAAGTGAATCCTTCGCCTACAGCACCAAGGAACAATCGAACATGACATTGAAGAACTTCGTTAGATATCGTTCACCAGTCACCGTCCCATTTTCCAGCACTTGTAGTTCGGTGCGTCCATTAAGCATAATGCCTCCCCCACACAATAACCCCAGCACTGCTGTATCTATCCCTTTCAAGAACATTCTCGCAATGGTAAGCAGTACCATTTTCGCTCCAGACCAAGCTTTTTTCCGATTGCACAAGGCACTATTGGTGCCTTGTTTAATTTTTATAGATACACAACCACTGAAACGATGAGCTGTTGATAAAGGGACGCAGAATGCAGGCCTGCTTGTCGCAGAACGTCTTTCCACCGTTTGTCGAGATATCCGTGTACCTGTGCTTGAAGGGAGCCTGACCTGTCGTGGTGCATTAATTATGTTTTACTATTATAACCGAAAATTTGTCTTCATGCTCCGTGGTAGAGCGAGTACGAGCGCTTAGCAAACTTCTGGAACACATTCCATTGTTTTGAAACACTGCCCAGAGCCTGAATACATCGCAAGTGAGATTTCAAATTCTCCGGAAATATCAGTAATTCTGCGGCCTTATTCAAGCTTCCCAATAGTTCTTCCCCCTCGTGAAATCATCAAGATCATGTATTGACGCACTAAAAAACATCCCAGTTTGCAACTTTATTCCTTCAGGAAAAGAGCTTGGTTGAAACACAATTCGCTTAATGCAGCCTTTTGCCTTTTATTCTGTTGAGTGCTACCAGGTGACCCCCCCTCCTTTGGGCGCGATTCGAAAATTTGAATGTGTACCCGCTTTGAATGTGTATCATTAAAAAAAATCCTACATTTAACTGTTTATTTAACAATGCTTGGTACTTAATTTTTCCTAGAAATATTTGCCTGTAAAGTACCGGCGTTATTTTGTGAGATCTTGTCCTTCACGCACTATCTGAAGCTTAGAACTGCATATCAACGGGTTAGGAATGTTTCAGTATACATAATAGAAGTCACCTTCTAATTATCGTCATCATTACCTTACAAGATAAATGATTGTATAGGTACATGACAGTTGTTTCAGAGAAAAAATGTCTTTAGTAATGATTGTAGGTTAATATTGTTCTCAATCATTTTCCATTTTTGTGTTTGATTATACAAATAAAACTGATGTTCAAGGCTGCATTTGGAATTCTTGTTAATAGTAATGTATAAAAATATATTTAAGCGAACATCAGCAGTAGGATATAAAAGAATGAAGCCGTTATGGAGTATCATTGTCGAAAAAATGTAGTTTTGCATAATTATTGTTGCGCAGAAAAACTAAATGATCAATGGGACTACATATCCGGTTCAGTTGCTTCCTGTTTGACAGGTGATAGAAAAATTAACCAGTTGTCTATAACAGTTTACCCTTTAACGCCGATGATCATGATTTAAATCAACTGGACCTGTTGGTTTTTATCCTAATATAAACTACGATTTTTTTGTGGATTAAGGAGATTTAGCCTTGAGGAAATGCAGTCCCGGAAATGCAGGTGTGCCATTTTAAGGAGAAGCTCACTAAGATTTGATCGTATAACAAAAAATAAAAAAATAAATAAATAATAAAATAATAAATAAATAAATAAAATAAAAAAAACTGGCCGATCTATATTTTGTATCATCGGCATTAAAACCCATTCGTGTGTAATTGTTACCTAATTTAGACCCAAAGTTAAAGGTAAAATTGAAGTTCATATGTATAATAACGCAACGAACAGTCTTCTACTAAAGCGAGTTTCAGATAGAAGTGTCTAATCATAGTTTTTCAATATATTATTCATTATATTGGCGATTAAATTTTGTCAGATAATTCAACTGTTTTATTATGGTTCCATGAAATGCACTGCCCACCCATCCACATGATGTTTTGCACGCTTTTATTCCCGCAACAGATGTTGCAAGCTGCAAGCTTTCGACCTTATTCTACATGAACACCGGCGTCCTATCTACCTCCCCATATCATCAACTTCTGTTTCACACAAGGAAAACCTGGAGTCGACTTGTGATACGCCTTTTTTGGCAACATCTGAATTTACCCCCCCCCCCCTCTTTTCTGCTTTCGTCATAACGTGTATTCCACGTATCTGTCACCGTAATTGTACACTTGCACGCAAGCTAATATAAGTGAAAATTGTACTCATCATACCCGAGATTTCCGGTAAGTGACACTGACACGTCTGTAAAATCTGTAAAAATATCAAGAATTTACCCTTTTTATAATTATTTTCCAATCTTTAATAAAATATTTCCTATGAACTTGAATTTATTAAAGAATTATTTTGATGAGTTTAATAGTTTATTAAATATTCAAAAAGAAGTTATATCCATAGCGTAAGCACAAAATAAAAGTTTGTAAGTGTAAGTAGTATTCTAGGATTATTTTATTAGTGACGTTGAATAAAATATTGATCAGTGTTTGTGCTAATATAATTACAGTTTTGTTTTGAGATAAGAAATGCACTAAAAAGTTCAGTCTTCTTATTGTTCCTTTAAATAAAATATTGTTGGTATTATTAAAAATGAGATAATAATAAGAAGAACGCAACTGAAATGGTTCTCTAAAAATCTGGGGTCCCAGTCGAATACCCATAAGATAAAACCCAAAGTCTTTTCCGAAAATTCTTTGAGATTGCAATCCCACTGCGAAATGCACATGAAAAATCTGAATATAGAGCAAAATGTTAAATTCTATTAAAAATATATCACACTCTTTAACACACAGATGACAAACGTGATTGCTTATATTCATTTTGGCAATATCGCTTTTCAAGATCAGTCATGAGTCACTTTGACATTAACTGTCTCCTAATGAAGGTTCCTAATGCATAATGATTCCCAATTTTTTCAATGAAAAGCTGGCACTTTTTATTTAATTGGGTTATTTTAAATTTTATAACACGTTAGCTTCAAAATTAGTAAGAAAGTCTTGCCATGTTCGATTCATTCAAACATAACAAGATAACAACTAAGAACAAATACAATAGAAGTTCTTGATTGATGTTGATTCCCACACCCTCTAATATCCTTTAAATTATCTGAGATATCCCAAATTGTTGGGGCCACAAAAACGTTTAAGAAATTGGCGAGGTCTAAACTCTTTATGTACAGTGGCGTGCACATTACTGGCGCATCATCGATGGAATCCAAGCTCTGGTCTTTGTAATTACATGCTCTTCTTCATACTGCATACAAAGTCTGGTCTTGCAAATAACGAAAATCAGACGGATCATTTATTCCATTCGCTAATATCCAGCAATGTATGCGATTTTTTTTTTTAAAGTAAAGTATATGTCCTTGCTAATATTCCTTCCATCAATGGTTTATTTTCAAATTGAGCATTGTTATTGGCGATAATGGCTTAGTCAGGGATGGATAACTCAAAGGTTTATTAAATCTGGTTGCATTTGCTTTCTGTCTAGCATCACAATGGATTCAAGTATCGTCGTTCGTTCCATCCTTTTTCTCATCGTACTAACAGTCTTGCATTAAGCATTACTTTCTTAACGATTCTTATCTGTGAATGCTACCAGGCGTAAAAGGGCAATCCTATCTTGACTTGATTGCAAGAACATTCTTGTTCAGCTGCCACGTGTGTATTATTCATCCCCCACATAAATGAAAATGAAGGGTACTTTGATATTTCAGGTTCCGCGAGAAGTCATATTCATGCAAGCACTTGTAATCCTCGGTACGGTTTTTTTCGCCCGAGAGAGAGTGAAGGGAAAAATTATTCTTCACGTCTTAGCACAGCGTTTGTCTCCGTAAATAACCCAGCGTCGCTGAAGCGTGTGATTACGCGAGCGTTGCTTCTCATCTACTGCGTTTGATGGGGTTTAACAATTTCCCTTTCAATATTTGAAAACCTGCAAAGAGGGTTGATTTTCTTGCCGACAAGAATGCGATTCGGGATGCATAAATTATGCACGCTAATTAGGATCTAAAAGAGATTACAGTGCGTATTCAGAAAAATGGCCACGAGATGAAAATGCATGGGAAATTTTATTTTTATTTGCGCGCCGAGTAAGTTTGTAGCTTAAAGCAGATACGTTGGAAATACAATAATTTTCGTAATATTGACTATGGCTGGCATATAATTATTGATAGAAATCTTATATAAATATTTTTTTGTAAAAATAGTCGTTTTTAGTTAATCTTGAATTATAGTGACGTTTTGACAATACAAGATCCAAGCCATTGGCTACAAAGCCGGTGTAAACGTTTTGTTTTCTTATTTTCATTATTTCGTGGATGTTAATTTCATTTATTTGGGATAATTGTTAAAGAAATTGTCTGATTGATTAACTTACCTGCTCTCCAACCAACAGACTGACGCTTCGAATCCTGCTATGAGCATTGATGTTTGTGATTGTTATGGAGTGGTAGAGAATTTCATCCTCCGGTGATACTTTCGATGGAAGATTGAAAGTATCGTCCATTCGGCTAACCCGACTGACTCATTTCTGTTATAATCTGGAAACCAGCTTATGCTCCGAATTACTGCTTTTTACGTAGAAGTTGGTTTTCCTTAAATGTTTGATTTCCTTTTAGAAGTTGTTTTGGAGAACAGCTGTGGTGATCTCCGAATAGGCGAAGGTTATCAATTAAGTCTCATCTATTCAAAGAGAAAAGTAGGTTGCCAAACGCCAAGGACTGTCAGCTTTAAATCAGTATTTAGAATCCCATCCACCGATCCACCCGCAAAAGGGTAAAATTCTAAGATAAGAAAATCCTTCTTCTTTTTTTTTTTTTTTTTTTTTTTTTCGGAACAGGATGAATATGAGTTATGTCCAAGTTAGAATATCGTAGTTATGGGCGAAATGGAGAGCTTATAAAGATGACGCATCGTAGCTTAGTAGCTAAGATGCATCATCTCAGTATGGTTTACAGGAAACCCTGTTGTAAAAACTAAACGCGGATCGTTTTGAAGTCTGTTTAGACTTTCGGTATGTGTGATGATGGTAGTGGTCTCACACGGAGCAATGAAATTATTATAATTTATATTTCGTAAGGTTACTCTCTCCTGGCAATTCTCAACCATTTCGCTATCGATTTTCATTTTAATTATTGTTTTATTAACATTTCAGTGGCACTCAGTTTGAGAAATTCGTTAATTAGTTTCCGTAGCACGAAGAATTGATTATATGGTAATTAAACAAAGACTGAGCTGACATACCGTCTGCCATGATGAGAAGAAAGAAAAATAGCTTCTTTTTTTTAATTAAGGGTAAGCGGTAGCTCGTTTTGGACAGAAACAAAAGTATAAAGGAGTTTTGTTTTTCCAGAAATTTTCTATATTTTTCCTAAGAGTAGAAAATTGAAAAACAGGAGCACTTACTGGACCAAAATCTTGATGATGCTGGGGGAGGTAGAAGACCAGCCTGCGGGGGGGGATCAAAATAACTATAAAACTACTAATTTTTATTTGTCCTGTATATGATATTTATGTATTATTTGCATCCACTGTAAATCGCTGCGATAAAGTACATTTTCTTCTGGTTCGTCACACTTTTTTGAATTAAAGGAGCGATTGTCTCATGCTTTGCAATATTTCCATTACTAAGTCACGTTTACATTTATTACGTTACTTCCAATCACGAAAAGTTAAATATCGTGGGCAGATGAAAGATTTTTTTATCATTTTGTTTTTTAATTTTTTTGGTATTTTTAGACTCAGGAAATCCTACTTGCGAAACCAAACGTGGAACTTTTCGGGCCTTCAATAAGCAAGGAGATGGTCCCTTAATAATTTTACCATCCCGAAAAGGAACAGTCAACCATGTTCAACATATTTTTCTCATGAAAGAAAGAGTGACAACCTCAAAGACTTTTATCAAATGCAATATCGATTTACATCTTGGATCTAAATACATTCACGGTGATCTAGAATGATGCTTACCATACCATTCCCATCTCCTGCCCAGAAATTCCATGACAAATTATGTATCTAAAGCAAGCAACACTGAGTTGGCTAAACAATTAGAATATCTATTTTTATATGTTTTCTTCTGTCATAATTTCCACAATAGTAGTTTTTATTGAAGATGGTTTGTGCTTCCGTTTAGTCATTAATCGATTAGCCCTATCATATAATGAAGACTTCTACCACAATCTAGAAATCACTTCTTGGTATATTGTATCGTCCAGAATGTCTTCTTTGATCTAGTTTTTCTTTGGCGTGCACAGGTCTTAGTTTATTTGTATCAATGCGCATATTGGTAGAATGATTGTTAATATATATCGTCAAAGTTTATTCTCTGGGTCCTATTTTTTGAAGGAAGGGGTGGGGAGAATACTTGGGTGATAAGAAACGTTTAATTGATTTTAGTATATTTAATTTTTCTTTGTTAACAATCACCCATACCGCTTCCAACCAAAGGGACTGTTGCATGATGTTATCCGGTATTCATGTGCAATTTCTAAATGTTTCAAAGACACCTGAACAAGGAAAAGAATAACCGGAATACTAACTGAAATCGCAGAGTGATATCATACATAATCAGCTTTATGACCTCGATGGGTTCGTCCGAAAGAGAACTTGTCAGGAAAACACATCACGTTCTACGCACTTTATGAACTGGATGCTACTCGAGACGCTACAAATTTACCAACTTGAAAACGTATTTGTTGCCTGCGGGGCCAAAAAAAAAAAAAAGTGAGCATAAACACGCAGTTGATCTGCGGAGATACACTTCATTACTCCAGCAGTCGAATGACAATAGCGAAGTTTTTAATTACAACTAACCGTATGTGTGTGCGTGTATTAAGGGCACAAGCATTTAGTTTTTCGCAGGAGAAAATCGTGACTGCTAAAGTTGTTCCCACCCACGCTTTTCAATACAAGAACGTCGATATACCTCAACAGAATGTTGTGTGGGCTGCTGCTGTGCGTTTTCGCGATGAAGACAATTGAGGGCTTGCGTTGTAATCTATTGTAACATAAATGTCCACTCGGAAAGATGGCCTTAATGACCCATACCGTGGACGGGTTGACCCAATTATAGGTTTTAACACTCATATGCGCCTCTGAATAAATAAATAAATGCAACTTTCTGCGTAATGGATTTTTAATTTGATGGGCGGTAGAGTCGATTGTGCACTTTTGGTTTAATCTGATTTGAGAAAGTGTTTGCTGCGGGCGTCTTTAGTTTGCAAACCAATTACTTTATTTTTCGTACACATTCTTAGTTTTTATTTCTTCTTGATCTGTTGGTGACCTCTTTCTTCATGAAATCGTGTGTATTTTTTTTTTTTTTGAAAACTATTACGTTATGAGCTGTCACTATTGTTCTTTTAAGTATTGTTTTCTTGCTTGTCACTCTCCGTATTAAAGGTGTATATTTATAGGCGGAACAACAGCCAAGAATTAAGAGAATGTTGAAACTAACATCGTATGATCAGTGATTGGGTCAATACATGATTCTACAATAATGAAATTTCATATACCGGAAACAAAGTTCAAATCCGTTAATGTCGACTCCTTATCTAGTAAAAAAATAATAAACTGGTTTTGGTGCAGTTGAAGAAGCAAAAGTTTATAATTTGTTACTTTTTTCTTGTAAGATGTTAGCATTTTAATAGAAAGCTCTTTCTAGTCTGCCTCTATAGGTTAGAATCGTTTGAGCGAATACTTTATAGTCTTCAGTTTATAGGCTTATTTTACGATGTCATGACGTCAAAGGAAATGCTTTGAATATTAAGACTTCATAAGGAGATTTAATTATTTCTTGGTCAGTTTGGCATTTTGCTTTAAGATTCACCTTCCTAATATATTTTAAAAATTTTGAAAATCATGTAAAAAGACTTAAAAACTGCTACTAAATCTGGCTTTTGATTTTGTATATGTTTTAACATACAAGAGGACACATCAGATGCGACGGATTAAGGCAAATAACCATCCGAATAATCCTAAATATTCTCAGTTTTTTGCCGCTTTGTTCATCATTAAAATGCGCTCTGAAACCTCAATTATAAATTAATCTCGTTTGAGTACGTTAGATTCTCCAAAGTGAAAATATAGTCAGTAACATAGGTTGTCTCTTGCTAGAAAGGCAAAGTCAGCTGTCTTCCTTAGCAGTCCATTAACGTGTGACGACATTAGTACTTCATGACGTCACATTGTGGGATGGGCATTGAGCCATTGCGAAATTATCAGAATGCCCAAGGGCAATAGAAATATAGCGTACCATTTATGCAGTCCCATTATTATTAGTTTCCCCCAAAGGCTTCCACGACATTTTGATACCCGTATCGTTTTCTAAGACTAGAAAAAAAAAATAAAACAAAACTAACCGGACTTAATTACTGTTTGAGGATTTGACTGTAACAGGAAACGATGCAGCAGTAGAGTGATTACTTTCCTGTTTTAGTTCGCAAAATAAAACAGTGAAGTTCCTTTTTGACGTACAAATCTCCCTGAAGACCCTGCTTTTGTTTATCATTATTCTCTTAATGAACAATACGTTATGATTAAAAAGAAAACTCTTGCAGCATCAGCAACTTCGTTCTTCCTTCTCCGTGCGTTAACTAATGCCAATTTGTATATATATTATTCATTTTTATACTTTTTTTTTGAGTGGGTTGGTGTTTGAGAAAGTTGCGTTTATCTCTTCATGCAAAGTTGTGAAGTCATTAGGAAAATGTTTCTGTAATGGTTCTTGCACCGTACTCTAAAACAGCCATTATCTTTATCCTCTTTCCATTTTTATTATTATTATTTTTTTCATGCAGGCCAGAATCGCAGACTGGATAGTTTTTAGCATGTATCAGCGCACCCTACATCAGATTAAACTTAATTTAAACCAGCGCTAAGGCGGCATGGTGTCGTTATCTCAAATAAAGGCCACACTTGGGAGTTTCGTAGCCATTTGCGTGTGATAAAAGAATCAAGCTACAGTTACTCGGAATTATTTCTTGTAAAATGTAATTACGCCCTGTTTTAAGTGATACTTCTTATAAATGATACGTCTTACTGATGAAAGATCGGCCTCATATTTTCGGCCGCATTAGGCTATATTAAATTCTCTTTCTGCGACATTTGTTTTCTTTTCACACATGGAAAAACAATAAAGAAAAAAGATCGCCGCCTGCGGAAAATTAAACCGTTTAAATGTCCCCCTTGATGCAATAAAACTTAAATCTGCCTGCAGTTACGAGTAGTTTTAAAGAAAAACACCGCCTTTATCTGTCCGTTCCATGAAAGCGTGAAAATATTAAATCTCTAACGCGGTTTGCGTACGAAGGAAATGACAGCTCGTGTTTTGTTGAAATTGGCACACTGCCATGCAAGCCGCGACGGCAGATGAACGAATCGGCCTACCCGAAAAGAAAAAAAAAAGGGTAGTTCTCCCCCCCCCCCTCCCTATTGTAAAGCCGCATCAGGGACATGTGGGGAAGATAATCTTCGAAATTGTTCCGCTTAGCGCTGATTGTTAGTAGGGAGTCCACCTGTAATTCCTGGTGCGCGATCAATGCTCCGGTCAATTATACCCTGGTGATTGAGACTTCCCCCTTCAGGGAACTGTAGTAAACCACCCCCAGCACTAACAAGAACCATAGTATACATGGATTTAATGGATAAGGAGTATTGTTCCTCTATAGTTTTCTTGAGTGGGTAGTGAGGGGCCAGAAGGAAACTTTGTTTGATGTTTATTTGTTCCAAGTCATCTTGAAGTCCACTATTAAAAGTGTTTAACATAATCAATACATATGCTGCTTTCTTATGTAACTTTTCAGCCGTTTCCTTTTGATTTTCAATGGGAAAATTGACTCTGGTTTCATGTGCAGCCTAACTGGCCAAGCGGTGATGTTTTTAGGTGACTTTCATCGGCCAGTGTTTGACCATCGCAAGTCTTATTGGTGGCCAGAAGAAGCTAACATTCCATAATTGTTTCTAGATTACCTAATCCATAGTCCACTCGTAGATTATATTAGATTGGATTAAGAAAATGTCTTAATCTAAGGATGTAATTTTACTCTTAAATCGTATGCCAACTTTAGATTTCAGTCCATTTGTACACAATTAATTGCGAAGATGCTAAGGACAGGAGAAGACTGGTGTATTACCGCTATTCGGTTGCGCTCTGAGTTAACCACTCTAAAACAAATCTGTTCGATGACAGGTTTGTTTTAGAGTGGTTAACTCAGCTTCGGTTGAAAAAGTAAAAAATGGTTCGCGCTTCCATGATGGGATTCTATCCCATTATCTAACGCGTTTTATTCCCTTATAGGGAGTAGGTGATTGTATTTTAACCCTATTAACTTTTGTAGACTGAGTGGGGATGATATAGGGATTTTAACCACTTATTAGAATGAAGAAAGCAAATCAATGATATCAAGCACTCCTCGAAAATAAAATATAATTTCTTCTTCCCTTCAGGTATTTAGGCCTAGTGGCCTGTTACGGAGCTATCTTTAGCCCTTCTAAACCGTACCCGTCCCGAGGATAAGGTGGCTAGCCCTATGCATCTCGATGTGTCTGTAGTCTATGTGTTCACGGGACCAGTTCGCTTTCTTGCTGGAGGAAAAACCCCGCATAAACTGGGGAGAAAAACCGTGCAGTCTACTCCTAAGACCGGCTAACTTGGCTGCAGACAATATATATATATATATATAAGTCAATATTATAAGATTCATTTTGGTTTCGAGTGACGCACATTTTTGGCATAAATATGGGCATACGAGGAATTGATGAATCGCATTAAAAAAATTATAAATCTACAACTTCATTTAACACCATGGATGGGCTATGGGTTATGTAATCCAGAAACCTTGCTCTCATAAAATCTTAGCTTTTGTTCACCAATTAAAATTGGCGATCGTCTCACATTTGTGGGGGGAGGGGTGATCTCTCACCTAAAACCGTCTGATCCACCGAACAATTGTTGGTTTTCCAATAAATCTGCACATAATCCTCTGTGATATTTTCAAAACTTAAAACATGACTATTGGCTTAAAAAAGTCAAGTGTACAGGCTATTCCACAACTCTGTTCTCATAAAATGAAAAAAGTACACTAATAATTCATTTATTTTCAAAGCACGTGTTATTAACTGTCTGCATGCTTATTTTCATGAGTGAGTCAATGAAAATATTTCATTGCCTACCAATCAGGCTTTAGCTTCTCGTGGAATTACTGAGAGTTATATTTATATCTACCTCAGAGGATTTCTTAAAACACTAAAATCGCCATTTCACCTTCTTTCAATCGCTTAATACTTATTTAAGTTATTTTATGTCGTGAAATAAACACAACAACCGTTAATAGAAATGTATAACTTTTTCCTTATAGAATAACAACAGTGTATTTTCCCTTGTTTTGGATGAACTGTAATTTCCTATTTGCTTTAGGGAAATGAAAGGGAGAACGACTCAGTTTCGTACGTGTGGTTCTTCATTATTTCTTCTTTCGTTTACGCACATTCCTCGTATCACTAACAAACATAGAAAGCAAATTTGAAGCTCGGAAACCGTCACATTCAAATTTCTCATTAAGAAATATGTTCTCTCTTTCTCTCAATCATTCGATTAATCAAATATTCAATTTGTAAGTAATGTTAAGTTTAGCATATATATATATATATATATATATATATATATATATATTGATGGTATCGTTTACTTCCTCTAGCATTAACATCTGTAGCTCCAAGAAGGATTGGTCATCCCTATCAAAACAGGACGCCACCCAAACGAAAGAAACCCAGAACGTCCTTTACAAGAATGCAAATCTGTGAATTGGAAAAACGGTTTCACAAGCAAAAGTATTTAGCATCGGCTGAAAGAGCTGCTCTTGCCAAACAGTTGAAGATGACGGATGCTCAGGTTAAGACGTGGTTTCAGAATAGGAGGACGAAATGGCGGTAAGTATATACTCATGATGATTCATTTTGAGTATTAACATCACATCTGTTTTCTTTTATATTAATTTCTTCATAGGAACCAATGATTTTTTTAGCTTCCATCGGTCATGCGATGTCCGATTTCTCGTGTTTTTTCTGAGTATATGCGATTGGTAAGATATGTATCGCACCCCTTGTCGACTCTAATCGTTGATATATAAAAAAAAAGCAGTTAACTTGGATCATCAGGTGGTGTGCTTTTGCATTCTGAAACTACATGCACGCACGTGGTAGTTCGTGATTAGTTAACATTCGAGGAGTTGACACGCTCTACTATGATATGGTCAATGTATAGCATGCGAGTTGGAGGAAAGCAGGTAACTTGGGAAATTAACGTAGTTCGCGCTGCATTTTCCCGTCTGTCATTATGCCTGCAGAAACGACAAATTAATTAAGTTCATGCTTACACAAAACAAAATAAAATGTGGTTGAAAAGTTGGAGTGCGGTGTTTTGAGGTCTTGCCAACCGTGTGTAAGTTGTGCCAAGTTTTTGCATTTCTGGCAGCAGACAGGAATGGGGGGGGGGTGAGTGAAGGAGAGAAGAAAGCATAAAAGTTTATTATCTTAAGTGGTTGTCTGAAGAGAGCTAGATAAAGCTCAAATGGATTTTTTTTTATTATACTTTTGACATTGCAATGGTTACTTTCTGGGAGTTATTTTTTTTCCGGACGAACTTTTGTAATTAATGGTGTTAGTTAATGAAATTAAATGCATTAAAACGCGACTTTATTTCAAATCAGAGTTTATATAATTACAACATAATTAAGAGCAATTTTGTTTTCTTGAACTGGATTTAAGCCAACCATTAATGTCAGGCGAGTCTGTAAATGATAAAATTAGTCTCTTTTTCAAAATAAAAATAATTTTTTTTTTCTTTTCAGAGTATTTCGCTTATAGCATTTTTTTTTTCATTTCTTTAATTAGTCACTGCATAAACATTTTAACGCAGATTTAAAAAACTCTCACAAGGAAGTGTGTAATTTTTTGTAGCTGCATTTCGGTCATAGTAGTTGCTTAGGCAAAGAATACACCCATTAAGAAAGAATATAAAACATTATAAAACCTCAAAGGCCCGCTCCCAAAAAGTAACTCCTTTTAATCGACCATGAGCTGCGATGATTAATACTCTTGGAGGGTAATGGATGACAATGCTGTCGCCAATGAAGTTCTAACTGAGGCTCGGCTATTGCTGTTGCCCTCTTGCCATGATCAGAGCTCTAATAGCTCAATAACACCTTATCCTTACACTGTCCTCACTACAGATAACGGGGAATATGAAAAGCATTCTTGCTTTACCCCTTCAAGCCAAACAAATAGTACAAACCCAGAACCTGGCTAATCCACATTCAAATCTATCAGCTATTATCACCTCTTCTCTTGCAAATATGCTTCAAGATTTCAGCAACTCAAATCCATCTTAGTGATGGATTTGAGTGTTACAAAAAGATTCTTACAGCAAACCCAATCCATATTATCTGCACTCTCTGATGCACAGGGAAAAAAATCACCCCAGATTCGCTTAGGATTATTGCTTGGAACGCCAACGGTATCAAAAACAGAGTGTTGGAAATACAGGAATTCAATAATAGATATAATCCAGACATATTTCTAATCAATGAAACTCACCTGAGTCATGCTGACAACCTAAAAATCAGAGGGTATCAGATTTACAGAAACGACAGACTTGACTGTAGAGGTGGAGGTACAGCCACCCTTATCAAAAACTATATCAACCATTATTCAATAACCAACCACCAACCTCGAAACCACAAGCATTAATGTCCTCACAAACTCAATTGGAAACCTAAAAATGTTTGCTGCTTACAACCCTCCATCAAAAACATTGTTGACCTCAGATCTGGATGCCATCCTTGGAGTAAAAGGACCGGTCATCATCGCTGGAGACTTTAATGAAAAACATCCTGCCTGGAACAGTAAATCTACCAACAAAAATGGCCGAATACTGTTTAACTACTCAAGTTCCAATTGCATAGCTGTGGCTGGTCCTATATACCTACTCATATCAGTCCAATTGACTCCTCCGACGTCCTAGACATAGTTGTCCTCCAAAATGTCAAATTTTAGTACAACTTGGATTCACTTGACGAATTAACCTCTGACCACAACTATTCTTCTCCAATTAGGCAATCAGAAGGGATGTTCCCCCCGCCTCACACCTTCATACCTTGGGAAAAATTATCTAATGTGCTCCCAAACTACTTTGGTCCTGTTCCTCATATTAACTCTAAAGAAGAAATTGATTCTGCAATCAATAAATTTACTCAACAAATCAATGCAGCCTTATCATCTACTCCTCAAATACGCCTACTTCTAAGCCTAAAAGACTTCCAGAAGATATTATGAACTTAATCAGAGAAAAAAATAAGGCAATAAAAAGATACTTTAATACCAGGGCTCCCCAGGATCAAAAGTTACTCAACTGGTTGAATAGTGTAATGAGAGATACACTGAAGGCTCACAGAAACAACCTATGGGAAGATAAATTAGCTTCCATTTCACCCGGTGATCAAACTGTTTGGAAACTGTTAAGAAATATCAACAATAAAAATAAAACTCTTCCTCCTCTCAAATCGGATTTAGGCATAGTTCACTCAGATGCTGAAAAAGTTGAAACTATAGTCAAAAATTTAGAAAAGCAGTGCAGTCCATCTTATGATAACCTGAACTTCAATCATATTTATAAAATCCGCCGCCACGTCAAATACGTACTAAAACAGTGCGATACTTGTACCAGCCAAGTCACACCTACTTCTCCAGCCGAAATCTACGACATCATAAAAAATTTTTAAAATAAAAAAGCTCCTGGACCTGACGGCATCCCAAATAAAGTTATTAAATTGCTACCCCGAAAGGCCGTTGTACATCTTACAACAACAATAAATGCTATGCTTAGATTAAAATACTTTCCCTATGCTTGGAAGTTGGCAGATGTGGTCCCTATTTATAAGCCTGGTAAGGACCCACAGCTGCCACAAAGTTATCGCCCCATCAGTCTTATTTCCACTTTGGACAAAATCGCTGAAAGAGTCATCCTCTCCAAATTCAAGTTTCTGTTAACAAGCTAAATATCCTACCCACAGAGCAGTTTGGTTTACGCAAACTCACAGCACTACTCAACAGATCCATAGACTAGTTGAATACATTACCACCAGCTTCAACTAGCATCAATACACCGGAGCAGTGTTTCTTGACTTAGAAAAGGCCTTCGATAAATTATGGCACCTTGGACTCCTATACAAGTTGATTTTAGCCGGCATTCCACTGGATCTGATCCACCTCATTAAGTCCTTTCTTTCTGGAAGACGCATGCAAGTTAAACTAAATGGGGCGGTTTCTACCCAGCGGTGGATCTTGGCTGGAGTGCCTCAAGGATCCCTCCTTGCGCCGATACTTTTCTCGATTTACATGGCGGACATCCCGCATAACCCGATGTCATTTATCATTGCTCTCTATGCCGACGATACAGCAATACTGGCCAGATCTCTTAAACCGCATCTTGTTTCAAAGAAACTACAAGATAACCTGCTGAAACTGGAACAATGGTTCTCCAATTGGAGACTGCAAGTAAACCCTCAAAAAAGCAGCGCTCTTCTGTTCACAAAAAATTCAACATCTCCCAAAGAAGACATCTTTCTATTTAACATCAGGATTTCCTGGAAAACAGAAGCCAAATATTTAGGCGTTCTGCTAGATAGAAAACTAACCTTCAGTCCGCATACAAAATCCTTATGTGCAAAGGCATCAAAAGTCATAGCACAGCTTTACCCTCTTATCAATAGGAACAGCAAACTAGATATTAAAATCAAATTGCTCCTCTATCAGTTGATGATTCGTCCCATTATCACTTATGCGTCTCCCGTCTGGAGCCATACTTCAAGCTGAAACATCCTTAGACTGCAAAACAAATGCTTACGCATGATCTTAAATGCACCATGGTACATTAGAAATGTTCAACTTTATCGAGACACAAATATCCCTTATATCTACTTTCCTGCAATCTCTCGCAGTAAAATATTTCTCAAAATCGTTCTCATATCCAAATGAACTAGTTCAATAAGCAGCAAATTATGATGAATCGGAATTATGCAAATATACACGACCTAAGACCATCCTAGTTCCCTTCAAAGATCTATAATTTGCTCAATTCGGGCTGAGCACGTAGCTCATAAATTTTTCCCTACACAGTAACCTATCAGATAGCAGGGATTAAAAGCATTATGCTTCACCCTTAGTAGCGTTCTGCGTGGAGGTAGCTTATATTCGTATCTTTTGGCGTACAGTTTCTTTAATAAAAATTATTCCCCCAGTGATCAAGATTTCTTCATAGTAAACAAGAATTATGAGGTACTATAATGATTTAAAATTCTTTCACGTAAGTAGTCATTTGATTCGTTTCTTTTTGTTTTCTAGCAATTATTCACAACCGACCATTCATTTAAGTCCTTATCCACCCGATCTCTTATTACAAAAAATGTCTTTATCTTTTGGCAGCCAATTAAAATACCAAGCACATAATTATTAAGTCTTGTACAGCAGGTTACATCCCAGTATTTTAATAGCCTACTTCCCAGAATGAACAGCATAAAAAAAAAAAAAGTGGAGCATGCGCAGACTAGTAAAAAATGTCAATGTTTGATTGGCTAGTAAATTTTCATTCGTATGTAGGATGTTAATTGTTACATGAAAAGCCACGTGTTGTTTTCATTATAAAAATGCGATATTTTAAGTCATTTTTCGCTGGGCAGGGAAGTTATATATGAAAGATGACTACAAAATATTAAGTTATAGTTGTAAAAGTCGTTATTGTGATTAAATAAAACAAAACGTTTATATCTTCCTACCTGCTACATAATATCTTTGTAATACTCAAAGCCGATAGGGAACCACACTCAAGATTATCTTAAGCATTGCTGTGCTGGCGTCGTCAAATAGTCACATCAATCAAAGGATTAATTCACATCCGCCGACTAATCCCAACTGATGATCATTGCTATTGTAAGGTCACACTTTTATTATGACCCACAGTAATTACGCATTGCTTCTTTATTTTATACCCGTAGTCCCCCCTTATCTATGAGCTCGCTATCCGCGATCAACCGCAGTCCGAAAATATTAAATGGAAAATTCCAAAAATAAACAATTTATAATTACTTAGGTAAAGTGGATACTAGATGTAACCTTATTTCAAAGCCGAATGTTTGTACAAACTATGAAAGCCTCGTAAGTTGACCTGAGAGCTTACGAGAATTCAAAGCCAAATGTACAAACATTCGGCTTTGAAATAATGTTGGATCTAATATCCACTTTGCCTGTGTAACTTTACATCGCCAAAATGAAGCCTTATGGCTCTTTCTTTTAGTAATATACAATTTATAATTATTGAAATAACAGCCAACAGGCTTCACTTCGGCGAAGTAAAATTATTCAAAATTAAGTGGATTCAATATATGTGGTATTCAATATCCACTTAATTTTGAATAATACAATTTATAAGTTTTAAGTTTTTGCGCTCCTTTCTGAGTAGTTCTCAGTTGTGAGATCGAGTATCGCGGTGTAACCCTTATTTTACGTAGTAATGGCCCCAAATTGACTTCATAAAATAATCAGCAAAATGTATGCTGAGATTGCTAAGATTCCATTCACATACCTTTTATTACAGTAGGTTGTTATAATTGTTGTATTTTATTATTAGTTATTGTTATTAATCTCTTACTGTGTCTAATTTATAATTTAAACTTTATCATAGATATGTATGTATAGGAAAAAACATAGTATATATATATATAGGGTTGGGTACTATTCGCGGTTTCAGGTATTTGTGGGGGGGGGGGGGATCTTGAAACGTGCCTGATTAACGGGGGGGGACTACTATATATAAATTTCTATGTGTAGAAACACTGTATTAGTATACAAATTTAAAAATTTAGATAATCTCGAAGCCAGATATTTGATCATGATTGTATAAGGAAATATTTGGTATCGAGATTATCTAACTTTTCAAATTTCTATACTAATATTTCTTTCATATACATAGAAATTTATGTATAGTTGTCCCACCTAATCCACAGGGGATATGTTCCAAGATCCCCCCCCCCGCGGCCATCTAAGTCAATCATGAGAAAGTGATTACAAAGATTTGTTATGTTCACTACGAATAGCAATCATAAATGAGATGCGGTTAGAACAAAGGCTTGTTAACGCAGACCATGCGCTTAGTATCGTAAACATACGTATACGTAAGCTTTATTTTAGCAAAGTATAGTACAGCTGAAATTTATTTATTTTCTTGTTTGAGTTTTTTGCTTCTAAACTATTTGCTGACGCTTTTTCTTGTTTAATTCTGCATTATCTTCGAAATTTTCAGGGTGCGACGCCCTTTCTCAACTAAACTGTATTCATCTTTTGGTACGTGTATGGAGAAAATGTCTTGATTAAAACTGAATGTCGGTGTTTTTCATAGATAGTCTCTGAACGTATCTTTTTACGTGTTTTTACCTTCTTTTTTATAATATGAATTGAATTTGGGAATCCATTTGAATTGTGCTCTTTCAGAAAAGCACAATTCAGAAGATGTGTACTTTCCCATTTGGCAGATGAACACACGGATTCTAGCAGGATGCTCAAGAATAGTCACAGTATGATTTAGTTCGTTTTTGTGTTTACATGGATGCTGATGCCTTGAAGTTATTTGGGGAGGAAGAAAGAACTTCCCAAGCATAAATTCATCACATGCATAAGCTAAGTAATTAAGACTGACGTCAGTACACTATTGTCCTCCATTCAGAATCCATATATCGCTATGCTGAGTCACTTAGCTATTTTGTTAACAAGAATAACGCCTGTGCATATCAATTTTTGCCAATCATTTCCCACCACATGAGGGCTAAATCCACAAGGAAATCCAAAGCTCATCCTTCCGTGGGACAGTTCGGACTTGGACTTCCTTCCGCCCGTTGTTTGAGACGCTTTTCCTGGTGTGTGACCATAATATTATTATCGTATTCCGTGATACTGGTATCCGGTACACAATAGGGAAGTGATCACTGTGACTTTATATAAAGGACTACTTTTTTATTCTCTAAAATACACTGACTTTATCCTTAGTTTGCTTCGACCATAACTCCAAATAGTCCAATAGCTCGGCATGCCTACACGATGTAAATACAAAATCAACAATATCTGAAGAATGTCAATTTTATAAGTAAAGGCTAAAAAAAAGAGAATCTACATATTTATCAAGAATGACAAGTCATCTGTTGCTCTCGTATCTATGGAAAACAAAATCTGATATTCCTTGAATTAGGTGTTCATAGCTTTTGCTAAATTTAAAGTATGGAAAAGTACAACATAATTTCTTTTAAATATGTTGTACTTAATCAGTTGATATTTACCAGTTTTCTTTGTTGATCCCTTACTGTCATGACATCTCATTTGCGCGTATGCAACATATTAACAAGAAAGAAATTTTCTAACGTCTTTTCATTAAATCGTAGAACACTTTTAAGCCTACCTTTTCTCCATGAATTGGCAGTCGGTCTCCTTCATCTCATGTTTCTAACCATAATTTTTGTATTATTGTCTGAAATAGTGCGGTCGATTTTTAATATTTTAATAACATTAAAAGTAAATTCATCCTTAACGTAGGGATTGGCCTAATACTTCTAAGTGTGTGTACGACAAGTGTATCACTACAACTCTACAACTAAGACAGCTCTGACGCTGATAACTGTTGATTGTTGGAATATGTTACTGAATTTTGGAAGTCTCTAATAAGATGTGGGGGCTGCAAAAGTTTATATGCTAATTTCGTAACGTTTAACATACACTCTTTATTAAAGCTAGTTTTTCTTGATTGTTTTATATCGCTCCAAATAATTAAAACTAAAGGCATGGCCATTTTGTCCAAAACTATATGTGTTCTCTGTCCAGTTTGTCTGTAATAAGTCGAAAAAATATTGATTCCAGCAGGGAAAAACCCTACTGTGTCCATATATGAGACTGACCAACATTAAAGAGGAAAACAAAAACATAATTTAAGGTGATTATTTATATCAATCATTGTATTTCTTTATATTCAAATAAAGTGAATTCTACTGCCAACATTAATTGTTCCATATTTTAAAATTGCGCCTTAAATTTAAAAAAAAAAAAAAAAAAAGCGTGCACATTTTTGACCCCAACAATTATTTTCGTTGGGATCAAAGTACTAGGCGAGGTTTCTGTGGAACAGTGAGAATTGGTATATCAAAAATTCACTTGTGATCACGATGAGAACTGCAATTAGACGTAGCTTTATAGTGCCCCGAAGGTGGAGCTATGAATTTATGTCACAATCTCCATTTACTGTCACATTTACAATAATCACAGGGTTGAAGTAATTGACAGTTATTAGGGTTCTGTGTGGTAAAGGAACGCTTAGTACAAATTCATGATCAGCAATTACGCGAACATCAAGCATGCCCATGAACTCCGGCAAAGATTGAGTGATGAAGAGATGATAGTCAGATGGATGTCGCTCAGTTATAGTTTCGCTTAGGCTAAATTTAGCTTATCGGAAATCTACCATGAGCTAAATGTTGTTCTGAGAATTTCGGGACTAGAACCAGTTTTTATCATATTAAGCTGAAACTTAAATATTTTGTGGTGAAATATATCGATGACTACTTAAAAACTGGAATCACTTCTAAGGGTGATTGATTCCCTGCATAGCACTTGGGCCTATTCTATAATTTCGAATATTTTGCAGGGAACATTTAAACAAAAGCAAACATTGATTGCGCAGACTTAAAAAAAAAAAAAATGGACATGGTCGTCACTCAAAAGTGTATCGCGCTACGATGACCGCATCAGAAACAAGAGAAACGAACACCAGAGAATGACTTGCTCTTCCTCTCTCTATCTCTCCTAGGTCTTCTGCTCGTAGAGTTACCACCCCTCATCAGTCGGGAATGGCTGAAGTGCCAGGACGTGCTGTGACTCCCAGCTAACCACAGATACAGCGGAGCGAGGGTCTTAATGATGGCGATTACATAAAACGATGAATTAAACATTAAGTAGAAGAAAGAGATGAAAATGACAGGATGGCTTCGATATTAAATATGAATTAATCTACATCTTAAGTCAAGACGAACAGCAATGCGTGAAGCCCTCGTATCTTAACGAGATGTTCTTCTGCTGCACAAGAATAAATGAATCGTCTCGGGGTACTAAATTGAAGACATTATTAAAGTCTTTTACTTAGAGAACTGAGCCAACTATTGGCTGCAAGAGATCCGAATTACATTATGTCACTGTTAACGCTTCCCGATGATAAATGGTGGTCTGCGCAGTTGGTAGCTCGATCTCTTTAGGAAGGGAAGTAGCAGTTTCTTTTAGCATTTCCTAGTCTTTTTTTAAAAACGGGTGTTTGCCGTATTATAACTTGATGAAAGGGCGTTGTCGGTGCGGCCTCGAGATTGCCGACTCCATTTCGTGTCGTGTTTGTGTAGTGCCCTTTTAATAACTGTCCCCGAATGTGCCAGAGGGATTTGTAGAATCGATATTGAGGCTTAATTAGGAGGTGACTACTTCTTGCGAGCGTTTACGACTTCGTTTGGTGTGCTGCTTGAGTTGCTCTGTCTCAGTTGGTATGTTTACTGCTGCAGTTTTATTGCGTGGTAAAGTTTTCTTTCTCAGTACGAGTAGGCACGATTGCCAAGAGAGAATATAACATCCGAAATCTCTCTCATCAGGTTTCTATGCAACTGGATATCAATAAAGATTAATTGGAGTAAAAGTAGAGGACAAACCTCTAAGAAAAATCTATCCCAAGTCAACATGGCATATGTATTAAATATATAATAAGTTAACGTTTAACATTTCGATTTGTAATGTATTTCATCTTTAAAAAAAAAAAAGCGGACAAAGTACAGATAACCTTTTTAGCAGATTTGCTGTTGCACTTTCTTCTGCGTTCATGAAACCATGGTAACACATTCCGCAACACTTGTAAAATACGCAATGAACGCATTCAATTTAGCTAATGGAATAAAAAATGTGGCACTCTACACCAATCACGTATTACTATGACATACGATTTGGAATCTTGCGACTTCATCATGTACCCAATGGAGGCCACGGATATGTACGATCTATGGTTGCATGATGAAGTCGTTTCTCTGTACCAATGAGCGCTGTCGGTTCAAGGTTTATAAAGTAAGGTCATTCGACCAGTGTTATATATATATAACGAATAATAAACAGCAATTAATTTATGCTGGCACTCGCAAACCATAAATACTACCAATAAGCTGATTATTTAGTTGACTTTTAGTTATTAAACTTCACGTACCAGATAACTAAATTAAAAACGATACATTTATTGACGATTTCTTCCTAGCGAAAATAAGGATCTTGTGCTGTACCAATTACTTCACATTATTCTTCTAGAAATATGAAAGGTTTGACTTCAGCTGTGTCTTAGTCAATAACAAAAATATTTTTATTTTATAAAAAAAAGGTTACAAAATTGTACTGCTTTTCCTGCTTTGCAGTATTTTTTATTGTCCGAGATTTCACCTGTGACAGCCGCCACTGATATATTTGTGGACTTCTACCATAAACTGTTCATTCTTATAGCTTTCATCTTTCTATGCATGGGTCAGTGTCCGAATGTTCTCAATCTGTTAGATTTTTATGCTAGAAATAAAGAGATATATGGTTGAAATATTTCTTGTCTATTATGCAAAGTGTATTTTTAAATATACTTTGCATAATACATGAGTGTGCAGATCCACTCTTACTACACATCTATAATCATTAATTTTGGAGGCATCCTTGGTCGTAGACAACAGAATGACAGTTGCCTCACGGTTGGAATTAGTCTGCTGGCCTAGTTGGACTAGTGAACAGCGTATTCGCTTTCCGACAAAGAGTTGTAGGTGCAAATCCTAATGTGAGGTTAGCACCCTGTTTATTGAGTCAGAAGTGGCTTGGAAAAAAGTTCCATATTTGGATTTTTTTTTCAAGCCACTTCAGACTCATTGAACCTCTTGAGCAGAATTAGCCCATTTACATACAGATGCTACTTATCATATGCCAATAGCCTTTCGTGGTTGGGGTTTTACACAATTAATAATAAAATAAAATAGAAATTAATCTGTTAGGCTGTATGTTTGCTAATTGCATGTATTCTCCGGTCTGCCATTTGTTTTGCGGGAACCGAGTTTCAGTAAGCAAAATTCTTGTTTCGTTGCGTGACTTAGATTGGAGAGTCAAGTTTCGGATCCCGTCTATTCAACGAATATTTGCTAGACCTTTACAGCGAAAACTAACTAACCCGGTCTCGGATGAAAGTGTCAGTTATTCGAAGTTAAGGGAAAATTACGGCTTAGGAAAAATAAATTAAGAGATTTAACTATCTTATGGTTAGGTTTAAATAATTAAGAAACTTGAATGCCTTTTTTGTGTATTTAAAGAGAATCAAAAGCTTCAGAATCTAAATTTTAACATTCGACGCGCACACTTGAACAATAGCAATGGAAAAACAGCAAGAAATTTACCTTTTAAAAGGCATCATTTCCCTTTTTTTCTCCATAGAAAATTGCCCATTATTTTATAATCATAAAGCATATGAATGCCCTCTACGAACTCGTTTTCATACCAGTTTAAATTTTTAAAGCATTTTTTTATTCATTTAGATTGCATAAGTTTCCCAAAGTGGGAGGAGTCTCGTTTACTTAGCAGGGTTGTCCAATTAATAAGAGAAACCACTTTTTATCCGTGACTATTAAACTGGAAAATTGCTCTTTTGCGATAATCTCTGTTAATCAATGTTGTAGGCAGTTCCCGCACTGACACATCAAAGACCACCGATTTTTTATTGTCTTCTCTAGTTTTATGGTCCGGGACTGCAGTAGTTGTGTTTTTTATGACGCCTACCTAGAATCGGGGAGGCCTTGACAAGAGAACTAAGTATGCAGTAGTAACACAAAATAGCTTCGTAAACAGTAGCTACGAATATTAATTCAGTATTTCATGTTTTCTTCAAGATAATGCTTTCTAAGTAGTTGAGCAAGCTTTCCTTGCCGAGGGGTAACGAGTCGGCGTCAAAAGAAGCTCATAGCAATGGTTAATAACACTTTCAGTCGCTTCACAGCGAAGTACAGTACTTGGTTCACTTTTTTGCTGCAGTGCAGTGAACGTTACTTGCAACTCATTTCTGATATTCCTTCATGAATATCGTTTAAATTAAATTAAACAAATGTTTATAAGAACCATTTCTACGATTTCAAAAAAGTGTGTGCTGAAAAACAAGCCAAAATATTAATTAATTTTTAATATGGTTGTCCGTTACCTTTCTTTGCAAAATATTTCAGTTGCGATAATCTATGTATATAATGAATAATATAACGTATTATTCATTATAGCTAATGTGTGTTCTGGCTTATCTAGCTTCTTTACAGGGAGTACGTTTAGTAATTTGCCAAATTATTATCCTTATATGATATTAGTTACATGCATACCGGATAAAAACGATAACTGTTCATACTGTACAATATCATAAACAACTACATAAATCATAATTGTACATGGTATGTATGTTAACGCACATTTTGGCAGGTTTCCATTGTATCCATAGCCATTAGTAACAGAATCCACATCAGAAGCTTCGTAGTAAACGAAGTTTCCTACGAAGCATATTTTAGTGGTAATTCCAAAGCCTGAAATGTCGAACTCATACTTTCTCTAGCACTTGGATACCTTGAAATAAATCCATCTCTATTAAATTTGAAACATTAAGCAAATCAGATCTTACTCGAGCGATGAAGCCTTTTGATGTACTGATTCAATTAGCGAATCTTTCTTTAGAACAGGATCTTCTGATTAAGGAATATTGACACTTACTTAAACTAGAAAATTCTGAGGCGATGAATATAAATATTGCTATATTGACGATCGATACTAGAATCGCTGAAAAAAAGAACGAAGGCAAAATGATATCCACGAAATTCTGATAATTATAAATTACAATTTATCATTAAATGTACATTGACATGAACACGAATGTAATGTACGCAGTTAATGACTTGATTGAGGAAGGACCTGACACACCAGAGGCAAATTTAGAAAACACCTGGTATTTAAGAAGTTAATAACCTTCAGGAATAAGTAGGACTTTAAATCTAACTCTGTAGAGTTTGTAAATATGATTCTGTTTTCGTTAGGGAATTGTTAATACTTGACTGACTCTGACAGCATTTACGGTTTGTAATAATGCAAAACATGAAGAAAATTATGACCTTGCACAGCATCACTTTGATACATTAAGCCATCGACGACAGTTCTGATGTAGAAGTCCATTTTTCTTTTCTGTATTATCGCATTAATGAGAGCAAATTTGCCTGCATTATTTCAGTTCGTCTGAGTTCTTTAGATTATTTGACTCACACTGTGATCAAAATACACACACATCTGACTTCTTTTTCTGTGATTAGCATTTAACAAATGCTTTGTCTCCACATTTTAAGCTTCCTTTGTAATGCACTATTTAACGCAATTGGTAGCATCATCGACGCGTTTTGGGTGGAAAAAAATCTGGGTTAATCCTGTTTAGGATGCAAAAAATAATCTTTATAAGGAATTTTCAACAGAAAGTTATTTTTCCTGTCTCATGCAAAGCTGACAGAGTTTTTTTCTTCCTGTAAAACTTGGGAGTCTATCTCGTTTTTCTGACAGGTTTTTTTCATCCCGCAAACAGATAAACTGACCATGAAAACTCACGCAATTTACAGGGAAAAAATGTGTTCAGTAGGCATAAAGCTAAGCATCAAATTAGGACACTTATGCATTAAAAAGGTTTACCAACAGTGATGATGATGATGATAACTTCACTTTTGAGTGTATTGATATTTGTTGGCATTAATTTCGTCTTTGCAATTCAATTTTTCTTTTCTGATATTTTTCTTTATTTCTTCGTGCGTTATTGGTCACGTGTTTTCGCTCAATTTAAACTTTAGTTTTACAACGTAATTAACCTCTTGACTAAATTTTCAATAGAGGAATTTAAAATTTTTCAAAAGTTCTTAACCAGTGAAAACCGAAATTATCCTTAGAAGAATGTTCATACTCGTAATAAAAAAAAACAACTCAACTGATGGTCGAATTATGAAAACGATTGACAACCTTGTAGAATAGCTAAGACATGACAATAAAAAATCTTTTCCATCCTGATATTCACATATCATTACAACAGATTTTTTTTGTTTTTTTAAAAGAAATTATTCCAATGAATGGGACTCACGTGTAGCTTACATCATTGCGGTATAATTGCTGAAAGTTTTTGGTTTGTATACTGTTTTTTTCGGTACATTGCTGAATATTTAGAAATAGATGATTTGCCAGATTTGTCTTTTTACAAAGCATTTCACAGTGATGATAATGAAATGATCTCGGATTTCTGCTAAGCGCTAAAATTAGAGAGATTTCTTTAATCTGGAACATTAACACACGCACACACACACACACACACACACACACACACACACACACACACACACACACACACACACACACACACACTTAGCGTGCTTTAGGCAGACAGGCAAAAACAAGTTAGTTATTATTTCTTTTTGAACGAGAAAAGAAATTGCACCGATATGATCAGAAAATGTGACTACTGTCATCATTTCAACGGAACATCCTTGATTATCCTTGCTAAACTACTATCTTATAGAGGAAACATGGTAATTTAGAACTGCTTGAAAATTAGATATTACAACAACCTAAATTATTTTAAGACAGCTTTCGTATATGAGAAAAAATACTGCAACAACCATCTTATCATTTTCCTCACTCAGAGGTACATCGCATCACCAAACCAAATTTCTCAAAATCTCTTTTTCTTTTCAGTGTTGCTGTTCGTAACCGTTTCTGACAGCTGGATGCTCATGTAATTACTTAACCAAAAACAAGCCTTTCAAAAATTAACACGCAATTAGTCGAAATTAATGTAATTAGAAGCTTAAAGTTATAGTCATTCTCTGTTGATTATGCCATTCCATGTACTGAGGTCAAGGATCGTGAATTTTTGGAGAAAAGAATGTGAAGCTTTCTCCGGCATGTAAGAAAATACGAATTTGTATGATGTCGGCTGTTACTGACGAAGCCCTAAATCTACCGTCGGAAGCCGATTGATATGCGAACTCTGATGTGCTAGCTGTTGTTGCTCCGTAGCTCTCCGTCGGTATTGACGGCGTTCGTTGGTAGACAAGATCTCTGCATTCGAATCCCAGGTTGGATGATGAGAATCGCCTTAACCCCCCCCCCCCAGTTTTTTATAACTGAAGATGAGTTTGATCTGGTCTCACAGGAAGGCGAGAGGGCTTTCATTCTTTAAAATAAACAAACTTGTAAGAAGAATACACTCACTTAACAGACAAAATACACGCTGGTTTTCATTACGTTTTATCATTAAATTCATTTATTTAATGAATGTTGATATGGATCTTGCTAGTTGCTTTAACCTAATTCTAAACACAAGATTAGTACGAATCCGAGATAAATTTTAATTAACAGTGATTAGCTAGCAAGATCCATTTAAATAACATAATCACATTTATTAAATAAATGTAACGTCAAGAGTATTCAACTTTTTTCTTCGGAAGTGTGCTCCTCGATTTATAATGTGCATCCACTTTAGTCTAATTTATTCACGGAAATGTTTTCATGAAAAGGAGGGTGTTAACTCATGCGTATTGAGGGACATCATTTTGATTTTAATGAAGTCGTGAACCCAATGAGTCATTTGATTCGTCTTTAATGACCTTATTCTCTCACCTGCGAGTAAGCTGTCGCTGCTCTGTAATCATTGATTGTGCAACATTAATGAAATCGTCCAGGTCGTGATGGTAGTGGATCATGACTGAGTCAAATCTCTTCCTTCTGTTCCCTAGGACGACTCAAACCATCTGATTAGGAGTCACGGTATTTTAATGCAGCCCGTATTCCATTCTTCTGCTGTATCTCTCAAGAGTATTTGATGCCTGTAGATTTGTGCGTATTCACGGAACGGTTTGCCTGTTTTCTGTACCTACATCTTACTTTATGAACGTTCCGGTACTTTTACCCGTGGGTGTAGAACACGGTGCTTATTAAGATGTACGAAAGACGTTTCAAAATATCCATCGTGATACCTTCTCATTCTACATATATCGTTGAAATAAATAAATAAATAAACAAGCGTTTATTTAAATTCTCTACTGTAATTTTATGCACCGTTTATTAACATAATTTTCCTCTCTTTCAATAACTTTTCTCCACCGTTTAACAAGTTTTTCAAAGCTGTCCTAGTAAAACTCTTCAAGTTATTTTCGAAATCATTTTCAGCTTTCTGTTGTTCGTCATTTTCAAAATGGATACTTCTAGATTCATTTTCAATTTAGGAAATGGATCGGCCTGCAGGAATTATGTTTCACAATTTTAGGTCAGATCTCTTCAATAGCTATTTAAATGAATGCACGTGTCTAACCTCGTGCTCTCATGTTGCAAAAGCAATAGTCCTTCCCTGCACCAACATGATTAATTTGTTGTTTCAACTTTTTTTCAAGATCTTCACATTGCTTTATAGTTATCCGTGAATGAAGTCTTTGCTGTCCCAAACGATAATCAGCATAGACTTTCCGCGGAAGGCCAAGTTTTGAACTTATAACTCTCAGTAAGGTCAGGGTGGTGATATTTCATAGATCGAATTTTAATTAAAAAATTATAATGATGGATGAAAACGATTAGCACTTCGAAGCAAAGGTATGGAAATGTTTTGAAAACAGAAGAGTTTACTACGATGGCTTTGAAAAACGTATTACATCGTGTAGGAAATATGTTGAAAGGAAGCGAGATTATTTTGAGAATAGTATTACGAATATACAAGATATATCGCATCAATCTTTCTCAGCCGAGCGTTGGCGACGGATGGTGTGTGTTTCACATGGGATGGGATTTTGAATAGTCATAACCAGCACACAAGCTGATGGAAATCTGTGATTCCACATCATTTTGCAATAAGTGGTTGAGTGCTAAATAATTGACC
The DNA here is from genome assembly GCF_054136105.1 of Typopeltis vanoorti. Taxonomy (NCBI): domain Eukaryota; kingdom Metazoa; phylum Arthropoda; class Arachnida; order Uropygi; family Thelyphonidae; genus Typopeltis; species Typopeltis vanoorti. The sequence continues at coordinate 146,374,998 of NC_143549.1, forward strand.
ATCTCCTCCCCTTAGGTCCTTATAAGTTACCACTTCGAGTACCAGGGTCCTCCTATTTACAGTTGCTTTCGAAACATATACCGAAACTTCAGGAACGTGTGGAATGTCAATAAAAAGAGCAGAATGACACAACTCGACGTTTGACAATTTTCTGTGTATCAGGAATTCTTGCAGAGCAGCAGAGATCGTTTATACTTTTACTGTTGGAACATCTTGTCGCTTTGTTAACTGCTTATACACCTTAGATCTATGACTACATTATTTTTACGCTTCTCTTCCCTTAAGCTTTTGTTGCCATATCTCATGAACAAAGTGACTGAACCCATATGTTTATATGAACGGTTCTGTTTATTTCTAGGTGTGGAACATGATGCTTGTATTTAAGCTATGCAATGAAAATATCACTATACTTTATGTAAATTCAAATTGCATTTCCTTTCACTGAATCAAATGCCAAATTTTAACTTGCATAAACTTACTGATTTTCCTTCAAACTGTAAATTACATCTCAAGTTCACGAACTTAACATTTTTCCTCAACGATACGCACATCACTAGCGTTAAACATTAATGAGAATATATACGGCGATAAAAGATCTTACCTAGATAGATACCCCTATACTATTATTTTCCATGTGCCACTCTAACGTGTATTTTCGGTTGACAATATTGTTACAGGAAAAACGCATGTAAACAGATATAAGTTCACTCATCCCAGAAATGTAACAACTCACATAAAAAAAGAATTCTCCAATTAAAACCTTGAATTCAATCACTTTAGATTCACCTTTCTAGAAACATTTTATTCACTAAAATAAAAATAGATTTTTTTTTTTTACCGAAACGTTTACAACTGTTGTATTCAGTTGGGTCACTAGATACATTTTAGTTTGAGTGGGCCAATAACTTGTGAAAATTCGACCTATGTTGTATGCAAACAAATACAAGATTCATATAAATCCCGTGTCTATTTGATGATTGCATAGGCTTGCATTGCTATAATTTTATCATTAAACTGGTGCTCGATTGGAGAGACAAACCCCTTGAAGAAAAATGAGAATAATTCCGTTTGGGGACAAAACAATTCGAAATATAATAATAATTTCTCTCTGGCTTTAGAAAATTTAAAGAATTATATCAAAACTATCCTTTCATTTGGACCATTTAAATGAAAAAAAATTGTGTCTATATTGCCCATGTAAAAACGGTCCTAGGTTGGTTCCATTGTTGTGATAATGAATGGTGTCACCACGCAAGAATGCTGTTACGAGACGCACCTTTTTTTATGATTTGTTTGTAGTCATGTTTTCCTTCAGGTCTCTTTTGTTGCTTTTAATTATATTTTCATAGATTAAAAAATCATTAGTTGTAGTACGCAGTACTTGTTCTTAGAGGACGAAGCTAAAAGATATAGGAATCAGTTAGCAGCTTTGTTGGCTTATCCTTTGCCGTTTATTTGGTGCTCGCATACAAAGCAGCAAAGAAGCAGATGCCCTATAATCGAAGATGTCAAGTAAAATGCGTCACTGTTGATGGACTTTATGATGCACGAATATCATGAATTTCTCCATCTCTCTCTCTCTCTCTCTCTCTCTCTCTCTCTCTCTCTCTCTCTGTGTGTGTGTGTGTGTGTGTGTGTGTGTGTGTGTGTGTGTGTGTGTGTGTGTGTGTGTGTGTGTGTGTGTGTGTGTGTGTGTGTGTGTGTGTGTGTGTGTGTGTGTCTTTAAAATGGAAATATGTAACTTTTTAAAATACATTGTGGTGCTACTTTTCTAAGTAACGTAATCTAGATGCAGTAGCAAACAAATTAATCCGAACACTCACATATTAAGGAAAATAAGTACAAAGATCAAACCTTAACCTTTCCTAATAATTTATATGTGCTCTTCTGTTCCTAATAAGTTCATTAATTCAATTAGGTAGACTCGACCAACGGAGAACATATTTTTCTTATTTCTGCATCTCGAAACCAGACTTTTATAATGGATTGTTTAAGTTATCTTTTGTATCACAATTTAATTTTCCAAGTCTCTTTTTTTACTATGGCCCACAAATTTTCTATTGGGTTAATATCAGGAGAGCTACATAGCGAGATCCTGTATAAGATGAGTTCTTTGTCTTTCTGGATCTGCGGAACCAGTCTTTTCTCCGATATTTTTATGTAGTGGTCACTTTTCATCATACCATCAACAGGCACAATTGATCTTGAGCCGTCACGTGTAAAACAACTCCAGAACATCTTTTGAGCTGGGTGTTTAGGAGCTTGTTGAAAGTAGACGAGAGAAGTGTTCTCAGCGAACATACGGTACCCGCTCTTCATGGAAAAAGAAATGTCTCTCATATGAGAATATGACCTTCTTCCACTTCTCAACAGTCCAATCTTTGAACATCTTTGCCAACTGGAGCCTCGTTTTCTGCATGGACTTCATCAATAGTTGTTTCTTTTTAGGGTCTGTGGGCAGTCCTCCCTGCTTCCAGCAATATTTGGCGGACTGTCATGTCAGAAACATCAATCTCACTAGCTGCCAAGTCTCTATTTAAGTCTACAGCAGACAACCTTGGATTCATTTTGCTTTTCCTAATTAGTAAACGATCTTGAGTAAGTGTAGTTTTCCCTTCTTCGCTCACATTTTCCTTCTCTGTCGTGAGAAAAGTTACCCGTCTCCTTAAACTTTAAAATCGCATTAAGAGTAGCCAAACTAACACCACACTTTGGCAATTTGTCTATGAGTCATGGATGTTTGAAAGAGTATATATTTTTGAACGCTTTCTTGGCGATATTTCCATTTTATAGTTACACAATACTATTAATAAACATCGTAGGGATAGTTAAAACACATAGCACTCAACCAAAATAGGGAACTAAAATCAAAACCGAACGGCTTGTTCGGATTAATTTAATTTTTCAAATGTAATATTCCAAATAACAATGTAAAGAGGCAAGACGTACTGTCGCTTGTTCGCTACATTACGTCTTGCCTCTTTACATTTTCATGCCTTCTTGTCTCCTACAGTAAATTGTTACATGATTGAATAATACTTTTCTAGTTGAATTGAAATACTAGTTAAATGTGTGTGTGTGTGTTTTCCTCACGGCTCCACTAGATAAATATATGATGAATAAGAAAATTGAGGATCGGATCCTGACACTAATCTCATAATGATTGTTGCTGGTCTTTCCACTGCTTTCTTTTCAGAGCACTCCGAATTCCTAATAGATTAGTTATATGCTTGTTCTTCAAATAACGTTCATATAAAAATGCTGCATCTCTCTCTCTCTCTCTCTCTCACGCGCACACACACACACACACACACACACACACACACACACACACACACACACACACACACACACACAAAATTATACATTCATTTTTGTCGGCCTAGATGCCTAGGTAGACAGCATTTCTGTTTTCCGAGGAACGGGTCCGTGGGTTCCCAACCCAGTGGCGTGGCTGTTTTTATTTGTTTTTAAGTTGGGGATGATTTTCATCACTCCATATGAGATCCCCAACCTGTTAAGCGGAGGTCTGAAGTGATTTCGGAAACTAAAAGAAACTTCATGTTTGGTCTCAAGTGTAGCTTCGCGGATAATCTGACTCTAAGTATACCCAAAGTATTAAATCTCTTTTGTGATTAAGCCCTTTTTGTCGGATGGGTTGACTTTAAAACGAAAGTTAATGTAACTTAAAAAGAAAATATTTTCATTAATACTAAAACTGTAAGTTTCAGTATTCATGTTTGTTAAAATTACAGGCTATAAATCTGTTCATCTAAGTTCAGGTGTGAATATCATCAGTTTAAAATCACTGACTAAGAAAGAATAATGAGAGTCCTGTACATGAATAGTTAGATAAATCGGAAATCTCTTCCTCTAGGGACAAAGCCTGGAACATTTTCAGGCTTTGTCAGCAACGAACATCATATATCGTATAAAGACTTTCGCAAATATCTACACCATAATGGAATGCGAACCCACAGCCTGTTGGTAAAAGACGTTGGCGAGTAGAGCGTTATAACTAGTTTAACCAAGATTGCCTTGAGTAAATTTAAACCTACCGAAAACATCTATATAAGTTTGCAACGTTTCGTAGTTTTAGTTTATGTGGATCCCATCTAAAAAACGTCGTAAACTTATAGTACAATAGCACATTAATACCAATATCGTGAGTTCACTTAACGGTTATATAATTCGCAATCCCTTTTCTACAGCTTAAACATGAAACGTTTTCAAACACTTCGGGTCTTCAGTAAGGAGGTCTCACATCAAGCGATGATATTGAACTAATATTTAAAAATATTTACAAATCCTGACGGTGAGATGCAAACGCACAGCCTGTTGGCTGATTGGAGAGCGAGAACGCTGTCTATTCAGCCAACCAGGTCGGCCTTTAGCTGCCATTTATGATAACATTAGAACGAATTAACAACGTTCCATCTTCATCTCTCACAGTTTTATGTCCGGTCCCCTCATTCAAGCAATAGGGGACCGGACATAAAATTGTACGGTTTCAAAATGGCGAAGTGAAATAAGAATTGAGAAGGGATCAAATAATATAATAGTTAACCCCAAGTCTGGTTGGGAAGAGAACAATTTTATGTCCGGTCCCCTATTGATTGAATGAAAAAAGAAAAAAAAAGTACATATTCAGTGTCATCGCTAATTTACTTTATCTCCAGTATTAAGCAAATACACGCTGTAGTAAACTCAAATTCTGTACATCAACGAAATATTAAAAAGAGTCTGAGCCGATCGATCACCGTCTCAGAGTATTATGCTGAAACCTGTCTCAGCATAACAGAATTTCTTCAGAATTTCAGGTAAATTAAGTACAGTTGCTTGTTCTTTTCACACAAGTGTCTTCATTTTCTGTAAATAAATTGTTGATTGCATTACAGTTATCTTTTCTTTGATTTACTGAAGTATATTGAGAGAAATTAGGTCCATTTGGAGTTAACGCCTTCGAGTCTGATAAATTGTTGTGCTGCTATTTCGGATGGCATGTGCATCATTCTTAAGGGGATGGGAGAGGGCGTCTACATCTCCCATGGCGGATATTAAGCTACAACTATGCGTAGTTTAAAAGCTGTTCAAAACTTAGACTTCAGAAATATGGTCGAGATTAAATACATTTATTTTCATATTATATTATTTAACAAGAAACCAAAGTTTAAACATAGAAATATTTTATTCAAATTAGCATTAAAGTTTTTAATATTAAAGTTAATGCCAAAAATAAATGGAATAATTAATTCATTATATAATAATGGTTATTTAAATACGGAAATAATTATCGTTTGGTATGCATTTTTCTTACAAAATAAAGTATTGTTTCTTATTCTTGTCGTATAACTAATTACAAGTGACCGTCATAATTCGGATGCATCACTTGCTTAACTATGTCTAGTGAAGCGATCAAGAACTTATGACGAAGACAATGAGAAAGTTTTGATTCAGACACATGTCTTGTTCTTGATTCTTTAAATGTATCCAGGTTTGCGCTCGCCTTATTTTACTATGTGAATATTATCCTCATAATAAAGCGAATTAATTTTGTACATATGCCCTTTTCTGTTTTTGTGTCCCTCATCTAGAACTGCTATCTGCAGTTCTGATATATATATATATATATATATATATATATATATATATATATATATCACATTAATACCGCAGATGGACTAAGGATCAGCTAATACTGGATCTCAAACGCGGTACTATTTAAACCCATTCCAATCTCTCATGAGCATAGCAAGTATCACTGGTGCTTAGAATACTTCAAGACTTGAAGATAAATATCTCGCCAAATTCTCTCATAGGAAAATTTTAACTGCATTAAAAACGGTGTTATAAAGATATAATAAAGGTTTTAGGTTTAATTTTAGTCACCGACTAGAGGAACTCATTCCTGATGACTTTCAACTAACTCAAGAACTCCTTCCAGTTAGTCGATGTTTGGCACAAGCAAGTACGATTTTTCTCAGTTATTAATCCCAGAGCTCAGAAAAATCGTCCCTAAAGCTGACGTTATTTCACACAATGTTATTATTTAGGAACATGCATTTCGCGAAAGTTGTTTGTTGTACACTACTTCCTATGACTTCAAAATTCTCGGTAGTTTAGCTATTGTCAACAGTTCTGTAAGCTAGGAATAGCTCCTCCTCCCCTTTTCCAAAAGTTGTTTAAGGGGGCTACAGGAACTTCACCTATTCCCTTCAGGAAATAAAAGGTTTTCAAAGATTGATTGATTGATTTAATAAAGACGGTATTTGCATCATTATTTAGAGTGTTTGTTAAAGGATCACTTATATACCACAGGTATATCACTTCTGTAGACAATATAAAAGATGGAATGAGACCGTAACAGGCCCCGAAGCCTAATACAAGATAGGAAGATGATCATGATGTCACTGCTGTAGACTACGTGACTAGGTTGGTTTCGACGATTCCGTTTGGTTGAAAAGACCTGAGTGTAAATCGTTTCTGAGACACTTTGACTGGAAAAGTTATTATTATATCACTGCCGTAATAGATTTTAGAGTAGTTTCGGAATTTAAGATGAAATCGATGATAGTAACTGAAAAAATTTAAAATAATAATAATAATACTTTTTTGCTGCTATTTGATTGTTCTTTAGAATTAATGACCGTGTATATTTAATGTTGGAAACGACCCAGAGGAAGATAAAACCGATTGATGTAATGTGCATGTAGATGGATTGATACAGTTAATAATGTCGTAGAACAGCGTTTCTAAAAGCGTGGTTGGCGGCCCACTGTGACACTGTGAGAGAATTTAATTAGTAAATAACACAGCATTTTTAATTTAGTTATAAATTTCCAGATACAGTTTAAATTACAATACATTAAAAATCCTATTAATGAAAAAGTTATTTTACATTATTCGTTTAATTTCCTTATACGCAAAATATTTTATTGCATGCTGTACGAGTGTATACACGCGAGTGTATAGTGCTACATAAAATCAGCCAGTGTGTGTGTGTGTGTGCGTGCGTGTGTATATGAATCGTCACAGAAATGCACCGAGTAATCCTGTCCTAATGTTCCACTTAAATATATTAAAGTTATACCAACTAATGCCACAATTTTTTTCTTAGGGGCAGCATATGAAGGTGGTAAAATTTTATCTATCGATAAAGGGTAGAGTATGAGGCTAGTGGACCGCTGAGTTATATGTTTTTCCAAGTTTGAGAAACAACTGCTTTAGAAGAATAAAATGCAAAATCTGACAACAGTTTAATTTTGGAGAAAATTAATGAAAGGAATACGGTAAAAAATACAATTATGGAGTACTATTATGTGTTCTATGTACTTCTCGAAGGAACATTTTTTGATCATTTACAATAAAATTACAATCAGTGATTAATTTGGATCCAGAAATGATGCCTACGAAGAATTGCACGTATCATATGATTGGCTGAGAAACACACCGCATAGTGTGTTTCTCAGACTACTGACATTTCAAAGACGAATGGTCCAAGTATCCCAAGAATAAATTTCTCTCAAAACTTCTACAGGTAACCCTCATATAACGCGGTTTCGATATAACGCGGTCTACAAATTGTAGTAACTCTTTATCTTTTCATATGTTTTTCGCGTGCGACTTAAAAATCGAATTTTCTCTTCGTTAATTTTGTTTGTCCGTATCCCGCATGTAGTTATAAGTAAGGTATTTATATTAGGGGAAATACCCTTTAGCACGCATGTACATCAATTGTTTACTGTGTAAAGTGTTTGTTGAAAATTGTCTTCGTTTTCTGCCAGGAAAGCGCATTAAAAATCATAAGCGTGTTAATCTCAAGCTGAGCACTTTATTTTCTGATGAGTTACATACATACTTAATATGTAATCCTTATCTATGTAAAGAAATTATTTTTATAGTAATGGCCACAAACTCACAACGAAAGGGAAAACCAACATGGAAAAGAAAATTCATTTCTCTCGAATGAAAATTAAAATCATGGATCGGTTTGAAAAATGGAGAAAAACCAAGAGTTTTTGCAAGGACTTTGAATTTAAATGAACCAACAATTCGAACAATCAAACAAAATGAACATAAAATCCAAGAAAGTGTTTATTGCTGGGTCAACGGTAAGTGCAAAGCGCGTTGTTCGTGTACGGGATATTCTTCTAATGGGTAAAATGGTGAAATCTCTAATGATTTGGATAGAATATTGTGCTCAAAAGAAAATTCCTTTGGATAGAAATCTTATTAAACAAAAAGCTCTCAAAATTTATAAACATTTATAGTGCAGACCAGGTTCAATGCGGATGAATCCGGATCAGATTGGAAAAATATGCAAAACCGCACCTATTTCGACAAATGAAAGATCAGCTTCTGGATTCAAAGTTTCCAAAGATAGAATTACTCTACTGTTTTGTAGTAATGAATCAGGTGATTACATGACAAAACCAGTGTTTATTAACCTATCCTCGTGCTATGAAAAATTAAAATATGCAATTTATTTTATTTTGCCTAAAACATTTATGCATTATGTTTACGTACAATGAAGTTTATACAATTTGTAATTTTTATAATTTTATACTATGTATTTGTTTCTTAGTTTATATGTTTTCTTAACTTACATGAATTACCTGAATTAAATAAAAATATTTTTTGGTTGGATATGTCGTTGTTTATATAATTTGTTAAAAAAAAAAATTTCGGAACATAACCCTTCTTTTTCTATGTGATCTGAATCTCGCATAACGGGGTTTATATAACGCGGCATTTCTATGGAACTTAACATCCGCTTTATACGAGGGTTACCTACACTTTAAGATAACTTTAAAAAATTTTTGGAGAGAGGTTGAGCAGTAAAGTAACAGACGTCAATACTCCTCGCTTAGCTGATAAATACAAATGTATTATAGGCGTTGTTGAATTAAACTAGGCAACCTTGGTGGATGTGCGGTGCACGATATAAAAGTCATTAATACAGAAATTAATGGCATAGTAACCACTTCTAAACAGCGTTCAGTACATGCACACAAAATAAAATAAGAGATAGGATCGCAAATAGCAATCCTGAAAATGACTTTGCACGCCTAACGTACCACTTTATAAACAATTAGACAATTTAGACTCGGAATTCGACTTCAAGGTCTTGTATGTCGATCTATGTGAGAACAACATTAAAACGAATTATGCTAGTTAAAAGACAAGCTCGCACTTCAGTTTATTATGACAAAAATAAAAAGCGTGTGTGTGTGTGTGTGTGTGTGTGTGTGTGTGTGTGTGTGTGTGTGTGTGTGTGTGTGTGTGTGTGTGTGTGTGTGTGCTTATTATTGAAATGAAACTTGTCGTGTAAAAAGGAAAGATATTTGGCAGTAAACTTCTATTAAGAATAAAAGGCATTTATATCACTCCAGGAAATCAATTCAATGTAGTAAAATGATCATGACATATTTGATAAGTTACATATTTTTATGCAATGCCACGCATGCGTCATTCTAGTTATATTCAAAAACAGACGTGTGATTCTCAATATCCTGTTTATATTTATCTGACTTGATAACATGAACTGCAGTACACTACGGTTCACCACAATTTGCTTGAGTTCCAATAATTCTCAGGTTGCTCTGTAACTAGTCGAGCATGCTATTTATGGTGGCAATTCTGCTCTGAGTTAAAATCACGTGCATACGCGGTAACTTAAAATTTGGCCTCAGGGCCTAAATCATAACGATCCATACTTGCGATGTAAAAGATAAAAAAAAAATAATAGTCATCAATATAAACAAGTACAGAAATCATCGTAGAACAGTCATTAAAATAAAAGTGCATTTCATAATCGTATTCTTGTTCACTGACACCCAATCATCACAAAGATTGAGCTTAGAACTTATTTTGGCAAGTGTACTCTATGACAGTTTAGTTTTGCCTAACTTTGTCATTAAAATGGGTTTGATTGAAACCCAAAATTAGATGGTGCGAGAAATTTTAGTCGAGATCTTAGATACTATTTCATTGATTCCACAACCCAGGGAAGAAGGATTGGTGTCATTTCTAGTCGCTTTAGTCAAAAAATATTCCAGTTATACAACAGACAGGAGAGGATGAACTGTTAACTGGACACTGTATAAGAGTTGCCATGATTCACCAAATTGATCTTATTGTTCGGAGAAATATTTTCTTATCGATATGAACCAGTTCAATCTTATTTTAAATCATTCTAACTTTATTCAATGAAAGAAACGCTTAAATATTGTAATTGCAACCCGAATAATATTATTCATTTGTCTACAGCAATAAATTTTAAATCCTGAATATGTTGAGAGATATTTCCTATAAAAGGAAGTCGATAAAAACTTGGATTTTTGTCTTCAATTTATATTCGCGAATTAGATTTCAAGGATCTATCTGTTTGACGAAGTTATTTCAAATTTTATGATTGCGTAAGAATAATTTAAATGAAATTTAGCTCAGGAATCTTTTTCTTGTTGTTGTTTGGGAGAGGGGGGGATAATGTCTATTTAGTTGGATATTAATTTTTTTTGTAATTATTTTAGTGAAGAATGTGGCCGTTCTCCGTGTATAGATGGTACTTTATATGCACGCACATGAAAAATTCCTCTGTCCTTGCTTGTGATTGGAATCCAGGTTTCTCCAAACGAGACCAGTGTGTTTTATCAATCCACTCTTATTGAAAGTAGGTTCACACACTGTTCACTTGTTTCCGTAAATTACCTCCCAAAATTATCTGCCCACATAACATCCAATTAGTTTACGGAAGTCAAATGTGTTTCTAAGCTAATTAGTACGTTCATTTCTTGTGAATGTTCCTCCTGTTTTTAGTGACGATCCCATGTAGTTTGGTTTTCTCAAACCGATAATATGGGCTAGTTGGTTCTTGCCTTTTTTGGCATTGGGGTGCCTCTTTTTTTTTGTCTTTCTAAATGTGACTGGAAAAGGGTGGGTCGTCTGTAGCTCGACAAATACACCCTCCTCAGCACGTGCAGGGTGGAAACCCCTATGGCATCTTAACAGCATAGTAATTATATCATTGGGTTGTGAATTTTGTGTGTGTATGTGTGTGTGTGTGTGTGGACGAGAAGCTTTTCTTCCTGTCTAGATTGGAGCTGTACTTTTAGTCATCACGAAATAAATTTAAAATGTCTGTGTTCATGTTCCTTTGTACTTATTTTTCAGACCAAGTTAGATTTTTATTCATGTGATCAGGGCAATGATCAGATTTTTTTTCCCTTCAGAATAGGTTATAAAATAACTTTCGACATAATTAGCTACATCAGAGCGAACCTTAGCAACCGCTGACTCTGAAAACCAATCCTGAATTACAATCTCTTTGAGTACATTCCTTGTTTCTTATTTATTCTTTGTTATGTTAGGTCTCCGATGGAATCAATATTTCTACAAGCGTCATCACACATCCAATGAATTTTTGAACAACCACATCGCCCTTCCTTCCCCACTGGAAATGCTAGTTTTTTCTTTCTTTCCGATTATATACCGTCTTTGTATGTTTTGCAGCATGCACATGTAGAAAGCATCCTAATGATTATATCTTCTACCGGATTTTTTTTTTCTGCGAGTAATTCTGCACATTTAAAAGATTTATTGCTCTTGAAAGCGGTGCTATTCGGTGATCAATTTCTCCCCTCCTATTCATAGATAAAACAAATTTCTAGTCCGATAGAGCTGAGGAGGCCAGTAAGTTGTAGGCCACCGGAGTGGTTTGATCGACCAGATAATGCAGGATAGAATCACACGAGTATATTTACTAAATTTGCTGATTTCAGGGGTATAATGCACGCACGTAACATTGCACCTGACCATTGCATATTCGGACCGAGAACAGCGCATTGGATAATGCTTCGAATTACGTTGTGGACTACGTAGAATGACCACTACCGAAATCCAGTGGCCATTCCATTCTGTGTTACGTTTTCTTTCTTTCTTACCTTTTTTCCTTCTCATGATTTGAAGAAATAGTACCAACGTTTCTGATGGACTTTCGCTTTTATGCGGTGAGAGTTTTCCATTTGATAGAAAAGTTCTAAGATACTAAATCGGGTAACAGTAAAATATGATGACCTTTAAAGCGAATCAGCTAATTCCTGTACGTTTTATGACTTAATCTTAACCTATAAAGAGACCCCAAATCACTTTATTATTGATTGCTATTCACGGTATAAACTTGCTTAATAGAACTCATTGATGTTGGCGGGTTCACTGGTTCAGTAGTAAGGTGTCTATTGATAGCCGAACGAACAGTAATTTCGTAATTAAATACCCTCTCTCTCTCTCTCTCTCTCTCTCTCTCTCTCTCACTCTCTCTCTCTCTCTCTCTCTCTCTCTCTCCCCTATGATAAAGATAATAGAATTTATCCTATCACAAAAAATACGAAATCTTATAAACTCACATTTTAAGTTGCCCAGAAATCGAGGTAGCTAGGCACAAATTAGTAAGCATTCAAAATATCTAATTTTTTTATTAAGAAATGCAGTTATACTTGAAAAGACACTGGTCTTGTTTTTATCCATATTTTCCCAAGGATTGGCAAATACCGCTTTGTATGTACACCAAAAAGAAACCGAACTTTTCAAAAATAGAAGAAACTAGAGGCGCCACCTGTTGTATCTTTTTGTTGTCGAAAGCGGCAACCTTCGTTAGTGTTGTATCGACTGTTTATGACATTTGTTTCATTAGAAGCCGAGTTATAGTGCCAAGAGTGACAGTGTGTTTCGACGAACGGTCGGAAAATGAGTTTCAAACAGAGCTGCGATTGACTTTTATGTTAAACTTGGTAAAAGTTTTACCGAAACGCATCAAATGCTTCAAAAAGCATATGGTGATGAATTGGGGATTCCAAATTCAACTGTGCACAACATTTTGAGAGAGTTTGGGCCTTCGTAAATTGAATTCGCGATTTGTAGCATCTCATCGTTCGAACATTGTGAGACTGTTTTTGAGAAAAACCAAGTTTGTGTGTTGGATCACTCGCCATATTCATCTGATTTAGCACCCTCTGACTTTCTCTTCCCCCGACTTCATTTGCCATTGAAAGAAAAACGATACGACACCATTGAAAATGTTCAAACGGCATTAACCACGACCCTCAACAGTATCCCAAAAACCGATATAAAAAGACTCATTTAACGAATTAATTGATCGTGCCAAATGCTGTACCGAAGCTGAGGAAGAGTATATTGATTGAAGTAAATGATTTGAATAATTATAATTGGCCTGTGTTTTATTTTCTATCAAAAGTTCGGTTTCTTTTTGGGCAGAGGGTGTAAATATAATCCCAACTAGGCTACTTGTATAATAAAGGCAGTTAACTTCACATCAAGCTGTCTCAGTTGAAGCTGACTGCATCGATATTCAAATATAGGAGATATTTCACTTCATGTATACGTGTGATTTACTCACCCTTGGTAAAATAAAAAGTACTCAAGAATATAATTTCTTACTTTTTATTTTACCAAGGGTGAGTAAATCACACGTATAAATCACACGTTCTTGTCAGGTATAATTTTCTTTCTTTTCGCCAAAGGGGCGTGGGGAAACTGGCCACAGTTATAAAAATCCGTTGCCCCACGACATTACAAACACGGACGAATACAAATAAGCTCCTTAACAGCATATTCTGTAAAATGCAGCTGAAATGAATGCTCCGTTTTGCGAAGTGTATTTTAATCACGATAAGCGAGATAATCCAGTTTGATTTTTATTCAGGGAAGCGGCAGTTTCGTGACAGTCGATTAGTAGGTTATAAATGCATATTCGAAACACTTGTACATCTGTCTCAGGGACGCCCATTTCGTCATTTTATAATACACAGCTGTTCTATTCTACGACAGCAGACGCGGTGAAATGATAGCTGCAGGACTTACAAAGTTGTGTTTTCTTTCCTGCTAAAATCCGATCTTATGAAATCAAAGTATTGCTGTAGGATGTTGTGTTTAATTGTATTTTGTTGTTTATTTTGTTGTTACCTATACAAGTTGCAACTTGTATAGGTAACAACATATATATATTTGTTACGGTTAAAGTGATAAATATCCGGTTATTATTAATAATTACCGGTTAAAGTGAATAATTTACGAGAATTAATCACTTTAACCGGTTAGAGTGAATAATTCCTAGAGGAGTCTGGTAAATGTAATAAAAAAACATGTTTATAGGTTTTGTATATAGGTTTTCATTCTCAATAGAAATTATTACAGCTTAGGTTAGGTTAGGTCAGTTTATAATGAAAAAAGTAAGGAAAGTACTTCTTTTGCACTCGATGAAATCCGAAATCATTATAAACTAACCTAACCTAAACTAACCTGGATGTCGCATGTCGAACCAGAGTGTAGTCGAAGTTTGGCGTGGGCAGATTAATGGGGATGAAAGATAAACGTTGTTGTGGGACGAACTTAATGATTGCGGGCAGATAAATGGGGATGACAAATAAAAGTTGTTGTGGGCAGATGAATGGGGATAATAGATAAACGTCGTTGCTGTACCTCTTTCCTCATCAATGGAGAAAAACACTGATCAGTTCCTCTCTGATTTATATATTATCCCCATTTATCTGCCCACATCAACTTTTATTTTTTATCCCCATTAATCTGCCCACGACAAACTACGACTACACTCTGGTTCGACATGCGACATCCAGGTTAGTTTAGGTTAGGTTAGTTTATAATGATTTCTGATTTCATCGAGTGCAAAAGAAGTACTTTCCTTACTTTTTTCATTATAAACTAACCTAACCTAAGCTGTTATAATTTCTATTGAGAATGAAAACCTGTATATAAAACCTATAAACATGTTTTTATTACATTTACCAGACACCTCTAGGAATTATTCACTTTAACCGCTTAAAGTGATTAATTCTCGTAAATTATTCACTTTAACCGGTAATTATTAATAATAACCGGATTTATTACTTTAACCGTAACATATATACCTACCCTACAACTCTCCGTCACTCCACTCAGTTCACCAACTACAGCGAACCCCATTATCTATACCAACGCCGTCTGCTGTCCACCACCACTAGTATTTTCATATACGATCACAAACATCCATGCCCAGAGCGGGATTCGATCCCGCAGCCTTTTGGCTGGAGAGTGTATACGCTAACCACTCGGCCAACCAGGCTGGCGATTATATCTATCAGTTGGGTGTATTCTGGTGTGCTGTTTTGTGGAATAAAAAATCTCAATGTCTAGAAGAAAGAATTTGCCACTTACACGTAAAAGCCTTTAACTCATCTTTAATTAAATAACTTTTATAAGGATTCTGGCTAGGGTTTAAACCCAGATCTTTCCAAACCAAAGGGCATCACCGATACTAAGCTATGAGGCACTCTCTTCATAGGACTAAACGGCTTGTTAGTAAATCTTTAACGTTTAAAGTGAAAGAAACATTGTATTTAGAAGTGTTTGCTGCATCTTAAACCGAACGGTACCAGCAACATATAGTTATTAAATTCTTCACTTTTTTTTTTTAGGTTTATGGGGTTTAAAATACAAGAACGTACAGTAGTAAATGTTTTGTGGGTCGGTAAAAAATCTGATGCAGGCCGGCTGTTGGGAAGCACACTAAAGCAAGCGATCAGAATGAGAAAAAACAGTCGTTGGCTTTCGTCGCCTATCATATAAACTACTCTTCTTAAATTGTTCTCTGTCTGCTGGAAGCAAAATCGCTTATCTGTGTTCGTACTAACTTTAACCTATGACGCGCAGAACTCGCTCACCTGAGTATTATCTTGATTTCGCAGCTGTACATAAGTGTCGGTATTGATATGAGCTATATGGCTGACATCATGCTAGCTTTTCACTTACGTTTTAAACAGATTTCCTGATTTTTCTTTTACGGTAAGAAATAGAAGAAAAACAGAATCGGTAGTTATCTTCAAATTTATGTCACTGTTGCTTACAAGAAGAAATGTTTTTGAGATTCTTTTTTTTCAAGAATTTATTGACCGTTGAATGAATTGTGAATTTGAAGACCATACGTATAATTAGAGGATTGTGTGGGTGTCGAGAATATGATTAAACACAAATGATTTAGTGGATAATATTTCTAGATCTGGTAGATGGGACATCATGGCGGTCATCTAAGGTAGTGGTGACCTTAGATGACCGTTCTCTAATGCGCTTATATACCAACAATGGATACATTTTGCGTGATATAAATTGAGCAGACGTTCAAGTTAAACGTTATAAATCTGTATTAGTTCATTGTTACTTTTGTTGATATTTTTTTTGTATTAATAGTTTTACTTCTATATCTCATGATTCGTTATAATATATAATTTTATGCATCATTGGATTGTAAATTTTTGAAAGAGAAAAAAAGTTTGAAGAAAAAATAAATAGTGGAAACATGCTCTGAGCAAATACAAACAACCAACATTGAAGGTATTCTCATTAACTTTGAATGGATGCATAAATGTTTGTTTTTTTTTTATAAAGACCGCCAGTCTTTATAAGCTATACACGGGTACAGTACAATCTATCTTAGCTCTTTGCATATATGTCTGCATATGTTCTTAGATCAGTTAGGGTTCTTTTGCAGGGGTAAAAACTTTGAAATAAAACTTGCTATATTCAAACAGCCTTCGATAGTACTACCACAGATAAAGACTGTACATTTTTATTAAAAAAAAAAAAAGAAAAAAAAGATAAAGCTTACTTAATTAAAAATAAAAACCAAATTTTGATGTATCGCATAACCAGATTTTAAATTTCAGTTATGAGAAAACTAATACGAGTAGTTGTTAAAAAACAGCATCCTAGTTTTATTCAAAAGCACAAATAGTTTGACTATCTTGAACAATTCTTAGATATGCAGTGCTTGAGATATCTACAGTATTGCATTTATCTTTCGGGAATAAAATGCTCTTCGAAGCGAACTCATTTTTTATGAGAGCATCTACTGCTGTTTCTCTTGGGAGGGATCCTTTGAAATTTTACTTACTACTAGAATTCCAGTTAGGCTTTATCGTTATTATCAATAGAAGGCGAAGTGATTTCCAGCTATTTCTTTAGAGATAAAGAAATAGCTGGGATTCAAAAAATTCTGAAGCTATTTTTGAATAGTTTGAAGAATAGCATTTTTAATTAAAATCATTTGTAGTAATATTTCGAAATTTAATATTTTATTTCAGTATATATTTATAGATATATTTTAGTTTTGTAAATGTCAATAGTTATTAGTAATTCTTTATAAAATATAAATCCTAAGTAGTCATTATTTTAAAATATTATTTATTTCAGTCAGTTTATTAATACTGATAAATATTTATTTTAAGTACGTCTGTTTTAATGTTGATTTTCTGATCTAAAATAGATTATAATAATTTATTTCCTAATACAATTATTTTTGATATACTTCATCTAAATTATTTAAGTACACTTGTCTCAGTAATTGAGTTTGTTGATATTAAAAGGGAGGATATTATGGATCCATCGATATTTTATAGCCAAATATAAGAAGAAATTTAAAAAGAGTTACATTTTCTCGAAAGTTATATTATCATAAGTCCTCTGGTAAATTTCGTAACGTTTTAAGTTTCTTCTTATATTTGGCTATAAAATATGGATGGCTCCGTAATATCCTCTAATTTGTTTTCTTATTTATGTCTAATTAAAGCTTTTCGATTCTATAAATTTGTTGAGTTATTCACTTGAAATTGAATATTTGTAATGTTATCAATCAACAGGCAGGTGGGACTCTGCAATGAAGTTTCTTTCGCCAACATTCACCTCTTGATAAAATCCATCTTGAAAGCTTAAAATGCTTTTATGATCTATTTTACTTTGACGATTAACAGAAACCTCCAACAAATTATATACATTTTTGGGGAGTTTGTTGTGGGCTAAATGCAAGACCTGAGCAGCCCGCATTTTTTGTGTGCTGCTCATGTCTTGGAAAAAAAGAAAAAATCTTGATCCTCCGTGTTGACTATCTGTGCCACAGAAACTATCCATGTTGACACTATTTTCCATTTATTCGTTTTTCTAACTCCAGTTGCTATTCTTCTTAGCATTAACCAAGTTGAAATTTCGTTTCTTTTACGCCATTCTTCATGTTCCTTTACTTTCGCCCTCTTCTCCATCCACGTCAGATTGCTGATCGTTATTTACTCATCGTGACTTTTCCTATTCTAAATCAGAGACGAATCCCAGCCGGAGAGTACGCTTCGCGACGTTTCCTTGGTAACACCTGCTTTATTATCGACCGGTATGAAATATTGGAGGGGAAAGAAGAGAAAGAGAGAGAGAGATGCTGAGAGAACTTGGAATTGCAGTTATACCATCGCTTATCCAACTTACTACTCTTTACATAATGCATCACTTAATCTTCGATCATCACACGAGGTTTGTTGCTGTTGACTACAACTGGTATACTATTATTTCCATTTAATGACACTAACGTGCAGTAATGTGTGTATATGTGTGTGTGCTCGTGCTTTGTTTTATCCATATTAGACTGACAGTGAGGAAAAGTAGGCGATATTGCGCAGGAGATCAAGCACTATCAGCCACCAACTTTGGTGGCTCTTTGAAACGTAATGAAAAACGTGCCAGACAGAATTGATTGCTCATCTCAAAATAGTGCTATGGGAAATCCTTTTAGACTGGAATTACATAACAGTTTTGTAATCCTTTTACCACTTCTATCTTTTTTAAACGACTGGTTGGTAATAGGGAATAAGTATGGTAACGGAGAAAAAATATATCATCCATATACCATAGATTTTATTTGCTGAAGTTTATAAGCATCCAATCGTGTTATCACGAAGGTTAGAATTAGTGAGCCTAAACTTCATACTTTGGCTTATCCAAATTCTTAATATCATGATTTCCCACGGGCTTGGAATTTTTAACATTAACGAATATCTAAAAGCAGTCTTGCTCCAGTCCGAAGAACAATACACTGTGTGACCATTGTTTGGAGGAGAGTTGGTTCGAATGTCGTCATGCTTCAAGGTGAATCTCATAGAGGTGGAAAGATTTTTATCATGAAAAATCAAGTTTATATCCTTCTAAAACAAGTCTATGAATACACAGTAAAGGATATTGAAAAACATTGTAGAATGCATAGAACATGTATTTAAAGAAGCCAAAGTGCAGGGAAGAGTTAGCGCAACTCTGAAATGCTTATTGGTCATCAGTTCTTAGTTATTTACATTGGAACACGACCTAAATATGAGATGTTCTCGTAATCCAACAGTTAATCAGAAGTTTTTCATAACAGAATCCTTAGCTATTTTTTTTATTGAAACTCTCAAACTCCGCAAATTCTAGTTTAACTATACGTTAATCAATTAGTACTTTTTATAATATTCTTCCAATTCTTCATTTTCGATTTTATTAAATAAATTTACTGATTCAGAATTTGAATAGAATCATGTATTTTTTTTTTATTTTGCCATCATTAAAAAAAAAAAAAAAAGCCGGGCTGGTTGAGGAAGGAAAACCCGAGAATTTCGTACTTCCTCCAAGCAGCTCAATTTTTCCTTTCAGTCAGAGAAAAAAAAAATTGAAAAGTATCGTCCGAAACCATCCACAATGACACTTTGCCGGTGGCTCTCTAGCATCGGAACACCCCCAGTTTTTTCGCTAGTTCCCCTTTAGTCTTTGAAAGACGATGGTAATTTCGTCTGGAGAAGGCCAGCAGAGACATTAGAATTTGTAGCCTATAATCAACCACTTCGTGGCGCCACAGTGCTCTAACAAGGGGCG
Organism: Typopeltis vanoorti; assembly: GCF_054136105.1. Taxonomy (NCBI): domain Eukaryota; kingdom Metazoa; phylum Arthropoda; class Arachnida; order Uropygi; family Thelyphonidae; genus Typopeltis; species Typopeltis vanoorti. Next base: position 146,394,729 of record NC_143549.1, read on the forward strand.
TCATTTAGTTTATTTGAAACTTGTTTTATATGGAAAACTTTTCTTCCAACAATTGCTTAGTAGCTTCGGGCACACTTCCAGACATTCGCGTCTTTATGAGGGCAAAAGCTTGTCTCGCAATCATCGTGTTCTCCCTCTGTCTATCTCTCTCTCTCTTCAAAGTATCTGTATTTCGCTGTCATTTTCATTGAAAATAGTACAGGCTGCTGATTTTCAAAAAAATGTACATTTTTATTGCATTCCAGTATACTCATCGATGTAATTATTGGCTAATAGCAAACTCCCAGATGGCAAAATGCATATAAACATCTGGGTATTCCATTACAAATATATGTATAGTGTATGTTTCCGTCTTATTTGTATTGAGTCAGATTATTTCCATGTGGATTCTTGCCTTTAGCTTCAGTCTTTGTAGTTTATGAGTGAAATATTTTCATTTAAAAAAAGACATTTATGTGCAAAAAAACATATCCTCAAAGACTTGTGAAACCTCATAAGTTTTAATCTTATTATTTATTTTACATTTTAATGTCTATGTAAATACTATGAAGATCAAAATGAACAAATGTATATTTTTATTATGCCATTAAATATTAATGAAATAATTATTTTATTTATTGATATCTTCTATCATTAATTTTCATTTGTGAATATGATATGCTTTTTGTTTCAAACTTAAATTTTGATATAAGAAAAACATTATTCATTTTGAGTTATATATTTATGAAATAAGTGAGTTGCGTTCATTGTCTGCATTCTCCTTGAGTTGGACACTTAATTCAATCCTATATTCTCATGAAAGAAGAAAAAACACTAAAGAACGTATAAAATATTTTCAGAATATAACTAAATTCACCAGAGGGATTTTATTATGCAAACTAATTCCAATAACTGTTGAAATTCTGTTGTATGATAAGCCTTTGAGAAGTTTTGTCCCAAAATGACTTGCTTTGTAAATGAAACCAAAAATGGAAATTGAGGTGAACGTATGACGTCACGTCACGTCCTCAATTCATCGTTGAAGGACTAACTGTTCTAAGTAATGTTTTGAGAGGATGAAAATTTTCTACTTCGCTTAATGCCTTGATGAGCACAGATGACCAATTCGGTCCATGGAAGAACATCTGTTGTTATGTTTGACAATTCTCATACATACTTTTCTTGACTGTTAATACAGTTCAGTGACGCAACAATTAAAAAAAGTTGAAAAGTAATCTCAACATAAATATGCATTGTAGATGGATTCTGTGACACATGTGCAACCGAACTTTCTTCAGGACAGTTAGGAAGAAACTCACAATGAATGGATAGCTTATTTCTAATCTTAAATTTGCTCAGTTTCATGCATGGAAAAGATTTCTTGGAAATGTGAACTGAAATAAATAGTCGGTACAATATATGTTTAAACACGTGCGTGTGCACGCGTTTAAATTGTTGGATTTTGTATAAATGGATTTTTTTAAAAAGCTATCTCAATATATTCTTGGGAGCCATATTAAAATTAACAGGCGTTACACTGCACATTCTGTAAGTTGGAATATAACATTTTAACAAACTCAGTAAGGACATCAAACTTCATATTTTAAGTAACTAAAATGGTTACTTACAAGCTATTAACAGCAGTAGTATTGTTCCTTCACTATTTAGTTTTTAGGGTAATTCCTTTGTCAGGTACCGGTTAGTATAATCGCGGAGAATGGGAGAAATTTTGATTACTTTGCTGACGATTCTAATATTGCACTCTTTTATTAAATATCTGATCTATTAAGGTAGAAACGAAGCACGCTTGCAGTTACGAAAACCAATTTAAGGTTATGAACGTTTGACTTATATATATCATTATCTTGCCATCAAGTCTCGCAGCTAGATAAAGGCAATGCGGAGCCTCTGTCAGTGCCCATTATATAAAAGATTTCAAGATTCTTGTTATATTGTAGCCCCGGCTACGAACTGTAGGATAGATAGTTTTAAACATGCGTTAATATAACTTGGCGGTGGACATACTGTGGCCCTAACTCATTATTGCATTTATTAGCTTAATCTGCATGGGCCTTGATAATGAGGCTAGTTCTAACCAGACGGACATAAGAATAGTAAGCCTTATGGAGTTAGCTATTCGTTAACAGCATTCGTTAGCAGAGTGAAATTGGCGAGATAGACCCAAGAATTAATGACCTAGCGGAAGGGGCGCCATTAATCGCTTCCATGTCGCTTAGCCCTTTCTCGATGTACACGCAGTTTAGGCTGTCAAGTAATTAACACTCTACAACACTCCCACGTGATGCAGCGGGGCACGAGGCGCAGTTACGTCAGTAGATTTCAGCTGCTGATGACCATAAGAATGCCAAGCCTTTATTAACTTTAATGGGGTAACCTCAGTTTATCTCCGTAAGACTTGCGTTGTGGTTGATGTACAACTGTTAAGACTTAACGTAATTTCTCGTTGGAATATTTATTCACTTCAACGAAGATCTAACGTGTGAAATTTTGCAACTTCTGCAGCTTCCACTACCATCTAGATTACCGTCTTGATGGCCGTATTCTCAGAGCTATTTCTTTATTGGGATAATAGAGTCATAATGTTTTATTTGTGCTTTTTTATTTCCATTAATTGTTTTTTTTTCTTTATTTGCTTTTGCTGTTGTAGGTTGCATTATTATAATGTCGGCCAAGTTATTATTCTCCATTAATATATTATTTCTTTTTGTATTCTGTCAGCAAATTCTGATTTGTCTTAGAAACAAGTGTCTTACCGTATTATGGTAATTTTTTATCCATTTTTGTAGATTTTTCTATATACTATTCATTCCACTTGAAAATTATAATTGCTGCATTAAGTGTTTTTAAGTTTATTTCGTTTTCTTCTAAAACAGTTAGGTTTTATGTATCACACCATAAAACTAAATTAATATATTATAAATATTAATACATCCCAGGATTTTTAACTCATGTTCTCAGGCACATGTAGTGAACCGATGCATATGTAATCAAAATAAGAAATAGAAGAATGGGATTAGGAATTAAAGTCAAACGTTTATTAAAAACTCTTTTAAAGAATCGGCTGTATTATTATCCTACAACTGTTTCCTTTCAGCGATTGGAGAGTTATTACCGAAGCTACTTACACATACAAACACCACTATTCATTGAACTCTGTTATGTTCAATACAGAGACACGCTCGACTACATATAAATAATATGAAACACAAGCCAGGAGTTCAATGTATGGCGGCTTACAGATCATAGTTATGCTTAATTTGAACCATTTAAATAGTCGTTTGATGATAATAATAACAATGATTATCTGAAAGTGTCTTCGTTACTTGTAAAACCAGTTCTGTTGTTATTTTTAAATTAAGAATGTCTTTTCTTGTAAATTGTTTTGTTGCTACTATTATGAGCAAACTAGCATAAACATTTACTTGAATCGCAACTAGCATTAGTCATTGTTGGAGAAGAACGCCATTTGATTTTCATGTATTGTTGTCTCAACCGAAACGCAACAATGGTAGCTAAACAGAAGACTGCACAAAGGACAAATTAGTAACTGTATACCAATACGAACGACACCTCGACCACAGAGGCTGTGCGTGAGGACACACATCACAGTCAAGTTAATGAGCCAATTAGGGGTGGTGTAAATAACATTTCTCAAAGGTGGGGATACGTAGAGTCCCCTTAGAGGGGGTTAATTAGGGATATTTAGAGAAAGGATTGCGTGCTGTTGAAGTTAGAGTACTTTAAACAACTTTAGAATCCTACTGGGAGAAGATCAAAATTAACTTTTTTTTCTTTCTTTCTCCCTCTTCCTCTCTCTCTCTCTCTCTCTCTCTTTACATATAGGCGTCAGACCGCCGAGGAGCGCGAGGCAGAACGGCAGGCCGCCAACCGTTTGATGATGTCTCTCCAGGCGGAGGTGGTGACCAAGTCAATCTACGACTCCACACGAGATTCCCTCTGTATTAGCAACGCATCGCTGCATGCATTACAGTCTCTCCAGCCGTGGGCCAACGAGAGTGCCGCTGCCGCCGCCGCCGCCGCCGCTGCGGCTGCCGCTGCAGCCGGTGTTCACCATCAACCCCCTGACAGACCGCCCGCCTATCTTGGACCGCCATCATTAGCGTCGCCGATCTGTTGAATAGCTTGTGTAACGACAAATTAGTGAGGAAACTGTATTGGTAAAAAAAAAAAAATAAAAAAAAGAAGGTGACAGCTGTGTCGACAACTGTGTTAATTAATAGGACGCATGCGTTGCTGTGGGACACCACACTATTACGGTTTAAGTTGCAGGTAAATATGTAGTAGGAATTCTACTCAGTTTCCAAATTACTGCCATTCACGTGTGTGTGTGTGAGAGAGAGAAAAGAATTTGTTACAATAATTTGTCACGTGATTCTTGTGATGTTTCAGAGCAACATGTGCATCCCCCCCGCGATGATCTCAATGATTGCGATGTGTTTTCATTGAGAATGTGACTTGAAGGTGCCTCAAGAAACAAGAAGTTAATATTTCTAATCCACAAAACTATTTATGTGGATACCTGCACAATAAATACAGGAACGAACTTTTTTTAAAATTTTGTTGTTGTTATTTTTCTTTGTTTGTTTGTTCAGACCGACTGAGTAGCCCTGAACAGTAAATAAAGTTATTTTCCTTTGTTAAACTTTCTAACAACTATGTAACATACTTCTGTCTGGTTGACTTCGCTAAATAAATCTCCCTTAGCAATGAAGATAGTCCTGTTTTTCTTTATTACATATTTGTGTGCTTATTATTCATTTCAGTTGATCAGAACTATTCCTAGCGTTATAGAGAGCATCAACATAATTGCACTCATACGTATCACCCTTCATCATCAATGCAATACATTAATAGCAACTGTGAAATTTTGCACGCACTTATACAGAGAGATACCACTTCATTGACTCTGATCTAGATATAAACTATTCATATATACCATTATTTAGATATCACTATTAACATCATTATTAAATGTTGATCAACAATTCATTCACCAGATCTGTTTAATCGAATGACAAATGACAACAATCAAGCAACAATAACACGATAACCAACAATATATGTAGTATCACTATGGCAAACAATAATGTGGGATATTACACTACATAAAGCTTTGTATCATTTGTTGAATTAGTTGCCTAGGGATGTTTCTACATTAGCGATGCATCCTACCTAATCGGAATCGAGGGCGGCGGATCCATGGAAGGGACAACTGTACTCCCCTAAGAATCAAAGTAAAATAAAATTCTGAATTATCAGCCACATAACAATCGTGAACAATCTCCATCGTGAAATTAAAAACTGATTATCAATAATGATGGTATGTTTATAAATAATAATTAATAAACATACATATATATAATAATATGTATCAGTATTTATCAGTCGTCATAATCTGTATTATATATAGCAGGGATAGTTAACATTTTTAAATCATTGGCCACATTGGAAATCAGTCGACCCTTGTGAATCACATTTTTTTTTTAAATTTCGAGTGTCAGTTGTTATTTTTTAATTGTTCGTGTATTTTTATAGTAAACCCTTTCTACGAAAAATATTGGAACTTGAACGGACAAGGCCTGGGAAAGAAGACAAAATTTATTTGTTATTTTTGAATGTTTTTAGATTACAGTTGGTAAAAAAACTTTGTTAAGAGCCGATGCTAGAAAACGGCGTTAGCGGTTCAAACAGACGATGAATAAACAGGATGATTATTTATGCGATGGATTTGAAACTGTACAGTCAATTGAACTGATTTCTACAAACATGGGAGCAATACTGTATTATTCCTGGGCAGATATTTGGGATTTGCAGAGAGAATAAGCAGTTATTTGGTTGGGGATGGAAGTCATCCTAGAGCAGAAAAGGAAGCCCAGATATTTTCGATGCTGTGGAGAGTTATAGATAATTTGTCTGTGCAAGAGACAATGAGAAATTTATAGCTGATGCCGGTATATGAAGGGAGACTTCCTCTTGTTTGAGGATGCGAGTAACCGAATGTAGGATTGATTGAGAAGGATTAAAATTTCCTCATATGGTTGTACCTCGCTAACGACATCGCAAACCTGCCACATTCGTTGTGTGAATTGCATCTCTGTTCATCAGCTTGTATGCCATGATTCAAATCCCACTTTAGCATTGATCTTTTTGTGATTCTCTTTAAATGAATTTTATCGCCCATTTTAAGATGACTGTCAGGCTTATTTGGGGAGCGATCCAGAGGTATTTTCAAACAGTTCCCTGTTTGGTCTTTAGATCAAAGTTACCAGGTGATGTAAGCTTTGCCGTACTCATTTAAAAATATATAAGGATAGTAAACTATTTTGGTACAGCCTGTACAAAAGATAAAATAACAGTATTAACAAGATCAACCGTTTTTTGGCTGAAATCCACTCGCATTTTGGTGTAAATTTTTTATGCTTATTTTTTAAAGGTTTATTATGCCGTTGTGCCTATTAATCAATTTCGACCTACACGTACTGGCCACTGAGTTAGAACCTTTAGGCAGATATGCGTAAGCGTGTATGAAAAATACTTGGCGCGTGCATCACCACGTGTTTCAATGAAAGCAGTAGTTGAGATTCTCCTGCTCTAAAGAATTTGAAATAAACCAAAACACACCTGAAATAAAATAAAGCAATTGATCTACATTTAATTATCATACTTCAAACTAAATACATTAAGAAAAAGGGAACTTTTAAAACCTTCATTTGTTTATATTCTCATTGAAAAAAAAAAAAAAACTAGATTGAAGAAGATAAAGGTGAGTAGTCTAGGAATATTATAAAACTGTCATCCAGTACTTTTTCGAACTGATAATGGTTATGGTCCAGTTCGTTGTATTCTGTACAAATCAAAAAGGACTTTGTATTCACATTGATCTATTTTACATTCATTATTCCTGATTGTTATGTTGCTCATTTGTTGCTTAATCAGCAACAAATATATAATGATGCATACTGCAAGCTAATTTCTGCAACACCTTGTTAACTCATCAACAAATAAATATCTTCAGAATTCCTATTGAAATTAGAACATAAAATGATTAACAGGGTTTAATAAATTAGTAACTTATCTCTTTCTCTTTATATATGAAAAGTTTATGAATAATATTGTAACCTATATTTTAAGTATGTATCATAATAGAACATTTCAGGTGGTTTAAAATATTTTTTATGTTTCAAAAATAATTAAAATACCTTTAAACTTTTCATGATAACAATGATTTTAACTGTATGGAGAAGGAGATGCGGTGATTGATTCATTCAATCCAATACCCTTGGAGGAGAGGAGAATAGTCGTTTTTAGGACTTCCAGGGTAACAATTAGCAATGCTGAACCGAGGAAGTAAACTGAGGTTCGGCTGTTGCTGTTATCCTGGGTGTGAGTTTTTGAGTTCGCTCCCTTAGGGTTTTTGCCTTAAGGGAGCACATTGAGTCTCCGGGGAAGGTGTTCTCCGGCACGGCCCGCTGAGGGGTTCTTGCCGGTGAATTATTTTCTTCGGAATTTGAGCGGTTCTGCTCAGTGGTCGGGGAGCCCGTCACTGAGTGGAACCAACGCTGGGATATGGACGGTCTTTCGCCCACTATGGAGTGGCCTAGAGATCGTCCGATTTTTTGAGATTTTACCCTTTACTTACTAATCAGGATAATGGATGGCAATGCTGTAGCCAGTGAAGTTCTAACTGAGGCTCGGCTATTGCTGTTACCCTCCTGCCACGATCAGAGCTTTAATTGCTCAATAACACCTTATCCCTACACTGTCCTCTACAGATAACGGGGAATATGAAAAGCATTCTTGCTTCGCCCCTTTAAGCCAGTCCTTATAAGGATTGAGAGATGGAGATGCGGTGATTGATTCATTCAATCCAATACCCTTGGAGGGTAATGGATGGCAATGCTGTAGCTAATGAAGTTCTAACTGAGGCTCGGCTATTGCTGTTACCCTCCTGCCATGACATGATCAGAGCTTTAATAGCCCAATAACACCTTATCCCTACACTGTCCTCTACAGATAAGGGGGAAGATGAAAATTTCATTTTCATCTTTCCCCCATTCTTGCTTCACCCCTTTAAGCCAGTCCTTATAAGGATATTGATCTGTTAATGCGATATGCGTTAATATACATCTACAAATGTGATTTGGTTTAAATATTTTCAGAATTCCTATTGAAATTATAACATAAAATGATTAACAGGGTTTATTAAATTAGTAAGTAATCTCTTTATATATATATATATATATATATATATATATATATATATATATATATATATATATATATATATATATATATATATATATATATATATATATATATATATATATATATATATATATATGGAGTTTGAGATTAGGCTGATGGGTCGATAGCTTTCAGGCACGTGTGGATCTTTACCTGGTTTATGCACTGGGACCACATCTGCGACTTTCCAATAGCTGGGGAAATAGTTAAATCGGAACATGGCGTTGATTATGGTGGTGAGATGTACGACAGCTCTTCGGGGGTAGCAGTTTAATTATTCTATTTGTTATTCCATCTGGGCCAGGGGCTTTTTTATTCTTTAGCTTCTTTAGAACTTCATAGATTTTCGCTGGTGAGGTGATTGCAGGTATGTTGTTGCAGATATCGGTGACTTTCAGTGCATGTCTGACATGGAGGTGGATTTTATAGACATGCTTGATATCCAAGTTGTCGTATGTAGGGCTACACTGTTTTTCTAGGTGCTTTGCTATTTCTTCAGCTTTTTCTGCGTCCGTGTGTACTAGTCAAATGTCTAACTTGAGTGGGGGAAGAGATTTGTTTTTGTTTCTGAGACTTCTTAATATATTCCAGATGGAGTGTTCGCCGGGTGATACAGAGGCTAGTTTGGCTTCCCATCTTTCGTTCCTGTGAGCTTTAAGTGCTTCTCTAACTTCATTGTTCAGTTTATTGAGGATCTTTTTGTCATGAGGTGCACGGGTGTTGTGGTACCTTTTCTTTGCTTTGTTTTTGTCCCTAATTAAATCCATGATGTCTTCGGGTAGTCGGTTTGGCTTAAGATTGGCTTTGGTAGAGGTGACAACCTTTATGGCTATGTTGATCTGCTGGGTCAGGCTTCTGACAGCATTTTCAATTTCTTTTATGGATCTGATGTGAGGGACAGGTCCAATGTGTTCCGATAGTACTTCTGGTAGTTTTTTCCATGAGATGAAGGAGTGGGGAGGAGGCAGCAGTTGTTCTTGCTTTCCTAGCTGGAGCAGGATTGGATTGTGATCGGATGTCAGCTCGTTTAAAGAGTCTAAGCTATACTGCAAGCTTAATATTTTGTAATATAGCAATGTTAAGTATGTCGGCTGTGCCATACATACTATGATGTGTTGGTTCTGCAGGGCCTGCCACCACTGCATAATTTGAACTGGAGTAGCCGTTTCTGTTGGTGGTTTTACTGTTCCATGCCGGGTGTTTCGCGTTTAGGTCACCGGCAATGATGACTTGATCTTTATTGCCCAGGACGGCATCCAGATCTAAATGTAGTAGATTCTTTGATGTAAGCTGCATAAAGTGTTAGTTTCCCAGCTGAGGTAGTGGGTACTACTATTCCTGTGAGCTCTAGATTTCTGGTTGAGGGGTTGGTTACAGAGTGGTGATCAATGTGGCTTTTTATGAAAATGGCAGTGCCACCTTCTCTACTGTAATATAATCTACTGTAGTGTAATAATTTTTATCTACTCAAGTTAATTATAATACCTTCAAATATAATATTTAAAGGTGTGTTCTATGTTTTTAGAATTTTGGAAAATATCTTGATTTTTTGAAGACATTAAATATTAATTTGAAAGTATGATTATAAGAGAAATAAAACAAATTGTAGTAAATATCGTTAAATATTAGCGAGTCTTCCATCAAATGTCGCAATTGATATAAGAAGAATTAATTGCCAAGCAGTTGTCTTTCGTGGTTGTGTAATATATTCACGTGATTCCCACTTCACGAGTAACACTACTTTTAATATCACACTCAAGATTGAACCAATAACTATGGCTTTGTATGCACGTTAAAAGTTTTTTTTACTAAAGTTTCAGATTGCACATACTGTTCATTGCTAATCCGTAACGGGAAGAAATAAACCTAACAGAATAACGTAACGAACTAGCCCTGACCTTTTGACCCCGCTAAGCAATAATTCAACCAATTATTCTGCCACAATCTTTCTGACAACTGTAATAGGTTAATGGATAGTAATGATCATAATAAGAAATAATGACGATTCTAATGATTAATAATCGTTATTATTATCATCTAATTTATCAAGTGTTTTCGAGATGTTTTTTCCCTTTTATATCCATTTCCTGACTTATTCCTTTATTGGCTTATGCTGCTGTTGACACCCATAGGATCATGATGATGATGACGTCAAATATTGGAGCATACAACTTTTTGGCCTCTTTCATCGTCATTTACACCGAGTTTAGAAGTTAACTTAGCCATGCTAAAATAAGAACGGGATAAAAAAATAATCGCCTTAGGCATTTAGGGTAACCTGCGTATACATTTGATTAATAATATATTCCGATTTAAATATTATTGAAGATTATGCAGATCTCTTTATATGAAATCGGATATAATCATATATTGATGTGGTATGCTAATTTGAGAATCATTTATAACTTTTCTTTAATTGTAGATGCCAGTATTCACTTGAGATGTTTTTTTTTTTTTTAATGACATTCGAACAATTTGTCGAAAATATTCTTACAGCTACAAAATGTAATAAATAAATTTCATTATTATTTTCTCTAAGATTTTTTTCTGTAACAAAACGGTATTTGCCTATTATTCCATGCTCTCTCTCTCTCTCTCTCTCCATTACAACTTTATACAGGAAGTCAAGTGTGCAAAAGTTTTCACTAGTGGATGATGGCATCAAAAAAAAAAAAATTTAATGGCAAAGTACCTACCGATTTTTTTTTTTTTTTATTTTTTTTATTGTAACGATGCCATCAAATCTTTCTTCCTTGATTGCCAATTTAAGCTTTGGAATTAAAAAAACATATACGATGCATTCAAACTTTATATTTTCTATGAACGTAATATTTACCCAATTATGAACTCACTGAATAAGGTTATTGGATCGGATTACTTTAAATGTCGGACAGAAATTATTTTCTTGCATTTTTAAGTGAGTTATGATAAATGCGTCACCAACTATTAAGATTTGTTTTTTGACAGTTCGAGATAGTTCAATTTCGGTTTAAATTAGATGATTAGCCTTCGTAGTGAAGAACAAGAAAACAAAGCAAGCGCCAAGAATTCCAATTCTTCCTTTGAAGGATCCAAATGCAGAAACATTCACGTTATGCACAAATGTCATTTTACTTCCTGGTCACTTACAAACAACAATATAGGCTACCTTGGCTCATCTGTGCTTCCGCCCCTCCCTCCCTCCCTCTCTCTCTCTCTCTCTCTCTCTCTCTCTCTCTCTCTCTCTCTCTCTCCTCTGTGTGTGTGTGTGTGTGTGTGTGTGTGTGTGTGTGTGTGTGTGTGTGTGTGTGTGTGTGTGTGTGTGTGTGTGTGTGTGTGTGTGTGTGTGTGTGTGTGTGTGTGTGTTCTTTGGCAAGAAAATCTTAAGTAACCAAAAAATTCCGGTCCTGGTTCTGATGGGATACATAATTTATAATTACCATCCAATGGAAGCAAATCTATTCATCCCATTCAAGAAAAAAAAAAAAGAGATAAAGCTATTGATTCTTTTTTCTCCTTTCAGTTCTCTGTAAAGTAAAGGGGTTCTTAAAAGTCAACTTCTTTACCTGTGGATGTCTACTAGTTAATCAATGTCCACCGATATGGATTCAGCAGGTTTAGATCTCCTAGCCTTTCACCATCCTCTAAACACCGTGCGATTAAAAGTGAAACGTCCATAGTCAAACTTTACATTTCCATTGCATATGATGATCGGGTCTTGAATAGAGGCTACTCGGCAAGCAGCCATTTTATAATCGCATTGCGCCCTCTCTGGTTTATTATCCTGTTTTATTCTGTTCAATTCGTGTCATACTTTCAATTTCTTCACGGATGGCACTTCTGGGCACTGTCCTGTCACCCACCCTTTTTACCCTATACATAAAAGACCTCATTCTGACCTCAAATCTCGGTGTCCTTAGTTTTGCTGTGGTTGTTAACTCCCCCGCCCTCTCATTTGACGAACGTGTTCAGACAACCCAACTTTAAGCTCATCCATAAACAACGTCTTAAATACTGATCCTCATACCATTCTTCACTGGGACGAGAGAAACCTAATCACTTTCAGTATTACTTTTGTTCAACGGTTATCTTCATTGCCAATAACATTGAAGGGGACTTAATAATGCCCTGCTTTTCAGACAAGATCAGGTTTCTCTTCTTCTTCTTCAGGAGACATTTAGAATTAACCTTTCTTGGTACAAAACAAAACAAAAAAAATCACATCCATAACCTTCTCAGCTTCCAGAAAACTCGATGCCTTTTCTACTCAAATGTCACTTTTTTGTTCTTGTCTAGCTACGAATTATTACGTGAAAATTTCAAATTCTTCTGCTTTAATGCTGTTCTCAGATTTGGAATGGTGCACCAAAAACGTATAAAAATTCTCCAGTTTTATATATTTTCTACAAGCACTTCCAAGATCGCTTTCCACTGAACTCACATCAATATTTCTTCAATATTATCAAATATTACATGAGATATTTCCACATAACATCATTTCGCAGTCCAATTGCAAACCCACCGAACTTCCTCATGAAAGAAGTACTCTACCATTGGGGACAGACAAGGATCAGATCAAAATCAAGACAAGATCAATGACCGCAATCACTGGTTATTCAGAAAAGAAGATTAATAGGTTCTCACTCCCTTAACCTGCTCTCATAAAGCGACAATGTGGTATAAGTTTTGGGTGAGTGTGTATATATGTGTATCGAGGGGATTGACATTGAAAGAATGATAAAAAAAAAATAAGAAAATTCTTTTTTTTTTTTTACCATTATGTCACGAATGACGTCACCTTTTTATCATTCGCTTGGGTTACTTCCGCATCACTTTCTAAAATATGAATTCATTATTCATTCTGGAAACAAACTCTTTCCAACATATTTCTTGCTAATTCCTAATGAAAAACCAACAAGACTGTTTGAATGTCAGATTCCTATCGAAATAGAGAAATGTTCCATAAACGAGTTTACTCTCGATAGAGACGTGATATTTCGATGTTTACATTGATACTCAATTACCCAAAGAATTGCTTTAATTATGAATTTCAATTTATATTAAGAATTCTCGTTTTCTTTTATTAAATCCATAATTTATCATTCATGTATTATTTCATCATAAGCGACTGTTTTAGGCGAGGAAAAGACATCCATTGGTATCAATATATTGATTCCTGCTTCCGCTTAAAAATTTAAATTTGAATTAAAAAAAAAAACTCAAGAATGGATGAACTTAATAGGAAAAATGAAAAGGAAAGATAGTTGCCCAATTTTAACTTGGACTAAATCGCACATTGTGTCACTATGCTAGTTCCGCACGCAGTGGAGTTTCTCTTCAGCGCTAGCGATTTGGATCGCCCATCAAGATGTTAATCGTGCCCGATGAAATGAAACTGCATTTGTCTTCTCATTTTTCGAAAGTTCTACAGATTAAACTGGTATGGAGCCCGAAATGAGTTCAGCATTTAAGATTTTCTGGTCTTTACAACCAAATTATTCTTACTAAGATTCCACTCAGGGTGATGTGGTTTGCGTTTCCAGCTTTCTGTGAGTGAAATGTTTACAAAATAATGATAATAATAATAAGAAGAAAAAGAACTTTTCATATTGAATTCGACAGAAAATCGCAATAAATAGAGTGATGACAAAGATCGATGACAATACCCGTATAACGCTGGCGTCTGTCTGTATGGTACATGCAAGTCATGAAAAAAAATTATATTATATAAAATTGTATATTAAGTAAATACACTTTAGAAAATAAATACCGTTTCTCTATCAGGAAACACAATACCACAATAACAACGATGTACTATTTTCTCGCCAGAGAAGAATACAAAAACCAACCAAAGTGATCAATAAACTCACCGATTGATGAATTGTGAGCACCACCGCAAGCGAGAGGTTTGAAAACGGCATTAAAGTGTATCAATATACAGCAATTTCTATTCTTGACCTTTCCATGGTCTTAATTATCATCTGTATCTACAGACTACCACTAAAAGACAATTCGTATTCAAAATTTACCATCATTTCAGTTTTCCTGCTTGATTGTTGTTTTGTTCTACGGAACGAAAAAAAAAAAAAATTAAGAAAAGGGCGACTGTTACTAAGTCAATTACAAAACGTTCGCCATTCTGTAAATGAAGGTGATATGTTAAATATTAATCTCACCTCCAACTAAGATTATAATCACATGTTCTAATTTCATCGAAATTAAGTAACTATTTTCTGTCTTTAATAAAAAATAATCCCAAAACAGAGTTCATCTTCTTTGGCTTATTCTTCGCTAGATGTCACTGCTAAAATTACTGATTATGCGACTAAAAATCTAACGTCAATATGAATCGGTGCTATATTTCCACGGGTGAGTTTTAATTCGCTCAAGATAAGAATGGGAAGCTGATCCATAACTGATCTGTTATTTGCTCTGATTAAATATCCCATTGGGATAATCTATTGTAAATCATTTCGTAAAAATTTATGTTCCGTCCAGTGAATTTGATCAAGTAACCTACATTAAACTTAACCTCAAGTGATGATTGATTTTTATCCTCCCCCCCCCGATCTAAATTGCAAGGTCATTTAAGTAAATAATCACGTGCAGTGGCGTACCCAGAATCTTGGGTACCTGGGGCTGTATTTTTTTGGCCCCCTCTCCTAGAAAAAAACACATTTGTTTTAAGTTAAGGGGGGTAGTAAATCCCGTATTATTTTATAGCCGGGTACGAAATTCGGAGATCGAAATCCATCTGGGTAGTGACCTCTCCTCATAATGAAAAACAGTAATACATCTCCTAGGAGCTGCGTTTTACATTATGAGAATATATTAAGGATAGCGACGGATCTTGCTCCACCTTTGCTCCGAGTTGCCCTAGTGTTGTACTACCCAAGTGATGACTTACGCTTGGACTCGCCGATAGTTCTTCGGCATGAAACTCTTAGATTTCGATGGATTTCGATCTCCGAGTTTCGTACCCGGCTGTAAAATAATACGGGATTTACTATCCCCTTAACTTAATTTATGTCGCCGGAAAAATAGCCTCTTGGCTCTTTAACATCTGTTTTAACTTTCAACACACATTTTATTTTACATTCTGCGGCATTTAACATTTACGTAATGTTCAATAACTTTGTCAAAGTTTATCTTGCTGGCATAATTATTTTCTATAGAAAGAATGGATAAATTATTTAGTTTCTCTTCTGTCATATTGGATCACAGGTAACATTTTATTAATTTTAATTTAGAAAAAATTCTTTCAAAAAGAAGCCACTGATGCACAAATAGTTTTAAAAAAAATCTTAAACATAGTGAAATAGATATAGTTGCAGCATTATCCCTGGCTACGGCATAGGTTGATGTCAAGTGTGTCCTCTTCTAATTTCTTCAGAATATCAGAAGTAACATCATTTGCATGTTTTCCTGAGATATAAAAAAAAAAAAAAAACCTAAGAATGACTCCCTTACTTTAACTTTTCCATTTTCGATGTGCACGTATCTGATAACTTCAAACATTTGATCCACGTGAAATACATCAGGAGTACTGTTGAAAAGGATCTCGTAATATTTAGCCTTTTTTATGTCCACCAATATTTTGTCTTCTACATGGTTTCCTAATAAATTTCTGAATTCCTTTTGAATTCTGGGAGATAAGTATGAGCTATATCTCCTATTATGCAAAGCAGAATGTTCAGTTCTTAAATGTTCTTTTAGAACAGAGTCATAATGAGATAGAAACTGAATTAACTCCAAAAATTTCCTTTATTTGTCGCTGACAAATCTTCTCTATGACCACGAAGAGAAAGATTTTGATGAGCTAAATAGAGTATTCCATCCAAAGCTCTCTTGAAGAGAGCTTTGGATGGAACATTCTTCATTTTTGTCTTTTCCTTAATAATTTGATCTCGAGTAACTTGATCTATAGTCTTATTTAATTTTAACCTTGTTGCTAAAGTTTTCCACATCTCTAAGCAATTAAGATGTTCTTCCGAAGTTTCATGTTGCGAAATCTTTGGATTTAATTTCTACCATTTATTAAAACCATTCACAAAACTCGATACTCTAGTTGTATCAGCGTAGGCAAATAAACGGCAACAAAAACAGTATAATTTTTTTGCTGTCTGAGAATAAACCATCCAAGTCCTAAGAACATTTGGTAGTTCTTTATAAAACCATGAGTTTGTAAGTTGGCGACGATCTCCTTTAATTCCTATTCCAGATCTATCTGTTGCATCAAAAGGTCCATCTTTATTTTGAAATACTTCACTTCCTTGCTTAATAATATCAATTTTAATTTCATTTTGTACTGGGATTGACCAAGCAGCAACATCGCAGAATATTTCATTTGTATTTGTCCATTCCATTTCCTTACTATTGACGTTCTTTACTTGTTGTTCTGTTGCATCTGTCGTACTGAGTTCAATATTCTTTTCATCATCAATATTTTTCTTATCCTGCTGGACTATTTGTTCCAAAGTATCTTCCATTTCTTGCGTTCTTCCGCCACTATTTCTCCTATTTCATTTGCTATGGTTGAAACTGATGTCGCTGGCATTACGTATTTTATAATAGCGCCCGACATATTTGTAACAGCTTCTTCTTTCGTTTTTTTTTAAATTTTTCTTCTTTGACATCCACTTGGTCTTTGTCGTTTCATGTTCCTATATGTTTTTAAATAGGATTTGATTAGTGTTTGACTAGTATAGATTATATCGATCAGAAGCAAATCAACAAATAATAGTCGAAAAAAAGTTTTAAATTTGTACTTTTAAAAACTGTACTTAAGACTGTATCTGCAATGTAGTACAAACACAAAAATACTTCTTCCAAGTTTGTTTATAATCGGCCTATTTTCAACACACAATATTTTATCACCGACACAAAAACACGAATGTGTACACTTATATGTTTGGATAAATAATGTGTGATTTTACTATGAAATTATTCCGCTGGTCTTCGCCTTGCTTTGATTGGCTTTAAAACAATAAAATTTGAAATTTTAAAATAGTCAAGTTTGTTGGTTGTTTTCAATCACGTTCACATGTGTTTCTGTCTTAATGCCACACCACTTCACCCCACTAACTGTAAATAGAATGTTATACGCCCTCCAACTTTGACGTTGCAATAATACAAAAATAACTAAAATGCTCTCATTTTGATTTGAATTCGAATTAGCTATCTACATAGCGTATATGTATGTCGTATTTAGCACCAAATTTTTAAAAAAAGGTATTTACAAATATCAATAATATTAAATAATTTTTAAGAACTGAAAATGATACAAAAATTTTAATACAAATATCTGGTGAATAGTAATGATATTCCATGCTCTTGGTCCCCATTCAGCTTGGTGCCCGGGACGGATCTCCTCCTCCCCCTAACGACCTCCATCTGGGCGTCACTGATCACGTGTTAATTTCTTCCTTTCACTACCTGTGTGTATGCGTGTGTGGTCGCATACCTAAAGGTCACATGCGCTCTTGCTGTGACATTTACCACATTACGGATAGGAATGGAGAAGGACTTCGTTCGCTCAATATCAAGTACGAAAAAAAATAAAAAAATAAATCTAAGCATCTGAGACAACGAACTACACAAAAGGCTTCTACGTTGCTCGAGCTCAGAGCTGCACTTAAATCGCTCAATAATTAACTGGTATCGTTGGATGGACATGAGTGCATTAGTGAATTACGTCATTTCGAGACATCACACAGAGAGAGAGAGAGAGAGAAAGAGAGAAGAAGTTATAATGTTATTAGGTAACCGCTACACTATACTAAACCACCCATAAAAGGTTTGGCATTTTGCCCGAGTCAGTCAACTGCATTTATTCGCACCTGGGCCATTGTGATAAAAATTAAAACAACACTCTAGAAAACCACTTCAGAAACGAACTTTTCCAAGTCTCAAAGCTGTATATTAACCCTCCCTATTCTCGAAGCTGCCTAAAAACGATTGTTTCCATTCTGAGAGCCCACAAAAGTTACCTTGGTCGTCCCGTCTTACGTTCCATCGTGGGCGCCATGTTGACCTACGGATTACTATTATTATCCACGTGCCGTGCAGTCTTGAGCTAGACATACACAAAATGCCTTTCAAGTACGTGAATATGCGCTCCGAACACCTAGTGATCATTGCAGTTTACCGATTACTATGCACACTAATCAGAAGCCTTGTGTTTTCTTTGACGATTGTAATCTGATAGTTGGGGACGAAGAAGAGGCTGTCGTTAAGCTTAGAGGATTCTCTATGTTTACAGGGAACATCCTGTTTACGTGCTATTCTAATGGTCAACTGTTTCTCAAGGTGACTAACCATTGAAGAGGGATGTTCCACACGAAATGTGGTTGTAAAATTGTTCTTGCAAATTTCTGTGGTGTCGGTAAGTAATGTGGCTGTGATTAGACACAATCTCCTTCAAGGTCCTTGTTGCGAATAGGGAAAAAAACTCTTAAAAAAAGCGGCATTACAAGTAACCTGTGTGTACAAAGGAAGACCTGCATTCCATCACAGCGTTTTCCATCAACCTCTGTCATCAACAACCTCTTATTTTATTTTATTTTTTTTTTTTTGCATCTGTTCTTCATGTCTGGTAAACTTTTCATGCAGCATAGCTATGAGCACGTCTCAAATCATTTATAGATTCATTTGAAACAAACGACCATTGTTATTTGTTTTCTCACACTTCGGTAGAGTTGTTAAGATTTAAACAAGGTCTTTGTTACCTTATAAACATATAATGGAGCCAGGGCGAATGCTGGTCTTGATATTCACGTTTGCTCTTGTTATCATTCAGGGAGTGAGAGGTGTGATTTAAGTCTGATTAGTGGAATAATGAATTAATGACCATTTAAAACTATATATTTAGAAATTTATGTACATTTAATCATACAAATACAACATTTATTTTATAAATGATATTCCATCTTTTTCAATTTAGCTACTTGAATACAAATTCTACCCTCCGGTTCTTCTTCTTCTTTATGAACTGGTCAATAACATCGTCATAAAAAGTTGGTTGTAACTTAATTTTCCCAAGCAACACGCACACTTGTAAAGGCTGGCTGAAGCTCACTGGCTAGAGCTACGTTGACTGCGGATGGCCTGTGTTTAAGCAATAGAGTGAGACGACGTGAAATGGCTATACGCGCGCATGAAATCACAGTGCTGCTGCGAGGACTTGGAAGCTCCTAGAATAGAACAAGCCGAGGTAGCTTTGACTAGAGCTACCTACCTTGGCTCTGGTCAAAGCATCGGCCTTCGATACACAACGCAAAGCTCAATTATTGCCGCGCAAGCTTAAGACGTCTTCTGTCTACAAAAATAAAAGCCTAAGTGGAATGCTTATAAATGCATGCGTTTATTAACAAATAAATATTACTTCTTTCTCAATTAACGAGTTTGCGCAGCACGCATAACAAGCATGGAGAATTCGCCTCTGAATGGAACACACTGCAAGATTCGTGTTTAGAGGATGTATGATTTCTGAACATGACAAACGAATCTGTTAAGTAATTCCTGCAGTAAATACAGAATATTATCATCTTTTGCAGTGTGCAGTATAGGTTTTGTTTTGTAATTTGCTCAGCGAGCGCATAGGCTATATTTCATTGCTACTATATTATTCATGAATGACATAATGCGTGCCTAATTTTCGTAATATTTATCAGATTTATTTTTAAGTATTTCCAGATCTACCTCTGATCATACACATTTCGATTACAGATGAGAAATAACAAAAGTATAAGCATTGATTTCACTAAATGAATATTAATTAATGTTCATATTATCCAAAGATATTGAATATCTTTGAATAATATGAAGTGACATAAAACATTAATTTTTATGATATAGCTAATACCAAAATTTGAACCCGATCCAAGATAAACGATAATTTCTGCGTTAACGAAATCACAGAACATTAATTATCATTCATACGTCAGATGTCCATAATAAAAGCCACAAAATATTTTGAAAAAAAGAAATCATAGTTTGCTCAATCAAGATGCATATTAAACTGATAATAAACTGATGGCATCACATGTGTATAATCAGTACCATCATATGACTGACTTCGGTTTGAACAGGCCATAAGGTTTTGAACAACTAAACGAACATGTATTAAGTTTTATATTAAAAAAACACATAAATTTTCAAAATTCACAAGGGAATATGCACACAATTAATAGACATAATGGCCTTAATTTCCTCTATGTCCGTTCTAAATCTAACCTAAATCCTTTAGAAGTAGTCCCTTGCACCTTACAAAATTTACAAAGTCATATTCCATCATAACTAAAAATATTTCTGCGCCCCATTCAAAATAAGAATACAAACTATTTTTAATTGTGAAGAGACAAACAAATAATATATGATACATTAATTTTGAAAGTAAAAAAAAAATGTTTGTTAAAAGTGCAATATATATATTTGTTGTGAAATATGGTTATACTGAAATGCAGACTTTGGCATTCTAGTATAAGAGAGTAAAAATATTCAGACGATTTATACGATAAAAGGGCGTGAAAAGCGAACTACTTGAACGTGAAGGGATGAATTTTTCAAAATCTTTCACTTGAAGTCAAGTGAAATATATCAATTTCGAGTTTATTTTAAAAGGAAACGTCATCTTAGGTTCAGATATACACGTTTCAAAAACTGAAGTTACTCAGAGAGGAGACTGCCCAAGCGAAAATCACTGCATTAAGAAGTATCCACTGCAATCTTTCAGAAAATTTCAATATTCTACTACCTTTGCACATAAAGTCAATGCTTGAGGGGTAAAATGGGACGTTTTAATCTATAAGCATCACTGGCTGCAACCAGGACATTAGTCTCCTGGTGTAGGGAAAGTCGCTAATGGTATAGAAATATTCAATATTAGAAGGCGAAATGATTAAAAAGGGATCAACATCGTTATAAGAGTGAACAGGAATTCGGATAGGGAGATGTGCAATTTCTTCTCTTCCACATCTTCTCTTCCGGCTTAATGAATGATTTTAGAAAGGGAAGCCAGTTGGAATTATGGACATTAAAGCCACTTCATTGACTAGCTGAATTAGAGATGGTCAAACTCCATGGAGAGGAAGGTGAAACGTGTAGAGAGGTTTTCGGAGATTGGAGATCGGTAAATACAGCATAACAAACAGACACTGGGAGGATGAGATTAAAGAAATGGATGGAATTCAGTGCCATAGAAAAGCTCAAGATAAGAGTTGAATGGAAGACTTTGAGAGAGGCCTTCATCCATCGGCCTCTGTCCACTGATGGATGTAAGGCCTCCCTCAAAGTCTTCCATTCAACTCTTATCTTGAGCTTTTCTATGGCACTGAATTTCATTATTGAAATACAGTAATGAATGTGACTAAATGAGGGACACCAGCCAGAAAGAGATCAAAAGCGATGGATTCTAAATTAGTTATTTTCTGGCAAGCACTTTCAGATCTCGCAAAGTCAAACGCACCATCCCTATTGCCAAAGGAATGGTAACAGAATATCTGTGGACAGGCATTGTCTCCTCGTCTGGAACTTTATATCGAGCAACTAAAGATATGAGGTTAGCGTATGGTGTTTGTTTGTTTGTTCTTCTACTCAGTCTACCGTTTAGCAAGAGGATCATGTATGTTAATTACAGGCTATTATTACAAAGACAAGTTTCTATACCTAGTGACTACTTTCTTTCTTCATCTAGCGATTACTCTTCCGGTGGAGGATTAAAATGATTGCCTCCCGTCACTGGCTCTCAAGCGAAGTGATATTTTGATCTTCATGTAAAATGGTGGCTATTATTGTACAGTATTTAGACTTGTTTTTAGCATGTTCGTTGATATGAAAATAGACTCACGAATATACGGTGAGATCAATTTCCGAGATAGCAACGATACTTATTCATTTACTACATTAATACAGTATTTTTGGTGTGTCTTTTTACTAAAGTGCTTCAAAATGTTTCTGTTATTTACTAAACAGGAAAGTTGAGTTGGTAGGCTTTATCTAAGTTGTTAGGTAATGATGCGTTTTACTACCTCACACAACGTAATTAATTTTCGAAGTCTAAGATAAAACTTGTGACATTAATGCAGTACATCGAACATGAAAGCTTTTTAACTCCATATCATGGAACGCAATATTATCAAACATAATATTAATGGTATGGAAACGAACATTTTCCCCATTACCATTAAAAAAGAATATGCATCATATCTTCTCTATTAATATGGTAATCGCTAACTTTAATAGTATTCCATTAAGCTGTGAACTCAATGGAAGCGAAAGGGCCTCACAATTATGAGTGAGAAGCCGAAAAAAATTATACTTCACTGACTCGTATGCTGTGTTTATTATGTTTATTACAAAACGATGTATAAAACTGAGTTTTATTAATTTAAATTGACACCACTATCACTTTTCAGTAAATATCAATTTTATGAGACTCTTTTTCTTTATGCTTATACCTGTTGAACTAACTGCTTTCAATTTATTTTATTCTAATCTTTCCTTCCTTGATCTTCCATCTTAAATGTCTTCTTTATCTTTTTCGAATCTGAATTGTCATCTTTCTTTTTAAGCATCTTAAGAGAGTATCATTTTTCAAGATCCGAGTTCCACTAAACTTTAAAAATGGGAAAATAAATTATATTTCTAAATAAAACTGCAACACTTAAGATATTTTTATTAAACTGAACTGGCTTTATAACAATGTACTAATTTAAATGAAGCTCACTTAAAAATTTCGATGAAAATGAGTGTATCAGACGACAAAAAAAAATACAGCAGCAGAAATATTATTGCTTATACGTATAAACAATTTGTGTCACATTTCAGTGAATTGTTAGCTTTAAATGACAAATTTTGATAACTGTTAAATAAATTCATTTGTTTTAATAATATGTGCACCTGCACCACTTGTCTGATTATTTAATTTGGTGAATTTTTATTAAATAATAAATAATAATAAACCATGGCTGCAGCGGCGTCATTAATGAAAACGATCATTACTTGCTTAAAAATAACTGAAGATAAAAACGGTTCATATATTTATGTATATGTGTTTAATTTAATTTATTTAAAAGAATATATTTCTCTTTACAAAATGGTAGTCCACCAAACAAGGTATATCGTTTTAATATGGTTTTTTAAATATATTTTTTTAAATAGTAGAGTTCATTTTCAAATTGCTCTCTCTCAGCCACCATAAATATGTCCATAGACTTTATAGATTTTTGTAATCAATATTTTATACTTTATTATTATTATTATTATTATTATTATTATTATTATTAAGAGAGACCTCCAGGGAGTCAGACTTATCGAGGTAGGCCACATACTATATACACCAGCTATCATACTTATTCTCGAATTCATTCACGCTGCTTGCACTCACAACATCCAATGGCAATCCATTCTAATCACGCACCACGTGATTAGAATGGACCACGAGAGAAAAATCTAGCCCACACCCCCTCTTAGCGGCATTCATTCTCAGTTTCAAAGGATTCCCTTTCCCCACCCTACATAAATTGAAAAATTCCATCAACTGAAATCCTATATGTCCCGTTCAAAAGTTGATGCAATTTTTCAATTTATGTAGGGCAGGGAAGTCTCAATCATATCACCATTCTTTCTCCTGTTCGCTAGTGTCTGAAGTCTACAAATTCTCAGTCTGTTTTCATAATCAGTATTCCGCAATCCTGATATCATTTTAACACTCTCCTTTGTACTCTCTCCAATATATCAGGATCACAACGGAAACCAGGAGACCAGTTCTGCGCACAATAGTCCAACTGAAGTCTTATCAAGGTCTTGTAAAGAAGCAAAATGACATCCTTATCTTTACATGTTAAAGTTCTTTTCAGCATTAATTCTCTTTTGTGAGTTGCATTTGCAATCTTTGCTACCTGGTCCCTGAACTTCAACTTCATATCTACTAACTCTCTAAGATCCCTAGCCTGATGAGTTTCCTCTAGCATAATCCGCAAATATGATACGACATTGCTATCTAATCAAGCCAAAGTGAATGACTTTACATTTACTGACATTGAACTGATACCCATTTTCCTATGCCCACAATTTCCAGCCTATTCAAACCATTCTGCAAGTACTGCATATCAGCAGCACTCCTGATTACCTTACCTATCTTTTCATCATCCATCAAATACCTGTATGTCGCCTGTCAAATCCTTCACAATATCATCAATGTACAGATTGAATAACAGTGGACCAAGCACTGATCCTTGTGGTGACCACTGGTTACCTTAAATCTCACAGACTCACAACCCCCTTATACCACGATGTTAATGCAATAGCACAAGTAAATGTTAATTTTACCTCCAAAAAGTGAACGGTCATTCCATTTAATGAAACAGTTGCAGTTTCTTCATACCTTATCGTCTATAGGATTGTCTACATGGATGAACATGTAAACTGTTTACCATCAATTATTATCAGGCAGCATAATATTTCATCAATTTTTGCTATTGCCGTTGAAGCGGAACTTCAACTTTCCTGATTGCTGAGACAAATTCATTTAGTAAATATGCAAGAAGATTCGAATGTCTTTCTTTTAACATCTCACAAATGTGCTCATTGAGACTTGTAATGTGATTTTAATATCTAGACCAAGAACATGCATCGTTTTGTCATAAACATTCTGCAAACATGCAATGAGATGCCTGATATTGATAATGATGCATGCTGATCCTAGACAAAAGTTAACAACAGCTTTTACTCATCGGCAAAACAGAGAACTATGGGTTATGTTCTTCAGTTATACAAAGAAGTCTAGATCAGCTGCTGGAAAATAGGATTTCATTTTATAGTCCTGGAAAGATCTCCATCTTGGTTGCAAACATTGGGATTCGAAATACATTTTCAAACCTCAACGAATTCCAAGAATTTTAGTCAAGAAGTATAGATTACTGATTGACTTGGATTTTGGTTGAAACTTGTCTTGGAAATTTAGAAATATTCTGCAGAATGCAACTTCGAGATTTAATCTCCAATATTTTTGGTTTGATTGAAAAACTTTCAGTCCTCTTTTAAATTTATATAACTTGTTATGTTATTATGGTTAAAAGTTACATTGTGTAACTGTGATCCATCCGGGATACTTAGCTTCACAAACAAAAGATTTTTTGTTTGTTTTTTTATATACTGTTTCATTTTGTTTTTGCAATGTATTGCTTTTCATTTTCATACTTGATATTTCTTTATATATTCATTTTTTTAATGTTTTTATATTCGTATTTTCGTATTTTATAAATTAATTTCTTAGGTGTCATTTTTTGTACGCGGAAGAGTACGAATTACAAGAATGTTATTACAAATCAAAAACCAATGGATCAAAATATCTCATCGATCACCTCCGCTGGTGAATAATGCGTTTTTGTAGCCGGAAAATGTTATAGTTTGTTCCGCATTGTTTAATAAGTTCGATCGTCCAAAGGTGTTGTTAACATATACCTAAATATTCTAGTTTCCTCAAACTTCATTAAGGAAATGATTCGATCTCCTAAATTTTAATTGCTAAAATTTTACTATTTCCTCATATTTATTACGAATGTTTTGCAAAAGTAATAATAAAACAGATGTGTATATGATTACACATTATTTTCTAATAAAGTTCTATTACTTCAATAATATTTTAATTATGTTACCCGCTTGAGTAATGTTTCTTGTCATATATTGGTAGTTTATCTGTTTTATTTTCAGGTGCGAAGCTATTAACGTTTACTACTGGTGATTAATTCCCATTTATAGAACCTCGTTTCTTGTAGTTAAACTGGATGGAGAATTTTTTTTTTGCCTTTTTTCGTCTTTGTTGTTATTAAATTTGCCCAAAAGGCCTTATGTTTAACCCTAGTTAATAGTGAATCATAAAATATTTGTTGACTTGTAGTGTTATTAGACCGATAAAACTAGCGCCAGAATAATCAAGTTTCAAGAAGAAGAAGAAGAAGGAGGAAACATCCTGCTTTAGAGCATTGCAGTATTATGTGTAGAGATTATATTAAATCAACAGAAAAGTACAATCAATACTTAATTTGAGTATTAATATCGACTTCTTTTTTAATATCTTAATCTTTGATATGATTGTATGTAAACCATTCCAGCCCACGACCTATAATGCCGTAATAATTTCTAATTTTTCTGCAGATTTTCAATGCTTTTTTAGTAATATTTATACTAAAACTTGTTAATTATTTTAATTTAAACAAATTATTTAATTATAGCTTAATATATTTTATTTTAGTTTTATTTTATTACATAACATTTTGACACCAACTTCTTTTAAATATGTAAATAATATAATTAATAGACACTTCTTTTTCATAAGTACCGTGAGATGCGGCGCTTGATTCGTTCAATCTAATACCCTTGGAGGGTAATGGATGGCAATGCTGTAGCCAATAAAGTTTCTAACTGAAGCTCGGCTATTGCTGTTACCCTGCTGACATGATCAGAGCTTTAATAGCTCAATAACACCTTATCCCTACACTGTCCTCTACAGATAACGAGGAATATGAAAAGCATTGCTTCGCCCCTTTAAGCCAGTCCTTATAAGGACTTCATAAGTATTAGTAAAGTTTAAATAAAAGCTTTACTTAGAAGATATGAATTTTTATTTGTATGTATTATGTATTATTTATGCGAAAATATTTGGTCTAAATCTAAATGTAGTTTTTTCTTTATTATGTCTTTCAATTTCTAAATGTAGTTTTTTCTTTATTATGTCTTTCAATTTCTAAATGTAGTTTTTTCTTTATTATGTCTTTCAATAATGCTTGGAACTTTCATGGAACACTCAGTACTATCTACTATAATTCTCAAATTCAGCTTTATTTCTCTTCAGCAATCTGAAAACACACGAAACAGATCAACTCTAAGTGAAACAGCACTTACTGTCCAGATAAGTAATGTATATGGTTTTAGTTAAATTTCGATGGCATAGTTAGAAAGTGAGTGTCGAGAATTCTGTCATCCAAGGATTGCACCTGATACAGCAATAGATCAAGACCAAAGAATGGCTTATGTTGAATGAGTAATGAATTTTCAGTTATGTAATTTTACTAAGTTTGAAATAGAATGGCCATAATTAAAAAAAAGTTTACAAAAAAATCTCTACTGTGGATAGTTAAAAATATAAATGAATAAATAAAATGCGAAAAATAAAATAAACCAAGTTATTATTGACAATTATTCCAGTTGAAATATCATTAAAACTTGTCTAAGAAACAATTTTATAGGTTCTTTTTATAGCTAAATGTAATTTGAGTTAGTTCCGTATAGATTAACATTAGTTATTATAAATATTCTTTGTCACTTAAGTACTTTTGTGATAGAAAAAAAGGGGGAGGGAAGGAAGGAGAGTGTGTAAATACACATGCCGTCTGTTGTCCTAAATCGGGAGTTTAATTACATTTTATGATGTTGTTATTAATGATGTTTAGTGAGATACGTTCTTATTGCAAGAACCAGTTGGTTAGCAAGAAAGCGGAACATATATAAAATATATCTATAAAGACTCCACAGGGAGCATTAAAATCTTGCACGTAAAAGTATTAAACTGCTTTGCGTAAGAGCTGCCAAATAATTCTTTGACGTTAGAACCTATTAAGAGTAACAATAAATGCGATATCCTCTCATATACAAATACAAAAAAAAAAGGAACAGAGAAACGATTATCTGGAATGGGGGGAAAGGAGATGGGGGAACATAGAATGCGTACATTAACGAACCAGTCTCTAAATAACGCTGTGGAATAGGGTGGAGCAACTAGCCCGAGTACCTGTGGGAAATAAGGACTGAAGTGCCATCTACGAGTGAAGCTACGGCTCACTGGTTCTTCAGTCAACTGTGACTCGTGTTTCTGTACACAGTGAAGTGGGGATTGTTCCCTCGCCACATATTTGCATATCATCTCACGGTAATTGGGGCCGGTTAAATAATTGTGGCTAACATACCCTGTCAGAAGAGGTGCCTCTATGACTGGGCACTTGTTAAATTGTCTAACTACCACAAATGGATAGATTGAACAGACACTTTACCTCGTAGCTGATTAAATTGGACCACTGTGATAAACCAGCGGGTTCACAGGCAGTCAGTTCCGAAATAAATGAAGTGCAGCTACACACAAACACCAATACCTCTATATCAGTTGCGTTGTTCGTAGAGGAAATACAGCAACTGTTTATCATGTAGAAAGATAGACTTATTCGATTAGTTTCTTAAGATTTTTAGATTTTATCCTTTTTAGATTTTATTATCACTTCTATTGAATGCC
Source organism: Typopeltis vanoorti (assembly GCF_054136105.1). Classification (NCBI taxonomy): domain Eukaryota; kingdom Metazoa; phylum Arthropoda; class Arachnida; order Uropygi; family Thelyphonidae; genus Typopeltis; species Typopeltis vanoorti. Next base: position 146,423,257 of record NC_143549.1, read on the forward strand.
AGTTACATTCAACTTCCGTAATAGAAATTATTTGGATTGAAATCAATCAGTAGCAAACTCCACTATACAATAGATTAGCTAACTGCAGTGTATATCGCCTATTTTTATTAAGTACTACTTTTATTTATTTATTTTGATCCCTTAGCTTGGGCCTGGATGCGGCGGGGCCCTTTACAGCGTCGAGGGTTTCTATTGCTTATAACCGCAACCGCTTTATGAGGATAAAGTGGTTGGCCCTATGCTTCCCGGTGTATCCTATGTCTGTAGAAGCGTTGCGTTCTCAAGGCCGGTTTGCCTGCTTGCGGGAGAAAAAATCCCAGCAAGCAGGCAAAAATCTCCCCAAAAATTGAACTAAGATTAGTTCTTAGCTTCTACACACACTATTTATTGTCATTTGAAGTATAACGTTTTGTCTTATTTTACGCTTAGAATGAATGGATATAAAGAAAAAGTGATATTTCTGGACAGATTTCAGCAGAAATTCTAAATACCAAATTTCATCAAAATCAGTTCGTCCAAAGCGGAGAAATTACAAGAGACGGACGGCTGATGAAATAAATCGAATACGTTTTCACAAAACACTTTTTCACGAACAGTTTGAAAGAATGTTTGTGACAAAATTCTTAAATAAGTATTAGATTTATATATTATTAATATTAATTATATTAAAATATATAATTAATAATAATAATAATATATAATACATAATAATAATATATAATATTAATAATATTATTTATTATTATTTAGTTAGAAAAAGGAGATCTATTCCTTCGAGAAATCACAGAAGAAAAAATGTGATTTTATTTTTTAAATAGTAATAACGTATAATTCAATGTTGTTTCAAAATGATAGGATGAATGGATTTGAACACACGCGCATGCGCACACAAACGTAGATAAAAAATGATTGGCCATTCTAATCGTATGTAGGTATTCATGTTCTTAGTTCAAAAACAGTTTAATTTTTATGACGATTCGTAAAAATTAAACTGTATAATCAAAAAGCTCTCACAAAGTTGCTTCCCATACTTCCTAGGCTAAGAAAACTATACGATTGTTTTCAACAGGCTTAAAACTTACAGTGATTCAACCTGTCTATCTGGCTTTGTTTGTAGTATTAGATCTATTTATCGGGTTTTGGGAAGTTTGGGATATTGATTGGGACTGCGGCAATGGATTTGAGGCGACGAAGTCAGTATATCATTACATGTTAACGGCTTATGTCGTTATTCATCAAATTCTTTAACAATTGTCGATAAATAGTTTTGCAACTGCCATGCTTTGTATATGTATATTGTATAGGTATCAATGTAAAACAAAAACCTAATTTGATCATGATGAAATAACTCACTTTAGAAGAAAACTTAAAAAATTTGTAAACCATAGATGATATGGTTTTTTGTGTTACTTTTACCTCGTTTTTTTTTTTTTTTTTTTTTTTAGATCTTCCTTCTTGCTGTTTCAATCTCTCTTAAAAGCTTACCAGTTCAGTATCACTGATACAGAGGCATAGTAGCCCTCGTTAAATAAATCTGTTCATGAAATACCCTAGAGTGGACATTATTAATAGCTAAGATGATCGGAGCAATCATCAGTATAACATTGTATACAACAAAGAAGCCATTGTCATGGAAACAATCTCTACTTGTTTAACAGAAGCCAAATCTTTTTTTTTTTCCTTTTTACCCGTTATCGAGAACCTTCAGCTCAAACACTTTAACCTTAAGTTTAATTAAGTCGAAGAGTGATAAGATCGGGTTAAGTGGAATTTGGTATAGAGCCCGGTATGAAAGTAATAGGAACTTAACCTTTAATAGTCCAAATGGGACACGCTACACATACAACATACACACCACCGGCCACGCGATGTTGATTACATTTGTTTTTGACTTTTACATACAAATTATCAGTGAGAATCTGGTTGAACATTTGGCCTCGCGCAACTATGGGTGGTATGACTTCGATGTGGTAGACCAGGTCAGAGGAGAAAACCTCCGGAGTGTTGCAAACTTGTGTATTTAAAAGCGATGACATGACAGGGTTGTTTAATTTAGATACAGACCACACAGACGCTTATCATATTCGTTTTAGTCTCAGTCTGGGGGTGATGGTTAAGTTGTCTTAAATGGCGATGGCTTTGGAACCTTTAAGATTGAGAGAAGTTCGGAAATCAAATATTAACATAAACTCGAGCATAAATGTTTTCTTTGTGTTGATCTTTACATCTACTTAAGGCATTGAAAGAGGGGAATGTTTTAGCATATTATAACATATTAAGAAAGGAATAAAAATCAATTACTAATAATTCGTATATGGGTTAAGGGGTGGGATTATATCACTAGTGTTATTCGGTCTCTCTCTCTCTCTCTCTCTTTCTCTCTCTCTCTCTCTCTGTGTGTGTGTGTGTGTGTGTGTGTGTGTGTGTGTGTGTGTGTGTGTGTGTGTGTGTGTGTGTGTGTGTGTGTGTGTGTGTGTGTGTGTGTGTGTGTGTGTGTGTGTGTGTGTGTGTGTGTTAGACAAGAAATCATATTCCTGTTTTAATTATATTCTTTTCGCGTGAGGTATCTTCGCTCGCAAATTTTGTTTCACGTAATTAAATCCCTTCAGGTGCTAAATGCTGCATAAAAAGATACCGATTACACTGTATTTCGAGATGGAAAACATGTGATATAAATGAATTTTGGAAACGTTTGTTGTTGGATAATATGGACGAACAAAGACACACCTAAAGCAAGAACTATGGCAACCTTCCTACTTGTCAGAGTTAAAAGACAACATATCCTCTTCCGGTAGGAGTACATGTGAAATAAAGTCAAGATATTGTAGGAGAATGACCACAATTTTTCAAAGAGCATTAAAGTTAATTGGTGAGGTCAATAGCTGACTGACCCTAATGATTCAATCTAGTATGGAGATCGCTGTTTAAACAATGATCAGTCCATACTGGCTTAAGCCATACAAAGGAAAATACGAAATGTGAGATAATCTAGTTATAAATTATTTCCAATATAAATGAGAGACTACAGTAGTCAGAGGAGTCCAAATTTGCATTCTTTTGTTCACAATGCTACTGGAATCCTTCATATCATTCACCTCATTGCAGAAGACAGAATACTGGTATAAGGAAGTTTACTCATGATGAACTGAGCCTAACTGATATCTTTGAGGAAATATCCAGTGTTGTTATGTATTTTTCATGTCACAAATATCCTGCATTGTTATGGTGACTTTGTTCATGATGATAATGGATCCGATCTCTTCTGCTGTGAGTTGAGGAGCGTCATATTGCAATCATCCTTCTTCTCCAGTCACCGTCCGTTCTCAAATAACAACTCTACGAGGAATGTGTAGGATATACTAGAACGTAGTATACAGGCATGAAGTTCTCTACGTTCGCTGAAAAATTCAGAGGCATTATCGTTAATTGTTGGTAAGTAAGAAAAGTCTTCAGATATCCCAAGATATAGAATTTCATCTCTTTTCTTCTTATTTCTTTTGTTTCTTCCATTGTTTTTGTACTTACCAACAATTAGTTGGTGGGAGGGGGGGAGCTTCATGTTACGTCCAGATTGTACATTATATATTTTTGATGCCATTCAAGGGAGAATTTTTTTTTTTAATAGAACCCATTATAAAGGCTATTGCGAGGGATTGACACGGAAGAGTAGTTTGTTTAGTTTCTCCCTACCCCATAAATCTGAGTAACAGTACTGGTATTTCTAGAAGTACTGTCAAGTTTGTAACAACCGGAGGTTTATTGTGTAATATTAACAAAGTTAGTGGGAAAATAAATTCTTTAGCAGTTCAACTACAGAAGACGCAACTTCTCTGGGTATCAAACACCGTAAATATGCATAAACTTACAGATGTTTGTATTTATTCCGAAAAGAACTTTCATAAATCAGATTCTTACAGCTATTACATACTTCGAAAACTATTTCTGTTCACTATTCGCACCGTAACCACTATTGTTTTCCTTTTTATTATCTCTTGATTTCAATGACACTTTAAGGCTAGTCGACAAACGTCATCTCCGTAATGAAAGCAGCAGATGCTTCATCTCGTGATGCCACCGTATCTTTTTCAACGGGAAGACAAAGAAAGTAACCTACACCTTCCACACCCCAATCTTAATAAGCAGTTAGGAACAGGCACTTCCGTGTGTGTTTGCAAGTCTCTGGGTTGCTATTTGGTGTCGTTAAGTACAATTAACGTGGTGCGCCAAGAGATTGTTGCCGTGACAAGTACTGGAGTGTACATGTGTTTCACTGCGGAGGGGGAAAAAAGAATAAGTGTGCGTTGGTGTGGGGTCGATTGACAAAACTCTACGGACGCCACATAATTTCTGGGTAGAGTGCAATAATATGCTAAGGGTGTGTTGACCCTTGGTATTAGTGAGGTCGGCACTTGGATTTACTTTACTTGTAATTGGAACCGTACTGGCCCCACGATGTCACTGTTTCTTTATTTCCAACCTGCCGCCTGTCCTGCATATTAGTTGTCTGGAAAGCAAGTAGTAAAAATAAAGCTACCCGCCTGCAGACCTTCCGTAAGTTGTCGGAAATGCCTCCACCTGATTCAAAATGGCTGTTTACAGGAAGCAGTTCCCAGAAGACACTGAGTTTATTGAACAATGATACGTATTGACGGATTTGTTAAGATACCGACTCATCTTAGCAGTTAAAGGTTTCGGACTCATAAATTTTTCCCCTTTTTCTTATGTGGGGAACTTTTGTTGGAGTATAGACGAATTTGCGTGATCAGAAAGACCCAGACTAATTGCATCAAGTTATGGTTGTCAGTCCTTTTCGGCTTCTTTTAATTAAAGAAGCGGGAGATGACTAAATTTTTTGGCTTCTTGTTTTACTATTCTCAAATGATCTGATTTGGTTTACTTCTGAAAATGTTTATGATTAACTTGGAAAGAAAAGAAAAAAAAAACACTCATATTCTTAAAGCTTGTTCATATTCTTAAAAACGTAATTTTACATATTCCGGAACTGTATAATACACATTCCTAGAATTACAGGAATTTCTTTATCATGATTTCATAATTATATTGATACAAACCAAAGCTTGTAAGACATCTTTTCTTTCGCACACGTTTTTCCTCGTTAATTTCTTTTAATTATGACAAAAAAATTAAAACAAGTAAATAGAATTCTGTCCAAAAATGAATGATAATAATTTATTTTTCAATAAAAATTTAATAATAAATGCATTTAAAAAAATCGAACAAATAGCTACTTAAGAATGTGACATTAAAAACATTTAAACTAGTAACAAATTACACAAGTTCCAGACAAGAAGGAATTTGGAGAACATCGGGGTTCGCTATAAGCTCTACAAAGAGAAGTAAAATGTGCTTACCTGTTTTCAGAAAAATTCTGCGATCATAGCACAATTACATCGACAGATAATATTTAATACATCCTGCGGTAGTTAGGTGAGTTGCTGTATGTATAATAATCTTAAAACAGTGTTCATCCACTGCGTAGAAAATGTTTACATATTAGATAAGTATCCAACTCATTTATACCTTTTAACTTTCCTGCGCTTTGTAGGACTGTGTTGGCAATCATCATTCAGCTGCGTTAATGAAGGCTGGTGTGGATGGCACCACTCCCATTTTGTATGCTTAATATACTTGGGAAAAGTAGTCCAACACTGGGTGATGAATATGAAACTGGAAATTCCGTATCTATTTACCTAGAGGTGAGGGTTAAGATTTATATAGGATGTCGGTAGTTGTGGCAGTTAAATGAAATAAAGAGGCAGTTTGCATGTTGAAATGGGGAACATCACCCACCTGTTGTGTACTATCACAATATGAATAAAACTGCTTAAACAAATTAATTAAAAAAAAAAAGAAATGGGGATAGGAAATTCATGAGATAACCTCTCAAGGATTATCTTTTTCGTACATGTGTTTTCTATTCTATACAAATGTAATTTATTTTTCTATTATTTATTCTTCTCTTTCCAGTTATATAAAAATCTTTCAATCACGTCTATGAGTCCAAGAGCTGCAGTTGTCAATCATCATAAGAGAAGTCTCAATTGTAACTCTAGCACTTAACATGTGCTAGAGTTACATGTTAAGTGCTTGCACATGTAACTTTGTAACTCTAGCATAATTTTAGTCTCATTTTAGTGTTTAAATTGATGTAACATTAAATTTTCAGTTATTTAATATACTATTTACAAATATACAAGAGTTCCCACTCACAAGAAAAACACTGGAAGTATTTATTCATTACTTTTAGCAGATTTTGCTAAAACTCTTCAAAAATAGGAAAATCTGTAGCTGATGAATGTTTCAATTTTTCTTTTGTCAAAAGGAGTCCATTCATCAAGGGCGTTTGTAGTTGATTTCTTATTTTATTCTTATTTATTGTCACTGCTGTAAACATTCTTTCAGTTGCTGCTGATGAATAAGGGAGACACAGTACAGCTTTAACTGATGTTGTTAAATTAGTAAGCATTTGTTCTCCTATAGCATTTTTCATTTCAAAAACTTTATTCAAATAAACCATGACCTTTTTTCAATGCTTCTACAGTCTTCAATAGTTGCCATTCTCTATCAAGCTCTTCATAACGCCTCTAGATATAAATTTTCTATGTCTAAAATCTGGCCATTGTCGACTGGATTAACCATTTCAATTTGGTCCAAATTACGCTGTGCATTAATAAAAAGTGGTTACTCATATTAAAACATTTATTTTTTCCACTTGTTATAATGATCTTATAAAGCGTGAGAAGTGTTTGAATAGCGAAGAATATATTTTCATTGGCTAATGCCGTTCAGATTACGTGAGTATGGGATCAGGGAGAAAGAGGTTAGCGAACAGTGAGAGGGAGGGGAAAGAGAAATCATGCTTGTGTCACTGAATGTGCCATATGGGGGAGGTGGGAGAAGAGAAAAATATTAAACTCATATGTCTAACTCTCATGTCGTTGCTATTCGGAAGGAAGAACGTACTAGAACACAAAAAAATTTATAGAATGGTGGTCAATCTGCTAAAAATGGATAAACGGATTTCAACAAATTTGGAAGCAAGTACATCTTAAGTTCTTAAAAGAACTGGGAGATGGGCTGAGTCCTTGACTCTTTATTCCGTCATCTGAATGTCCCGTCATCTGAATGAAGAAAATCTGTGTAGATGGGATGTTATTGAGTTAAAGGCTCTAGTCATGGCTGGGTAATGGCAAAAGCCAAGCCTCAGTTAAAACTTCATTGACTACATTGCCATTTGTTATCCTGGAAGTTTAGTGAACTCGTAATTTACTTTAAAGACTATTATAAATAATAAAAGGTGTATTACTAAAATTCAAATATTAATTAAAAAATTTTAATATAATAAAATATTTTAAAAAATAATTTGAATATATAATTTTAATTTACATTTTATATGAAATCCTTAATTCTTTTAAATAAATTAAATTTTATTGTACACATTTTATAATCTCTCCAAGTTTGACCTTGGCGCCCTCTTACATCAGGTATAGTAATCTGACTTTTCACTGAAAAGTAGCTAGTCGTACTTCACAAAATAAAAAAATTTAAAAAAGTTACAGAACCCTGTCCTAAGCCATATCAATTTAGTGAGACCACCTTAGGTTTCGCACCTGTAGGAAGCCTCTCACTGAAAAAAAAAAAAAAAACCTTTATGACCAATTTGGAAGAGTATTTTTTTCCTGGTTCTCACATTTTAAGATTGCTATACAAAAGTACAGAAAGCCAATCAAAATGATGAACATAAAACAGAGGGAAAAAAATGGACTGAAGAAAACAAATTTAGAGAATTATCAGCCCATTTTCTAGTATGTTCCTTCCACTAGCATGGAGAAGAAGCTAACTGCGACATGTGGCAAAAGCCGGCAGAGCGTGACCCACCCATTTAGAAGATAATATCATTCATCGCTTACGAAACATGGAGTCAAGCCAAGGACGCAAGATGTGCGGCAATGAAACGGGTCATAACACACACTACATATAAGCACGGTGCTTTTAAAGTTAATTGGAGAATAAAGTGGTCATATCTCTAGAGAAATTGTCAGGTCATCTACGTAATAGAACAGTAGGCAATCGACGTTATGCATTCCGATCTGCCTGCTTCATTACCGCACGATAGTAATTAATTAGGAGAGAGAGTTATGCTTTATCAGCCGCCAACGGTTAAGTACGGCAAACAGCCGGGTGAAATGTCCTGGCGATAAAACAGGCGTCTGTTTCAGTTTGGATGAAGCTGTACAGAAAACAAAAAAGAAATACATACGCGAGGTATGTCTAAAGTGTTGCGTGACGAAATGAATAATAACAATATATATATTAGAAAGTTTGACTCATTTGTTATTCCCCTTCAAAATCTGGGTCTTGGATGCTGTACACTTATGATGCAACGTTGGTACTCTTTTGGAAATTATTTTCCAACTAATTTGTGTTCTTGTGTGCAATTTCTTCATTATGTGAGTTTGACCGTGTATGTCACTTTAGTTTTGTAAAACAAAGCAATCTCTACTAGATGGATCATATGAATATAGTGAGTATTCTGTTGTATAAGTATTTTTGGCACAATGTATGTGTGTCTGTGTGTTTGCAATCGCACACCATCCTCATAAAGTAGCACTCAATATTCGTAAACAAAAAGCCACTCAAATATCCCAGGAATGGACAGAGCCTAATCCATATTTACAAAATTTAATCTGAATATTTTTATTCCGATAACGTTTTTTGCCTCTACATAAGATCAAACACCTTTATACTGGCTGTAAATTTAAAACAATTCATTACGATAGAAGACATAATATCAGTAGATGAGATAGTTATCGCTAGGCGGTGCTGGTCCTTCAGCACCGCCTAGCGATAATCTTCCCGTAGCCTAAGTAGAAGAAACACTCGTTAACGACTATACGTATAAATCTAAAAGAAATATGAAACTTAAACCTCTGTTACGGATTTGATTAATAAAATGATAAGTACAGAATTGATATGGATCGATAACCTTCCATTGTAATTTGATAGTACTCAGTTGTTTATCCTTTGCTATAATAAATATTTATCGCCCTATTTATGCTATCACCATTACAAAGTCACTTCTAATTGTTAAGGAAACCATAGTAACCAAACTCATTTTGGCATCTCATAATGAATTTCAATTGTTATCAGTCACGTGTCCTAGTGCTTTGTATTGTGGAGCGTTTAGCCATGATTTTTATAAACTATTTTCTGATTCAACTCTAATGAAAGACATTTCTTTAATACAAGTTCAGAACTCTGTTTAAAAAAATAAAAAAAAGCATTAAAAAAAAAGATCGTACATAGATCGTAAAACAAAGTTTATGATGAAATTATGTTTATTTTTCCGTTTAGGGAAGGACAAAATAAACTGTTTCTTTAGAGCCTTTTTTAACCCTTACTTAGCGTGTTATAGTAATAAATTAGAAGCTTTTTTTTGCGTTACTTATTATGGAAAAAGCGAGGTGATGTCTTCCCATTCAAACTACTGGTAACAGTAGTTTTCGTCGGTGTAGCAGATGGTGTCAGCGCTCAGACCGTGTGTACATACGCCTCCATTCTGACACAATCCAGACAGCCTTGGCAGCTAATTTAATAAAGACCCCATTTTATCAGAGTCGATCGTTACATTTTTGTAGTTAGTCAATGAATGTATGTGATCCGAGAGGTTTGGATGTGGAAAATTATTAGTTTGTTGTCTATCGAAAGTGCTCATAGGGAAGATACTTTTAAATAAAACGAAGACATCAGCTAAGAATTATGAACTTTAGAGTGAGTGAGCGAAGTAATTTAATAAAGCTTATTGTGTTACCTGGATGAGATTCGTTTGGTGCAAACTAAACCTGCCTCGTGACACTTGGCCCGCAGAAAGTTTCCGAGTCGGTGAACGTAATGAAAATTAAATGGTGAGAAACGAACTGCCATAACATTTAGTCTGAGATACGAGTGCTCGTATGGGTGTGTTTAAAATATTAACACAATGCTTAATGGCGTTGTAAACAGGTACGGATATTCTCTGTCAACCTTGACATGCCTAACAGTTTCGTCTAATTGGGCACCGCAACAAATGGATCCGCTACGTTTAATAGATTTTCTCAAATGCATCACTTTTGCGACAATGAGAACACATACGCGATATTTGAAATCATTTTCTAATTATTACTCTTCCTATTTCATATATATATATATAAAAAATTCTGATAGTTCTACCATTTTTCACTAGATGGCTGTAGTTGTAATTAGTAGTGACCTTCTATACAGGTTACCTAACTGGAATCACCGATTTAGCGTGTGACCCTGCCAGCTGCTGTGTTTTGTTTCTTTATCTTTGATACTCATTTAATGACAATAAAACTCATGTTTCCTACGGTATCATTTACTTTTGATAAACATCAGAAATCCATATCTATGATTAACCATATCCGGAAAAGATAACCATCTCTTTCAAGGCAAGTAACTCCGATCAACTAAGAACTCGTTTTTTTTTTTGCACTTTTTTTCATATTAGTGATTGTTAGGATTCTGTTTGACTGTTTCTAAACTATAATTTTAACAGTAGAATAACAATTCAAATTACATACAGATTAAAGAATGCGTATTGAGCAATAACGTGATTATTTTGTTTCAACATATATTTGTGTATTTCTTCCCCCCCCCCAACACCTGTAAAGGTATTTATTATTTCTAACCACATCCTTTAATACGTGTTATTATTTAAAGTTGAGCCTTTGTTCTGAAGAAATGTAGTTCATTTCTAAAAGTAGAATTTTCGACTACCTGTCTGAGATAACGAACAAAGAACTGTAGAACATGCGTTGGTCTCACCCAGAGGGTGATTTTATAGCACAAAATAACGTTCGGATGCTATGTCAATAATTATTTTTCCGTATTTTTGAATAATCTTGCCGGGTTATGATGCAGAGTGACTTTTTTTTTTTTTTTTTTTGTATCCTTGTGACCCAAAAAAATTTTCAAAGAAAAATATTCAGCACACTCTAGCATCAGTTGATTCAATGATTAAACTATTTCTTCAATGTATTTCATTTAATACAATAAAATGCGATTAGTTAGTCTTGAAATAAAAGTAGCAGAGTTACTTAAAATTGCTGAAGAATTCGGTCCCAGAACTGACTGATTTTCGCTTTCAGTCATTTCTGACCATAGGTGGCCTTGTAGGCTTTGCCCACAAAGTATTCCTAGCGAGATTTTTTCAGAGTAGTTCACCATGCTCCCCCCCTTCCGTTTTATCCGGACTCGGGACCGGCATATGGCTGGGACGTATTCATGAGTGTAATCCATGCGTTGCGTGTTCGCGGAGGTTTGCCTGTTCTGAGGGACACAAAAACCCGAGTTTCCGAGTTTAAAAAAAAAATGCTACCTTGTATGAGACCGGCTAACTCACCTTTAGTCGAAAGAGACCAGATAAAGGTTCCTCACGCCACTGACGGGAATCGAACCGGTTCCCAGGAGAGGTCCGTTTTGTTACTGTGGTATAATCGATTCTTGGTGCGTGCGTGCGTGCGTGTGTGTGTGTTAATGGGAGGGGGGAATTCTTTGCCCGAAATTGATATCGATAAACTATTAATTATTTCAACATCCGGTTTAAGATATTCACTGCTTTATGGGTTGGTTGTATTTTGCTTATATTTTACAAGTAATTTTAAAGGCTGGAAAGAATTCATTTGAAATGAGGCAAAACGTCATATCTGGCCTCGGGATACATCATTGCAGCTTTCAACGGGTCCTTAATGGTTTAAACCCACATAAACTCAAATTACGTGATTTTCTTCTTATAAAAGAAGGGACTAACAACCATTTTTGCTTCTTTTTTTTTGGTAAAATTTTCAACTTTTTAGGTCTTTGACCTTCTCGTTTAACCCTTTGAGCACTTCAAAGTGACATTCGTCCACAACCGACCATTACCTAAGAAAAAAAATGAGCGTGTACACCCTCCTTAGAAATTCATTCACAACGAAGAACGCATTTTAGTGAAAGACTCATTCATTGTACTGTACGGCACTCACCCACCTAAATATCCGCCCCGAGCAATCCACTTAACCCCGGTAATCGACCTACAATCTAGGCAGCATGTTGTCATTGTGAGTGACAGTTTATTATGCCGAATTATAATTTCGAACATTCTCATCAAAAAAAAAAAAAAAAACGTTTCGTAGAAATACATAAGTTACTTATTTCGAGAAATTATTAAGAAAAGTAGGACAGCCGAAGAGGACATCCAACTTAAGTAACTATGAAAAGTTCCGACAGGTGTCCGTTTCTGTTTGGCTAAAAATCCATTGCTGTATATTATAATGTTGATTTCCTTCCTAAAACCATATTTTAGTGCACGGTAATGAAAACTCACTTTTTTTTTTTTTTTTTTTGGTATTTTATTCCAGGCTGTCTTCTGCTAAGATTGACTCATAATTGAACAAGTTTATTATTATTATTATTTTTTTTTTTTAAGTATATACATTTAAGTATATTTTAAGAAATTTTCTTTGTGTAACTTGAACATTATTTGAGAGAAAAATGAACAAATATTCCCACAATTTGCTCTTCATCCCCCACAGAAAATCTTTTAGATACATTTTGGCAAGAGTGCATATCACCCATTAGTTTTACTTTATCCGTCCATGATAACTGTGGCTGGACAGATTTTGATGAAATTTGTGCGCTCGTTACTGTGTTCTTATGATAAAGAATGTGCAAAAAATGCCGTTGCTTTTTCGTCCATCGAATTTCTGTTCAATGGACAAAATGGATGCCTACTAAAGATGCGATGAGGAATCTGCATGCTATGCGGTCTACTTTCCTTTTCTCTCCAGATGTGTCAAGATTATTGTTACAGTAAAATGCCCTTTTCATTACAGTTATGCAGCTTTTGGGATGAAGAGGTAGCCTACATTCCATCTCAAGTCAGATGCATACCTCTGTATGGTGGGGAAGTGAACTTGAACAAATCTGGCTATGTTGTCTGGCGAACTTCTCTCTTGGTAGAGCCTCCCATGGCAGACAGGCATCCCTAAGGCCACCGTGCATCGCAAATGCCAAAGAAGGCATTTGCGATGATAAAATAGAAACATGAAAAGAAAGAGGTACTATCAAGAAAAACTGGAACTTGTAAAGAAAGAAATAGCAATATCACCTTGATATTGATAACTTCAGGATATTTATTACTGATTGATTGGAAGAGTGGGGAGAGGATTTTTGCAAGAATTAAAGGATAATTTGAGAGGAGAGAATTTGTTGCGAAGCCAACGATAACAAGTTTAATGATATAGACAGCGTGATAGTTGCCAAAAGGAAAATCTCCTGGAACCGATGGAACATCAGGGATTGTGGAGAGCAGGTGGGAACGAAGTAGTAAATATATTAACTGAAATTTATTAACAGACTTGGAAAAAATATACTGGCCTAGAAATTGAAAAAACATAAATATTCATCCCTACCTTAAAAAGTCCCAAACGGACAGTGTCGGAGTGGGAAAAGGGATGAGGAAGTGTTGTATATTGTCGCCCTATCTTTTTAATATGCATAGCCAATATATTATGAAAATAGCTGAATTCGATTAAAAACACCAGCAGGAATTAAGATTGGTTGCAGAAAAATAAGATATGCAGCTGACCTAATGAAGATCTAAACAGGTTGATTCTGTTCGTTAAGAAGAAAAGTAAAAACGTCAGACTTAAGCTTATCTTTTATAAAATAGAGATGGATGAAAGTTATGATTTACTGGAAACCAAAATAAGAAGTGACGGTCAATGCGAAGATGAAATTAAAAGAAAGATAAAAGGATAGTTATTGGGAGAAAAAGCAATGTTAAACTTGACAAAACATATGGAAAATAGAGATCTCAGTAAGGCCAGAAAAGTTAGAATTATTAAAGAAATGGTATTTTCCATTAGTGATACATGGATGCGAAAGCTAGATCATTAAGAAAAATGAAAGAAGATGGATTTATCATTTGAATTATGGATATGGAGAGGAATATTAAGAATCCGATGGACCTGCAAGAATAACTAATACTAAGTTTTAAAGAATATAAAGAGAGAAATAGAAGAAATCAAGTAACACGAAGACCTATATATGCACACAAGATCACCAAGAGTCAAAAACGATTGGATGGCTCCTAGCAACAAACAACAACTGAGAATGTTGATCCTGTTCCGATCAGAGAATCTTACTATTTCTGCTTCCTTTGTGTTCGGTTGTTCGAACTTGCAGCAGAAGTCTTATAACTAAGCCGGTTTTCGGATTGAAATCCGAATTTTTAGAGAACGAGAAAAATCTTATGTTCCGTTGAGATCGGTCAGCTCATTTTTAGTTGAAATATGCGTAGAAATATTCCTTGCGCCCGAGATTGGGACTCGAACTTTGGTCTTTCCAAACAAAAGGCAACGGAACCACTGAAGAAATTGGTGAAGAATTTAAGGCATTTCTCTCATGGTTCATTATCCAAATGTATGCAATGATTTCGTGGAAATAATAGGTCAAAAACGCAGCGCTCAAGCTGGATTAGGTTGGTTGGAGTTATCTAAAACAACTAAGGTATAATATATTTATGAAAAAATGGGCGTGTAATCTGGCTGGTTTACCTCATGAGACTTTTCACCTTCATTTGAAAAGTCGTTGTGTGTATTGATTATATCGTCTATATTTTCTGTTAAAATTATTTGCTGCTTCATCACTCGATCTTCACGTGATAATGAACTGAGCTGATCTTGTGTCTAGTTTACGTCATCTCTTCGTGGTATTTCTCCTCCCTCAACCAGACGCGTCCATGATTATTACGACATAAACCAAGAAAAGCACACGGTCAAGCATGAAGAACGACGTCATTTACTTGTATATTTCATAATAGAAGCGTGACTTGTATATTTCACGGAAACATTACGTCATATCCTTCCATATCCGGTATCTTAAAATAAGAGTATATATAATATATATAGATATAGATATATATATAGATAAAGTCTGACTGGTTATTTCTTATAAATTTTCCTCGTATCCCAGATGAGACTCCCTCGAATCCCAGATGAGACCCAGGTCTTCACAAACAAAATGCGTCGTCACTAGCACTAACAATTTTCTAAGAATTTTGATTTTTGTGCTCCATCCCCACTCTGTTTAAAACGAACACGTTTGCGCCATTGCTTTCTTTAGTTCTTTATACAGTTATCACAATTAATAAAAGAAAGAGTGAAAAAATCTCTTTTTCTCTCTCTCTCTCTTTCTAAGTTCTAGGAAAGCAAAAAACTCCAATCCATGACTAACTTTGCTACAGTGCGTGGAATCATCTGAGAGGTTACTTGAGTATTGCACTCTGAAAATAGGAAAGATCCCCAAGGAAACAGTCTTAGCCAAGTGTGCCAGTGTCTTGTAAAAGTCTTATTTTTTCCAACAGATGACGTATCAACCGTCTAGACTCTAGAGCACATATTGGGCAACCCTCGGCCCGGATCCAGCTCTCTACTTCTTTTGATTCGGCCCTAATCTATTTCAGCGAAGTTTGTCTGATTCCTGGTGGGAGAAAACATGGTGCGTTGTATTAAGTCACATTAAGCTGACGTCATATGACTTGCGCAAAACACACTATGTTTTCTTCAACCAAGGTCTCTTTCTCACTTTGACTAGTGGCATGTGTGAACGTGTTACAAAGTGTCAGTTCGGTACTTGCGTTGGTGTTGTGCTTTGTTCAGTGCCTGCATTGATGTTGTGTTCTGTTCAGTGCGTGCGGTGTAGAAGACAGTTTTGTTTGACAGTTCTGAATATCGCTTATAAATTTGGGACAATGTCAGGGGTTATTGCAAAAAAAAATAAAAGCAGATGCAGAGAATCATCAATTTCAAGACATCTGGACGGAGGATTATTATTTTATTCTGAATAAAGGTTTGTCTGTATGTTGCTGTGCAAAGAATCCGTATCCGTCAACAAAGAATACAACTTGAAGAGACACTTTACTACGAGACATGCGGATCACCCAAAAATTGATGGATAGCTACGAATGATGAAATACAGGAGTTGAAGAAGAACTTGGATACCCAGCAGCAAATGTTCAACAAGCAAAGAACGCAGCACCACAGCATTGTCAAAGTCAGCTTTGTGGTAAGCGAAAAAATCGCTAAGCATTCTCATTTGGTGAAGGAGAATTTATCAAAGAATGTCTGCTGGATGTTGCAAGTATAATATGTCCTGTAAAGAAAAAAGACTTCGAGAATATTCGTTTGTCGAGACGTACTGTTGTCCGTCGGATAAAAAAATTATGGCTGATGATATCAAAAAAAGTTTAAAAGAGAAGATTGCTAGATCGGAAGCATTTTCAATTGCTTTGGATGACAGCACCGATGCCACCGATACAACACACCTAGCAATATTTATTCCAGGAGTTGATGCGGATTTCAACATCGCAGAAGAATTATTGGCGCTTCGGCCGTTAAAAGGAACAACTACTGGTGAAGATATATTTGAAACAGTCAACACAGTCTTCGAGAAATTTGGGCTTAAATGGAGTTCACTATCTGGCATATGCACTGATGGAGCCCCTGCAATGGTTGGTGCTCAGAAGGGATTTATTGGAATAGTTCATGAAAGAGCAATAGAACTACAGATCCATCCGGAAAATTTAACAAATTTTCTCTGCATTATCCACCAACAAAATCTGTGTGCAAAATCGATTAAATTCACAAATGTTATGGAAGTTGTAGTAGCCAGTATTAACTTTATTAAGTCGCGTGCACTTAATCACCGCCAATTTAAGGAGTATTTGGCAGACCTATTTTCGGATTATGAAGTTGTGTCTTATTATTGTGAAGTGAGGTGGTTGAGTAAAGGTAAAATTTTTAAAACGATTTTATGATCTGAGACAAGACATTGCAGATTTTATGGACATAAAAGGAAACACAATTCACCAAGTAAAAGATGATGAGTGGGTGTGTGATTTAGCATTCCTTGTAGATGTCACCGGATACCTAAAGAAACTGAATCTTAAATTGCAAAAACAAGACAATTGGCTCATGAACTGCATGGACATTTCAAAGCTTTTTTGTAATAACCTAAGATTGTTGGAAAATCAGATAGAGCTAAAAATTGCTATCATTTTCCTACTCTCTAGCAACTCATAAAAATATCCCTTATAATTGTTATGGAGATGAACTGAAGGCACTAATAGAGCAATTTGATACAAGGTTTGCCGACGTCAAAAACAAAGACTCCACATTTGCTATATTTGCTCGTCCGATGGATGCTGATGTAAATAATGTGCCAGAAAACTTACAGATGGAACTTATTGAGCTTCAGGCGGATTTAGTGCTAAAATCACAATTTAACAACATTGCTTTGACGGATTTTTATAACTTTTATTTGGTGAAAAGGCGCGTAAATATACAAATTTACGCGCCTTTTCAAGAAAAATCATTTGTCTTTTCGGCAGCACATATATGTGTGAACAGAAGAGGATGAAATACAATAAATCAAAAATTCGGACAAGAATAACGGACGAAAACCTCGAAAATTCTATGCGATTATCCTTAAGTAGTAATAACGTCAATATTGATAGTCTCGTAGTTGAAGTATAAGGCCAATCTTCACATTCAATTGTTATGTCGTTCATTATATTATAAAATTTATGTAGAGCTTTATACCAAAGCATTATTATAAATAAATGAAATATGAAGTATCGACTTGTTTTAATTCATTTAATATTAATTTATTTTATCTAATAATTTGGTCCGGCCCTTGACTCGGAGACAGAATGATAATTTGGCCCCCGAACTAGGAAAGGTTGCCCATGCCTGCTCTAAAGCATTGATTTTCAACCTTTTTCATAATATGTTCTGCGGCATACTAAAAATATATTCTTTTAATTGTTTTGACGATCTGGCAAAAAATAGGCATAATTGTGATTGCTTTACACGCACAAGATATTAATAATAGTAATTACTTATGCTTTTATTGCTCCAAACTATATTTTTGACATGTTGAGTAAGAAAGACAATACTCAAAATTATTTTTAAAAATTTTTATTGATTTTTTTCAAATGAATATTTAAATAATATACTTGCAGTTAATTTTAATGAGATATCTGAACTTGATGTTGTTTCCGATTGTCTTTTGTGTGAGATCGAATTTTAGATAGGCATACTCTTAAATCCTCTTCCAAGGCTTCCAGCTGCGATCTGTTTTTGTTCTTAATAATATTCATTGCGGAAAAGCTTGATTTGCACAAATATGACGTGGAGAATGGAAAAATTACATTTATTGCTTTTTTGGTAATATTGGGAAATTCACTTCTTAGAGTTAGCCAAAACGAAGTAGTATCAATTGTTGAATGTTTTAGTTTTAAACCTCTGTCATTTCTTATATCTGTTAATTCGTCCTCTTCTGTAATCTTTAAATTTCCCAATTTACACGCACTTAAGACAAACGGATCTTTTATCCAATCGAAGGATCATATGTCAAGTGAGGGAAAATATTTTTCAGTGTTTGTATTTAGTAATCTTAAGGTTTGTCAAATTAGATTTTCATTCAGTTTGCACTTTTTCGTAGTTCAAACATATTTACTGCATTTTCTTTTCTGATTCCTTCTTCCCAAAGTATTAGTTTTTCCTTGAATGCGTTAATTTTGCCAGTGGAAGTAAGAATGTTCTCACAATCTCCCTGCATATTTTTATTAAGTGTATTTAAAGATTGAAATATAGATTGAAAATTGTAAAGATTGAAAGGCAAGAAATGCAATCTTACTGCACCAGAGCTCGTCGCTAAGAAAATCTGATAACTCGGATTGTTGAGTTGTCAAAAAGATTAGAATTTCCTCTTTTAGTTCATAAAATCTTGATGAAACTCGTCCATGAGATAACCATCTCGCTTCTGTATGTATTAACAACTGCGTGTAAGAAGTTTCCATCGAGGAGCAAAGTGATGCAAACAATCTCGATTGTAACGGCCTGGCTTTTATGTAATTGACAATTTTGATAGTCTCGTCTAGTACTTTTCTAAGCTCAGGTACCAATGATTTTGACGCTAGTACTTCTCTATGGAGAAAACAATGTGTAAAAATAATTCTAGGATTCTTATTTTGAGCCAGTGTAACAAATTCTTTTACATTTCCTGACATCGAGAGGGCGCCATCCGTGCAAATACTGATGCAAGAATCCCAAGACAAGTTATGGCAATTAAAGTAATATCAATAACATCAAAAATATTTTGGCCCTTCGTTGTTTCCAAGTGGTCGAACAAAATTAAAACTGTTGTATAATATCTTCCTTATAAATAAATCTACTGAAGTTGAGCTTTACCAGTTTCATCAGTTGATTCGTTCAACTGAATAGCAAACATAAAAAGGGTAAAGATGGATTGTTTAGAGAAGATCCATTCGTTATCTCTTCCTTCACTCTATTCTAATATTTTTCTTCTTTTGTAAATTTATGTTCACTTTTTAATCCTCTCTCTCTCTCTCTCTCTCTCTCTCTCTCTCTCTCTCTCTCTCTCTCTCTCTTGTACTAACATGCAATTTGACTGCTTCTCTTAAGTAAGATAAATTCCTTCTTAGTATTACGATAAGTGAGAGAAGGAAGTAGATTTTGATAGCTAAAACGTTTGTAGTAAATTGTTACACATCGAATTGTATTGGTCTTTATCACTAATTTTACTTTCCATTATCATTATTAAACAATGGAATCTATAGTTTTCACGTATTCTCTTCGTTCGCTCCCCTTCAATTGAGAAGAACAATGCCATTTCTCTTTCTTCTACAAATAACTATACTTAATGCCAGCAAACTTAATAACGGTAATTCATGATATATATATATATATATATATATATATATATATATATATATATATATATATATATATATATATATATATATATATATATATATATATATATATATATATATATATATATATACACGCTTGAACCTTGATGGCACTTTTAAAATGGTTGTGTAGCATATCTATATTCCTATATTGCACTGCACATAGAGGATTTCGCCATACATTGCCCTCCCTCAGATCCTTACACATAATGACTACTCTCGGATCTTCGTATTCTCTTCAAGACTCTTTCTGCCAAAATGTTTTATATTCTGTGAACTCGGCCACCTGCGCTAAGTGAAGAGAATGATTTACTAATTATCCCTCTTTCCCATATGTATAGAGTGCTGTCGTGCAAATCAAACGTTCTTAAATATGTTTCTGTGACATCGTCAACTTCCTGATGTTCAGTAGCCCATGCTTCCTTCTCAAACTATGATCGAGTCTGTCTGTCTCTGCACAACGTATTTGTTTTCTATGCATGCTTTCATGTAGGTTTTATTTGTTCCAAAAAAAGTTTTGTTTTGATCAAGATGATCATTTTTTATGCACTCCTATCTTCAGCCTATGAAATCAGCACGAACATCTTTGTAATTTTGTTATAAATATGTATATATTAAAATGTTATTTATCTCTTCCATTAGTAATGGAATAAAAAGAGCTATTTAAACAGTGAACAAAGTAACGTATCCAATTTTAGAAGCATACAGTCCGGCCAGTGTCAATAACGTGTCCACGATACCTCTTACACTTAGCCAGACTGCAGTGAAAACGATTGGACAATTCTAGAAACTACAGGTTTTCTCCCAACAGACCGAAAAACTACTTTGAAATCTCATAGAAACATTTGTAATCGACAGCCAGATAGTGGATTTAATTGTGTAGTGCTAAGCAGCTAATTTTGTAATTTATATTTGATAATATAAGTTAAAAAATTAACTCGATCTTCTGTCATTCTCCTATACATTCAGTTTGGGATGACTCTGCCTGGCACTTATCTTCCTGCATCTTTCAAAACTCACCAAAAATAAGAGAAAATTACTGTTCCCTCTTAGCTTTCCAATGTTTCTTGAAATAACAACTCGTATTTCAATATTAATAAGAGAATCTTCTCATTATTTAAAAATAAAAGTGATCATTTTTTTTTCTAAACTGGGTTACTCAAATTCAAGCAGGTGGAGTGGTCTATTTAGGGTTAAAAAGTGCTTATCAAGAAACTAAATATATCGACGCTGACAAAACGAAACCCAGACCAGATGGATGGGAACTCACTAACACTGGATGTCCCGAGGATCATCGAAAAGGTTCCATCCTGTTATATTAAGGGAGGAGGATAAATGGACCATTGTCTCATCAATCTTTAGGGAACATAACATCTCATATTCCTGGCTAAAAACTTAGAGGAAGGAATCAAAGTCCAAAACATAGAAGATTTCAAACTTTTTTGATAATGAGAACGAAAATGGAGTTTTGTTTACTTTATGTGGATAAGACAGCAATGAATTCTTGTTTGTTCTAATATGTGTTAATGCAAATAATTATTCTAAAAATAAAACAGTAGGCAATCGAGAAAATTGAAAAATCAATAAACGATTTAAGATATGTTTCTTCTCCCTTCTACGCGTTAGGCCTGCTGGCCTGTTACGGAGCTATCTTAAGCCCTTCGAAGTCGTACCCTTTCCCGAGGATAAAGTGGCTAGCCCTATGCCTCACGGTATATTCTATGACTAGCGGCATGTGTTTACGGGGCTGGTTTGCCTGCTTGCGGGATGAAGATCTCCAGATAAACTGGGGGAAAAAATTCTGCTATCCACCCCCGGCTAACTTGGCTATGTCTGAGAAAGATCCTTAAGCTCCTCACATCGACAACGGGAATCGAACCCAGGATACTCATTTCCCATGCATATACTTGCGAAGCGCACAGCCACTAAGCTGGACTCTTAAAAATGCAGTTATTTCTATATTTATGCAAATACATTTATATAAATTGTTGTTAACATATTTATTACTTTGATTTGGCAAAAACAAGGGTTTAAAAAAAATGGTTTAAAAATTATAAACTTGAATTTAGTTATCAGTGACATGCTGCGATCCAAGTTGCGAAGATGCCCTGACTTCCATTACCCATCTGGTGTTTGCCTCTGCGTGGTATTGATAATTTATTATCCTTATGAGAATAACAGCAACTTATTGTTATTCCATTTCAGCTTGCTACTATGCTTTTTATAAGAAAGAAAAATATATTCACGTCTTTCTCCTTTACAATAAGTGATTTACCATTTCTTAAAGGTTTTTTTTTCTCTTCTTTCTTTTCTATATATCAAGCTTATTTTTACCTTAGGAGGCGTTCTGAAGTAATATTTTGCTGCCAAGCAGTGTTTGTTTTCATGTTAGAAAAATAAATGATTTCATGCTGGGAGCATACGTAGCCTTGATCAAAAGTTCATGTATTCACTTGCTGAATTATAAAGGGACTGTTCGCCACCTGTGACAGCCCATTCAATAGATATTACTGCCTTCTATTATATAAGTCTTTGGTCGGTGTTCTTACCAGCAGGATACTTATGCGTTAGTGAGCAGAATCTGACCTTGCTCAAAACCATCTTCCGACGCAAATCTATTAAAATGCTTAGCACACAAGCCGCCACGAAATAAATTTCTTCGAGTCTCCGAACTGACACAAATTTATTCACTCATATGTTTCAAATATGTATGAAGCATCGAAGAAGAAGAAAAGGGATGTTCACCTTTCCATTTGTTGTTGATACATTATATTCTTTCCAAATGTAAGAAGTAATATATCTAGTATTTCAATATGACCCACTTTTCAGGGAAAAAAAGTTGCTTATCTTTGAGTGATTCTCTTTTAGAAGTTATATTACAATACGTGTTCTTTAATTTAGTCAGAAATGAACCGGAGACAACGATAAACTGTCTGAAAGATGACTTAGGGATGCTGAAGAGTTCTACTCAAAAATAGGAACTCGTGCATGTATGAAAATAATGCGATGGTTAAATCCTAGGTTAATGAAGTACGGAAATGATCAGCGACAATTAAAAAAAAAAAAAAGGAGTGCGTTTCGCAATAGAATTCTCGTGTGCTGAACCAATTTTTATGACAACAATTAGAGTTAAAGATACCAAGCAATTTTATAAACTTTTTAATCCTTTTTCCCAAGTAAGCAAACAGACAAGGACGTCAAGTTTGCGCCTGAACATAATTCAAGTCTGAGGCAACTCGTGGTAAAAGTCGAATAAGCTCTGACCACTATTCTTAGTATTAACCCCTAATGCAAAGCACATCTCCTTGCGGAGATGTATGATGCCATGCATTAAAGGCAAGGGCCACTATCCAGACCGGCTTCGACCTTTATTGAGGTCTCGTCAGTGGGAGCCAGACCCAAAAATGCCAAGGTTGAAGTAATGCAGAGCTTATAATTTTTACCTAAACAAGTTGCTACAAGGTGCTTTGACCTTGTTAAATAAAAATCTCAGACTTGAACTATGTTCAGGCGCAAACTTGACTTCCTTGTCTGTTTGCTTACTTGGGAAAAAGGATTAAAATCTAGCTTATAAAATTGTTTAGTGTCTTTAACATATAGTATACCCAAGGTAAAAAACTCTCTATAACAATTAGAGTTGTTTTGATTTTTGTACTGTAAATATATTGTAATTTCTAACGTCCAGTTTTCTGAATCGTTTTTCCTAATGTTCTTTTACATTTAATTGTTCTGATATTAAGTCGATGATAATAATAACAATGCATATTTTAATGTAAATCCTAAATATTAAAGTTTAGGGAATGCATTCATTTAAATAGGTGTTATAACTTTGAATTTCTAATTTTGGCCAAATTCTGTCAACGAAGATGACCGATTTACATGGGAATTAATACAGCATGACAAATTTTAGCAAAACTCAGATATTAAAAGAATATCTTGTGTCTCAATAGGCATGAAAACGATGCCCTCTGGTTGGAAAGATCTAGGTTTGTCTAGTACTAAAACGACCTTTATAACGCTGTTCAACTTGAGGGTGAGTTAGTGAGTCTCATACGAAGGTGAAAAGATTTTTTCTTCCCCAAAACTGAGGAGTTTTAAACCAGAAGAATGGACAGACCGTCCAGGAAAATGCGCACAATTTATAGATATTGCAGTATCATCTTTAATTCAATGGTATGCTTTCTTGTTAATATATATTATTTCTCTTACAGACGGAATTTATTAAAAGAATTTGACAATAAAATTCTAACTTATTTCTCCGTCTCAGTTTACGCAGATTAGAGATAAAAGTAATGTTTGGTCATTGCCTTGTTTTAGAACTTCTAGACGCAGAGGATCGTCCTGAAGCAATTCTCTTAAGAATATCAACTCATCTGTGACAGTTTTCCATTAAGCAGGTGTTTACTTTCAGTATCGTGTTACTGTCAAATTATCTACAATGGGAATGTAACTCTCTGAATTCTTCGTTGTTGAATTCTCGCTTGGCTAAACAAACAACAACAATAAAAAATAAAAAAAAAACTACTATTATTGGAGTATTTCACCCTCTGCATGCATCAATCAGTAGACCAGAAGCATGAAAATAAGCACGTGTCAATTGGTTATAACATTGTTTAAGTGGCGCCATCTATTGGAAACTTGTAACTAACACCAAAGCAAATAAATTATAAATCATCACTCCGGTAACAAAAAATAGGAAATTTAAAGCTGTTCTATGTCTAAAGTAACGCCATCTGGAATGAATTAGCTACTTTTTTTCTAACTATGAAGAACAGCGTTAAGCTGTTCGTGTTTAATTAAAAGGATATTTATTTTATTTATTTTAAAATGCTATTACAGTCCATCCCGAATTTCAATAGAAACTCATTTACAAGAACAAAAGTGTATTTAATATCCACTAATCCTGCAACTTCAAGATGTTGCATCGTGTTGATAGACAACTTTAAGAACGTCTCCACTTATTTACAACTATCAATTGACCTCACCTTGCAACCGAAAGTACCCTCCGTAGCCTGTTGACCTTTCTGAGTGAACCATGCCCACTTCACACATTTCCTCTTGCCGGTAGCAAGAAGACGTTCCTTTGAGAAAGTCCCATTGACCTCCGCGTGGGTGGTCCACATTTATACTTCTGAAGTAACGGTACGTTTTCTTGAAAACCCACCAAGTGTTTGTTTTTACACGAACAACGCTGTGGATTAGTTCCTCTCACTCAACTTGGTTTTTTTTTTTTCCCCTTCTCCCATCATTGAACAGCAGCGTGTACGAACTCAGTGTGATAAGGAGAATGGTTTTAACGGAAATCGTGGGGTCAGGTGATTATGAGATTGATGAAAAATGCTGTCTGAAGGAGTCTTTGTCCTACTTCCTCAAGCATCCATTAAACTTTATGACCAAGACTTGAGATTATCAAACATCCCATAAATCACCGAGAAATGTTCGGATTGTCAGCCGTGTGGACTTCGCTTAAACATCGCGTTCGTACGGTAATGCAAAGAATGCCAACAGGAATAAACAAGCACGCCTTTAAACAGTCTGAAATGAAGAGTTAAGAAATGCCGATGGTAAATTAAAAGTCATCTGTTTATTTGTAGTAAGCAATTTTATTCGAATGTCCCCCTATCGGCAGTTTATTGTACTAAATAAATCAATGTATCTCTCTCTCTCTCTCGCTCTTTACACCTCTTTTGGTCATGTTTACTGTTAACCTACACTGTCGTTGACCATAATCAGCCTTGAAGGTGAAGAGGGTGCAGCGATAGCAACGCATCACCCCTCTCAATTCACTCAAAAAAAAAAAAAGTGAATTTTTTTAAAGCAGGTTGAGTGACACATTCCAATTTTCGTTTATTACATTTCAAACTGAGCTTCTGCAGTTTAGTTGGTTTCGACGGAGCCCTTTGACCTGGATTCGAATTTGACCTGACGCGAGGAGCAGCTTTTCAGTGAAAGGTGAGTTAGCCTGTCTCATTCAGGGGTGGAGTGTTTTTCCTTCCCTTAAAAACACGCAAAGCCCCATGATCTATAGACATAGAATATTGTTGGATAAGAAGGCAACCGGAAACCACCTTTGCTACCCCCCCCCACACACACCAACCATTGGGTTGAAGAAAAAAACACACACTTCAAACTAAGCGGGTCCCTACTTAGCCTTGGTCCTTATGGCTATTTATTAATAGCCATTCTGATCAAAGGTTCAAAAAATCCTAATGACTGTGCGCTTCGCAACCATATGCCTGGGAAAGGAGTGTCCTAGGTTCGATTCCCGTCGGTGACGTGAGGAGCTGAAGGATCTTCCTCAGCCATAGCCAAGTTAGCCGGTCTTCGGCGTGGACAGCAGGGTTTTTCCCCAGTTTATCTTGAGGTTTTTCGTCCCGCAAGCAGGCAAACCTGCCTGGAGAACTCAACACTACAGGACACAGGATACACCGGGGGGCGCAGGGCTGACCACTTTATCCTGTGAACAGTTTGAGGTCCGATGATTAATAAATCCTCGACACCGCAAGGTAAACGAGGGTAAAAAGATGAACTACATGACCCTTTGATGTCTGTTTTTTTAATAAAGTCAGGCTTAAGTGGTTGTTTACTGAATTTACTAAAAGACTAAATCATCGGATTGTCAAGTTAATCGAGAACATCGACTTGGTCATCATCTAATAAATATAAACCACAAGGAAATTATTAACTTTTAAGGGATGTTCATCCTCTCCTCATTCCTTTCCTGGTTCTTCATCATTCCGTAGAAGATTACAGACCGCAATGAAGTCATCGTGCTGCAATTTAGGCTTAAATCAAGACTTCGGTTAAAAAATTGACGCATTGGCGAAGATGTAACGTTTCTTGTATCGTCAGTAATATTTAGAGAAAAATAGCACTTATTGGGAGAAAAGTTATCATTAAAAAAGGATTCCATAGAATTTAGATAAGTGTTAGAAGGACAAAAAAAAAATCCATTTAGGAAATTACTTCTCATTCGGAAACGCTAACAACAGACTTTCGGCCTTTTTTTTTTTTTTTTTTTTTTTTTTTTTTTTTTTCCCGGTGATTCTTTCTTTTCCAATGAATTACGGTGAAAAGGCCCAACTCCAACACAACTTTTTCGTTCCTTACCTTAACAGCATTTATCTTTCAACATTGCAATCTAAGACAGTACTACGTTCCGAAACGACTTCTGGCGGTAGTTTCCTTAATTACAGAGTAGCTGCCATCATAGTGCTGATTGAAAACTAAATTCTCCGTAAAGCGCTGCAACACACTACGGGTAAGGAATAGGGAACGCCGGTAGCTATCTTACCAACCGAGGAGGAGCAAAAAAAAAAAAAAAACGGGGGGTGAGAAGCGCGTGTGCACAAGGGAAAAAAAAGAAGGGGGAAGGGAGAAAATAAAAGAGAAGTGGGAAGAAGAACTATCGCTGATTGGCAGGCGGTAAAGCAAACATAGGAAACGGACCTATTCACGCGACAATTCCGGTGGAAATTATTGTGAAAGCTCAAAGGTGATTTCGGAACTAATGTTTGTTTTAAGTGCCCGTCTTCAGAGAGCCGCATTCGTAAGGGGGGAAGGGAGGGGCGTGAGCGAGGCGTCTGACTACAAGAATCGCACATCTTTCAACTCCTACAAGTGGGGGACGTTGTAAGAGGGGGGGACAGAAGGTTGATTTGGAAGCAGAAAGCATTTTGTGAGTACGTAGTCCCTCAGACGATGCGTAATAATTCTAGAGTCCCGTACCGATAGTCTTTGATATTGTCCGCCCCGTTGTAACCACCTGTCTAAAGGGTCACTGGGTTGAGGAGTTTCGGTTGGCCTCCCTCCTGCAACTTGATGGAGATATTAGGTCGTTTAAGGACTAAAGGGACCACCTTTGTCTGGTTTTGGAGATGATTTCTTTGTCGACTTGATTTGCTAATTAGCTCATAATAAGCCTTACCGATTAAGCCTTCATCGAAATACGAATCATGTTCTTGACTATGACGTAATCTTGGGCTCAATACACTACTGTAGATTACTGCTTTGACTAGTTTTTAATGTTTGGAATACGCACGATTCTATTTTCCGTGATTGGAATTTTTTTTTTCACTTCGGGATCCTAAATTTTTCTTCATTATTAATAAGTAAAAGAAAAAGATATCAAAATGAAGGATATGATGGATCCATCGATATTTTATAGTCAAATATAGAAAGAAACTTAAAAGTTTCAAAATTTAGATAATTACGAAACGTTTAAGTTTTTTTGTTGTATTTGGCTATAAAATACAGAAGGATCCATAATACTCTTCGTTTTATTATCACATGTATGCCAAATTGAAGCCTTTCGGCTCTATATTGAAGCAAAACAGAAATTTTCGTAAACACAGATTGTTCAGTTTATATTGACTTTCGTAATATTAATAAAAGAGTTTGAATCCAAATAATCAAGACGAATAGCTGTGTTAAAGAAATTTCGTCTTAAAGTGGAAATCAAAAGTAAAACTTCTATAGATATATTAAAATGGAAATCTTTATGCCGACCTGGTTGGCCGAGTGGTTAGCGTTGGAAAAGATGAAGGTAGTTGTGGTTGGTGAAATGAGTGGTGGAGACAGAGGTGTAGAGTAAGTGTCCTCCCTTGATGAGTCCTTGGACTCCCTGGAGGTGTCATGTAATAATAATAATAATTGATTTAGAAAAACTGCAAAATGCGACAAAAAATCGATTTGCTGACGTCACTTTATGTTCAGAGATTCAATGGAAATAAGATGGAAGATATTAATATTCTGTATTTGGTTACCGTTAAAGAACTTACATTCTGAACGCCAGTCCTGTTCTTTTTATACTTCGGCCAGATCCCAAGCTATCAGCAAAAAGAATAATGAAATTTGTTTATTTTGTTTCATTATTCCCATACTAACGTTGATTTCATTAACTGCAGCAATTTTTACCTCCATTATTCTCTCAGTACATTTTTTCGATTTTGCGATTCACACTGCAATTAAAGGGGGGAGGGTCTTTCTGCAAGAAATAGATCCAGTTGTTTTCCTTTCTCTCTATCTGAATTGGTAGTTGTCAGTAATTTTTTTCTGCATTTAGAATTTTCGTTTTTTTTTTTTCTTACCTGAGTTCGTTTCGTCAAAATGATTTCCATGTTAATAGATGTTTTTTTCCTTTTATAATTTGTTTTTCACTCTTTTTCCCCTTTAGTAGTTTCTTCCCATACGAAATATTGCTTCCGTGTACATTTGTAGCTTTTTTAACCGCACTAAGGACTTAAAAAACGCACTTACAATCTTTCTTTCCTTCTTGTTACTTTTCCTTGTTTATTGTGTATTCTATTTTAGTCCATTGAACAGAAGGAACTAAATTTCCTCTGTAGAAAATAAAAATAAAAAAATAGAAGAACTAAATTCTTCCATAATGGAAATGAACGTATTCCGAGGAGATAATACAAAATGGAATGAATGAATGAACCTGCTCTACTAATTTCCTCACTCTTCTTACTTGGCTGCAGGATACACACCCACGCTTATATCGGATTGGAGGTTCAAAATGAAATGTTTCATTTCAAGATTATTTTGTTTTCCTCGTGTTAAAGGCAGATTAGTGAATGTCACAGACGAATGACAATAAGCCACCACCTCTAAATTAAACTCAAATCATCTGTAGACTTCAAAGATTTTTAGGAAAAAAACTATTTAGCCAAAATACTCGTAGTCTAAGCCATTCTCCAACTCTCCTTGCCTCAAGTCTGTACCTCGATGTCGTTTTAAAATTCTGCTGATTCTCCAGTTGTTCTTTCCGTTTCTCTTTGATCTATAATTCTTTCGGTAGAATAGCAAATGCATTTTGCTACGTTTAATATTCAAGAAATGTATTGCATAATGCTAGTTAGATAAACCCATGATCATATACTTACCGATCTGAATATTGTAAGTAGTGTTTCGACAACGGGGGGGGGAAGAAAGAAACATCATTATCCATGGTCTGTCTAAGATTAACCGGTTATAATTAGTATTCCTAATGCTCATTAATATTAGGAATAAATATATTAATTTAAGATTAGTGATACTTTATAATTTTTATTACTAATACATACTGACATCTTTTATAATTAGAAAAGTAAAACAATAAAACAATTTGATGCCTCCAACACATTAATCAAATTTTTAAAAAAATCTGAATTTATAGTGAAACATATTATTATTATTATTATTATTATTACGGGAGACTCCAGGGAGTCCTTACACTCATCGAGGGAGGCCCTAAACATCATGTCCACACAACTATTCGACATTCTCACAGTATCTATCATACCTTGCCTTGAACTCGTTCACTGTCATAGCACCCACAACAGACTCTGGCAGCTTATTCCACTCATTTACCACTCTAAAAGTAAAGAACCCAGCTCTAACACCACTGCTAACCACACTCTTGCCCAGCTTCCATAGATGTCCCCTAGTTCTCCCACCACCAGTTCTGATCTCAAAAATATCCCCTGAATTAATCTTATAGAATCCTTTTAGCAATTTGAATGTCTCAATCATATCTACCCTTTTCCGCCTATCAACAAATTTCTTCAACCCACAAATCTTCAACCTGTTCTCATAAGGTTCATTCCATATATCTGCTATCATCTTGGTCACTCGCCTCTGGATCCTCTCCACCTCCTCCCCATCAAGAAGAAACCTAGGTGACCAAATCTGGGCACAGTAGTCGAGATGAGGTCTTATCAAGGCTCGGTACAGAGGAACAATAACTTGCTTGTCTCTGCTCGTCAAAGTATTTTTCAACAACCAAGTGATTTGATGAGCTGATTTGGCCACTTTTGCAATGTTCCCCCTAAACTTCATCTCCCTATCCACCAACACTCCCAAATCCCTAGTCTCATCAATCTCCTGGAGTACAGTTCCACCAATGTGGTATACTGCTGCTAATCTTTTCACTCCAAAATGCATAACCTTACATTTTGTCACATTAAATTAACATCCATTCTTCTTAGCCCAGAACTCCAATCTATCCAAATCATCCTGCAAGATTTTGACATCTTCTGCATTCACTATTACCCTACCCAACTTTGCATCATCAGCGAACAAATGAACTGTTCCTCTTAGATCCTTCCCTATATCGTTAATGAACAAATTAAACAGCAGTGGCCCAAGAACAGAACCCTATGAAGTTTAGGGAGCACATTGCAAAAGTGGCTAAATCAGCTCATCAATATTAAAAACAGAACATTTGAATTATTTTTTCAGATAAAAAAAAAAAAGATTTTTTCCCTATTAATATACATTTTAAGAAATTGTGTACTTAATCTCATAATTATTCTTCAAGCACCTTACGCTTCATCTTGGGCTGTATGTAAAGCAGCGACTCTGTTGTTGCTGATCTTCCTTGAAAATCCGATACTGAAGATGCTGCACACAGGAGAATAAGAAATATTTAAATGCTACCTTAAGAACAATGCAAGAATATCAGGAAAATTTCGTTGCGACACTAAGAGAAGGCTTTAAAATGACATAATCTCAGTATCTTTTATAAGGAACACTACTTACACTCTAAGAGTGGAATTTGTAATCATGTGAATATATCTTTTTGTGTCATTATATTTAAAACTCTTTCTTCTTCTGCTGCTTCTTATTTTTATGGACAACCTGTATTTGTATATTTACGGTGCATAAGGAGCTCTGTAGGATGTCAGTGCTCTCTCCCTCGGAATAGTTAAGCACACACACACCAGAGTGATATGTTTTTGTCGCACTGTGAAAAACGAGCAAAGTGTCACCATATATTAAAGCATGCAAATTATCACAAGATGTAAATACTTGGCAGCAGAACATTCCGATTCCGATAACGAGCGTGTTTAAGACCTTGCACTTAGCAGTGGTGATTGAATGACAGATGCCCGACCTTGTTACAAGTTTCTTGCTCACAGATGTTGTAACGCTTCACAGCTGGAAAGAGGTGTTCCTGTTTAAAGTGGACGATATATTTCTTCTCCCCCCCTCTCCCCTCTCTGGATGAGTCACACAACACGTGTGGAATTTACGTGGGTTGGTTTTTCTCCGCGCCTTTCTTCTAACTTAATCTTGTCACGATACTAACATGGCGTTCAATAAATACAACGGTTTTCGCAAAAAACATTTTGAAAAACAAATAATTACCAACTAATTTATTCAACTAATCAAGTAAACAAAGTTTGAGCATGAATTATCCTCATGACGTGAAGATATTTCAAGCGCAAATAAAATTTGCGCTTGAAATATCTACTTGGATATAAGATTAAAAAAATAATATAATTTCTTGGTAAGTTGAAACGGAAATAAGTTTAAATATTCTTACTGATTTAAGATCTAAAATATTCTGAAAGGCGAAGATTCATTATATTAATTTTTCATTACTATGCTCTGTGAACCTCATTAGATTCCTTGGTTTATATATGTATAAAGCAGGAGCATCTATCCGAGCAGTCATATGAAACATATTTGAATTACTCAACATTTTACAAACGTAAGCTGTCCAAAGCGTTGTATAGTGGTGCCATCTATCGATTAAATTATTAAACGCCTATGAGAATACACAATGTTTTATTCAGTAAGAAATAATTCATAGAAACATACTCATAGAATGGCAGCCTATTGTTACATTATATTGTTGTTAAAATAATGCTGGATTTTCTACAGAAAAAAAATTGGGCAATTTAATATATCCTTTATAAATGATCGAGAACTTTTAAATATTGATATTATAAAACTACACACAAAAAATTTGCAAAATGATTAGAGATAACAAACGGTGCGTGTCTTCTCTGATGTTTCGCTGTATTCAATCTGTAGTTTGACGAATACTTATAAGCACTCACGCGAATTTTCATACTTTCTTTCAGAGCAGTTTCACTGGCATTTAATTATTACGAAAGTTGGAATACTGATTCATTTGCGAGCAATTCAAAATACTAGATTTCGTGGTAATGAGTGGCACACAAATACACGCTTGTGATGTATTTGTTCAACAAATTTTAACAAAATTCGGAGATTCGTTTCACCTTCGGACAATTATTAGCACCTGAATTATGAGACGTCGCGTGTCGTAATACTGTGCAAAACCCTATTTATTCCTTAGCTGTAT
Organism: Typopeltis vanoorti; assembly: GCF_054136105.1. Classification (NCBI taxonomy): domain Eukaryota; kingdom Metazoa; phylum Arthropoda; class Arachnida; order Uropygi; family Thelyphonidae; genus Typopeltis; species Typopeltis vanoorti. Next base: position 146,456,193 of record NC_143549.1, read on the forward strand.
AATAGTGAAATAATAATAATAATAATGCACTTCTTTGATTTAAGAAAATCACAGTGAACCTCTTGGATGATATTGTGCTTCATCCAACATAAATTAATTTAGGAAATTTATTTTTTTAAATTCAGGTATGGTTCCCACCCACGAAAGATTATTATAAACCTATAGTACATTTTCTTCAGTGGTTCTTCTTCTTCTTCTACAGCTTGTCCCACTTAAGTAGGGTCGCTTTTTGTAGTGAGTCTCCTCCACGGCCTCCTGTCTTGGGCTGTAGCCACATCCAAGTTCTTCATCCTCAAGTCCTCCTCCTCCTCCACTATTTTCCTCCATCTCTTCTTTGGCCGTCCGCGCTTCCTCCTCCCCTGCACATCCATCTGCATGACCTTTCTTCCCACATACTCATACACTCTCCTCATCACCTGACCAAACATTTCGACCTTGCCTCCTGTATCTTTGCTCCTAAGATCGTAACTTTCACCATTCCCCTTACATAGTCATTTCTCAGACGATCCTTTCTGGTCACACCGCACATCCACCTAAGCATTCTTGTCTCCGCTACCTCCATCCTGCTGATGTTATTTTTCCTCGGGGCCACAGTTTCCATAACATACGTCATAGCTGGTCTCACTACTGTCCTGTAGATTTTGCCTTTTACATTGATCGGCACCCTCTTATCGCATAACATAACACTCCAGCCATCTCCCTCCGGTTCTTCCAACCTGCTTGTATCCTGCATCCCACTTCCTTAGCCTCTCCATCCTCTTTCATTGTTGAACCTAAGTATCTAAAGTCACTGACCTTCCTAATGACATTTCCTTCCAGCTCCAGATCTGTCTCATCGCTGCTATCCACTTTGCAACACATATACTCTGTCTTACTTCTTCTCAGTCTCATACCTCTCTCTTCCAGTACTTTCCTCCAACTTTCCAGTTTAGCTGCCACTTCTTCTCTTGATTCTGCACACAGCACGATGTTATCTGCATACAACATAGTCCAAGGCGCATCTTCTCTCACCTCCTCTGTCACCACTGAGGAGGTGAGAGAAGATGCGCCTTGGACTATGTTGTATGCAAATACAACCTCGGACTTAATGCTGACCCTTGATGCAAGCCAACTGTCACTTGAAAACTTTCTGTCTCTCCCAGGCAGGTCCGAACTCTTGTCTTCACATTTCTGTACATCTCCTGCACCAACTGACATATTTCTCAGGTACCTTCCTCTCCCTCAGACACCTCCAGACTTCTTGCCTTGGCACTCTATCATACGCTTTCTCCAGATCAATAAATACCAGATGTAGCTCCCGTTGTTGCTTCTCTCGAAACTTTTCCATCATCTGCCGTAATCCAAAGATAGCATCTGTTGTCGATCGACCAGACATGAAGCCAAATTGCTCCTTTGCAATCTCCACCTCCTTCCTCAGTCTTCCATCAAGAACTCTTTCTAGGATTTTCATTGTGTGAAACATCAACTTTATTCCTCTGCAATTCTTACAATCTTGTGCATCCCCTTGTAGATGGGGGAAAGAGTACTTTCCTTCCATTCCTCGGGTATATTTCCTTGTTGACAAACTTTTATGAACAGGTCCCAAAGCAGGTCAATTCCCTCTTCCCCCCACTGCCTTCCATGTCTCCACTGGGACCCTGTCGCATTTTCTTCATTCAAAAGCCTTTCAAAGTATATTCTCCATCTGTTTCTTATATCCACATCCTTCCTTAATACCCTTCCTCCAGAGTCATCGATCTGCCTCACATGTAAGATGTCCTTTGATGCCTTATTTCTACATTTTGCCAATGGATAAATATTTCTGGTATCAATTATATTTCTAATTAATGTTATTTATTTTTACTTAGTCTAGAAACCCTGTTCTAGAGACAAAAACGTCGAACTTTTTGAAGCCAAAAAGTTCTCCAAAACTTTCAGGCCTCCAAAAATTAAAAGTTTTTTTTCTTTTAATTATTGGAAATAAAAAAAAAACGAAATATTTTTGTAAATACTATTGGTTAGTCAATGAAGGTCGGAATTTTTCATACAATCCATCCACTTTGGATTCTTGTTTTCCTTAATCAGATGATTTCAATTCATTCCAATCGTCTTTGCTCTGATAAGTTTGCCTTTGATTCACGTACAAGAACACCGACACGTCGATCAATAACTTCTGTATTCCCTCATAGTAAAGCAGCCCGTACATTTCAGCTGTCGTTTGACTTTCTCTCAAAGTGGTAGCAGTTTGACGTTAACTTTTCAATAAATTTGGTTCTTTTACATTTCCTTTCCCAATCCTGCTGGCTTTCCAAATTGCAACGATTCCGTCACGGCATTGTCGTCAATCAATGGCGCGTCATTATCGAAATACAGTTAGTCAGAAATTCTCATTCTGAATCTCATTACACCATCGAAAACAATACAAACCAAAAACCAAAGTGCAATTAAGTTTAAAGAGTAACAGGAAAAGCAACTTCTGTCCCTCCTCCTTTCCACCCAGCCGTGATGCTTCGCGGGGTGTCGGAATCCCCCGCGTTTACCTGTTATCGCTAATGCAATGTCTCGATGCATCGTCGTGTATGTTATAGAGTGTGAAATGCATTTTACGACTGTCCCATCGTAAATGTGAGACACCTGCTCACGAGACTATCAGAAGCGTTTGTCACTAACCGACAACGCACTGAAATGAGACAATACATAGGCCTATCACGTGTGCTTCGGTAATGTCGGTCTGCGGAAACAAGTTCCGACAAGAATGGGAAATTATCAGCAGGCAATAAAAATGCCCATTCCCGATTATTTGGGTCGTAAATCAAGGCAACTTAGATGGCTTTTTTTTTTCTTCTCTCGTTTTTACTCGATAAGTCGTGTTACATTCATCTGTAGTTCGACGCTATCTGCTAGTGGATGGCAGTTGTTCGTCAAAGTCAGGACCGAAAACGGAACTCTGGAATTGTTATTTATAGCGTCTCCTCAATCTGTTAGAGTCGCCAAAGGAAACGAGTATCAGAGTCGCTATACTGTTATCCATTGGTCAAGAATTATGTAATAACTGATACTCATGAAAAGTCAGTACATCATTACAGAAGAATTCGTAGATGCGATCAAAAATAGAGTGTCTGGATGGAGATGAAATTTATGCATAAAAGTTCACCCCATAATGAATATGCTGGACTCATACGAGGCTTGTGTACACTGCATGCAAGTACATTATACACAAATTGTCTTTGATGAGCCCCTAGAAGGAATCTCAATCTATCGTGATAACCACTTTTTTATTGCTCAACCATAATTAACGGAATTACAAAAAAATGCAGAGTGTATTTGCAAAGATTGCAAATAAAACTCAAAGAACAATTGGAATGTTGAAGTTCTTCTTCTTCTTCCCTTCACGTATTAGGCCTAGTTGCCTGTTCCGGCTATCCTTGCCTAATTGCCTGTTGGGGCTATCCTTGGCCCTTCTAAGCAGTACTCGTCCCTAGGATAGATTGGCTAGCCCTATGCCTCCCAGTGTATCCTATGTCTGCAGAGGAGTTGGGTTCTCAGGGCAGGTTTGCCTGCTTGGGGGAGGAAAAGCCCCCCAGATAAACTGGGAAGAAAAACCCTGCAGTCCACGCCCAAGACCGGCTAACATGGCTATGTCTGAGAAAGATCCTTTAGTACAGTATTTCCCAACGTTTTTTGGATCATGCCCCACCTCAACGCCTCAAAGATTTTGATACCCCCCCCTCGCCGACAATGGTGAGTGTTTTGAGTGTATCAGTGATGAGGTAACGAATGCAACATCATTTTCTAATCTCCCCCGAAATATTCAAATTCCCCCCCTGTGGGGCGTACGCCCCACGTTGAGAAACACTGCTTTAGCCCCTCACGTCGTCCACGGGAATCGAACCCAGGACACTTCTTCCCCAGGCATATGGTTGCGAAGAGCATAGCCACTCGGCTAACCGCGCGGAAGTCGAAGGTGAAGTTAAGACTAATTATTAATGATAATGAAGTCATTTAGCCTCTTTATAAATCCAGATGAGGTCGTATCAAGGCCCTGATACGACCTCAATTGGTCTATTGCTCCTCGTTTTCTAGGTGATGCAAATAAAGTGGAAAGAGTGAAAAGGAGTGTTAAAGATTACATCGGGATTATGGAATGTATATTGTAAGGAAAGATTGAGAGTTAGAGGACTAGCAAACAGAAGAAAGAGGGTGGGGAATATGAGAGACGTCCGGAAGGATTATTTATACTAGTGGACGGAATGTTTTATTTTTTGGAGGGTAGGAAGAGGACAAGATGGCATTCATGGAAATTGAGAACGAATGCAGTCAAGAAAGGGATGAGAGCTGCATTTTTCTCTCATAGGGTGGGGCGTGATTCGAATTGGAGATTCGAATATGGCGGATAGTGTCTTCTATATGAGTCCTGACTCCCAGGAGGTCTAATAATATTAATATACATGCGAAAAAGACAGTGCAGAGAGGATTAACCGCCCTATCTTAAGCAGCAATCAGGTCTCTTCAGACCAAGTTACCTGTCTGTGACAGGCCATCGAGAGCTTAAGATGATAGAGAAGATGAGATAATCACCTTTAGATGTAAGAATGTTGCTTTGTTTTTCTAACTGAAATTCAGTCACACTATCATCACAAGCATGCTTGCGTCTGATAATTTTATCTGTTTCTCTTTAAATACCAAAAACAATGAGAAGCCCGTCTGTAAATCATTGACAGAATTCAATTAATCCGAATTAATACACGAGGGGATATCGCCGACATAAAATTATATGGTGCGCGTTTCATTTTTATGCTTGTGTATTGTTCTTATAAAACTTCATGGAATAAATCTTAAGATCTGCCTTTATTTTAATATAATCTCGTTTTGAATAGATTTCATCGTAGGGGAATTGTCTGTTTATTTCAGGAGCAACAACACCAGTCGATGTGACGCTACATTAAAAGGAGGGCCTTGAATAAAGGAAACTGATTTTGCTATAATGCGTTAATACCGTAGTTGAATTTAAAAAATAGTGAGGAGAAACTAATATTATTTAGACTAATTAATAATAATAATAATAATACCAAAATGCTCAATGATGCTAATTACATTTTATTCATTTCTTGAGCATTCTCTGTATTTCCTGCTTGAGTATTATCTTTACAATCGTTATACATTGATATTAAATATCAACAATTAACAATCAAATAATTAATAATTAATAACATTACAATTGATATTATACCAACATGTTCAAAAGTGCACAGACATGTATCAGTCATCAAGTTCCCAACAATATAACTGATAGTAAATTTAACAAAAATAAACGAACACTCTCGTGATAACTGCTTATTAATCTTGTATTAATATCGTCATTTACAATTTACTATTATGAATTAATTAACCTTCAACAATATAGTAATTGCTTATATCAGCCAGTAAATTCATGCAGTTATAAATATCACAAATCTATTATTGTTAATTAATATTCATTTCTAATTGCATGCTAATAATTCGCATCTTAACATTGCCTTTAATCTACCTTTCACCAACATAATTATTCATTCTTTTGTAAACCATTTAATTTTTCAGGGACACTCTTTATTCTTGGTTAATTCCGTATGTTTTTCATCCTAAGCGTAAACAGTGAGCTCCTCTTATGAGCAGTATTTTTTTTTCTTCACTAGTATTTCATAGATACCAGGCTCAACCAAGTGCAATATCCTGCTATGCTTTCCTTGGAGTAAGCGAAGTCTTCTGTTAATTTTTTCACATTTAATTTAGCCAACAAGATATCACATCATAGTCATCGTGATAAAACTGCTCCTTATAGTTCTTATAAGGACTGGCTTAAAGGGGAGAGGCAAGAATGCTTTTTATCTTCCCCGTTATCTGTAGAGGACAGTGTAGGGATAAGGTGTTACTGAGCTTTCAAAGCTCTGATCATGGCAGGAGGGTAACAGCAATAGCCGAGTCTCAGTTAGAGCTTCATTGGTGATACGTAAGTAAAGCCAATCTCTAAAAATTCGGACGATCCCTAGGCCACCCACACACCACCACCGAGGAGAACTGCTCTTATTCCGAAGAAAAGCATTCACCGACAAAGCCCCTCAGCGGGCCATGCCGGAGAACACCTTCCCCGGAAACTCAAATTGCTCCTTTAAGGCAAAAACCTTAAGAGAGCGAACTCAAACTCTCAAATCTCTGCTCCCCAGGGGTAACAGCAACAGCCGAGCCTCAGTTAGAGCTTCATTGGCTACAGCATTGCTATCCATTACCCTCTCTCGTGATAAAACTGCTTCATAGTCCTTACATAAGGACTGGCTTAAAGGGGCGAAGCAAAAATGCTTTTCATCTTCCCCGTTATCTGTAGAGGACAGTGTAGGATTAGGTGTTATTGAGCTATTAAAGCTCTGATCATGGCAAGAGGGTAACAGCAATAGCTGAGCCTCAGTTAGAACTTCATTGGCTGCAGCATTGCCATCCATTACCCTCCAAGGGCATTAATTCTTTTTCTTCCTGATAAAACTGCTTCCTTATCCTTATATCCTTATAAGGACTGGTTTAAAGGGGCGAAGCAAGAATGCTTTTCATCTTCCCCGTTATCTGTAGAGGACAGTTTAGGGATAAGGTGTTATTGAGCTATTAAAGCTCTGATCATATCATAGCAGGAAGGCAACAGCAATAGCCGAGCCTCAGTTAGAACTTCATTGGCTACAGCATTGCCATCCATTACCCTCCAAGGGTATTAATCACCGCATCTCACGGTGGATTCTGATGAAACTGCTCTTTATCATCTCGGAATATATTTTCTCACATCTATTAAAAATTTGGGTAATCAAAGCGGAAAGTTCAGTTCAAGATTGTTCTAACAAAGAAATTATAAAAAGTATCATAATTTCTTTCCCTAGAAGTAAAAATCCTTTAAATTAAATTAACAGTTTTATTTTATTTTTTTCTTTATTTAATTTATTTTTTGATAACTTGGATAATCAAGAGAATTTACAGTCTGTCTTTGTGCTGCCATCTAGTGTGAAATGTTGTAATTAATGAATTTGATTCTATTTGTATGGAGACAGTTGGTGAAGTATCGTGAAGTATGCTGCTTTACTGTTGATGATACTTACCACTTAATAATACAAATTAATAAAATTATAAATATTAATTAAACATAAATCCGTTCATATTTTATTTCTCTATGATGGTCACGAACCTCTAAATCTTTTCAGATACGCAAAATTAATATCGCAGTAAGTTAAATACTTCGTATTTATCACACATTAAGTAAAGCATTTAAATAAAGAAATGTCTGATATCATACTTACTCTCTAACCAAAAGGCTGTAAGCTCGATTTGTAATATGGTCTGAAAATCGGTGACAATCGCATTCAAATCGAACATGCATAATAACAAGCAGGATAGAGCTTATCGGAGGCCAAGCTATTAGAAGAGTTCCATTTTTGTCTCTGGACACGATTTCTAGATTATCTATCTCGGGCCATCCAAGATATTGTTGGACTATAGGTTTACAAACTTACCGACATGGGATTCACATTAAAAAATAATAAATAAATAATAAACGGTATGTGTTATATTAAATATACAAAAAAATGTATAAAAATACTTTGGATCAATATAGGACTGGTTTAAAAAATAATTAATGCAGTTAAACAGCGCTAATTCCTGCTATTTTCTCTGACTCTAAATGTTGTAAGAAATCAGTAATTAAAAAGGTGAGATTACACTTCATTTAATGTGAAACAGTTTGCTAAAAAAAGGGGGGGTGAAAAGTAGAGAAAAATACAACTATACTGTATTATTATTCTCGTGAAACAGCACGAGATATGTACCTAATTCAAAAGCAAATAATTGTTAATGGGAATGAATATCCAAACATTTACTATAAATAAATTTTGATGAAAGCTAATTAAGGTTTTCCGCTTCCTGATTAGTAAGAATAATAAACTAAAAAATATAAATCTAAAATAATCTATTTTATGTTTAAAATTTTATTTATGTAATTTAAACTTTTGAGATTATAGCAACACCACAATTATATAGCGATAGGTATAGTATACATAAATCTCAGTAGATGGCGCTTCTGATGTGTGGTGATTTCCAAGATAAATAGCTATGAGCAGAATTATGCATAGAAAACCAGACCAAAACAAATAGGCTTTCATTGTTAACTTGAAATTATTAATTATTCTCAAATCATCTTCATAATCGGATAAAAGGGTTTTGAGTTCGAACTTTTTTTTTCTACTTACTTCGTTAAAAATAATGTTCTTAAATGAAATCATTTAATCAAAAAACATTCACTGCACATTCCGAATTCTATAAAATCTACCTGGTTGGCGATGGCGCTAAATGAATTCATTTTTTACTTACTACTACTTATAAATAATCTTGTTTTGGTGCTGTTGTCACTGTGGGCATATAGAAATATACCCCGGAAGGGAAAATAAAATAAAATAAAAAATAATGCGCGAAAAGTTGTCAGACGGGCGCAGACAGACCTTGACCTCCGATATGTGACCAACTTTCGTGAGCTGTAAATTAAGAACGAGCTGATGAGTTATTTGAGGAAATGGGATACCTCACTAAGTGGGGTCACCTGATAGTCATGTGGGTAAACATGCTGACCGTACATGAATTCACTGCTTAGCTATTTGGGACACGCGAAGCGATACCACGAAAACACCCGTCTGTAGTTTTTTTCCTTGTTCTTCTGCTTTTTCTTTTCTTTTTTAGTCCATCCTATAATTTCAGATCATTTTAAAAATAAAGACACAAATCTAGCTTTATTATTATTATTAACCTATAAAGTTCCTTATGCATCAGACAGGTGGCGCAACATGAATGTATGCTGCAATAGATTTCTTTCACACTTATTTATGATAAGTTAAATAATTCTATAAATAGCCTCAAGGAAGTTATTATGAAAAGATGTTGCACATCTATGACACGCATTTTTCTGTCGCTATATTTTACTAACTCTTCTCATTCTGGGTAATATATACATTTTCTTCCGTGAGCGATATAACATTAGTATTTCCATTATAGTTCAAAACCCTCGCTAGAATATTCGCATAATTTACAAAAGTATCATCACAAATGATCACTAGAGGGCGACACTTATCTCTTCGATTTTAAGCATGTATTGTTATGAGAGAAATATCTAATTGGACATAACAGGTTTCTAAAATCCCTTCTTAAAGAGCTTTTGAATCATTCAGAGCGTGAAAAAAAATAGGATTTTAAAAATACGCTTGCATTATTGTAACCATAATGATGTTACGCTGGGGTCAGTATGTGTTCTATTAGTTGGACTCCTGCAGTTACTTTGTTATCGTATTATTATTCATTGTCGTTAATGCTTTTTTATTTTAATTTTTTTAGTTCAATTATTTCGTTGTAACAGCTTTAATTATGATAATTTTTCCTTGGTCGTCACTGCATTGGATTCAGTGTGTTTAGAGTTTAAGAAGGCATGTTATAGACAGCTTCATTTTATGCAAATGTGTTCGTAAAATAATGTAGCGCAAAATCCAGTGTTTCAAAATGGATTCGTCTGTAGTCTTGAATTTCAGTTTACAAAAAGAGAAGTTGTCTTACTTTACTGTTTTGAACTCTGAAAATAGTAAATTAAAGAAAAAACATCAATCAATGAAAAGTTTAAGCAGTATCTATACTTAAATGAAGCCTTCGTAGCTCAGTCGGTATAGACGAAGCCCTTTAATCGGAAACACCTGGGTTCGATTCCCGTCACTGACGTGAGGAACCTTTATGTGGTCTCTTTCGACGAAAGGTGAGTTAGCTGGTTTCATACTGTTTTTTTTTTCCACCGGGAAACCCGTATTTTTCCCCACATACGCATCGTCCCCCAAAACAGGCAAACCGACGCCGTGAACAGACTCGTCTACAGACGTAGGACACACCGGGTTACTCGAGTTACGGTTGCGAAGTCCAAGAATACTTGGAAAGGTCGTGGGCCCCTTAAGTGGCTGTATAGGACCACTTTATTTATTCGTGTGGGGTTCCTCCCGTTCCTCGAACGAGAGGAACCCCACACGATAGGATAGGATACCGAAAGCAACGTAAATGGCTCTTAATGTACAAATACAAGATAGCTTGCATCCTTCCTGTTATCCCTTTATCTACAACGTAGATTTATTTATTTTATGGAAAGCCAAATTGTGAAACATTTAATAACGGTAGCCAGTTTATTAGGCTTATACTTGCGCAATACGTTTTGTTATGTGCCATTGAAAATGTTTGCCCCTTTTACAGGATCCCTTTCAACAAAACCACTAAAACTATTATGAAATTTTTAATTCCATAATAGTTTTAGTGACGTTGCTGCCCACATCCATGCCCACTGGAATTTTTACGGATTTGAATCCAAAGTCTTACCCAAAAGAAGGTTGATGGCTTAATTTGGTTCTCAATCTTTCTTTCCTACCAGTTCAAAAAAAATTCCCCGAATGCATTCCATTTTTATTGATTATCATTATTAATTTTTAAGAAGTTACTCTTGAAATTTCATTATAGAACTCTGGATTAGGCCTCTGAAATTTTGACACGTAATTTTTAAACATTCTGTAGCGTACATACATATATTTCGATATAACAAAATTTTTTGTTCTTTTTACAAAGGGAAAACATTTCTACGAAAAAGATTTTCCATTTAAAAATAATTTATGAAATACGCATTCTTTCCCCCCGGCTTAAAATTATTCGTGTAGATAAGGTGGGGAAAAAAATAAACCAATAATCATAATTAGTTGGGATTATTCCTTTTTTGGTCCTCAAATGCTAACTCCGCATTTGGTAAATCTGGTAGATTATTGCTGTCATTATTATTCTCATTATTACGTAACAACTCCTAGGACTCATCATGAAAGAGCACTCGACTTCAATACACATAATTCACTGCCTCTCTTATTTAATTCTGCAACTACACTACTAACATCAAAACATAATGCCATCTATCATCCACTACCAGCAATAGTATTTTTGTCTTTTAATTGCGTGTGTTCTTATGGCTGTTTTGCCTGTATTATGGGATGAAACACTAAAGTTTCCGGGAGTGTGGAAAACGCTGCTATCTTACGTTTTTTCCAATTTGGAAACACTTGGGTTCGAATTCCATCTAGTATGAGAGACATTATTATTATTATTATTATTATTATTATTATTATTATTATTATTATTATTATGTTATTATTATATAAAGGTTTAGAAAATATAAAAGCCAGCTTGTCCAAGAACTATTTGATAAACAGAATAAAGAAATAACAAAAAAAAATTAGCGAATATGAAGAGTTTGTTAAATTTAATAATTCAAAAGTCGAAGAAGTCTTACAAACGGTAAAAGACATTAAAACCAGCATTAACGCATTAATTGGCAGGCAGCACAAATTGATAAAAGACACATCGGAACTCCGTCAAGAATTTAATTCCCTGAAACTACAATACAAAGTTTTAACCAACAACAACATAAAGAAGACCTTGTCATAAACAGTCTTCCAGAAACCGAATCCACAGAAAATCTCAGAGACGTAGTTTTAAAGTTAGGCATGCAATTGACATCCCCCAAGAGCATAATGATATTCAGACCATAAATCGGTTTCCCAGGAAGAACAAAAAACAAGGCTCGCCACGACCCGCACCAGTAATAATCCGTCTGACAAGCAAGGCTACAAGAAACAATCTCATAAAAGCCAGCAGACTGAAAAAACCAGTAGTCAAGGATTTAAATGAATCGCAAGACAATACGCTAATCTTTCTATCTGAGTATTTAACACCTTTCAATCAGAATCTTTTGAACCAAGCAAGAAAAGAAAAAAGAGAAAAACAGTATCAATTTTTATCGATCAAAGACGGCAAAATATTCTTGAAAACGTCACAGACTTCAAAGTCTATACAAATAAAAAGCTCGGAAGATATAGACAGGTTGCCAGAGTGAAACAAAAGACTCCAACTTAGTTCAATAAGAAGATTTCAACACAACAAAAATGAATGTGAACCATCAGATAGATGTAATTACATCAGAATACATCAGTAATTGTACTTTCGAATCTCTTGATGCATGGAAACAACACACAGTACAAGCGAGAGGTCTCTCAATCTTGCATATTAACATCAGAAGCATCCGAAAACATTGGTTATTGCTACAGGCTTATCTGAGGAATTACACTGATATTATTGATATATTGATTCTTACAGAAGTATCCATAACTAATGACGAAGCAACTGCTTTCCAAATTCCAGGCTTACAACAACATAGATCATGTCTCCAAACAAAAAGAGGTGGAATATTAATATTTATCAAATAGAAATTAATAGCAAAAGAAACGGCCTATCAGTTTGAGCATGCTGAAACTCTTTGCCTTGAAATCACTAATACCACCAATAGACAGCATCCCATAATACTAAATGCTATTTACAGGCCACCAAACCTAAACATGATAAAATTCTTGCACGAACTCAATTGCTGGCTTTCAAGCCAAGAAATATGCTCAACCGAACACCTAATGATAATTGGCGACATAAACATAAATATTGCAAACGAAAACCAGAACAACACTGTACAATACCTAGACACGCTATCCATGTATAATCTAATACCAACAATAACATCATGTACTAGAGAAGAAATATTCGGAAATACTATCACTGCCTCCTGTCTAGATCATATAAACGTCCGAGCACCACCAAACAGGTACACTGCATCAGTCATAAAGTGCAAAGTAGCAGACCATTACTTCACCGCTCTAAACCTGCACATCAAAACAATATCCATGCAATGTCCCACAGAAGAAAAGCGACAGAAAACAATAATAGACGAAGAAGTAGTCAACCGCGAAATAAGAAAAACAGACTGGGAACACCTGACATCAGATTCAGCAGATATCTTATACAACAACATTAAACTCACACTGGAGGAAATGTATACGAAAGCTACAAAGAAAGTCAGAATTCGTTCAAAAACAACACAAAATCCTTGGATAGCACAAAACTTAATCCTAGAAATACACAGAAAGGGCGCTTTATGGAAAGAATTAAAGCGATATCCAAATAACACAGCTCTAAAAACTGAATATAAGATAACAAGGAATCGCCTTACAACACAAATCAGAAAAGCAAAAAGAAGCTACTACAGAGACAAACTAACCTCTGCACAAAACAACATGAAACAAACCTGGCATCTGATCAATGAGATGCTAGATTTTGTAAATAAATAATAACCAACTGGTGTCATCCTCAGATAAGCTTACATAAACAAATGTGTGTAATGTAAGTATCATATGTAATCAAATGTATATAATAACTGTAACAAAAGTATGCAGTATAGAGTGATTATATCCATTGATATTGTATATATAGAGTGTAAAATTGCAAAGAAACATCTGTAATAATCATCATTATGAATATTATAATAATATATGTTGTAAACAGTTATTGTTATTATTATTATTTAAAAAAAATTATGTACGAGAAAGTATTTGTTATGCATAATTGTCTTCATATAATGTATGTAATTTATCTGAGAAATAATAATAAAAAATAAAATAAAAATATTATTATTATTATTACGTGACACCTCCAGGAAGTCCAAAGACTCGTCGAGGGAGGGCACCTACTATACAACTGTCTGTCTCCACCACTCAATCCACCATATACAACGAACCACATTTACACAAATGCCATCTATTCCCAACCACCACCGCCACTAGTATTTTAAGAGACAATCACAAACATCCATGCCCACTGCGGGATTCGAACCCGCAGCCTTTTGGCTAGTGACCCGGCTAACAACTCGGCCAACCAGGCTGGCCAGGCTTAGAAAGTGACTGAGCCGATGTCGTAGGTAATGGCAGTGTTTTTCTCCTAGAAACTGGATTTTTATTCCCTGAAAGTCATATATAATATATGGTTTAAGAATAAATTTTCCATATTCATTGCACAACCCATTACTTCTCGTGAGAGTGTTTATATCTAATATTTTATCACAGCTAACCGCAGTTTTTGCAGTATTATGTTGTTGCAGTATCTTTCTTTGAAATTATTCCAATGGATAAACGAGAAAGTCACTTAAACAGACCGACTCCTTAATCCTCTCTTCCCGAGACCTATTGTACCCTCATGTCCCCAATGGATTTCAAGCAGGGCAGTTAACACTGATGAGGATTTTTCGCTTTATCTTGATTATCAATGTGATCCTAACTAGCTGCATTTAGGAGGGTCTTCCCCGATGAATTTTTATAGAAATAGACGTTTTAGGACAGCTTGACTTGATCGTTTTCCTAATGATAAGTAAGAAAACATTTCTGTGGTAACGATCGCAGAATTAATAATCTACCTAATTATTTCTACAAAGGATGGTCGGTGCAATTACCTTGTTACTCCGCTAAGTGGCTCCCGTCAGGCCAAAACCCTAAACCGACTATCATTAATTATCAAATACACAACAACAGGGAGGATACCTGTCAGAGGTTACCTAGGAAACGCCCAGAACTGTTTACGATACTCTTATGAGTGAAAAGCTCCCACTCAAAAATTTTTACATTTAAAAATAAACCACCCTTTGTCTGTGTGTGTGTGTCTGTACAGTGCTCGAGCGAAACACACCTTGCTTTCTTCTTCTTCGCGGTCGTCTTTGCAGCGTAGGATATATACCCCGTTCCACCTGTCACCTATCTCTCGCTCTTTTTCTCTCTCTCTCTCTCTCTCTCTGTCCACGTGCACCAAGGTGTGAACGTTCAAGCGCACATTAAAATGCGCTTACTTTTAAACTAATCATACGTGAGACTGGAAAAATCAACAGCCGAAGAAAAATAAAAGAAAAAGAGAAAGTTTTTTTGGGCGAACCGAGCATTACCTTCATTTTCTTGCTTCGTTGAGATCATAGCGAGATAAGCTAACCTCGAATTCTGGATCCACCTAATTATATAAATACCATTTTTAATCTCCCGGTCATAAATTTAGTCCAATTAGTTTAGTAATAGTTAGCAGTTATTAAAATACTTATATCGTGATTTTCCTAATCCAAAATTACCAGCTCTTCAAATATCGTTATGAATTCACTTACACTAATACAGTAAAGAAATGATTTAAATTTAAGAAGAGGAAAATAATATACTCACTCGCAATCATAAATGATATATTATGATATAGTATACTTCAGTTATTATTATGATTATTAGCGAATTTTTAATATGACTATACATCAGATGGACAATACAATATTATGTTGGATGAACCATTATCCAGTGGTAAATTTATTCGAGGTGTAACAGTAGAGAGAGAAAAGTTTAAAAACACTTATTTGAATAATACATTTATTTGTTTTCTGTTAAATAATATGTGTGTTCATTGATTTTTTAAGTTGAAATTTTTGTATAGCTGAAGCTTTTTTTTTTCAAGTGTACTTTCAGAATTACATTTCATTACGGATTTCATTGAAAGTAATTAAATTATACTTTTTCGGTTAGCTTATTGCAAAAGTAAAGCAATCTCTGCTATTCGAGAAATTCTTATATTAGTGCATCGCACTTGTAAAGTAAAATTAGTATTCTTATATTAAATATAAAATTTTACTTTTTAAGAAATATATTTTATTATCATTTCAGACTACTTAAAACTTGTATATTTCTCTCAAAATCCAACTCTAATTGTCGGATCAATAAGTTTAGTGATTCTAAATATATACTTGAAATAATTATTTCTTCATTAGCTGCTTGTTAAAATATATCTATTGCAAAGTTAATTTATGTATATTTTACGTCATTATTTTTTGATAACATTTATTAAATAGTAATGCATCAGTTATTTTTATTTTAATATTTTTTAAAATATAATTTATTTT
The DNA here is from genome assembly GCF_054136105.1 of Typopeltis vanoorti. Lineage (NCBI taxonomy): Eukaryota > Metazoa > Arthropoda > Arachnida > Uropygi > Thelyphonidae > Typopeltis > Typopeltis vanoorti. The sequence goes on from NC_143549.1 coordinate 146,472,031, forward strand.
TGAATGCAGAAGAATATTACTTATTAATTATAAACAAACCTTTCCAAATAAATTATAGAATTTTTATTAATGAACATATTTGGAAAAAAGTAATCTCTATTGCTATTTTTAACATTACGCTAGTAAGGAAACTCTGTTAATATGGCTGTTTGCTATTTGTAGGAATAAAATTGTAACTTTTTCTTTATTTAGAAGATTATGATCTGGGTTGATCGGATGTTATTGATAGTCCCTAAAATACAGTGTGTGTGTGTGTGTGTGTGTGTGTGTGTGTGTGTGTGTGTCACATAATAACGAATTCGAAGTTCGGGTTAGGATTACACCACCAAACATGTTTGTGGATAGTACTACATTTACAATTTACAATCTTTTGTGTGCTGGAGCCGGAATGGTTGGTGGAGTGGTTAGCGTACCCTCTCTCCAGCTAAGAGTCTACAGCTAGAAATTCTGCCGTGGACATGGATGTTTGTGATTATCCTATATTAACTCTGCTTGGAAAGGGCATCTGCGACCCTGCCACGTCTTCTAGCATAAGGCTTTACTCCCAAAACTCTATGCGGTACGGGCGTTACCGTAAGGCTTTCGGTGACGTCGCATGTGAATAACTAACTGACGTACGTGGGATTCATACGAAATATTAGAAATTCTGGGGTAAAATTCTAGCTCGCCTCCTCATGGTGCACCCTGGGTCATGCTAAAGATCTAGAGCGACTGGCGGCCAGACCATTGTACAATCTCCTGACCATATTTACACATGGAAACTCAAAACGTCCACAACGGTTCTTCTTCGAACCAGCTGATAAGGAATATTGGACATAATATCCGTATCTTCCAGTTAAATGTTGAGGGTATTAGCGCATCAAAATGTCAATGTCTTTCTAAACTTCTACGAGGAAAAAAACGTCGATCTACTTCTCATTCAAGAATCACATATCGAAACTGAAGATCAAGTTAAATCTAGAGCAATAATCCCTGGCTATGACATTCTCGGGATTACTTACAGTCGTAGCTACGGCAACATAACATATGTCCGAAATGGTATTGAGAATGCCATGGTGATATCTTCTTCGACTGATGACGAAATCCATATGATCGCTGTTAAAATAGCGGACATTACGATTGTGAATTTATATAAACCAACTGCAACTGTTTGGCCAAATGATGTTCTACAGACATACTCCCACACAACGGTGTACTCTGGGGACTTCAACATTCATCATACTTCTTGGAAATACGATCAGAATGATCAAAACGGGTAAATATTAGCTGAATGGGCAGATCAACACCGTCTTCACTTGGTTTTTGATGCCAAGGAAAAAAGCACCTTTAAATCAAAAGCCTGGAATAAGGAATATAACCCAGATTTGACATTTGTCTCCACTGATAGTGAAAATCAGCCTCTACAGACTTTCAGACATATTCTTGAGGTTTTTCCAAATAGCCAGCACCGTCCCATCTTTATGGAATTAGGAGCCCAAATTCTAGTTATAACATCATTTCCTAGACCAAGATGGAATTTCCAAAAAGCCGACTGGGAAAACTTCACTACGGATGTAGACGCACGCCTTAGAAGAATTTCCCCAACTTACAAAAACTATACACGGTCCACTGGAGTAGTTATAGCGGTGGCAAAAATACACATTCTTCGAGGCTACCGAAAAGAATAAGTGCCTGGATGGACCAATGAAAGCGAATCCCTGTATCGGGAATTCCTTGAAAGTAAGGATCCTGAGATAGGAGAAGAACTACTCCATAGTCTCAACGCTGCTCGTAGGGAAAAGCGGATTCAAATAACTGAAAACATAGATTTCAAACACTCTAGTAGAAAAGCCTGGTCGCTATTTAAAAAGCTTGGTTCAAGCCCCTCTGTACCAAAGAAATCTCCTCTGGTCGATCCGAATCAGATAGCTGCTCATATTGTTTTGCTTTCTAGAGATCCGATAGATAAAGAACATACTAAAGAGGTACCAAATGCAAACTAAAGGCTATGAAGTCTGTAACTCAAAAGAGTCAACAATTCTCTTTGCCTTTTTCCCGTGAGGAAATATCCTCGGCGCTTCAAAATATCAAAATGGGGAAGGCTCCTGGATTTGACAATGTTCATAATGAATTCCTGACGCACTGTGGACCTTATGCAAGATCGTGGCTGGTTAAGTTCTTTAACAATATGTTTGAAAGTGGCTGCGTTCCTAAAGAATTTAAAAACACAAAAATCATTGCTGTGTTAAAACCAGGTAAGCCAGCAGACAGAACTGAAAGCTATCGCCCCATAGCCCTTTTAAGTGCAACCTACAAATTGTTGGAGAGACTAATATTGAACAGGATCAGTGATAACATTTTTGAACGTGTTCCAATAGAACAAGCAGGGTTCAGAAGAGATCGCAACTGCACAGATCAAGTTCTCAGCCTAACAACCTACATTGAAGCAGGATTTCAAAGATGCCTGAAGACTACAGCAGTCTTTATTGACTTAACAGCAGCTTTACGATACTGCTTGGAGGGAGGGACTCATATATAAATTTCTTAAGGTCATCCCTTGTAAAATATTTGGTCATCTCCTAAACCAGTGTTTCTCAAACTTCAGATATCAGCGTACCCCTTCTTAAATTTTCATTATTACCAAGTACCCCTAATTAATTAATTAAAAAATAAATTAATTAATTAAATAATTAACAAATTAATTAAATAAATAATTAACAAATTAATTAAATAAATAATTAACAAATTAATTAATTAAAATTAAAACATAATTAGAAATTTTAATTAAACTTAAATATCTATTTTATTTGAATTTATATGTTCATGTAAACAAAAAATATGATTTATTTTTAAATTTTGGTTCTCTGAAGATCTCAGACGACACACTCATCAATTTCATTTGATCCAGATGCAATATCAACGTTTTCTTGTTGCTTACAGCTACTTCTATTTGCTATATTGCTCTCTTTTGGGGGTTTTAGAAATCCAATCTTTAACCAATGATCCATACTTAAGAATTTGAACGCTAAAAAAAATACTGTATTTACTCGAATATAACTCGAACTTTTTCCCCAAAATCAAAGCTAAAAAATCGTATTGCAAGATACCTGCGGGAATTTTCGGAAATTAAAGTTTTCAGAAGAAAACTGAACATGGTGCGACTTACCAAGAAGCTCCAACTCGCTATCACCACTTTTGGCATCGAGAACAGTTCCTTTGTGGGCATCGTCAAAGTCATCTACCCAAATAGCGTCATCTTCTTTCCCATTATTTCAAGCAAAAATTACCAGTAATTTACAAGACTTGAGATACGTAGAGCAGCGAAGAACTGCATATGATTGGTGCGGTATTAACAAAAGATCGCGCGAACCAAAGACAAATTAGCATTTCAACAGTTGAGCTGAAATGCTAATTCCCTTCCACCGAATTCCATAATATCCGAAACACATTCACTATATATTTCTTAGTTTTAACACGTTAACGACGGGAGGGGGGGGGTGTCAAGCAAAACCATATGTTCCACCGGCAACATATGGTTTTGCTTGGTCTATACAGCAGTTTCTGTTGGAGAGGGGATGTGATTCATTAGTTAGTGCCGTTTTATTCCGGTTGTCTTTAATTGCACTGTTTGTTGAAAAATATAATGATTCCTTTAATTATTCATAGCCGAAAATTGCCACGTAACCCCTAACGACCTTTCGCGTACCACCGGGGGTACGCGTACCACACTTTAAGAAACACTGTCCTAAACAAATTACTATGTGATCGATAATTCAGGGTAGTCACTGGAGGAAGCATCAGTAAACAGAGAGTGCTCAAGAATGGATTACCTCAGGGCTCAGTGCTCGCACCACTGCTTTTTAGCCTTTAGATCACAGATATTCCTGAAACAGCCAGCAGGAAGGTTGCTTATGCAGATGATCTAGCTTTGCAATCAGCGACAAATCTATCAAAAGAACTGAAGAAATATTGGCAAATGATCTGTCGGCTTTATGGAGATTAACACCAAATTCTGGTAAAACCGAATGTTCTTGCTTTCACCTGAACAATAGTCTTGTAAATCAAAAACCAGAGATATATGCTAATGGGACATTAATTTCGTTTAATCCGACACCTAAATATCTGGGAATAACTCTGGATAGAACTCTGACATATAAACAGCATATGATTAATATCGCTGCTAAAGTTCTCACCAGAAATAACATAGTTCCGAAGCTTTGTGGTACTATATGGGGCTCAAGTGCCACAGCTCTTTCGTGCATTGCCATGAGTCTCGTTTACAGTGCAGCAGGGTATGGTGCTCCTGTCTGGCTCAATAGTTACCATGTCAATAAACTAGATGCTCAACTTAACTCCACTCAGCGTTTAATAATGGGTTACATTAGGAGTACATCCTTACAATAGCTCTCCACTTTGAGTCATATTGCTCCACCGGAACGGCGACGACAGGAAGCCTTGCTTCGTGAATATAAAAGAATTATAAATAACCAAAATCTCCCAATACATGAATTTATTCCAGATGCTTTAACCAATAGACTAAAATCCAGAAGACCTGCCATAAAAACTGCCCTCAATCTTCTTAGCCAGAATGACGGTATGGTGAATAAGTGAGATGTACTGTGGTCCCAAGCAGTATCACCTGAAGTTCGTAATTACATAAACATCTTCCAAAAACCATCTGGATTTGACCTGCCCAGGAATATATGGACGACGGCTAACAGGATTCGTACAGGCCATGGTGTATGTGGAGACTTACTTTCAAAGTGGGGTAAGATACCAAATCCCCACTGTCCCTGTGGAGCCGAGACCCAAACCATTTACCATATAATGCAGGAATGCGAGCTGACAGCATATCCAGGTGATTTTTAGGATATCTTTGACCTATCCCCAGAGGCGATCAACTGGATCAAAAACCTAAATGTTAAAATATGACTAATCTTCTGTCTGATGCTTGTCATAAATTTCATATTTGTATTTGCCTGAATGTAGACTTTTTTTTAAATGATATATGTGTATCTTATCTATACTCATGTGTATTATATCTTATTGTCTTTTAACCATTTGTACAAGCCATACGATAAATTAATAAATAAATTAGAAATTCTTAAAGATCATTTTACTAGTTGATTCACATTTCAATATATATATATTTATTTAATTCATAAACTAGTAGAAAGACTTAAGAATTTTGAATTTTTCCTATAAAACTGTATTTTAACGTCCAACGCAATACGGTTTATTTTCAGTCCTGGTAAAACTGGCGTTTGCATCCCTAGAGCTAGCCTCCTGAAGAAAAGCATTTTAAGTTCCATTCTTGTCGCCAACCAAAGGAACATTTTCTAAGTCATTCTTCGATCGGTTTCCAAATTAGTCGATCTATGGCACTGCAAACGTGTTTTTTTTTTTTCACAAACCCAAATTTCTCCCGGAAATTTGGGTTTGTAATTTCGCAATTCAAGAAAATCGACCACAGATTTATTACAAACAATAACTATGTTAATGTTAGGGGAAACTAGAGCGAAAATTGTCTGTCTTCTTTTCACAGATACTGTTTAAAATCATTGATGGTTTGGGCCAACTTATCTCTTATTGGCAAAGAATGGAGAAGAATGATTACCCGTCAATCTCCAAACATTAGATAGGACTAAAATGACCTCACTCGCTTCCTTGGGGGAATGAAAGCCGTTAGCAGATTTATTTATTTAGTTATTTTAGTATTTTCCCCTCTACACCTGTCCTCCTGTTTTATTATTGTTTCATTTAGTGATTACATTTCCTTCTTTCATTATTTGTGTTTATGAAGTTTGTTGTCTTTATGCAGTTGATTTCTGCGATCGACCATGACGTACTCATTTTTCTATTCTATATGAAGTTATCTTCAAGGATAGAAAAATCAGTGGTCATAGTGGCCTTGAGAAGTTTAAGAGCCAGTGAAGGAAAAGAAGAAGAAAAAAAAAGCAGTCGAATGAGTCATTAGCATCGATGAAACTGCTGTTATGTGTAAGAATAACTAAACTTACAAGACTTTGTCAAGAATATAGAAGATAAATTTGATATGTTCTGAAGACTATGGAAAATAACTCAGAAATGGGGACAGTGCCCCACAAAAGGAAACAAAAGTGACAAAAGAAAAATAGAAACAGAAAATAAGGACATGCTGGACACAGAGCGGCAAAATCGAAAGAAATTATTGATTGATTGTCATGGAATATATCCAGGAAGAAATGCAGTCCAAAGATTACAATTCACATCATTGTTCCTGAGTGAGCTACGAAGCTTAGGAAGCTGGTATTACTGTAAAGTTCGCTATTCAGTGCAAACCTGAGCAGCAATGTAGGGGGCTTGTTCGAAAAGTATAATAACGATGTTTGCATAATTTTCCATAATTTCGACTCACGTTTGTTTAATTTTCTTAATTCTATTTCAAATTTATCCATTTCTGTACATTTATTTCTTTTTTTTTCTTCCCTTTTTTTAATAATATTTTCCACTTCTCCTTACCATATTTTTTTTCCTCTATAAAATGTTTAAATATTACCAAGTCCTTCCTTATATTTTTTCGTCCTGTTCTCTTTTTCCCTAGATAAAGTTGTCTCATCGCTGTAAATATTCAATCATATATATATATATATATATATACAGTAGTGCACTCAGGATTTAATCTTGGGGGGGATAGGCCCGAGTGAAGTAGACGATTTCAGAATACACACTACGCATCGCATACGACCTATGACTGAGCATCTGCAACGGCCGCTAATTCATAAGTAGTATAGAAATAGAAGACACGACAGAACATAAATTTAAAAAAAATGAATTTTAATTAAGAAAATATTTTTTGGAAATTTTTCTAGTGGTTTTTTCCTTTTTTTTTTGGAAGAGCCAGGGCCCCTTGGACCCCCCCCTCTGGGTGCGCCACTATATATATATATATATATATATATATATATATATGCGACTCCCATTACCGGTGCTCTTCAATTCCCTGTGCATAGTTTGATGAATCAGGAACGGCCTTCATTAAATGCTTCGGTCAGTTGCGCACACAGGAAAGTTCTCTTTGTCCATACGAACCTTCTCAGTCGACAGCGTTCTCGCTCCTGACCTTAGGACTACACTTACGCCTCTTAGATAAGCAATGTAGGTTATTTTTACAATGATTAAACACCCAGGATATCTCACCTTTTGAGAAACCAGTCAGCAAAACTGTTTCTAAAATCGTGGCTCCAGCCGGCCAGACGAGCACCCACAATAACCCCTTTATCGAACTCCAAAAGATCCTTTGTTTTTCCAATTGTGATCAACACTATTGCCAATAACTGACCAGCAGTAGTCTTAAATATCGTGGTTCCTCAGAACACGTGATGACGTACTTGATCAAGAATTTGCACATGTGCTGTATAAGTGAACATTTACGTACATCTGCATAAAATTTCCTAATTCAATGGCCGGTATGTATATAATATCAATATTCAAGTATGTATGTATATGTATGTATGTATATATACATTCCGGCTTACCTGCACAGTGTGGTTTTAGCGCACTGTGTCGGTAAAGAAGTCGAGTCCAGCTTGCTAGACGCGTTAAACGAAATAAATAAATATGAGACCTCAATAAGGGTCGAAACCGGTATGGGTAGTGGCCTCTCCTCATAATATAAAACAGTAATACATCGCCTAGGAGCTGCGTTTTAATATTTGAGAAAATATTAAGGAGAGAGACGGAGCTTGCTCCACCTTTGCTCCGAGTTGCCCTAGTGTTGTACTACCCAAGTGATGACTTACGCTTGGACTCGCCGATAGTTCTTCGGCATGAAACGCTTAGATTATTCTTTACAGAAAATTTAGAAGTTGCTGTGTTCTAACGTCGTGACTTATCATCGGGAATTTAAGACAACTTATTGTTCTGTTGTACATTCCCACCCCTGAGAGTTTTTTACATTTTAAAGAAATCAAATAATGATAAACTACATTAAGATTAATAATTAACATATAATAATGATGATAATAATAATAATAATAATGAAATATCGGTCACTGATTTAATTAAGAGCCAAAGAGAAAAAACTAAATCTCTTTATCTGTATCGACTTGTATGCATTAAAACAACGTTTTAAATGAATGTTTCACCATTATTAATCCTTAAACTGTTCACTCGATAATACAGTAGTATAATTAAGACTGAACTACTGACAGTGAATCTTTATTTTACTAGTAGGTTCCCTCTCCATGCTTTGCTTGCTCGTTCTTCAGTCGATAACGATTGAAAAATAAGACTTGATGTTCACAATTCAACAAATTTTTCTTCCTGACATTGATACCATGACTAATATAACGAATATTAGTCATTACGATAGTTATATGTTAAGTATTTTTTCTCTTCATAGCCATTGGACTCAGGTCTTTCTCGAGCTGTAAGACCTGGGTTCAAGTGCAGCCTACCAATTTACTACTAGTCTAAAGTTAAATACTGAAGATAATAGTGTAGGACAGTGGTCTTCAAACTTTCTTGATCGCGTATCCCCAAGACCGAAAAAATAAATAGCGCGTACCCCCAATTCATTGAGCAAAAATCTATTGTAATAAGTCTTATGAAGAGGAAATATGCCTTGTATCATCATATAATAATTAAAAAAGCTAGATATTTTTACACATTAGTTTTATTATTAACAGCTTACAAACATATGGCTTCTGATACTGCGATACGAAGGTCTGGTTCCAAGCCAAATCGTGCCACGGGATTATGTGTGCAAAGTCGCCCAATAATATTTTCAAAATTCTACAAATATGGAAAAAAAATCCTCTAAATATTTAATATCATAACTTTACAATTTAATTATTACAAAACTCTGTAATACGAATGATCTAGTTAAACAATGTTCCATCATCAAATATTCCTGTCAGCTGAACAATTTCTCAAAATTCAGTAATTTTCATTGATTTCAGCTTTGGTCAACCACTGTTGACGAAGTGCAATGTTCATTAATCACGAAATCTAAACTGTAAAGTCTAACGTCTGTTGATTTGATCTGAAATTTATGTTTATGGTAAATTTTCAGATACAATTTAATTGGTAATATAAATGAGAAATTCGACCAAAGTGATCATATAACAGTAGGGCGGAATACGAACCACCCCACGCATGTCGCTTGATGTAATGGACAGAAACATAAGGCGATGCCACCCTGAAAGAAAGAAAGAAGGGTGGAGTGGCAGCTATTTCGTGTAAATCATTGAATACGTCTTAGTGGTTCGCATACCATTCTTTCCTTTCTGTATGTGTGTGTGTGACTTGGAGGTGGGCTCAAGTTTGCTGGCTGATTGATCGATTATCCAACTGCTTCCTTTGCAATATTAAATGAAATTAAAGACAAGCAACCCTCGAATAAAATGATTTAAATCAATCGAAGTGACAATTATTAATCTACTATTGAAAAAAGTGACAATTTCTCAAATAATGATCGTGCATCATCATATGTAGAACTTCTTTTGGAATGCTAATTCTAACAAGTGTTTTCTAATGGTTGAAGTCCGTATTCAAGCAAGCATTCGGAAACTAGGCATCATTTGGTTTTCCTAAATTTTTGTGAGAATTTTTTTTTTTAAATATGAGATTCGTTTTTATATCTTTTCGGCAGCTAAAAGAAAATAATTACAATTTGCAAATTCTTTTTCAGATTAGCAGGGGAAAAAAAAATTGCTTACAATTTGGTATTCCTGATGAAATCTCTATTACTTGGGCACGGTTGAGGACTATTACAAAATATTACTGAAATAGATGACGGGAAGGAAAGAAAAAAAAAAAACCAAACGAAAGTAACAGAACGAGAAAGTTGAAAGGATCACAAGGTCGTTCTATGATTGGAGGGATCGGAGGCAACCATCGCGTCTCAGGTGTCAAAATTGTTGTTTTGTTGTCAGCCTTTCATCTTTCATCCCAACATTAGTCCGTACCGCTCTCTAATAAAACACTTCAGCCCTTAACGTTGCCGTCACATTTAGCCGCAGGGTAGGAGACGGTTGCTCACGTGCTACGGATTAAGAAAATCGTAAATAGAGGTTTCTATAGAATCGAGGAAGAATAAGACGGGGGGGGGGAAGAGTTAGGAAAACGATTTCGTCACAAACAGAACTCAACCCACGCCGAAGCCATAACTTGAAATATGCTGTTGTTGCAGGACTAAGCAAGGGTTGGATGAAACTCACGTGTTTGTGTTTTCAACTCAAACGTCGTAACAGCGACGACTTCTTCGAGGGATGCAGTGATTGTGCGGGGGGGGCTGAATAAGAAGTGCCTACTCGGTGTCATTACCGGTGCAGATGCGCGCGCAACATCTTACTAACGCACATTGGGGGGACTAGCCTTCTCGCGTTTCTGCCTCAAGGGGTGGTATGAAAGCACGCGGCTAACGTACGGCGGCTGCCTTTGAACTTCTATATATGTCACGGAGACACATTCCCTCTTTGTACAGGTCGCCTCTAATGCGCTACTCTCGTTACAAGACGCATTTCGACACGTTAAAAAAGACGACATTGTGTGCAGTCGACTCTCTGTCGTCACTGGGTCATCACGATCTCACAGCGTTCCAGGGAGACTCTGAGACGGTAGACCAACGGAGTATTACGTGGAAATAAAGAGGGAGAGAATTTCTAAGGCTCGCATCATTAGGAGTTCGTGCTGCATGGAAATCCTCCTCGAAACTTTGAAGTCTCTCATTAGGAAATTGTTCGGATGTTTTTTCTTTGGCCCAGTTCGGATCCGAGGCTCATTTTTTAGCGCGCCATTAGACGTAGCGAAGGCAAGATTTCGTCTCGATGAATATCTTCCATCATCAACAGAGAATGCCTTCTGAGTTCATCAGTGAGGGCCTTGTTGGGAGAAGACAGACAATGATATTTAAACCAGCAACAGAAAGAAGGGTTTTCTTCGATTTCCTTGGCGCCTGTCTCTATCCACACCACAGACCACCGTGTTTGCGCTTAACGATGTCGATTTGGAATGCAACACGAGAAGGGAAGAATCATTTTTGAATGCTCGGCACCAATAATTGAAATCTAATTTCGCGCTTTTATAAGTTTCGCAAAATCATCAAAAGAAGTACATTCGATTATCTTGAAGATTTTTTTTCCAGCACGTCCATTCAAGCGAATCAACGATCCTTGTAAGGGCAATTCTCTTTTCAGTTTTCAGTCAACTTCTTTAATAACCGTTTCATAATTTTCGTGTATGATTTGGTGATTTGTTTTCCTAAGAGTATCGCTAAAGACTTTTGAAACAGAATATAAGTCAATCTCCTCTCCTTTATCTTGCATAAAGTTCAATGTCATATGAAGAAAGAAAGAAAAAAAAAAAACCTAACATTCTGGTTTGAAGTGATGGGTTTAATCATGCTTTTCGTGCGTTGGATTCAATAAAAAAAATGCTGTTAGGGATTTCTCCCCTCAAGATTGGAAGTTTTCCAGTTTTTATTCAGTGAAACTGACTGACGAATTGAATAAGACAGCAGATAATTCATACACGACTGATAGATATACGAATTAAAACTAAAAGAATTTTTCGTTCTATTCAATACGACACCAGTTCTTTTTCGCGCTTGAGATCAGATTTAGGATTAGTTCTCACGCCGACAGGCATCTGTACAAGTGAGAGAATGGCAATATATTTGCTACGTGGCAAAAGACATCAAAGAATCCGTTAAATTTGTTTTGTTCGTTAGGAAACAATTTTGGATTACTCCAAGCTGATCGCAGGTTATCTTTTGATAATAGATGCTACTTAAAAACAGAATTAATATTTTTCTGGTAATCGCAGTGATACATTATAGTAAGATAAAAGTACCGCTTATTAAACTGCACCGAATGAATGAAATATAAGGGACAGCGAACGCTTTATCATACAAATAGTCAATCCTCCATTTATTTATTTAAACATATAAAACAAACAATATTAAAATAAATGTAACTGTTTGCCTTGCACTTGCAACTTAACCGGTCAAAAAACTGCATAAATGATTTTCTTATGTGCAGCAAAAGAGAAAATTTTCCTAATTCATATTCCACCTACTCAATCTATTTCGACGATGCCTTTTGGTTGGTAAACACGGTGCTTCAAATCCCGTCTGAATGCAAGGAACCTTTATACACTATTTTCAACTAAGTGGTCTCATATAGAGGTGAAGAGAGTCCGTGGAATCTTAAGTTTTTCATCCAGAAGACAGACACACCTGACAAAGAATACACTTACTTAAGCATAACGCATTGGCCTTATAGCTTTCGTTGCTTCAGCCATAATTCCAATCTAACCGCATTCAAAGTATAATCCTCAGAAGATTAGACAAATTTGAACAGTTTGCAAATTTATTTTTCACCTTTTTTTAAATTATCTTAGAAGAATGCAAAACGGGCTTTTTTTTTACTCTTAAAACCGTTATTTTTGGTGAATCTTCTATTACTGAATACATCTAAAGGTTAAGAAACTTCATTTTTATTTATTTATTTATTTTTCATCATTAAATAGAAATAATTCGTACTAAGATGATTGGAGTTTTCTTAACAGCGAATAACTTCTGGAAAAAACGAATTCGTTAACAGCTTTAAAGAAATGTCTTGTAGCTGGTATTATTGCTTCTTCCATTTTTCTGTTATTATAAATTTTGGCTAAATTAATGTATCTAAACTCATAAAAAAATATATATGTAGGAAAGATCCGACAAAGACATTTCCACACCCTTAGGGTCAGACAAATGAAGGTGTCTGATAATCTTTCATTTCCTTTTGTCTGCACGAGATGATGATAATACAAAAAAAGTCTTCCGAACATCTGTTTGACCTCAAGAGCCACATTTACTGATTGTTCCAACATGACCATCCCATCCAACTAAGGTTGTGGCAGGTTCCCCGGTACACAATGGTAATCTAATAGCGCTGATAAAACCAAATTTTCTTACGACCCCTGAGAGACAAATTACCCTGACATTAGCCTGGGGTGTTCCGGGCGTACGACCCCATAACCGTTTTGATTTCAATCAACGACTTTGGAATAATAGCAAGAGGTGATGTGAAAGCACTGCAGACAACAGAACCAAACGGAAGACAGATGGATGACAGCACACCTGAGACTTCACAAATACAACGTGGGAAATGGTATCCCTCGTTGCTAATTGCCTTGTTTAAGTATATTTTTTTTAATAACAGTGAGCCACAACATCTGTAATTCTGTACAGACACACGCACACTTCGAATTCAGAATAAAAGTGTGTCTGCTGTCGTTTCTTTTGTTGTTGTTTTCGGAAGTTTGAAGTTTTTAGCCTAATTTCAGGTGTCAAAGAAGAGTAATGAATGCTGTGGTTGTTTGTTGGATATAACCGCCAGCATTCTTGCAGAACTACTATTAACTAAATGAAATAGAACTAAGATTGCTAGAGGATAATCCGACCAACATTTGGGATTTTTAGATGCGTAAACATCTGTTGCATTAGTTTTCTCCATCGATCTGTTTTCATGCGGAAACTCCACTCTAGACAAGCAGGGTTTATTGCAATTTCGTATTTTTAGTCTAGACTATAAATTACCGAGTTGTTTGGTTTAAATGGATCGATTTTTAGTGGACAAAATTTGACAGGATATTTCTGTGGTTACATATCAGGAATTAATGATGATAATATTGGGGATATTTACTGAAATTTTAATGTCATCTCAGTTGCAAGCGTTACAATGAATTGTTGTAACTCCATTAGCCAGCCCAAAACAACTCTGCTCGGTTTCTTTGACGTATGTTATCATACAAGAATGCTCTTGCTAAATTCAACTTATAACTGTATATATATTCAAATAAAGTTTTCCATAATGCTAATTTTTTTACTAAGTGATTTATTAACTTAAAATTTAACTTCTATTAAAATATCTTAGAGCCTCCGATGGCGGTTCGAATATCATCATACAAAGGTATGATGATTTCGATCTTTCGTGGGGTCCCATTTTTTTTGGCGCATTAGGCTCAATGCTTGTCACTGCCAAGTAACGTGCCTTTTTTTGGAAACTACTTTTCTTAATTCTTGGGACGAAAAATCCCAGCTTTCGGGAAGACAGACCCTGACACCTCTGTAAGAGACTTACTAACTCACCTTTAGTTTCAAAAGCGCTGAAAAAAAAAAAGTTCTTCACTTCCTACACGGCATTTGACCCCAATCTTTCTTGCCAAAGGGCATTGTCGGAACCGACTGAACTACGTTCTATTTCATTTTCATTTATTTTTTATAAAAAAACGAATTTTGTATATTAAATTTTATAGAAATAGTCGACTTTCGAATAATTTTTGGATTTCCAAATTTCTGAAGATTTTGCTGTTTTATTAAGAGAGCAAAATTATTTATTTATTATTATTATTATTATTATCAACCGTTGCTATGAAAAAAATAAAATAAGTGAACGATTACACAATTCATGATTGTTTGTATATAAAGTTGAAAATATCGTAAGGGTGGTTTTTAATTTCTTTATTGATTTATGTTCATGGGATATTTGGTAATTTTAAATTTTAGCGATTGACTTTCGTTATGAAAACTAACCGGCTTCAGGTATTTAATTATCAGTCTCTAACCATTAGCAGCTTGCCATTAATTATGGATCTGCAACTATTAGTAAAGATATTATCAAGGCGCAACAAGCAGAATAATTAATGAATACGGAGATTACTGTAGCTGCCTTGTATCCTTACGCTATACTCATGGAAAAACCAGATTTTAGAATGCGTATGCAGAACACATAAGAGTTATCCGCACTGAGCATTTTCATATCCGTCTGTCCTTGGCTTTGAGCTGTAATGTCAAATGTAAGAGTCAATTTCCATGAAATTTTACAGCCTGATTGTTGTTCGTATCTGTATTATATATTCACAGTTCATATAGTGTGTGTGTGTGTGTGTGTGTGTGTGTGTGTGTGTGTGTGTGTGTGTGTGTGTGTGTGTGTGTGTGTGTGTGTGTGTGTGTGTGTGTTGAACATTATTAGAGCGGTTAATGTGTTATAAGTATACAACTATTCGTCGATGATCTGTGCGGTTAGCCTAGTGGCTGTGCGCTTCTCAACCATATGCATGGGGTAGGAATGTCCTAGGTTCGATTCCCGTCGAAGAAGTGAGGAGCTCAAGGATCTTCCTCAGCCGTAGCTACGTTAGCTGGTCTTGGGGGCGGGCAGTACGGTTTTTCCACCAGTGTGGCTGGTTTTTTTTTCTCCCGGCAAGCAGGCATACCGGCCCCTTGAACACACAAGGATTGTAGTCATGAGTACTTCCAATAGGGATGCAGCAGAGGAGTGGCGTGCCGGCTGCATTATTTCGCCGTAACTCCTCATTAGGAGGAGACTCAACCTGTCTGAAGCAGATGGAAGGGAGAGATAGATAGATAGATTCGTGGATGAGGTTCATATAAACAAAAATCAGTACCGATTGAGTACAGATATTTCATGCATAACAGAATAGACATTAGAAGATATCTGAACATCAATGTTACGAATTATTATCCATATTTACAGTTTCTTATATGGAATTACTGAAGAAGGCTTTCTAAAAATCGATTTTTAGAAGAAAAAGAAGGTAAAAATTGAAAATATTAAATGATTTAAATATGATTTATTTTTTTTTATTCCTCTAGTTCTTTAGATAGACAACGAAATATCATAGCACACGTTTAATCCATGAATGGTCCGTTTTATCAAAGAAACCGATTTTTTTTTTCATATTATTTCACACGTAGTTTGGCTTAGGGCATGTCAGATCAATAGTGCGCAGCTAGCGACAGAATGTTACCGAACTTGTTCCGTTCGTAATAAATGTAGTTACAACAAACATAGAAGTTCCTCTAGCCTTTGATTGACTCCCTGACATTGTTGTAGACCTCTTTCCCATTTCCCATATTGGATAATCCGTTAAGATTCTTCACATTAACAGTTATGATAAGAACGAATGGTAGAATCAGCTTGAATGTGATAATTTGCTATAGGAAACTCTAATTGTCATGGCAATCACGAACAAATCGCAGGCTTATATTAGAAAACAATCAAACCGGAGACAAACTTGTCATTATAGATATTTTAAACAAAAAACAATAAAAAGAACTTGATTTTCTCTTTGGATTTCGAAAGATTCAAAGCACACCAAGGGAAAAAGATACGGAAATAGCGGCACAAAAATGTTGCTTGCCTATGGCTTGCCCATGATGCACAACAACCCAGCCGCATTCTCTTATCTAAGCCAAATGAAAGTAACCAAAGCATCCTTCATTTAATCTTGACTGATGTCAAACTATTTAATTCCTTTATATTTGGAGAGTGGATGTACTATAATGGAAATTCAGAGGGGCGATCTTTCCTGTAAATGTGAACGAAAACTACTTTGGGAATTTTTAAGGAAACAAACCCGAATCTGTCGAAGTCGATTCGATATCAAACGTATAAATTAAAATGTGAAATAAATGCTATTAGTGAAAAATGATATCGGCCACAGATATGGGTGACTGATTTCTCCGATTATCTGCCCTCTGTAATAGGAGTGCTATCCCGAATCAGGTAGGCTACAGGAACATTTGTATCTGCTTGCACTGTACGCAGAAGGCTTCACGAAAGTCGTCTGTATGCTTGGTGAACGGTAGTCCTATCCTATCCCCTAGTTTTTATATCCACTAGTTTTTCCTATCCCCACACCACAGAAGAGAATGTCTGAAATAGGCCAGGCTTCATGTCAACTGGATCCAAGACCAATTGGAGTCGGTATTGTTCACAGACGAGTCACAATTTGCTCTACAAATCGAACCGGGTATGCTCTGATCTGGAGAGAACCAAGGACGCGTTACTATCCCTCTAATATCGTGAAAGGGATAGTTATGGTGGAGGTAGTGTGATGGTTTGGAAAGCATCTTGTTGGGTAGATGCACCGACTTGTATGTGCTTCCAAGCAGAACCACGAATTCTGCAACTTATATAGAAAAGGTCCTGTACCCCTGCATGCATCCATATGTAGGTCCAGTAGGGGAGACACTTATCCTACACGATGATAATGCTCATCCCCATCGAGTGAAGCTCATTTACTATCCTCAAGAAGAGACTATTGTACGCATACACTGGTTAGCCAGGTCTCCGCCTTAATCCATTTGAACATATCCGGGATGCTCTAAGTAGATGTGTTCTGCTCTCACCCACCTCTGCAAAATCTTGAGGGACTTAGGAGAGGTTTTCTGGAATAATGTTTGTTACTACCAGTCGAGCTCCTGGACACCACTACAAACAATATGAAACATCGTTGTGAGGCCGTATTACGGTGACCACTTTCCTTATTGAGGCACTTTGACCTCTATTTTTGACCACCATCTTCATGTACCTATTGTTACTGAACTAAACTATTTATTTACTATTTTTTGTGGCTGTTTCTTTCAAGTCTCCTGTCATACTGCTTTTTGTCGCGTTTGCATAAGAATGCATCATACAGCTTTTGAGTTATTGTGATTTTTATTTTTACTTTTCTCGGTTTGGTTGGATTGAAATTATGACGGAAACAACTAAGGTTAATACATTTTGTCTGGAATTTTGTGTGCATTTTCTCTACCTGGGTGTCAGTTTGTAAGATGCAAAACTCTGCCAACTCCGTACGAGACTGATTCATCTTCAGTTGAAAAGACTTGACGAACCCTTGTAGACTTTTCAACTGAAGGTGAATCAACCAGTTTAAAAAAAAAAGAGGGATTCAAAACACTGTCTTTCTATCCCAGATGGAAGAAAAGGTCATGACCTTCTTGCGACTGGGCTACGGGGTGCCGTGAATACTTAATAATATAACATAAATTTATCTAGTGAGATAATTTGATATGGATTCAAATATAAGCACCACATCGTTATTTTTGTTTTATTTTATTTTTTACATCAAATAAAAGATTGTAATGAAACCGTGTCTAAACATCTATCAAAAGTATCTTAGCTGTAGAATGTAATTCTTACCTTTCGCTAAGAAGACCGCGATTTAAACGAAATGAAGAAATAGATTGAGATAAAATGTCCATCGCTGACTATTATCATATTAGAAGCGAGCGAATGATGAGGTATCCACTAAACAATTAGTAGCTAATTAGTTTGTTGGACAAGCAGTCTCTAAAGGTGATGTGTGTGTGTCAACAGCTGCCAAGTGTCAACGATTCAGAGATATTTCATTTTGCTTGTATTGCGAATCCCGATGATTCACCCAACAGCATTATGCAATTACTACTGACATTGACCTCTGTATGAACTCCCTAAGGCAACTCCGGATTACGTAGCATTACATAGAAACGCTTAACGAAAGTCCCTATCACACACCTTTTTTTTTGCGAGTGTGTGTGTATGTTGCTGTTAAGTGGGGACTCGTTTTTCAAACTACCGGCTGCCGATGGAATAGAGGCTGGCGATCGGTAAGAGCAGACATTAAGTCCGAGTTAATTCATGCCTACATCAGGAATGAGAAATCATTAATCGTGCTTGTGGTTGCAGGGATCTACTGAGAGGTTGGTCATCATCGGCACACTTTATTAATGAGCTAGTCGAATATTTATAAGAATACAGATATCGGGGGGAAGGAGGGGGGGGAGAACTAAGGTGTCGTGTTACATTTGGGGGGCTAATAAACGAGCTATATCTTTTTTTTTTTTTAACTGTCCCCTTAAACTTCCTCCACCCAAATACCCTCTACCTTTTTACCCTTCCCAAATTACTGACTGTTTAACAACCACTATTTTATTGGTACCACATGAGGCGCGAGGACACGTGAGGTGTGAAAAGGAAGCCAATTAGACAGGCGTTTTTAGGCGTGCATGTTTCATACGTGGGCCTAAGGTTATTTTTGATTTGAAGGTCATTTATTTTACGATTCCATCCTAGGTAAAGGGGGCAATTAGAGGTAAATAATATTCGCTTTCGTCATCGATCTCGGCGATAAAATTGGAAGCTGGAGCAGCATGAGGATCGTTTATCACGGAGTAGTTTACGGCTCTTGATGGCTTGATTACGACTGTATCGTCTAATCAAGATGTTTCTTCAGCTCGAGAAATGTTCCACTCTATCAATCTGTCTGTGTCTCCTTATCCCCTACCCCCTCTGGTCTACTAGTCTGTCATTTAACAAGCAAGGAAATCGGCTTTAAAGGTATTTAATATGGATTAGAACGAAAAGTTCAGCTATCGAACTCGCCTACTCAGTGGAAGTGAAAAATGAACAAACTCCCGCCAGGGGAGGTTCACTAGAATAGCTTCATTGCCGACCAGGTTAGCTCGCAGATGCCTCGATTGGCAGGTAGGTAGGTCTAGTTAGTCGGCGTACACACGTTCATAACCCGGATCTGAGGTCGAGTCTATTTCTGGATTTTTATTTATTTGCTTTTTTTTTTTTTTTAATTCCCTGTCTTTTCTTAAAGAAAGCGATAGCGGCTCTTGTGTCAGTCACTGAGATCGTGAGTCTCACTTTGATGTTCATTAGGTTGATGAACACATCATGGCACAGATTCGGTAATTGTTGTCGTGATGTTCAAATCACTCAGTTGTCCAATCAGCTTCGAGAACTTTCTTTGAGGTTTGTATTCAACAAAACCATAGCGAATTTGGATTGCTACTAGACGAAGTTCAGAAGCAATACAATAGAGAAAAGAAGTCTCGAGAAGAATTTTTTTTTTCAATTTTCACTCTTTAGAAATGCCTGAGATTATTTTAAACTCAACAACAGGTTGTGTTTAATAAAGAAAAATGATTAATGCGAAATGATTGAATGTTCCTTGAAATTATTACAAGTCCTAGAAGAATTTAAAACTAAATTGTGCTTTACATTGTGTTTTGTAGCCGATTTGGCTGCAAAACACTGCATGTGTTTTGCAGCCAGATCGGCTAACTTAACACTTGATCTTTGCTTGAAAAAAACAAACAAACAAAAACATTCGTATTGAACTGTAGCTTATAAGGAAATCTGGCTTCTCAGTTAAAAATGAATTATCTGAAATACGCAGCCAGCGAGTCAGTCCCCCTCTCAAATAATAATAATAACTGCTAAGACAGTCTATGAGAAAGAAAATATATTTCAATGAACATAGAAGCATTCAGTAGAGCATAAGCTGCATACAATCCACACCAATCATTAAATTTCAAACCTCAGATTGATTTTATCCGTTCATTGGGATATTACATGTGCTGCTGATAGTGATTCTAGTCTGCATATTTAAAGTAACAGAACATGTGAAATTTCCGAAATAAAAAAAAAATGAGCTACAGCTTGCAATATTGTAAATTACTTTAGCTTGGAAGGATAAGCAGTTAATTTAAATGCCTGAAATTTCAATCATTTAATTGTTGGACGAATTACGTTACCTTATAAGAATCTCTGTGATCTGATTTAGGCTTACTAGAGGGCTGAAGTGTTTTCGAAAACTTCCTAACTCTTAACAGTTCATAAATTATATTTGTGGAGAAAAATCAGTTCCAATACCATACTCGAGAGTACCAACTCGGTACAAATATAAAGAAAGAACCACATGCGACTGTCACCACTTTGTTATCTGTGTAACTAAGATATAACCCCCCCCCCAGCTTATATTAATTGAGTTATGCTTATTTACTCTTACACACTCTCTCTCTCTCTCTCTCTCCCTCTCTCTCTTAAATCATGTCCTTTCTTTCTTTAATTTCTGGTCATTAATTATTATTGTTTTTTTTTTTATTTTTATTATCATTAATAGGTTTATGTACGCTTGAAAACAATATCAAAATATTCAATGATGCTGATTTCTTACCAAGGAACTACCTATTCTGTTCACAATCATTACACTGCTACAAAACTCTTGATGAAAAAATGAGAAATCCATTTTCACAGGTTTCCTTCATGCAAATAAACTCGTGACCATAGTAAATATTATGTAATAATTAACTTTTTGTCGTGTTTATTAATTAATTGATTATTCCGCTTACAATTTGATATAAAATATCAATAATTAATATCTTCTTCTTCTTCTTCTTGAGTATTCTGCAATTGAGCAGGTTCTTCTCTTAGTAGTAAAAACTTTCCTTCCACTCTCTTCTGTTCTGAGAATTCTCTTTCAAGGTTGTGTCTCCATTCAGCATATCATCTAGCATTGTTTTCCTTACTCTTCCTCTAAGTTTTTTTCTTGTCTATTTTTCCTTCGATGGCATTTCTGGTGATTTCATTCCCTCTCGGAATATGTCCGATCCAGTTTCCCTTTCTTCTTTTTATCCTCCTTAACAGACTTTTTTTTCTTCTTCTACTCTTTTTAATACCTCTTCATTAGTTATTTTATCTGCCCATTTGATTTTTCCATCCCTCTCTAAATCCACATTTCAAATCTTTCCAAAATCTTAATTTCTTCTTTCTTCAATGTCCAAGTTTCAGCTGCATACAGAGCAACCCTCCACACATAACATTTTATTAGTCTTTTCTTTAGGTTTCTATCCATTTTACTTCTGAATAAATTCCATTTTCTATTAAAGGCATCTCTTCCCATCGCTACTCTTGCTTCTATGTCACTTTTACATCTTCCATCACTGCTAATCACACTTCCTAGATATTTAAATATCTTTACTTGATTCAATTTTTTCCCATTTATTCTGATATCCATATTTGCCTCGTTCCTTGCTATTTTCATTACCTTTGTTTTTCTTATGTTAATTTTCATTCCATAATTGATACAGGATTCCAGTAATCTGTTCAACAGGTGTTGTAGTCCTGTTTCAGTGTTTGATAGTAATGCCTTGTCATATGCGTATCTTATTGCAAATATCTGTCTACCTCCGATCTTTATTCCTTCCGAATTCTCCAGTGTTTCTTTTAGTATCGCTTCGGAATACATGTTGAACAAAATTGGTGACAGAGAACAGCCTTGTCTTACTCCTCGTCCAATGATACCTGGTTCTATTGTACCATATATGTCTCTCACCATGGTATTTTTTCCATATATAGTGAAATAATTAGCCTTCTGTCTTTCCGATCTATACCAATATTTTCCATTACTTCCACCATCTTATTCCATTTTACAAAGCCAAAAGCTTTTCAAAATCTATATAACAGATATTAACTTCTTTATTCACTTCCAGACTTCTTTCACTTATTCTTAACAGTCCAATCGCATCTCTTGTTTCCCTACCCTTCCTGAAACCAAACTGATCTTCTCCAAGAAATTCTTCCACCTTAGATGCAATTCTCCGTGTTAGAATTCTCATAAGTATTTTTGATGAATGGGAAACGAGGCTTATTGTTCTAAAATCCTTGCAGTTCTCTGCATTACTTTTCTTTGGTATAAATATCAAGGTCATAAAATCTTTTGATAATTTTCCTTTGTTATAAATTAAATTTACTATTTTGGTTATTTCTTCAGTTCTTTTCTTCTGAAGTTGTTTCGTATTTCATCTATTTCTTCTGCCTTTCCACATTTTAGTTCCTTAATGGCCATTTCTACTTCTGTCTTCAAAATCTCTGGGTCTAGATCATCTTCGTTTACCTTCTTTTTATTAATTAATATACTGCAATCAATATGATGTTACACAATTAATAACAATGCAAACTTCAATAACGCTAGATTCAGGCTAGTTATCAACTCAACTAATTAATCTCAATTAATCTTAAATTGAACGATTATAATTATCAACTCAACTTAACTAGTTATCAACTTAAATTTAACGATAATAATTATTGTTACTGCTTAACAAAAAAGAACAAACCAACATTCAGTGATAATTGATCATTAATCACCACTATGTTAATACATTTCATTTAAAATATGTAGTAATGAAGGACAGCAATTAATAATAATTTGGAAGACTAATAATCTATTATTATCAATGATATTAATTTCTAATTACATATTAGCCATCATCTAATTCGTTAAATGTTATTATTTAATTAACTTTACTTTATTGTTAAATAATTCTAATATTATTATTTAATGTTATTCAATTCGTTGAAAATTATGCCATATACCCTGAACCTTAACCAAAAAAAAGTGAGCTTCATATTCACACCAGACTATATAACTTCCTGTGTAAACCATCTTTATTATATGGAAGTGAAACGTGGACCATAAAAAAGATTCAAACAGCAGAAATGAAAATTAAATACTATTAAAGTAAATGTAAACAAAAAATGGTTAGAACATTTAAATCAAATGGACAACAACAACAGACTGCAAAAAAAAAAAAAAAAATACTATACGAATATAAAATAAATGGGGGGAAAAAAAGGGAAAAGAAGTAGCTCAAACACAAGAATTCTCTTACTCCAACTTAAAAAAAATAGCAAATTAATAAAATAATTAAATAAATAAAATGAAACAAAATATAATATACTTATATTATAACATAATAAGTTTGACAAACCTGCTGTCTTTTATTTTATTGTCACTCAAACGAACTTCTGGAATTTACAGAAGCTGTTTCAAGTCATATTCATCGTTCCATGCAATCTTCAAGTTTTTCTTTTCTTGACTCCTAAAGATTTCTTTCCCCTCCTTAAACTGAATAATCGCTAAAATAAAAACGGTGTGTATTAGAAATCCTTCTTTAATAGAATATCTTTTCTATTGCCTCATCCTAAAGTAGGTGTTTGTGTTTTTTCTGAATGAATGAATCAGTAAAATGAATCCATGTTAGCAACATTTTTTTCCCACATTACATCATTGAAAATCTCAAGATTGAGATTTGTTTATGTGATTCTCACCCACGGAAAGTTGATAATCTATAATTCATTAATACTATTGGTAAGCAAGGGACTTTTCTTGTTTTGTTTTTTATCAGTTTTTATTTTATTTTACTTTTTTGTATTTTTTATTTATATATTCTGAGAATTAAACATCGGGCTTTTTCAAGTCCAATTCAAATCTCCAATAGCGGGGATTTTTTTCTCACACCGGACGATGAAAATCATCCCCCGCCTAAAGACAATTACAGACATCCATGTCCACGGTGGGATTCGAAGCTGCAGCCTGTTGCTTGGAAAATGCTAACTATTCGGCCAACCATGCCGAATTAAGCTACAGCTAACAAGATAGGCTTATTTCCAAATTTTGTTACCATTAATTTATTTATAGTGAAGCAAATAATACTATGCGCTCCGATTTGCTTTTTTATGAACGTTCATCTATTAGGTCTTCTAATGCTGAAACTAAATTATAGACAGAAAAAAGAATATATTCTCATCTTCTTTTTACTCTCTTTTACCTTGCGGTGTCGAGGGTTTATTAATCATCGGACCTCAAACCGTTCACAGGCTAAAGTGGTTAGCTCTGTGCCCTGGTGTATCCTATATCCATAATGTTGAGTTCTCAAGCCCGGTTTGCCTGCTTTGCGGGATGAAAAATCCCAGGATAAACTGGGGGAAAAAACCCTACTGTCCACGCCCAAGACCGGCTAACTTGGCTATGGCTGAGGAAGACCCTTCAGCTCCTCACGTCACCGGTGGGAATCGAACCTAGGACCCTCCTTCCCCAGGCATATAGTTGCGAAGCGCACAGCCACTAAGTTAACATCGCGGACATATTCTCTAAGAAGAATATTTGAAAGAATAGTCTCTAAACCTGTCAGTATAATGAGAACTTAGGTTTTTCTATTCCTTTTACCTAAATTAACTCCTAAGGTCATTGTCTTCATTTTAATATCTGCAGTAATGTTTAATAAAGTAGTTGCATATGAAAACACGAGAGCTTAAGAATATGAAGACAATACAAACTCCACGATCATTTAGCTAACCAAGCATTACAAATGAGGGTACTGTAAACAGGGGTGTCGCCAGATTTAATCGTGCCCTGAGGCAAACCATTAAATATCGCCCCTGATGGATTATAAGACAAAAATATAAGAAAATCTCCAATTGCTGTTTTGTTTTTATTACAAGAGAAATATTAATGCAAAACGATTACATAATAATATTAATTAAATGTTTGTTCTACGGGGATATCGCACAATAAAAATGTTTATAAGCCCTTCTAAATTTAAATTATAAGCTGTGTCCGTCTCATTCGGTTGCTAGACCAACCAATCTTTCTTGGGTCATTGCTGTTCGCAAATAATTTTGAATCAGTTTAAGCTTGGAAAAACTTCTTTCCGTACTTGCTACGCTAACAGACGGTCTTATGATGTACAAGGCAGTCATATAATTTTTATGAGCAATTTAAATTTAAAGTGAATTACTATAAAATTGTTCAAGTCTATGTTTTTTGGTATGTATAAAGTCATGCAATGTTATTCAGAGATTTTAATGTTAAAGGTCAACAGCGGTATTTTCCAAAGCAAGATCGGTATGTAAGGTCAATAATAACGTACATATTATTGTGCATCACCAATATAAATATTCATCCTAGAATTCGTGTCAACGTACCTTTGCTGAAATATCTTGCTGTCCATTTCTAAATACTCTACAAGATCAACAAATAGCATTCTTCTTTTTCTTAAAAAAGTAGGGAAAAAAATACTTTATTCAGAATAAAGTCGGAATATTTTTTTCTTTCAATATAGGTGTGCATTTATTAATATAAATGTGATATCTGGTTGCCAGCTGCGCCGCGCACTATTTACAAAAAAAGTTATCATGTTTCACAAATGTTCTTTCGACTTCGTAAGGAGAGTATGATATCCATTATGTTGTCAAAACCTAAGACAAAATATTAGTTCTGCAATTTGTCAATAACAGAAAGTTTAAGAATTCTACAGAACTCTTTGAACTCATTACAATTCCCATCTACACTCCACTCGGCCGTCCTTTCTAACGCTAATAGGATGAACACCTCCAAAGGGCTCTATAATCACGGGTAAAAGGAAATATCCTGATCGTAGTCATGAGAGATGCGCTGTTAAGGAAGGTCATTAATAATGACAGATGAGAAAGGGAATTGTGGGAAAACACGCAACTATGGATAGCCCACCTTGGAAGAAAAGTACTCAACATCCTCATGCTTCAGAGTGATTTTAGCATTCTTCCTTCGGAATTTAAGGCGTCATTTGGTAAATATATCTATTGTTAATCTATCCACCTGGAGACAAAGAGAGAGAGAGAGAGAGAACATTTTATTGCGATTTTCTAAGTCTGTATTTCCCATTAAATAAAATGTGTTGAATTATTTATTTCTATCTCAATGTATAAAAGGAACTACATTTAGTTGAATAAAATCATTCAAGATAGGCTCTAATAGGTAAAAGAAGGTGGGATGGAAGAATAGGAAGAAAATATGCTCTATATTGAGTAGGTAGTTAGGAAAGACATTTAGGGAAAACAAGATTTTAATTAAAAGAGCTGCTTATGAAAATCTTTAAAAGCAAGGCTATATGGGGCAAAAAAAGCTACGTATAGGATAACCTTCATATTTTCCTTGTAGTGCATTTTATATCCAATTGTTTAGAGCATAAATATATGCTGAAACCAAAAACTCTCTGATCACCCCAAATCAGGTATCGTTTTCATTTAAAATTGGTGATCACAATGTTAATCGCATCTATTATCAAAAACATGAAATTGAGGTCTATTCCTTTTCTTCCCCCACCAATTCCCAGATAGATTTCTTGGTGACAAGAAATCCACCTATTTCTTGTCTAGCTACACTTAAGCAACGCGAACTGTTCTTTTCATCAATTCGTGTTGCTATGGAGGAGTTAAAGTAGAAGGACTTTGTCTCAACTTTAGTTATGGACGCCTTATATTACGATATTCTTCTTCTTTAAACAGATCCATATTGCTACGATAAAGAGCCAAGAGGCTATTTTTTTTCCGGCGGCGTAAAGATCCATATTTCGTTTTAGGCTGGGGTTCGCTGAATTTACAAAAGCTGAAAAATAAGAAATTTTCTAGCTCTTGTTTAATGCAGTCAGTAAAGTTGGCGCCTTTGGGTTAGAAAGATACGGGACCAGTCGCATTTGGAATGCGAAGGACATTTTATAAGAAATTTTACCTGAAATTACGTTAACCCGTTTACTGAAGATATGGGGATTTTCCTCCTATTAGGGTTTTGCAAGACAAAGTAACCCGGCAAATAATAGTTGCTATGAAAATAAGATTAGCTGTCCTCTGATTATCAAACCTAAGTTTGATAATGATATGAAATGGAAAAAATTGTTCAATATTCATTTGCTAGTAAATAATAAATAAATAAATAAAATGTAACATTTCAAATATTTGGGGGAAATTTGATTGAATACATAAAACTTTCGAAACTTTCTTAAGATGAAATAATATTGCTAGAAACACAATTATCAAACAAAAGGCTGACATAAGCACCAACTTATTCTTCGCTTCAACGAATCATAAATTCTTCATACCATTAGTGAGTTTACAGGGATGTTTAGAACTTCTGTGCTTTCGTCAAATATTTAAGAGCGAATGGCTAAGAGAGAGAGAGAGAGAGAGAGAGAGAGAGAGAGAGAGAGAGAGAGAGAGAGAGAGAGAGAGAGAGAAGAAAGAGGAGGTTAAATTTAGAGCAGTAGTAGGCCATACATCAAAAATCTTTATTCGGCCAATAATTTCTGAAATTCGTGCACCACACACTTCACCTTTTTGCCTCTTCAGGTGGAATTAATGTGCAAACTAAGTTTAGACGTGAGATCAAGTGGGTCGAATAAGATGATCCTATCTAGCAAATGACCTGAGTTCTAATGATTACGCTGGTGTGTTTACGTGGTACATGAGATCCATTAGTCTGCTAGACCGCTTAATTAAGACGAGCACTCATTGATAGCTTAGAATAAGGGACTAGGGAGGGTAGCATCTGTGGCACGTGCGTGGATTCTTCTTGGTATTTCTCGTAAACGCCCTTACTATGCAAGTCATTAGGAGAACGCGAGAGAGAGAGAGCAAGAGAGAGATCTAAATGCACGTAAACTAACTCTAAAGTGCTTAATATTGGAGAAGTTTGCTTTCCTGTCATTAGAATGTGTCCTTGATACGCTTCACAGCACCTATTTAATCAAACTCTCATCCGATATTCTGTATTATGTTTTTAAGTGTATTTTGTTAGCTTTTCAATCAATACACTTATTGTTCGAGATCTTTCGTAAACATAGTTTTAATGAATGCGTCAAAAGTTATTCAAATTTAATTTTCTGAAGTGATTGAGGTTGTACATTGTTTGAAAACAATAGATATTGAAGTGTCTGAATAAACTTACCGTTAAAGGAAATATTAAAATCGATCTCACTTTTTTTAATCTTTAGTGTTGTTGTTTTAGAAACAAAATGAATTTCTCAGCACAATGTTTATAATTTTGTAACAAAAGGAATATCGGATTTTGCAAAACGATTCTTGCATATTGCCTGAATTCATTTTAGCGACTATAGGAAGACATTAATAGTTGAAAGAAACGTTCATATACTTTGTTTTTCCATCAACCCTAATGGTTGATGGGGTAGCAATGCTACCACGGAATCATTATAGAGAATGTGGTTTCCCCGTTGCATTCTTTATCCAATAGTATGCTGTGTCTGCACATATATGTAATCCCGAAGCCATGTTACCACTTTGGAGGGACGAAAATCCCGAGTTTTCAAGAGAAAACCATAAACTTCCGCATGAAACCAAATAACTCACTTTTGGTTGAAAAGCCCTGATAAACATTTTTCACGTTATAGACGGGATTTGAACCTAGGTCTTTGCAGCCAAAGGGCTTCGACGAAACCAACTGACCTACATAACTACACAGGATTTAGCATATTTATTGGCAAAGTGATTTACTGATTTCTATGTTTCAACATCAGATCCAATTGTCAAGCTCAGGATCATAAAATAAAAAGATATCTGAAACGATGTGTATTGCAACTATCCTGCACATTATATGCTGGAACTATTTACGGCGTTATGTTTGTTGCCTTGACACTACCTTTATCCTATTGATTTTAACTGCTGAAGTGTAGTACATTTTTGCCTCGTCATCAAACTGATTGTATTTTCTTAAGACTAAAATAAATGGCCAAATATAATTTAAAGTGGGATCTTCGTAAGCTGAATCTTTCCAAGGTTCCTCTTCATCAACCGTGGCAGCGCTTGCTTCTTTAAAAAGTAGCTCTTATTTTTGATCGCAGTAGAAAACGATATATGCAAGCTGAAGCTGCAACCAACTATAAGAGGGGTTTGTCAAATCTATGTGCTGCTGAGTCTAATTTCTCTCGTCTACTGAGTTCGATGTCAGTTTTCGACCCTTCTTAGTTCAAAAGAACGGCATTTCTCTTCATGTTTCTTGTCAGTCTTCTGAGCTCCGAAGATAGTTTTCTCAGCGAAATGGTGAATTTAAATGTGAATCTTGACTGTATTTCTGGAGAATCCTTACCCAAAAAGAGCAAGCTACTATTCACTTAGTTCTGTGGTCTCTTCAAAATAGGTTGGGAGAGCGAAATAGTATCGCGTAGTTTCATTTTTGAATCCACAGCATAAAGTGCTGCTAAATCTTTCTTCCAGAAGCTGTAGTTCATTCTTCAAGACGAAAGAGATCGTGGATAAGTGATTATGATGTTTCTGAATTTTAAAGTACTCATGATTCCGATAGTGATCAGAATGAGCATTTAATTTCTACTGTTTACAAGTTTATGATACTCTATTAAAGGCGAATTCTTCATTGCTTTTTTGTGTTGAGAACATCTAGGTATGAACATGTCTTCATAGTAAAGAATGTTAATTAATTAAAGATAAAATTAGATACAAACATTTTCGGTTTAAGTTCTTAAATCATCATTATTTTCATGCTGATGAGAGTCCATATCGACGATGCACTTTGGTTAGAAAGACGTAGGCTCGAATATCGTCTACGTCGCAAAGAACCTTTATCAGGGTTTTTAGCTGAAAGTGAGTTAGCTGGGCTCATACCAGTGGCGTAGCTAGAGGGGGGTCCTCCCCGGGGGCACTTTGAAGCTTTTTGAACTTTTACAGTTAATTCTAAAATACAGTCTCGAGAACTCAGTTCCAAATATTGCAATACCACTGCAAAATATCCTCACGATTGCTGTAAGTGTTGCTAGTTGTGAGAGGAGTTTTTCTAAATTGAAATTGATTAAGAATTACCTACATTACTATGAAATAGACTTCGTCAATGTCATCGATGATTTGCTAACAGAAAAGCGAGAAATATAACATTTTAGAATGTTAAAATTAAAGTTTTACTTCAAAAATAAACATGGCGTTTTAATGTATTTCCCTATACGTACGTCGTTTTGACTTTTTTTGTAGTAATTTGATGTGTATTGAGAGGGGCGGCAAACTCAAGGACCGCCCCGGCGGCAAACTCAAGGACCGCCCCGGCGGCAAAAGCTCTACACCACTGGCTCATACGAAGTTGACGTTTTTTTCTCCCGAAAACTCGGGTTTATCATCCCTCAAATGAGCCAGAGGAACACACACAAGTTATAATATAGGGGACTCATAGTTTAAAAAAACTTAAACCGAAATATTTGCATCTAATTTTTACCTTTAATTAAACTTCTTTATAGTTTTAATAAAACTATAAAGCATAAGGAAGATAAACATAATAAATTAACCACTTCGTAGGAATAAAATTAAGATTTCAAAATCCGCTAACAATAAAATTCCGAAATATTATTTACTTAAAAATAAGACACTGACTGGAATCGCCGACTTTTTTTTTCCCCCGTTCTGTGGCTTTCAAGTTCCCGTCCAAAGCAATAAAAATGCTTCGGGGTTTCTATTGTGAGCAGTTACTATTTTTCTTAGCTAAGCTGTGTAGCCTGGCGTGATTTCTTTTGAGAGATAGATGAGAAACCGGGGTGCACGGCTCGTACAAATCTGACGTGTTTAACTCTCAAGATAGTTTTGACTTCAGGCATTACACGAATCTACCTTGCAGGCTGCTACTAGAAAAAAAAAAAAAAGAAGAAATCCCATGCTTGCAAATAATTCTTAATAAACTGCCTACGGATTCATTAATCACGTGCTGGAGCACCATCCCCGTGTCTCGTAACCTCAAAGGATATTAGTTCAAGTGGCCCGGCTCCCAACTTGCTACACCATCGGTAGGATTCAAATGCTCGGCTACCCTGAGGGGGCAAGGCTGGAGTCACATTTCCGACTGGAAATATACACACCCTGTGGTTTAAGGGGGATTAATAGTCACGCACGCCATCTGTCATCTTCATTCGAATAGAATATCTAACTCTCCTATAATGTTCTCTCTCTCTGTCTTTTCCTTCTCCCCCTGTTATACACAGTAAGGAAGAAAGTAATTTTTGTTGTTGTTGTTGTTGTTGCTGGGCAATAAAACTAAATGGCCTTTATAATATAAGGATTAATAGTTCGTTTAATTGGTTTGAAGGTGGGGCTCTTTTTGGAACATTAACCTCGTTCACATTGGCCTTGTTATTTAGTTAGAATGCATTGGGTGTTTAGAACACCTCTAAATGGTTAGTTACTTTAAAAATAAATAACAAAATAAGAAAAATAAAATAAACCTCAAATATAACTCGTGGACATCTTTATACCAATATGGTTGACTAGTCTATTCCATTTATACCAATTATTATTATTATATTTTAATAGCTTTTGGATCTCTTTATCTAGAAGAATTACACTTACGTCTTTACACGAGTGTTTATTAATGTCTTGAAAGATAATAACAGGGTTTATCCATAAGATTATTTTATCATTCTTTTGAAATGTAAAATGCCATATTCCCAACCACATTTTTAAAAGAACAATCTAATAATCTGATACAGAAAGTATGTTAATACATCTATATTTAAAAATACAAAGTATTTTTAATACCTTTTAGATGTGTTTCGTAGAAATGTGCATGCAGTTATTAAATTGTCTTTCCCCCCTATAAAGATTCTTCTCGTTATAAACAGGGTTCCAACCGAGGCCTTTCCAACCAAAGGGCTTTTGTAGTTGATATCCCAACCAACTTTTCATTTCTCAAACCATTCGAACCTCCAATCAGCGGAGAAGTGTTTTATGAAATTTAAGATTTTTACTAAAATTGTTACTTCACTTATTTTTAGTTTAAATCGTAGTATTTTAATAGATTATTTACCCCAAATCTTATCACAGTGTAAAATTAAACGAAATAAATAAACTTAAACTAAAACTGAGCTAAATTCTGGGAACCCACCAGAATTCGACTACCTATGATTTGTGCATAGTCGGAGGGTCTGCCTGCCAATCTAGAATCTGATCCATGTTCATATAAAGATTTTTTTGTTTTTGTTCTTAAAATCACTCGAGGTTCGATGAATAGAGTCATTTTCAGAGATTGAGCCCGGCAGTCATATTTAACTTTAAATAAATAAACTAAATAGAGTACCTAAAGTCAAACATGACTGCCAGGCTCAATCTCTGAAATTGACTCCGTTCATCGAGCCTCGAGTGATTTTAAGAAAGAAAAAAAATATATTTATATCAACATGAGTCAGATTCCAGATTGGTCGGCAGACCCACCGACTATTCACGAAGCATGGTGTATTACACAGGTAATCTAATTCTGGTGGGTTCCCAGAATTTATAAACGGAATTCCATGGTATGCTGTTAAATTAACCTTGTTTCAGTAAAAATGTGTTTACTGAAAAAATTCAGCCTAAGTTTTCAAACAAGAAGTAGCTTGAGATCTACTTTACTTATGGTTTTGTTTTTATTTATTTTATTTATTTATTTTTAACTGCAATAAAGCCACTGTCGAGAGATACGAAGGACGATCTCTCTATTGTTTTATCCCTAACCACCACGTTTTTTATTGATGTCTACTGACGTCTGCAGAAAGCCGAATTATTTGTTGTTGTATTTTAATGACCAGTTTCAAAATAATTGGCTTGCAGCAGTACAACGCAGTTTTAAAACAAGTACTCGAGAAAGATCTGCACTTTGGAGCACATAAATCCGAAGGGTTTATTTAAAAGTTGCGTGTGTGCGTACCATTGCATCAAGTACAGCGTCTTGAAGAGGCATATTATAAACAGCGAGTGAACTCTTGTTGTTGAGGATGAGGATTTGCAATCCAGTTATATGCAGATATGCTTCTGAAATCTTCTCATATGCTTCCTTATCACTCAACACCCAACACTCAACACCTTGGTCGACGAGGTTCTTATTCTTGGTTAGCCTCTCTCTCTCTCTCTCTTTCTCTATTATTGCATTTGTAGTTACACGAAAGCATTTATGCACGTTTTCGCGACCCGTCATCGGTAGAAAAAAACAAGGTAAATATCATCAAGATGTCAGCTCTGAATTATGTATCCGGGTAAAAAGTAATCATTTTGAGCAACTATAGTAAGAACCTTGATGATACTCATTTCTTAAAATAACGATTTTCAAACTAAAAGTAAGTTTGAAGGATGTTGCTGAAAAATTGGGAAATTATATTAATATATAATTTGACACCTCCACGAGTCTTTGGACTCCCTGGAGGTGTCAAATAATAATATTTGTAAATTTTTATAAAATAATTTTTCTGTTAATCGTTTATTCCAAAATTAACCTTTAACACAATATCCTATTTTCTTCCCATTTATTGCAATTTTCATATCTCCTCCATACCAGTTAGGAATCAATGCTGATACAGACACTTTTAGTGGCGGCTCGTGGCTTGAAATCGCGGGGGTGCCGCAACTTTCGAAATATACATATACACTGTAAGTACAGTGCATACGTGTTTGGATAAAATATTAAAATTATAGTAAAAATTTAAAAAAAAATCAAACATGAAAAAATATTGTTTATTATCGATAAAATTATTCAGTTTAGTATAATTCAAAATTACTTACAAATAAAATCCATTATCATAACCCCCCAATAATGTTCTAAAATTAAAACTATAACAAATGTCATGTCTTTAATTGTAATGTCCAAATATTTAAAGAGACGGAGTAAACACGATAAGCACTACGAACACTCTACTACTGGCGCAAACTGCATATAAACAACAGCGGAACTGCGCTACGGATAGCTCGCATCTCACTATGACGTGCATATGCTTGCGCGCGAAGCAATATGACACTGTGGAAAATACAGTGCCGCCAGCGTCCATTGCTCTCCTAAGTGCTACAAGATGGATTTCTGTTATTTTTTTATACAAAATAAGAGAATTGTGTAGGATTGTTGATGATAAAATTAAATATTACAAGCAAATATAAATAAATTAATAAATATATTTATATATCGAGAAAAATGGGGGTGCTGGAGTTCCGCAGTGCCTATGCACACGAGACGTTCCTGGACACTTTGCTTAAAATCACTTATGGAATCAACCCTCTTTCCCTAAATTTTGGCAGATACCTTTTTTCTGTACTCGTTAGGGCTAAAACCCGGTATTTCGTGATAAAACATCACTAAAACCAATCGGAATCAGGAACAGCAGTTCTTCGGAACCACTATAAAACTACAAACACATAATTAAGATAAATAATAAATTATTGTAATTGGAAACATCTCTCAACTAAATAAATTCCTTGAAAGCACTAGAAAATATTTTAAACAATACACTTTTCTTCTAAGTCGTATGTTTCTATTAGTGTCAGGCAGAAACATACGAGCGGCAAAGATGGCACAAGCTTCGCAAGATTTCGTTATATCACTTGCGGTATCTTCAATTCTTTGCACAAATATGCTGATAGATTTTATTATTTATTTTCAAAGAAAGGGAATTTTATTTGCGTTTCAGCATGACCATTCCCATGATTTAACTTACGAATTAATGAGGATTATTTGAAAGTGACGGAATCGTTACAGATTACAGTCCACTGCTATTGATTTCATCGTGTCAAAAATCTCATACACAAGTTTATGCCAAACAATTGGAAGTTTTTCTTCCCTGACACATTATTATCTTTTATCAATGATTTGCAACCTCGATTGAATATCGTTGCGGTTGTTTATCCTACAAGTTATTCCCATTTTTTCTCATTAAAGTAGTTTTATTTAATCATGGACTTCCTCAAAAC
The DNA here is from genome assembly GCF_054136105.1 of Typopeltis vanoorti. Lineage (NCBI taxonomy): Eukaryota > Metazoa > Arthropoda > Arachnida > Uropygi > Thelyphonidae > Typopeltis > Typopeltis vanoorti. Next base: position 146,506,923 of record NC_143549.1, read on the forward strand.
TTAAATTATGGACTACGAACATGGCTGGTCTTAGTCCAACAGATTATTCTGTGGCTGGAAGTACCAGAAAGCATTTCAGTTTTGAAAGTATTCAGAATGAAGGAACGAAAATGATTTCATTTACAGACTGAAATTTACTCCAAATATGCAGTACTCTCTCTCTGTTTCCTGTATGTGTGGACGACAGCGCATCGTTATTTTTACAGAGTTGACCTCTCAACACTTATAACCTTTACAATAGTGCATACAACTGAGTTCTAAATTTCACTGTCATCTGCGGTGAATCAACAGTTAGTGAATCCTGCGTCCTGCGGCAAAGTTCACGTCCTTCATTTAGACATGCGAACTATTTTTTGTGAGATACATAAAATGGAACCTCATGTGCACTAGATTCCAATCACGTCTTTTCTTTAGGACACTTATGTTTATTTACTCTTGCACATTGAACATTTCTTGCGTCAACTTTTGAACTGAGAGAGAGAGAGAGAGAGAGAGAGAGAAAAGAAACATAGCACCTGGACCAAGAAATTGCCTCAGCATTCAATTAATATTATTATTACGTAACACCGCCAAGGAGTCCAAGGACTCATCGTGGGAACACACTTCACTCCCTTTCGTTACACTCTCCACCTATGTACAACGACACTCTACTACCAACGCCATCTACCGCCAATCACCACCACCAACGACAGTATTTTTTCTGTAAATTGCGTGTATTCTCAAGGCCGTTTTGTCTGTATGCGGGATGAAAAGCCCAAGTTTCTGGAAGAAAAATCCTGCTGCAATTGGAAAAACCCCATATAAAGATTCCTCTTGTCAGGACGATAATCGTACTCAGGCCTTTTCCAATCGAAGAGCGCAATGTTACTTCGTTCTTCCAGTTGCGCTACGGAAATGCGTAATTCCCTCAGAGCATGGTCCGTCCGATATAAGGTAACTTTGTTAACATTTCTACACACAGTTTGAATCATGTCTAAACAGCTAATCAAATTAATAAAACAAAAGTTTCTCTCTCTCTCTGAAAATTTAAAATCTCATTTCATCAAAGAAATATGAAGCAAAAGAACTTATTAAAAAATTCATAATTAACAGAATTTTTAAAATGAACCGCATATAATTATCATAACTTCAAACTACTACAGAAAACACAGTTTAAGCAATCATTCAGATTAATGATAATCATCGCAGTTCTAGTGTGAAAACACGAAGCTCGTAGTTCACAGAACATGCGTGCCATATTATTAAACATTACACGATGTTATGACTACAGACATGTGCCAACCTGTTCCTTGGGTTCTCTGTTAAGATCCGACATACACAGAACTACGTGACAGCATATTCAAAACACATACGGAATTCTTTAGTCGAATGCTAACCGAAAGAGAAAATTAAAAAAAAAAAAAAAAATGCGTCATTTGGATCAGAAAACTCTGTCTAACCCATTGAATATAGAGATAATTTTGCTACGTGCAAATTAGGATCTTGGCAATCATAGGAAATAAATATCTAGAATTACAGAAGTGCTTTACATAATCCTACCCTCCCCGTTTGTAGAATTGGAAAAAAAAAAAAAAAAAAAAAAAAAAAAAAACTCGACTTATTTAAGTAATTATGATGGGCGTAGCATCCACAGATTCTAATAAATATCATGACAAGTTATAAATGAATGAAATTTCAAACCGAAGCATTGTTGCACTGTGAGCTCTCAATGTCGCGATTATAATAGCATGAGTTGATTATTATTTAACAGCATTAAATGCATGATACCTAGAACATAATATTTTTTCAGATTATTCATAATCTATAGTGAAAGGATAATTTTCAGATTAGATTAAGAGTTAATAAAGATATCGCTCCAAAGAATCACCGTTGCTCACAGTACAGTTGGTAATGATGTCCCTTTTGGTCGAACGTCTGAATCTCTTTGGGAAAGTGAGGAATCCTTATGAGGGCTTACAAACTGAAAGCGATTTAGCATGGTGGGTTTTAAATCACGTGTGCCTAAGACGAAGCCGCTTAACTTCCAAGCAAAAGACAGCTAGGGTGTAAGCAAAGGCTTATTGTCGGGTCAAGATAACTGGAAAAAAAGGTACTTTTAGCGATGAAGATGATTTTGTGTGTCCAATGGTCATCAAGGGATACATGTTTGGCGTCTTAATCAAGGAGCATTTGATTAAGAATGCATGAAACATTCGGTGAAATTTGCAACCTCTGTAATGGTATGGGCTTGTATGACCCCAGAGGATCCAGGTAGGCTGTGTATTATATACGAAAGAGTCAATTCCAAAGTGTACCAAGAAATTCTTGAAAACTTTGTTACCACCATCCGAAGATTTATGCGCTGATGATTTCCTTTTTCGGCAAGATTCAGCTTCTTGTCACACTTCCATGACCACTGCTAGATGGCTCAAAGAAAGGCAAATCAATGTAATTCCATCGCTGGCAAACTCACTAGATTTAAACGCCATTGAGAATTTGTGGGAAATTATGAAAAATTATGAAAAAGACTGAACTGCTAGTAAATAATATGCTCAACCGTTTACGAAAGGTCATAAAAGCTAAGGAGGATACAATAAATTACAAATTATGTTGTTTCCCTCTAATTTTTGTGCATTTATTTTCGCATTATTCTAATATTTTGAAGCACGTTAAAATTATTTTAATTTTTGGATGTTTATGGTTATATAATGTACAAAATACGCCGATTTAGATATGCTAATTCTTATTTTTACTAAATAGCTTAAGGAGGATGTTTAAGGATGCTAATTCATATTTGATAATAATTATTTTCTGTGAAATAAATTAGAATTGCAAATCATTCAGCACATTCTCTTTGATTATTCTAATTTGTTGATTCGGAGGTGTACAATTAAATAATGTTCTAACCTATCGCCATTTGTTGGAATAGTTTCAATATTATGAATTTTACGAAACCTATTACAATATATGGTTTATTTTTGCTTTACCTATCCAGGTATACATCTTATGATAAATACCTTATGAATATATTTAAAAAGAATAAGAGCCTGGATTGGTTTGACTGTAACAAGAAATAGTTTGGGATCCCTGCTCTAATTAGGTATGCATGAAATTTTCGAAATTAGAACTTTAACCAGCGCCGCCCCTAGGAATTTTGTCACCCTGTGAAGTAGCATGTTTTACCGCCCCTTCTCCCTTATTTTTCATATAGTTTATACCAACTTTTCCGCCCCAAAAAAACTTGCCTCCCCGTGCAAATACACGTCTTGCACCGTCAGTAGAGCCTGCCCTGACTTTAACAAATCGAATCTGCGATGTGTGTTTCCAGTACTCCGACATAAATTTAAATATTTGAATTATTGGAAAAACGATGAAGTGGGCTTATAAATATTTATTATTTAGTTTAAAGAGATAGCTTTGTAATATAAAGGACAACAGGCTGGTTATTGAGAACTGCTAGGGAGACTGAAAAATTCTATAAAGAGCTCTATCGGGGGGAGGGGGGGGTTAATTTGGCTATTACAGAAGGCAATTTTGGCGGCTATACCTTTGTGTTCTAATTATTTCAGACCTCATGTCACATTATATGTCGTAAAATCGATAAAAGACTTCTAACAGTTTTGAAAAGATAAAGTCATAAATATTAGAAGACGAGTTTATCATTAGACATAATCGAGAGAGGAGCCCCGCGGTTAGCCTAGTGGCTATGCGCTTCGCAACCATATGCCTGGGGATGGAGTGTTCTAGGTTCGATTCTCATCGACGACGTGAGGAGCTTAAGGATTTTCCTCAGCCATAGCCAAGTTAGCCGTCTTGGGCGTGGACAGCAGGGTTTTTCTCCCGAGTTTATCTGGGGGTTTTTTCATCCCGCAAACTGGCCCCATGAACACACACGGATACAGTCAGAAATACTTAAGACAATCCCTCCAGCCATAGGTCTAAATTGTCAGCTATGCCGGTCCCGAGCCCGGATAAAAATAGGGGGGATTGAGGTGGTGCCGTACCTCCACGTAAAAGGGACTCCCGCCGTTGAAACACCATACGAAATGAATGAATGAATCGGGAGAGAAGAATTTTATCTACTTTTATCTTGTTTTTATCTAAGTATACATGAGTCTTTAATCGATATCCTTTTATAGACTTAGATCCGAAACATTTCAGGTCTAAGATCTAATCAATTTGAGCATAAACGAGGCTCATTAAACACTTTTTAAGATTTACGTACAAAGCAATCATTACAGTTCAAAAGCAAATGAAATATTGCTTCTGAGTTGAAATTAAAAATAAGATGCATCTTCTTGTTTTTGTTCAGCATTGGACAAGATCTCGAGTACTGCGATAATGTGGCGTAAACAGATCACCGTGTCTTTCGTCATGTCACGTGTTACCCTCTTAAATTACTTGATGGAGTTGAATGAAGTCTGGTAGAAATTATATACACACTAAACTATCAACCCTGGATTCACTTCTGGTCCAGACCAAGCAGTTTGATCTAAAGTTCAGGCGATGGCCAGTATTATAAACAACAAATATTCATCGTTCGCCAATTGTGAAAACAGCTATTTATCTTTCATTACGTTTATTAATAAAGGTATTTGAATCTCCGTAAACATTTTCTGTTCATGAATGCGCAGGTTAAAACAGCAAGGCTTTAGTAACAGAGTAGACATTTCTGAATGTATCATTTTTAAAATTGTCTATTGATTACATCCGCGTTGTCTCGAAAGTGTATTGCAGGGAAGTCCTTGGACAGATAAAGAAACACCGCATTTCTGAGAACAATAAATTACGTCAAATTCAAATGATTCGATGGAGCTATGCAAGAGAGAGAGAGAGAGAATGGGATGTAGATCGAGAACACCTCACATGGGACAAAGAAGAGAAGCGAAATACTAAAGCCTGAAATCCAAGGACACACACACTTCAAGTATTCACTACTTAATGAAATGATGTCCTTTGATAACATTTTCATAAATAAAAAAATATTGCTAGTGTTTCAAAGTTGTTTTTTTATGATAATCTGGTAGCGTGTTTTGCATATACAATAAGTACACGAAGATCTCGCAATTAAAAAAAAAAAAATCTACACTCCATAGAATCCTGAAACAAATAAAAATAAAAACACATAAAACTCTCACGAAGCATTTGTGGACATTTCTTTAACTGCTATAATAACAAGAGGCAGGATGTAGATTCGTTTGTGCCCCTGAAAAAAAAAAAGCACATCCTGACTTCCGATTCATTAAATCCTTTGAATATTACCTCCAAACACCGCCTTGCTGAAGATATCTACATTAAAGTGGTGTGAACGAGTCTTAATGACACCGCCGAACGACAAACGGTCGTCCGTAGGTCACCCCGTTACAGTCGACGCTCGCGATTCCTTAATCGTCGTCTCAGATGCGGCGAAGTAAAAATTAGAAGACTGGTGCACTGCGGACTCGCCTTTTGCCGCTTCGTACAAAGAACTGCTGCAAATGTACCGAGACGATGGGGGTGTGAGAGTATGATCGTGAAAGGTCACCCGTTCTTGGTACCACAGCTATCCTCCCGTCCCCCACATCATATTTCGAGTTAGTAGCTAAACTTGCAATTTGTGCGGCGTCCGTGTGTATGTGATAGATTAGTAAGGAATGCGCAAGAGATAGGCTTTCGGTTGCCGACACCGGGTTGTAACGTTGATTGTAAATTGACTCCCCTCTCACGTTCTCCGCAACTGCACACGGCGACGTTCGTTTGTCATTAGTTTAGGCAGTGGACATTCGACCCAAGTCGGAGGAAGATGGGTGTGTAAGAGTAAAATTATCTGGCATAACCAGTCAGTTATTTGAGGGTAATCAAACATCGTGAGACAGCACAAACAACGTTAGCATTTAATCCTGCTTAATAAAACTGTTGTTTTGACAAGTTCAAGTGAATCCAGTTTAGTGAATTGATTGTTGGGTTTATTGAACATAATGGATGGTGTGTTATGCATGCTTTTGAATAATGTACAGTATTGAAACAAATGGTCCAATAGAATTATAGAAAAGAAAATAGAAATATTTTCTTAATTCTCAGCAAACTCTCCTCAGTAATAGACACATTTGTCTGGTTTAGACGGTACATGATATTGAATTAAGTTCGGTTGGTTGGCTTGCATTTTTTTTTTTTTTTTTTTTTTTTTTGTGGTTGTTTGTTTCGTTTTGTAGTTACTTTATATTAGTTCATTGTACTGGCTGATATCGGTTGACCGAGTAGATAGTTCTTGCATCCAACAGATTATGGGTTCGAGTCCAATTACAGCATGGATGTTTGTGAATGTCCAATAAGGCGGGAGATGAATATCACCCCCTCCTTATTGGAGGTTTGAAATAGCTTGCAAAAAAAAAAAAAAAGTCGATCTATAGAGCAGAGTTTTCGGATTATGCAAAAAATAAGTAAAAATATATAAATAATGATAAAAATAAAAAAACAACAAAAAACCCTCAACCCATCTACTCTCAGTGCTAATGTACCTTAGGTTTACAACTTCTCTTGGGTGGGAGCCACGTACACAATTTTTTCAAAACTGCACTAATAAACAGTGCTTCATTTGTTCTCATCATTTTTCCAACTCGATGTACTCATGTTTTTCAGGAACGTAGATCACGACTGGATATTGTTGATATGTTTGGCCAAAAACCCTCGATGAAAGTGAACGTTTAGTGGAATCTTTAAAGGAACTTCAAATAATTGTAGAAGTGTAAAGTCAGAAGGACTTTCAATGAATTATTTTACTTTCATTAGAGTGCCCCAAAGTACAATTGCGTTGACGATATCATTTCAATATTAAACACTTTAATTTGCTAAAATTATAATAAACTACCTCTGTATCTGTGGAAGTTTTGATGATTTCAGTACTAAATTCTATTTTGATGTTTTCAGTTGAGGAAGCATAATTCGGAGTATAAAGTAAAGATCATTCAGGCCATACTTTCTACTGAAGTGAAGTAAGATATGAATGACCGTAGTGTAATGTAATGAGAATATCAGTGTGTGTGTGCGTGTGTGTGTGAGAGAGAGACTTTTAGTTGAGAAATTAATCTGATACAAGTCTCGCATCCATCACTGTCGCTGAGAATGATCTTGTAAGCAACAGGAAATATCCATTTCACTATAACTTCTGCCCTTAAGTCGAAAGAGCGACCGAGATATGAGACGGTGATCTGGTAACAAGAAAGAGAAGAGATTGCTGGGGGTAGGGAGGAAGAAAGGGATAATGTCAAAAAGAAATTAAAACCTATGGTAAGTTTCCAGTGACAGACAGGAGAATGGAGAATGATATCTGTACTGTAGCTTTAGATATAAAGAGATGGGCGGAGGGGATGTGTGCAACACACCGAGAGTAATTAGTTCAACTGGGACCATTACACTTTACCCATAATGCTTGTCAGTAAAACGAACTGTCACGGAAATCATTGCGATTCTTGTCTGCTGACCTTATCCGTAATTACGCTCATATGGGAGTGGCTCGTCCAATTTCGTCCAGTAAGGCCACACCACAGGGGCCTGCGTGTCTCTGATGCATGACGTCAGATGTCTTGTGATCTCGCGAGACGCACCAGTAAGCGGTAAGAACGAAAGTTTGATAAGAATCGTCGCCGCTACGCTATGTTCTCTAGTTAATCGTGTCTTGGCCTGCGACCAGCTGGCTAACTTCCTGTCCCTGCCACAAGGAGGAGGGGGATGCCATTATCATGGAAGATAGATGGGAGGAAAGACGAAAAGACACTGAGAACTAGGTGCTAGCAGCTTGCTGATACTGGCAGAGATGGAGGTGGAAAGGGGGGGGGCATGAAAGGAGAAAGATATTTTTACTGCTAACTTGATAGAGAGACAAATAGGCAGAAGAAACTCACTAAAGCAAGTTAAGATTGTGGTGAGCTTAGAAGTACAATCAACAAAGGATTCTCTATTTGTGTTTTTTTTCCTCCTTTTTACAGAGAAAAACACATTACATTTTTAGATCAATAAAGGTAAAATATCTAAAATATTTTGATAGAGTATATGTTTCAAAATCGGTTCAAATTAAATGATATTTCACATGTCTTTATTCTTATCATGTGGATCAACATTGGCAATAAATTCCCCACGGGAATGTATGAGGTATCATAATTAGTTGTAACAAAAATTTGTACTTGTGAGCTGGCAATTTGGGGGTTAGCATATTAAACTGTATTCAGTATTGGCTTGAACCAGAAACAAACGTGATTGTATACAACATGATGAAATGTCATGCTGGCTGGGGCATCACCTAGTTGAACAAGCCCCAGATGTTTTCAGGAGGGAACCAAGGCGAATATTGAAAGTCAGCTATTGGAACAAAAAGATAAACTTGTTGATATCAAAAGCAATTTCAAGTAGATTTATGTGGACACATTTCAAAATGGGGAACGGACAACGAAACTAATATTTGTGTCTTTGTTCTCACATAACTCTCCAAAGAAAAATGTAAACGAATATTTCGAGTAATTACAGAAGGTAGTAAATATAAAGAAAACTGAAATCCTCATTCTTGTTACAGATACGAACCGTAAGGTAGAAAATGAATTCCAGGCATATGGAAATATTTTTGAATTTTTGGGTGAACAGGACAGGACATAGCTAATTATGATGGAAAGTGCCTGCTGGATTTCAGTTCAAGACATAGATTAGTCATTAATGAAACCATGTTCCAACATAAAGACACACACACACACACACACACACACACACTGTTTCCTATTGACAGTATTACTGTAAATAGTGATATCGTACACTAGTCCACGATGAAGTATACAGGATATTTGAAATTGGATGTGATCACTACTTAGTTTTAAGCATGATAAAAATGAATATCATGTTGGAGGAAAAAATATATATATAAGAAAGTTTTCAAAAGAATTTAAGTTGGGCAGATTCAGAAGAATTCTGGCCTCAACTCTACAAATATTACACAAAGAAAAATGAAATAGTTCAAAAACAAGAACATGGAGAGTGACAAACTCTGAAGAAACTTAAGTCTAAGTTAAGACTTAAGTCTAAGAAGGCATGCTGTCTGTATGGTGGAAGCAAGAAGTTAAAGAGGAAGTCTGGAAAAGAGAAAGCATATTGAAAGTTCCTAGTGAGTAAGTTCGTGGACGCTCCAAGAGAGAGAGAGAGAGAGAGAGAGAGAAAGTTCTACGTCTGAGCTAAACTATATATAAAAGTAGCTAAACAAAACTCATGGGAAGGCTTTGGTAGAATGCATAAGATAAATATCAAAATATCAAGAGGTGGGAAAATATTCTGGGGGCTTTTGAAAAACCCTAGAAAATGTGAAGGTACAATAAAAGGAATCTGAAATGATTAAGGTAACATGAAAACTATTTGAAACTGAAACTAAAGATATTGTGAATATCTTAAGTAATTACTTTGAAATACTTTAAATGAAACAAGAAGTCACAAAATTGTGATAAAAATATTCAAGGAGGATGTGATTCAGGAGTATCAACACTTTAAGTGTAAAAAACTACCAAAAACCCAAAATGTCGAAATTCAGCTGGAGTAGATGATATTGGACCAGTTCAAATATGTAGATATAAAAGTTTGGCTACCCTGCATAATTCTGAAGGTCTGATCAGAAGGTCCATCTATAAGAAGGAAATAAAACTGAATGTGAGAATTACAGAGGAATTTCTCTGTTCTTGGTAATATTTGTACAAGCATACTTAAAAATAAGCTGAGAAAAATTGTGGAAGAGAAACTTGTAGAAGAACAAGCTGAGTTCAGGCTAAATTGGAGCTGTCGGGATCATATTTGCACTCTAAGACGAACAGTTGTAAATCTGGAATAAGCATACGACCAGGTCGCAAGAGAAAAGCTGTTCAGAATGCTGTTTGGTATTGGGACTTTTTAATCACGCATAGTGAAAGTTAGAATTGAAAGAAGTACAGAAGGTGGTTTAATGTAAAATCAGGTGTACGACAAGAGTGAAACAGCACTGTGTATCACACAGTGCTGTTTCACTCGTAAACAAACATACCGTGAAAGTCTCAAGGATTCATTAACTAAACTGAATAACAATTGTAACAAATTTAGCATGAAAATTAACAAAAAAAGAGACCAAGAGTATGCAAATAGACAGGAACATGGAAAACTTTAACCGCATTCTCAATGGAGGAGTTAGGTAATAAGCAAAACATGTTCGCTAATTGAGCACAAGTTTAGTGAAGATGGCAAATTAAATATGGAAAAAGACAATAGATGAGCAAAGTTGGTATGGTGGAAAATTAGTTCGATTCGATAAACTTGTACAGAATGAGAGAGAAAATATTCAAAACACGAAGCACGCCGTATACACGATAGTGTTCAACCCAGTTTTAACTTATTAGGTGCCTGAACAGACGTCATCGATGACAGAATCATATTGGAAATGAAGAAATTAGGAAGGAACTTGAAAAGCATGCGTGACCAGAATCAATGGTATCACTTTAATAGAACGGAAGAGGAGAGGTTAGGAAAACCAAGATCTAGGTGGATTGATGCAGTGTAGAAGTACACCGCAAGACAGAAATATAAGATCCGACAGTATTAGAGTGAGACAAGCAATAGATGAATTGCAGAAAAATTGTTGATATTTTGATGAAAAATTGGAGATTTGTTATAATGAAAACTTAATCACATAGTACCATCATAGTATCTTTTTTATCTGTTGAGGATACATGCTAGGAAATTGACGATGATAATGATTATACTGTTGAAATGTATTTTTCTCCTCCGATTTTTGTGTTTTGTATTTTTCCGAAGAAGAGACTTGTGTTACACAAAACAGTTCCGTCCTCTCCTTAGAAAGTCCATCGTAGCTCTCTGTCTCAAGTAAAATGTAAAGAAACCACCACACCATTGAGATGCCATTTACAAGTGTTTAAATAGTGCGAAGTAGCATCCACTGTTCAACTGGTTACAGTCATGCCCAAAACTTCACTTTAGATGACTTGTTTCTCATGAGATAATCAGTCCAAGAATTTAAACCAAATATGCTTTCATGTTTCCATGGGAACACTAAGTTGTGCTTACATGGAAGTGCAGTTTGAGTTATCTTTCGTTATCGACAGAAGAAATACGGGAGGCGTCGTAGCTCAGAAGTAGAATGAAGCCCCCTTCTAAACGTTCTGTTTAATTTTCATTTAAATTGAGAGAAAAAATATTCTAAACTAACCTAAGGGTCGGTTAATAATAAATATTAACTATTGCATAATAATTGCATAATAATAATAAATAATAAATATTGCATATCGTTTCTCATCTTCATCGCCTTCGAAATATCTCTATATCAGGTTGTTATTACCATTCATACCAAGCAGAACATTGGCTTCCGCTTACATAAGCGGGATATCTAGCAAGGTTTAATGCCTACTTACACGACAGGGTTATTTCAGGACAAACTGGTAATAAGTACGCATATTGGAGATACCCACGCAACCAAACAGGAAGTGTTCTTTTCTTGACGTTACTTCTGGTAACTAATACAAGAGGACACACTTGTTGGCTTATTATCTTTAGGAAATCATCACACAGATAAAAAAAAATGTCCGTAGTTATCACCAGTAATCACTGAAACAATATAGCTAGAAACAATTTAGTCAAAGAATGCCTTCGGCCGATCACAAAATGCTCTCATTGCATTAACTTATAGATATACGAATTTCCTTTTTTTTTATGCTTAAAAATGCTTCTTCAGCAATGAGTACTGCATTTTTTATTATTTTATTTTCATTTACGTTTTTCATCGCTGGCGTAAGGGATAAAACCAAATCAGAACAAGTTCCATGTAATTGCTACATACATGCTTTCGTGCAGATAGCAATTCCATCTATCTATAGAATGTAGGATGGGAGGGTGAAGGGAATGGAAGTAAAAACTCCTGATGATCTCATTTATCGAGTTCATTTATTCACTACCAGTCGTTTGAAATAACCATTCTAAGTATGACTAAGATATAGTAATTATGGGGCTATAAAATTGAAATGTATTCTAATCTCTTTCTCGATTAATAAATCAGAATGAAAAAGACATTATCTCTTAAATAAATTAGAAGGCAATTAAAATCTATAATTATCATATTCAATGCATAAGTCATCTGCTGAACGAGAACGTTCTTTACCAGATATGCTCCACCTAAATTGAAAACATCTCCCCTCTCCCCCCCCTCCTCCTTGTGAACAGAAACTCGACTCAACAACTTTTAAAAGTGACTTTCATCGCTGACAGTTCCAATGATGTAGTTAAAATAAAATTAGTTTTGAATGGATATCATAATTTATTCAGTTATAAACGGATGAGTTTCTAACTTCATAATCTGCCATTTCTATTCAGTAGTTGAAGTAAAATCATCGGTGCTGCTTACTTAATTCAAAGGCTTTCCATGAATCTGACTGTCAAATTAATGTATTTATAATTAACAAATATATTTAGCGGTTCCCGTGTAGCGCTTTGGTAATGGCATTTGCTTCCTTTCCATGTTTCCATAGCGTTAGAACAGCCAGAAGAACGACTGTTATTAGTAGGATTCTAGTCGCCCACTAGAAGGATCTTTTCCAGGCCTTTTTCAGTCGGTTCCCAAGTTAGTCGATCTATGGCACAGAAAAGTAAGGTCCCACCCCTGGAAGCTAGGATTTTAACCTCACAACTCGATCAAATCGACTGTAGAAATCATACTGTTTCAAACAATAATACATGGTGTTAGATTTAGGGACCACAAGATGGCAGCAGTTGCCTGCCGTACTCTGCTCCCAAAATGCCTATAAAATCATTGCTAGCTAATGATAAATCATTAGTTATAGCTAAAGGGATCTTTCCTACTTCCCTTTGGAGTAAAATGTTATTTTTTATCTTAAGATATGTACCAAATCATTAAATGTTTAGCACTCTAATATTTCAAAGTGCGTAAGTAAAAGTATACGAGGAGGGAGAGGCTGAAAAGTTCTAATAAACATCTTGAATAAAAATGATATTAAAGTAGCTGATATAACCACAAGAAAGAACATATCTTAAAACTCTTTAATCCAATGTTTCATCAAATTGTAATACTTTGTTCTTTTTCTTTTAGGATATTATAAGAAGACATAGTTCTACCTCAGTTCCTTCATGGAGATTATCACAACATTTCAGCACACCTTCGTACGAAAAGATTAATCATTAGAATTGTCCTTTTGAATTTTCATGCAACATTCCTTGAACACTTAAAAAAACACCTGTTAGAAAAAAAACTGTTGCTTCAAAAACAGCGGGATAGGCAACGAGTTAGACATTTTTTGAATTGTGTTTTCTTAGCTTTTATACTGTTTATTACAATCGTTTCCAAATGATAATGAAAACACATATAAAAGTAAACGTGAAACAATGAAGTATAATAAATTTTCCAAATAAATCCATTCTTCTAATTCTGAAATGTGTTTTGTACCTTTATCCTTGCCCGCAATAGCCAATTAAATCGCATAAATGCAATGATCTATGGATCTGTTTTAGTAATGGTGGAAACTGAATCAGAAGGATTCAGGACGAGACTGGGAAATTGGATGATATACGAAAGGACTTTCTTGTCGAAGCAGACTGATAGTAGTAGTAAAAGAGGAAGAAGAAGAAGAACCAGAGAGAGAGAGAGAGAGAGAGAGAGAGAGAATATGTTTTATTATAAAGAGGTAACAATTCATAAGGAGAGTAAGCTTAAACAAAATGCATTTAAATACTGAATGTTGCTAGTCAGTCCAACTAATCGTCTCTGGCTATTATAAACATCTCTAAGTTATCGACTGAAAATTAAACTTGTTCTGTTGCGTGTATCATCTAAGGGAAAAGCTGTTTGGCAGTTGTTAGACACCACCATAAGCGAACTCGAAACTTTAGCGTGTCATAAATAATGAAAATGCAGATTCTTCAGTCGGTCTAATAAATATAATAGATCAATATTCACTGCATATGACTGAACATGTATAAATAAAGAGGACATTTCAATTGATATTCATATTAATGTCAAAAATATTCAACAGAGGCAGAAAGAAATTTCGACAACATGCTAATAGAAAATGAACTTGTAGCTCATCAGCTAATTGTATGCAATGATTTTTATTGTTAGTGAATTATTGCTGGATTTTATTTAGAATCAACTTAATAAAGTTCGTGGTTGGTTTCGAAGTTGTCGATATATATGGATAATTTCAAACGATAACAGAGAAAAATTCCAAATATAATTTGTGCATTCTATTATCTCTGGAATTCACAAATCAATCTTTCAAAAAAGAAAGAGGATAAAGAAATTCTACCTACCTACACCAAGCATGATTTTTATCCAGGAAACCTGGAGAAAACGTTTTGTATTTATACATAAATTAATCTTTTTGCTTTCTATAAAAACTCTCCTTTTAAATATCTTAAAATATATGTTTGAAATGTATGAATTTTAGAATTAATTATTGTAGTTGAATATATACAAAAATTGACAAAAAGTCGACGTAAATATTATTATAATTATTATCATTATTATTATATTAATGCGAGTAGACAGGTAGAAAATGTAGACAATATTAATTTGAGGCTCAGATAAGCAAGTGCTCTGGTGTCCCGCAATGAAAATTATATGAACTATTTAACATAAATTGAATATTTTTACTCCGCTTCTTAGTACAATGTTTAAGTAGTAAAGAAATTGGAATTTTAAATAAAACTTTATGGTAATAAATCAGCTAAACGTAAAGAAATGAATTTACAACGGGGAAAATTTCCAGCCAACAACTATCAATTCGTTCAGAAGTCACTTTTTTTTTTTTTTACCTTTTTTGAAATGTACAAATCCAGGATGTCGAAAACCAGAATTTCCAGGGCACACCTTAATCTATACTAAGAAATAGGAAATTATTTCAACCTCCTCCAACAAGAAACATAACACGTATTTCTATTTATTTAATTTGTTACGGCAGGAGATATTGCCTTTGACAACGACCTCGTTGCATCTAAAATGACCAAATGTTTTCAATGCAGAGGTCGCAATAAGTTTTGGGGTTGAGGAACTAATTTAGACATTACTTGCAGTATGAAATGCCGCTTATGGAAAAGAGGAAATTTAAAATGGCTTTTGTATTTTCTTAAGTATTTTATCAATTTTATTTTTCCCCAAAGAATGTCGTAAAGGAAAGTCATCATGAATTTTCTGGTTCCATCGGAAAGATATCTGCTACCAAAAGGGGTGGATAGATATAGACCAAATGGAAAGAGAGAGAGGGGAAGATCAGCGACAAGATGGAAAGACCATTAAAGCCGGAACAGGCAAATGCCTAAGAAGAAGAAGAAGAAAAAGCAGAAGAAGATGAAGAAGAAGAAGCAGAAGAAGAAGAAAGATTTTCATAAGCGCCTTTCATTTGTCTGTTCCTATCTGATCATGAAAATATCTGCCTCAGCAAAGCATACTGCTAATTGTTCATAGAATTTTTCCCTCAGTAATTCCCTTCGCAGTGAAATCTGTTTAATTAACTTAATTATACCAAATCTATAATTCTATATATCCAAATCTATAATTAATCCAAATTGACGTCCCACCCCACCAAGAAAATTCACTTACTATTTTAAAAGCAAAAGATTTAAATTTCGAATTTCCAAGTCCTAATATTTGTCCGTATACTTATTGTCCTTTTCGTAAATTTCTTTTGCTTTGGAATATTTGTGTATCGTTTGCAAGATCGTTACAAGCTTGATTGTAGTCGCTAATAGAGGAATTGTTACTATGCTTTTTTTTTTCTTTTTCAACCGGTTCCTGAGTGAGTCGATCCTTAACGCAGTTAAGTAGGCTTTTCTTCAATAACTCAGGCTGTTAACCTTGTAACCGAGAAAAATATTCTGTAGAATTCAGATTGTTATTACAAACAATGATACGATCGCAAGATGAAGGCAGATGTCCGCCATACACTCCTCTGATGTCATTACTATAACCCATGCGTAAGCACAAAATGATTTTGGAAAATATCGGTGACATATCCATCACAAGAATAATGCATTTGCGTTTTTGATGAAGCCTTCTTCTCTATTAGGAAATCGGTCACCTTGACAACATTTTAAAAAGCAATTTACAATGAAAATGGAAATTTTTAGATAAATAATTAAACGTATTTTTGACTAACCATGGAGAAATCTACGACACTTTCAGTTGGCGACTATTGTGTCCACTTAGCTTTTGTGCATCTCATCTTATCGCCATTTTAACTTGTATTTCTCCAGGGTTTCGTACAACTTTACAGAATACCTTGCAGTACCCCAACAAAATGGACCTTACTTTGAAAGACCACTATGGTAGAATTCAATTAAATGAATAAACTCAGTTATAATTGGAATAAGACGAAGATAGGGAGCAAAGTTTTTCATTTGCAACTGAATCTACGTTTGCAAAGAATAAGGAAATAATCTCACAGAATTCTTCATCTATTGTTTCCCAAAGGACCGTAATCTCCAACCGTTAGAAACAACAAAAAACTTGGAGCAGGCCTGCTATTTCGAGGGAACACATAAAATCTTAACAGTTATAAGATACTTTTTGTTGGTGGTGTTTTTAGAAGTGTCATAGGTTTCTCCGTGTATATAAGCAGAGAGAGAAACCAATAACAAACCATAATAAAAAAATACGAATAAAGGTGTGTCTATAACTTAAACCGTTTCTGTCTTTCTATCTGTATAAGACAGAAGTCAAAATCGAAACAGGCTGAAAACTCACACAATCTTTCGAAATTTACTTTTCAAATGGGAGCTGTATCGGTTTCAGCCTGTACTGCAATCTACATTGTTCTGACTTACAAATACCCGACTTGATATTCAAATATAATCATTCATTTCCTGACTTTTATATGCTGCTAATCGTATTTAAAGTCTCATTACTAAGAGTTTACTTATGCAGTTTAATAGTATTACCTTGCCCTATAATATCTCGTGTCGAATGTTGATTTCTGTTAATCAAACACTTTTAATAGACACTATTGTATTGCTCCCATAAATGCTATAAAACGATCAAAGCACTTTGAATGTTCTTTCTTTATATCATGACTTGACTTTCTTTATCTTCCTTAGAAGCGCAGTCATGTGCCGCAGTGGTTTTATTCATTAGCTCTGTTATTTTAAGTACAATTAACCAGCTAACAGAGACGTTGAAGTATTATTATCAGCAATAATCTAATAGAGATTGAACATAGAACACTACGAAATCCTATCCATTTTTCAAGTGTTTCTAATTTTTTCCATCCAAAATTCTTTGATTGTATTCCACATAAGATTTTTTTTTTTTTGAACCACAAGCAGGAATTTTTCTTCATTTCTTATGGATGTATAGTGGTTAAGACGAAAACACTTCTCGATGTTTAAAAATTAGCTCTGTTAAAGAATATAAATTAGGTAAATCCACCATGGACTGAATTTTTAGTATCTTAAATTTGTTTCGAATACATAAAAGAATGATTCATCTTCTATAAGGTCATTAGCTATTTTACCTCATTATTTCGTCGTAGACATTGAGAAACAAGCAGCTCTTTATTTTCCATGTCAGCACCGTTTCAGCAACTAGATTGCTGACTTTATTTGTTTACTTTAAATCTGAGTATTTGATTTAAAATGTTCTTCCTTTGTAGTTTATTATATGCATAATAATTCAAAAATAATTGCAAAGTACAAACTAATTATCGGTAATATTTTAGGAAATATCGGACTGCATATTTATAAAATAATATTTATTATCGCATTTTGTTTCATTGAAATTTCTCCAATATTTTCGTAGACTAATATACTTTTATGGAAATCTGAAACACCAAATGTTAAATTAAGTGTTGTAACACTAATCTATCTGGATGAATGATTTTCAAATTTTACGCGCGTCAGAAACGCTACCCATTTATTTCAAAAGGATTTGCTCCAGATCTTCATGGGAGGGTCTGCAAACAACTAGAGAGGGACGTGAAGTTGCTTTTAAATTTATTGGAACAAGAGCTTGTCAATCGAGATCCCGCGAAACAGCGATGATGGGGGGGATGGGGAAGTGAAAAAAACAGATGTCTCCTTTCGCAGGAAATCCTATCTGAAAACGGTAGGATATTCCAGGTTTAACATTTTTTTCCTCGATGCATATTTTTACACGTTTTCAAGGCATTGTGAGAATATTAATTGAGAGAATATGAATTGCTCATATTCTCTCAATTATATGACTCGTATATTAAAATATATTTATTTATTAAATAGGAATATTTTGAACAAATATTGTGAAATACTTTTACTTAACTTCTACGTCTCCCGGACACGAAGTTCTGATTCCTGACTCTGATCACGTGCGCTTTGTTTAAAAAGTCATTTTCCTCAATCCTATTAAGCTCCGGTCTGGTTGACCAAATGGATTGTCTTAGCATTGTCAAAGGATATTTGTGACACTTTATAATCCGTAGAAGAATTTATCGTCTGGTTTGAAATTACCACTACTACCTCTCTTAAGAATTGGAGCTCTAAAGTACAGATTTAGTCTCCAGAGTTCCTAGTTTCTAACCCTTAACCGCCCAGGATACTAATGTGTGATAAGTTTACAATTTTCCGTAGCTGAAATTCACCTTAAGAAAAAATAAAAAAAAAAAAAGATACGCGAATAAGTTAGCCGGTTTTATGCTAAGGCAGAGGAGTTTTTCTTTCTGGCAAATGAAGTTTCTCTTAAATAATTAATTAAATTATTAATAATTAATAATAAATAATTAAAAATAATTAAATGAATTATGTGTATTCTTCGGAATTAATTCTAAGTACTCTTAAAATCTTAGCATCGCTTTAATTCTACTCAGAATTAAAAAAAGTTCTTAACATCTTCCTCATATCCTTGACCTCGAGATAGTTTGGAATAATTTTACTAAATATAATTAAATAAATTAGTCAAAGAAACTTGATGTTCTCTTAACTATCTCTCCTACTATAGTCTTCTCTGCGCTTGTTGATTCATAACAAATGAAAAACATCAACGAGTGAAGGTAGCAATAGAAATTAAACATCACCGATGCCTTTATCATTAACTCTTGGCAACAAAAGGATATAACGAGGAAAAATTACTCGAGTTTAATTCCTATTGCACATGTAGATTTCTGAGAAGTCTGTTATCTGTCAGGACTTAGTGTTGTCAGAAGCTTTATTATATCTGTAAGATTGTCTCTATGACCGGCCTGTTTGGCCGAATGGTTAGCAACCACTCTTCAACAACAGTGGGATAGAATCCTACATTGGGCTGTTTTAGAGCTCCAATCACATGTATGTGATTATAAAAATATACATCATATTTTTAGCAGTGTACAACATAACATCCTTCATACATCCTTTATAATGGTATAATTTCTTATACCATTTGTAATGGTAAAATTTCTACAATAGCTAATACGTTCTTCTGTATTAGCTATTGCAGAAATTATACATGAGTATTATATATGATAGGAATTCACAGAGAGAAAAAGGCTATGATAACTTCTTCCTCCCAGAAAGTTACTAAATGAAAGCCAGCGATATATACATTTATGTATTATAATAAAATGAAACTGACCCTCTACTGCTTTAATTCTTCATAGAAGATTTAATCGAATTGCTCCTATCGTATCCGTTTTCTCACTGCTAAATGGAGATTCTGTAGTAGCCAAGTATGACCATCTCGTATTGTTTCAACACCTCGATAACCCGCAGATTTTTTTCTCTCAAAAAAACAAAACAGTTCATGAATGTTGGACAGAACACACTGGTGTTTCGTGAATTTGGTTACCTCATGATGAATTATTATTCGCACACAAAAGTCTTAAATGAGCGGTACATGCTTTTATTAAAAATCGTTGTCCAAAATAACTTTATGTCTTTCTTTCTTTTCTTTTATTTTTTTTTCGTTCTATTTGTCTGGTACTTATCTTGTAGTTTAGGCTGTAGGATAAATGAAATACAAATAAGACAGAAAGTAAATTCCACACTATTAGTTTTCGATAGGATATGAATTTTTATCTTACATTTCAATATAGACCAAACCAGCTACCACTATCGGAGAGAGAGAGAGAGAGAGAAAAGAGAAGCAGTTATAAAGGTGCTACCACGTTGATAAATATGAAGAAACTTACCGATTCCAAATCGCCTTCAATATTTGAAACTAGGAATTTTATCAACTTTGCGTGTTACCTTCGCATTTCATCCTATTGTGTTGTTATGTGAAAAGCAGATTTTACTGCGATATTTAGGTATCATCGTAAAGAGACAAAGTCACCAAATGTTTATAAAAACTATTAAAAAGAACAGAAAGAAAATCCTTAGTCCGGCAATGGTACTAATTTATTCTATGTTTACAATCTTTATTGGGTCGGAGTTACACGAAAAACATTACAATACAACAGAAATGAAATTCGATTTCTTGAAAATGTTTTGTGTTTTCTTTTTGAAAATACAATTTTTATTATCCTTAAGAATTCATCTTTCTTTATAAAAGAAAAAAAAAATGATGTTGTTTTCTTTAGCAATGGTAGGCCATGATAGCTGAGTATATAATTTTTATACAATTATATAAACACGCAATGACATATTTGAAAATTATTGCTCTTTAGATTCATAAACCTGTCTCGTCTGACCAAAATATGAAATGTGGTTTTGGCAAGTTAGCTCATACTACCACGATGTCATACTACTGCACTCAAAGGTTTTACACGATCAGACGTCAATCTTCCATGAACTGATTTTCAGTTATAGGATTTCGGAGCAAAACATGGATATAATTACATCAAACGTTTTCCCTGAAAACATCAGCCTAATTGTCAATGATCTATAAAACAACATGTGACATTGCTATGGTAACAACCTGATAGATATCTGAACATTTTCTTTGAAATAAGCCTTCAACCGTTTTTTTTTTTTTTTTTGGTTAGGAGTAGTTCGTGTGTCAGATTGGAAAATTCGCTCAATCCTCTATTATAAATGAAATGAATGTTATGTAAAATATATTTCTTCTATTTATCTGTTTTATGAAAATACAAGGTTTTCTGTAGTCGCTAGTTCGAATAATATACATAACTATAGAAACATTCATTTGTGTATTTATATTTTAATCTAATCAACCAATAAAACGCAATTATACAAAATATTGAATCGGTATTGTCAGTATGAATGCAAATAGGGACATTATCTTTCAGCAGATCGATGATTCTGGAAGAGGATCGTGGTATATTAAAAATCCTTAGTATATCGTGTTTTATATATTTTATTTAACAAATAAATTTCATTTAAAAAAATAAAAAATTTAATTTTCAAACATTACTTCTGTTTCCTGTAAGATAAGTTTCGTTTTTTGCTCAACGTCATCTAGAGATACTTCCATGAATATTCGAACCAGCATCTGTAATATGCTGATTTGCTTTCAGGCATTTAAAAAAAAAAGGATGCACGAAACATTCATCATTCCACCCATTTAAGATCCGACTTGTTCTTGTTTTCCTCTTCTTCGTAATCTTAATCCCATCCATCATTTCTTGAATAAATATTTTCCCTGACCATAACAAGATTAGGTGGGAGATGAATTTCATAGACCAGTGTGAGATCACCATCCTGCTTAAAGTGTCTTGAAAAAGTTCCAAAAGCAGGATTTCTGGATGGTTTTCCGACGTAATTAACCCTTGGTGTACTCAAGGTAACAATGTACTATTGATTTACCTTTCGTGAGTGAAATAAAAACCAATCCAGCTTGTGAATAGAGGGAAAGAACAAAATCAGTAAAACAGAAGTGGAAAATGCATTAACTCAGGCTTGTAAAACTTAAGGAATCTCATCTATTGTCAGTTTAAAATAAAATAAAACGAATCTAAAAAAAAAGACGTAATTTTGGCAAAAGAAGGTGACCTACAAATAATGAAAAATTGAATTCCTAAATTCAACGGAGATGATCACTTTTTTAATTCTTCCTTTCTTAGTAGCACACAGCAACAAATTTTACTCCAGAACTATGCGAATCATTTAATTAAAAGTACGTATCCAGTTGCAACTAACTTCGTCTACTGCAGTCGAACTTATTTTCTTGATTTCATTACTTTTCTTCTTCTATGCGATACGCAGATTGGAAGTAACTTCAGAGAAGTCGACAATAGGATATTCGCTATAGAAATGCACACCAAGACTTCCATCCTCCCCTCCGTAGTCATAATAGGAGTATTTAACTCCACAAAATACCACCCCCAAACATATAAGAAGTCAAGGTTTGTGGAAAAGAAGGAAAGGCAAAAGTGGACGGCAGACCGCCCAAAGTTTGCTGACTTGTATGAGAAAACAGCAGGTGTAGGTCGGGCGTGGTGTAATTTGTTCCCGATTACACTGAAATGAACGCGGTAGTCCGTTATGGAGGCGATGGAATAGCGAGAGACTTCTGTAATTACAGCGAACATAAATCAGAGTTTATTACAGGTTATTAGGGATGGATGGCTTGATGCAATACTGACGCTCCCGACTATCGCTTATTGGACAAGGCACCCCCCTCTGCACGTGAAGAAGGAAGTGTTCGCTTAAATTTCCATGATGCTTTACATCTTCTGGGTAATTCTATTGGTGAGTTAAGTGGTGGGTTTACAATTATGGAGGCGAGTAAATGGAGCTTTAACGAAATAAGACCTTTGGTCAAGCGCATTTTAATCTCCCCGACTACTATTAAGAGGGAAGTAACTCTTTTTCAAAGGCGCTTTTCTTCTCAAGTGTGATTTTAAGGAAAAGTTCAATTACGTCAGTAGCGCTCATTTTTTTTTTTTTTTTTGAGTTACCTTGATCATTATATTCAAGTGCATTTTATCAAGTATCTGTGCACTTCCGAATGTATATTCATCAGGATAATTAGTACTGTAGTTTCGAAACCATTAAATCTTTTTGAGATGTAACCCTACTCGCCTGGTCTATACCAGTATGATCATTCATTCCCATTTCTTCTATTCCCACTTTTATTTTAACGACTTTTTGAAAGTAGAGTCAGATATAGGAATAATGTTAACAATAATAACGTAAATAAATGAATAAAAACTTCCCTAAAAACAGTTAACTTTTGCTATGGTATAAAATTCCTATAATAAGACAGCTTGTAAATTTTAATCCTTTTCTGGTTATCCAGTGCAGAGCGAGTGGCACGTGAGAGAAACTAATCCGAAACAGAGCACCCCAGTTACAGTAGTGAAGTTGTGACACTAAGGACGGGAACACTATTTGGCTTTAGCATCCCAATCACTGCGAGGTTGTCCAATTTCTTCTCTTTCACACCAACTTGCTTTTGACAACTGAACTGGTGGAGAATTAGTATTATTAGAATTTTTATATATTATTTCGACAGCTTTTTTTTTCTTTCCAGGGAAGAATCCCCCTAATCCGAAGCAATCTTTTAGAAGTTTATTGGTCATTTTTTTCTGAAACATAATCATCAAATGTTAATATCGGTACTTATGTAAAGGTGCATCGTTTTAAAATTATGATAATATAAATCTGGAAGAAATCGCGCTTCGTGCAATTTAGACAAACATAAACTGTATAGCTAATCAGTTAACTTCTATCATGTAACTGTGTATGTAAGGTACATACACAGTTGTGTTCCTCTGAATACAAAAAATCGCAAATAAAATGTTTTAAAGTGGATGGAATTTTATATTTTTAAAAGTTCGAAGTTAACATAAAAATGATGTCTATAGTAATTGGACTACTTGTTGATTAGCATAACGATCATGTGTAGTTTTTTTTTTTATCAATATTTCTGGATTATCTCACCCTTAGCCGGTTCACTGCACTGATGTACAATAGGCTTATAACCTTTGATAGGCGGGAGTATCATGTAAAACAAAATTATTTTTAAAAAATAATACATTTTATTAAATAATATCACAAGGTACCATTTGGGTTAGCGTGATGACTGTAGATTTAGGGAAGTCACAGATTTCAGACCCTGTCTTGATGGTTATGGGTGGGGATTGATCTTCTCAAAGAGGAGAATCTGGTAACGGTATGTACGGTTTTCATATTTTAATTTGAAAAAAAAAACGTATTTAAAACAATTAGAAATATAAACCTCAAGATTTATGCATATTAGCATTAGTATTTCTTAGATGCAATTTTTAAAGAAATTATTCCCCGTGCATGTTCGTTTTTGAGAAAAAAATATCAGAAAATCAAAAGTAAAAATATTGAGCAACAAAAGCGAAAAAAAGAAAAAGAAAAATCTTATTATTCCCGAGATGCTTCAACTAGCTCCTGGTTATTAGAACCTTTGAGAATCAGTCTTGTTAATTATTTTTGAATTCAAATTCGATCAGCATTTATTCAGGAAGCAAATATTAAACGATGGATAACTATAAACTTAAAATATTGCATTTCTGAAGTCCGTGGATTTGGTCCTCCAGAATCTTCGTTGTTTTGTTTTATTTTATTGACCCTCGAAAGGTTTAGAACTTGTAGTACATTTGTGCCATTAGTAGCCTAAGAATGTTTTTTATTTTTCTATTTTATTACTTTTTATATATGTTTAAAATTTTACATAGTCCGGAAGATCTCCTATAGCAACCAAACATGGACCTTTTTCAAACTATTTCAGGCCCTCAGTGATTTGCCAATAATATTAGTGACTGTTCATACTTACCGCTAAGAGGGTTAAAAATAACTTTTTCACTTTTGTTATTTTTTACGCTGTATAACACTTGCACTAGACTTCGCAACCTTCCAAGTTGTTTAAAACTAACTGATTTGAAATTCTATTAATTGCATGCGTAACAGCATGCTGTTAATAGTTAAGAATCACTAAAAATAAACCCTCTAACTCTTTTTATCCCCGAAATTCCAGCAAGGGAATAGGCATAGCTCTTTTAACTGGAAACAAATTTATAAATATAATAGGCAAAGTATCCTCCTTCACACCTTCACTGATAGTGAGCCAAAGCTATCGATGAATCGAAGATTTTTCAAGAGAGAGAGAGAGAGAGAGAGAGAGATTACAAAGATTACAACAACAGTCGCTACTCGTGTGTAGCCTTAGCACTCGTATTATTGTTTGTAACAATGTGAGTTCTACGTTGACTTTTTTGAGATGGGGAATTAAAAACCAGGCGGAAAAACCCCTACTCACCGATGGCCAAGATCGACTAACTTGGGAACCGACCAAAGAATGGACTAGAAAAAATTTCCCTTAATCAGCTATTAGAAATAAACTAATGTTTAGTTCTAATAGCTGATACTTGGCTGCTTTTAGTTACGGATAGAAATTTTATTGTCTATTAAATAATATTGTCTATTTATAGACAATATTATTGTCTATAAAATGATGGATAATTCTATTGTTCATCATTTAGAAAGCTGAAACTGTTAAGTGTAAAACAGACTTTTTAATTTACTTCACATTATTTTTTTAAGAATGATGTTTGGGGGGATAAAGGATGGATATGTTTAGTGACAGGTAAACATAAGAATTTTTCCCATAATGAGCTTAACATTTTTAATGTTCCCTAAAAAGACGAGATAATGTCATTTTTTTTTGTTTTTCATTAAAAATAAATACATAAGTAATAAATCTTTTAATGCCATTTCATTCTGAAATGTGATCACACTCAAGAATACCTTCAACTTCATTTTGAAAATCGGTAGTTAATTGATCTCTGCTTTTATTCGTCACTCATAGTTGGCTCGTGGCAAATGATGCGGTTGAAGTCTTCGGAGATAAAATACGGTAAAGACAACTACTGCCATCTTGTGTTCCTAAATCCAAAAATAGTATTGTGTGTGTATATTGTATGTGTATATGTGTAAAAAGAAAACTCTAGTCGAGTTTTCTTTTTACACATTTCTCCTTATTCTATTTTAATTTAAACGTAGGTTTTTCTACAACCATTCTAGAATTTCATTTCCCCCTTTACAATGTTACGTTCTAAAAGTTTGTCATTCTTGTTTTCAAGCATTGCTTCATTCATTCACTTTATTGTTCATTTGTCAACGTTTTCAGTGTTATTACTTGTGGAAATTCACTCATCTCGAGCTATTTGAGCTCGAGATGAGTGAATTTCCACAATTCTTTCTTTGATAGGTAAATCTCTACTTTCGCTTGCTGTAGCGACTTGAAATAAGAATTTCCTATCGGAATTTTTATTATTCTAGTAACTGGAGAAAAATGATAAAATACGATATCAGAACTTGACGGGAACATCTTCTTTATCCCTGCCAGCACAACACACTGTAAGTTCCGATACTTAACTGTGTAATTATTGTATTGAGCTGCTGACAATGTTCTGTAGTTCATTCGTATGATCATCGGTCGTTCCATCAACAACCTATCTCGTTATTGGATCATTCGCAGCATATTTTAGACAGTTTTAGGCGTGAACATCCACAACAGGACATTACTTCCGTGATGGTACCCAATCATAACGTACTCAAAGTCACCTAAGTCGCGATAATGGCTCATTATTTTGCTGAAATATGTGTGCAAGCGTGTGTGTGTGTGTGTGTGTGTGTGTGTGTACGCCACATGATTTTCACGCGATATTTTTACGTGACACATGAACCATTTTCAGAACCCGCAGACATAATCAATAATAAAAAAACAAAAAAAAAATAATAGAGTTCAAATCATAAAAGTAGTAACTAGTTCATATTTCTGTTGTCCTGGAATATAATAAAACAAACACTTTCATAATTTTGCGTAATCTTTGGCATCCTCTTCCTGAGTGGAATTCCGGTGCAATGTTGAAAACATCTCACTATAAAACACACATACGGCGATCACTTCTTTTTTACATATTTGAGTATTGTGGCAATTATGCATAATATCATATCAGTTATGATGTCACAGACAGTAAATGATATGATTTCTAAAATTAATTTGATTATATTTAATATTAATTACGAAAAGATTTAGTGTGTTTCTTTATTCGCTTTCAGATATTTTCTGTTTACAAATTCTCAGCTCGAGTACAAGGAGAGAGAGAGAGAATACATCTTCTAAGTGTATGAATATAAATTATGGTCTTCAATGAAACTGTTGTATCAAAAGATTTGAATAAATAACTAGATTTGTTAGGTTTAGATGATGAATCTTTACTGATCGCATTTCATGTCATCTTTAGATCCTTTTCACAGACTACAGAAAACACAGATTTCTTTCAAGTGGGCGGAATGTCAAGATACGGTCCGTTTTCTGCTATTTCACAACTTGAATTTAACCAATCCAAAATTACAAAAAAAAAAATAAATAAATAAATAAATAAAAAATCCTACTAGCTACATTCTACATAATGTAAAGAATGCAATTTAGTGCGAAAGATAAATTAATAGTGAATGAAATGAATACCAAGACAATATTGGGAAGAAAATCTTTATTGGCAATTTTTTTCGGTACTAATTTCATCCGGAGTTTGACAGAAAACAATGAAATACATATCTGGAAGAGAAGCTCCTCGATTTCATTACAGTGAGCAACGAAGGGCAAGTGATTTTCCTCTTTCTTTTCTTCCTTGTTTTGGATTCATTAATAACCCCTTAAATCTACATGTTTCCAAACATCATTAATAGTTGTCATATAATATCTATCTAAGTAAGCAGTTTGGATCTTAGAAATTCATATTTGAGTGACAGTTTGTTGTTACACGAGTATATCATCAATTTCTACTTAAGTTTTTAAATGGTAACTTCTCTACAATTATCATGTCAAGATCAATTTTCCATGTTAGTTACATGTAATTGTTTAGAAAAAGAAAATATGTTCAAAATTAAAACTTTTAACATACTATATTTTAAAATATTAAATATTACAGAAAAACAATCTTAAAGAAATGGTTATTCTACATTTCCGATATGACAATTATAATTCCACATAATAAATTAAATCGCATTCCTCAAAGTAAATTATATTATTATAAATTCTTGTTTGGAATAATTTAAAATAATTAAGAAGTATGTTTTCTCCGTAACGTACTAAATCATACTTACTAAACATTGAAATTGAATTCCGAAAACTACTTTAAAATAAAAACAATGTCATCATCAACTACTTTGAACATCATTTTAACTGGAATATATTAGATAATGACGACGACATTATCTAATATGTATTCCAGCTAATTTACTTATAAGTAACATTTGATTAAAAATAATAAAAGGTGTATTAAATAAATATAGATTAAAATAAAAAATTTTAATAAATTAGAAATTTAAGGAATATTTTTCAGTATATTTTTATTTTGCATTATAATTATATATATAATATATATTTATTTTTAATTTTTAATTAAAAGATAGGCTCGAGTTATCTTGTAACTATAGTGTTGAATTAATGGTATAATTTATCATGTGAAGTAGATAACATCAGCTGACAGGATAGCCTGAATAAGCAGAAATTACATTCAGTAGTTAAGAGTGACTGGATGTATTGTTGACAAAAACTTTAACACAGGATGTGGGAGGAGCTTCGCTTTCAGATGTGCTTTATTTCATGAGCAAACCACAAATTAGTAGCTCCTCTCTAGGTTTGAATGCGTCCTTATAGACGTAGTGCTACAATAGCTTCACAAACACATGTCCAAGCGCACAGAGATTTCCTTTACGTATAGAAGTGTTGCAACAGCTTCAGGTGCAGAAAACCTCTCGCTATTCTCACGCGCGCTTATATATACATACATACAGTGCTTTTTTCGCTCTCGTCGCCATAAAATGAACGGTGTGGTCAATAACTAATACTACATACTTCCATTACGTCACAAAGGCACACAGATGATGACGTCACAAAAGGCACCGAAATGTGTTCGACAACATGAGCAAAGTGCTATTTACACAAATGTGGTGATACACAGGAAACTACCAGACATTTACCAGAAGTGAGGTGGTGATACGTCACACCTAGATGGTCATATTCTAAATAACAATGTTCAGTTAGGTCTTATGACATTCACTCACTATAGCTTCACATAAGAAGCATAAATGTTTTTTAAGCAATGTCAGTGCTTTATTCTGCTATGCAGACACAGCTCAGCGGGTTTGTAAATTAAATTTGAACAAATGAATTTTTATTTCAATTAATTTAAGTAACATTCATTTAGGTTTCTCAAATGCAGCTCTTACTAAAATAAATTAAGACAATTTAGAAAAGAAAAAAAAAGTTATTTAAAAAATAACTTTTGAAAAGAAATTATGTTGTGATATTTAGACTATCCTAAGATATTTAGACACTGCAATGAAGAATTGAAAAATAAAGTATATAATGAGCGCCATAATTTTAGGTATTTGGTATAGCCCGATGTAAGTTTCTTCTTGATGTTTTTTGTGTAACGTAAGCGTGTTTGCTTGTGTCTGATATCATAGGAAAAGTTTGCGGGATGCAACCTTCTGAGGTTACAGTTTTATCATAATTTAATTTAGAAATGAACATAACTATCATAGGTATATGTATTATATCGTGCTTAAAAGACAATATTTGATCGCGACCCATTGTGTTTTACCTAGGAAAAAAATATCAATTATTTATCTGGTAGTTTGTCTTCTAAACAAATTCTTAATTTAAAAAAAAGCTGAAATACAGATACAGATATAGCTAGACGTGGTTTTGAAATCAAAGTGTTGTGTTGTAGTCCAAAACCCATGGACTGTGCCCGATTTTGAAACATCAAGGATTTTTTTTTTTTTCCTTTTACATACATTCCGTTTTCAATAATTTAGACGTTTTTATTCAAGAAATGACCAGTTTCTCTTAATCTAGTATTCACTAATCACCTCAATGGAAATCTGTGTAATGTTTAATAATCCATTATTATTGAATTTTAATTTTGGTGTGGAAAATAATAAAGTTTTATAGTTAAGAATTTTAAGATAAATAAATCATCATTATTGTATTTTTAATGAATATAGCATCTTCTTAAAACTTTCTTTTAAGTAGTCTAAATTAAATTTACCAACAATGCATATGTATAACATCACTAATATATTTCTACTAATTATGAAAGAATCTAGTCAATTATTTGTGATATTTGTCAATGGGAAATTATAATTTCCCATTGACAAATTATAATTATAATTTAATTATAATTTTGTATGGTAACTGATTGTTGATTTTACGTGAGGATAATATCGACGAATCTGTAAAAATCTTAAAATTTGAGATTTCAAAATTTTCTGCAATTTTAAAATTTCTAATGTTTCAATTACATTCTAAAATTTTAAATCTTAAGAATTGGAAATCGAATAAAAAATGAGATTGGGTAGCATTCGTATCGTACCATTCGTCCATAAATTAATATTATTCGTAAGTTCTTATTTTATTTAATAAAAGTCTTTTGACATAATGTGCCTTTTCATATTGCTGAAGTCTAATTTTACACATATGCAACTACCATCTCTCTCTCTCTCTCTCTCTCTCTCTCTCTCTCTCTCTCTCTCTCTCCCTCTCTTTCTCTCTCTCTTAAATAATTTAGAAATACTCCAAATCTCAAAAAAAAAATTGTATCTTACGTCAGGATAAAAATTTTTATTACCATCTGTGGAGAGGAGTGTCGCAGTTTTATTTTTCTTAAATGTCTGCACGTGAGTGATAGGTGAACGTGATATATATAATACTTCTTTTCTTGTGGTAACCAGTTCGCTTCGTATATACATCACTGATGACCATAGATTAATAGGAGAAACTACAAATCTATCTATTGATTAGGACACATAATCTTTCCATCTCTTCCTTTCTTCATGAGACTCAAGTCTTGGATATTGTCCAGTAGATTTCTTTCAATGGTGTGTACTTTGGTGGCATCGACATCTTTCTTCAGCTCTTCCATATCTCTTTTCAGCTTGGCTCTTCGGTTCTGGAACCACGTGATTACTTGGGCGTTTGTCAGACCTAGTGACTGCGCAATCTCGTCACGATCTGCTGGAGAAAGATACTTTTGATATAAGAACCTTTTCTCCAATTCAAATATTTGATGATTTGTGAAAGCTGTTCGGGATTTCCGTTTTTTCTTCGGTTGTTGTCTGTTGTTGAAAAGATTCAGATGATCCCTTGAGGATTCTGAAAGATATGGAAGGAATTTCATTTGTGACATTAAATCCATATATATATATATATATATATATATATATATATATATATATATATATTGTAAATAAATATAAGTTGTACAGATTAATTGGATAGAAGCTACAAGATTTTGAAATATAATTTAAAAGACAGAAAATAATGCTGCCGACTACTTTCACTTGTCCGTTTTTAGGGGGAATCAAAATGAATGACATAATTTAACATATTAAATTCGAATATTCAAGACTCGAAGGATCAGCGAATTGTATTAAATAAATAGTCAAACATCCATAATGTATGAGGTTATAAAATTCGAATATCAGATAAAACTGTTAATTTAACTTCTGGCCAAAGTTAGCCAATATCTTCACGAACTTCATGTAAAACTTT
This sequence comes from Typopeltis vanoorti, assembly GCF_054136105.1. Classification (NCBI taxonomy): domain Eukaryota; kingdom Metazoa; phylum Arthropoda; class Arachnida; order Uropygi; family Thelyphonidae; genus Typopeltis; species Typopeltis vanoorti. The sequence goes on from NC_143549.1 coordinate 146,538,343, forward strand.
ATCTCAGCAAAAGAAATTAAACACAAGAGACAGTTATTAAGAAAACAACGATGTAGACGGTACATTTTCCATGAAGAGGCAACAGACAACAAAAATGAGCCGAAATATATTGCTAAAAAAAGAAGGATGTGCACGAAGTTCCTAAGAATGTGAAAGAGGAAATTTTAGAGTGTCTTCATCCGAAAACTAATTATGTCTATGCTGGAAATAAATGCTAATAAGGAACACAATTAGCAATTGTCAGAAAAATCTGAAGGGGAGAAAAGAAAGCCGCAAAGAAAGCTGTTAATAAGTTTACTATTAAATACTAAATTTCTATTTCAATGCTCATCCAATAGTTACATAAATCCCAAAGTCATCTGTTTATTAATAATATTTACAAAACACTAAAATTTATTGTCAAGTATTGAGGATGTACAGTAGTCGTCTCAATAAACAAACATCTATAAAATTAATTAATGAATAAACTAACATTAACCTAGTTATAAATATTTAAAATTTCGTAAAGTGGTGTATTCACCAGCCAGCCATTTGTGATATCATTTACATAAGGGTCGCAGTTCATTTAGTCTGGTCTAGTTTTACAGAATACTTCTGACGGCGTCGAGTTACTCCTCCAGATAATCTTAATCCAACAGAAAAGGCAAATGATTCTAAGGAGATCAAGCATATAAACTAGGCACAAAAATACCCCCTGATAGTGTGTAAGCAAAATCATTCCACCTATAACTTTGTTTCCAAGATAGTAAAAATGAAATTACATTTCTTCAAAGGCCGGACAGCAACGAAATAAGCATTCTTCTCGTCTACTTGATGAGAAGAACGAATAATTTGTAGATTCATTTTTCGAAATCAAGCAGAACTTATATGCGTTCTGGCGTTTACAAAACATATGAAAGGTGTAAGATTATGATGATACAAATCTTTCTTATGACAGTTAAGATCAAAACTGCAATGAGATCATGAATATGCTGCCGCTTCTCTATTAATATTTATCCCTTTTATATTTTCCTTTTAATTTTTTTTTTTTTTTTTTTTTTTTTGCATTTTTATATGTATATTGTTTGGGTTCCTCAGTTTTACAATACATTAAAAAAAATCTTTTTTTTTATCTTTGAAATTTATTGTTCCTTCTAGAAATGCAATCGGATTATTTAACTTGATTAATCTCGTATATGATTTGATTTAATTTCTGAATTTAAGATCATTTTATATTTTCCCTCGGAAATACAGCCTGAAGAAAGAGCCCGATTGTGCTTATGTAAACAGCATGCTGTCTATAAGTAACATGTACGTATACGAAAACTATAAATGCTATGTCTAGAATATATTTCTATCCGAATAGTGCCACATGCATTCGAAATAATATAAGTAAATTGTGAAAATATTTTTCCATTTTAATCGTATCGCATAATGATATTACAGTCACATTTTCATTATTTAATGAAATTCTCAAGTGGAAACTTTAAAGAGATTTTTATCGAAAAAATAGATGAATTTGCACCAAAGCATTTATACGTTATACAGGTGGAGAACATTTAACTGGTGGAGAACATTTAACATTTTTAGATATTATTGGGAAATTTCCCGGGTTTTTTTTTTAACTCAGTATTGAGTCAATGTCTTCTGAATCAATAAAAAGGGGAAAATTGCATAAACCATTTTAAGCAAACATTCTCCTTTATGGAAAAAAACGTCTCCTTTAGGATACATTCTCCCAACATATCATTACGTCTGTACAGGGAAAAGACTTTGACACCTTTTGTTCTTAGATTCCACCCCTCCCTGCTAACATGTTGTGAAGTTTGCACAGGGAAAGGACATAACACGAAGACACTTTTTGGTCTTAGTTTTCTGGTCTAATTCAATCATGTGCAACGACATAAACACGTTCACACATCCAAACTTCTTTTAGTTTAGTATTAGGAAGTCCATTAGACCGAAAAGGCACAGATTCGAATTGGTGTCGTCAGGGAGATCCAGGAGAGAAAAAAAAACTGCCGGAAAGAAAATTGTAAAGTAATATTTAAACAATAAAACAACATAAGGTGTTTCTATGCATTCTGCCAATTACACATGAATTAGCTGTCTGACGAATGTCTCCAAGTGTGGTAAAGTCGCCATCTGAGAATAAAATTTGCTCTTGGCTAACATTAAAACGGTGATTATGGGTCGCAAATTGTCGTCTGTAATGATTATGATTTGCAATGTCACAACGCCTGATAAATTCCTATGCTTCCTGTCATTAGGGCCTTTATTACTGTCGGATTTTCCCTTCCAGCTCTAAACTGGCATGGAAGTCGCACGCCTTGTCCTTGTGTCGCCTTCTAAACAGAGAAACGAAAAATGATGATGATGATAATAATAATAAATGCTGTTTGTGATTTTTGTTCACCATAAATAAGCAATCAAAGCAAAATCTTAAAGTATATTTTAAAATGCAGTATTATTATATTGCGGTTTTAATGTGCCTCCCACCCATGAAAGGTTGTTAACCTATTGTACATTAAGAGTAGCTTGGGTGGGCTAAGGGTTAGATCATACAGAAACTCTGCTCTGTGAACCAAACAGTGAAATTTTACAAGCTATTTGAGGTTCCCAATAAGTAGGATACTTCTCACAATACAGGTCGCGAATATCACCCAACACCTAAAAGATTTCTAAAAACGTCTGAGCCACAGTGCCTACAGAGAGCTTTCCAACACACATGCACACGTAACTTGTTAGTTGAAAGCGAGTTCCCTATTTTTGTGGACAAACCAGATTGATTATCATACACTAATATATTTTGTCTCATTTTCTAAGAGAGTTGGCTGTTTTGAATACCGAAGCAACCAAGGATATTAGTCCAGTATACTATGACTGTAAATTGTGTGAAAGTATGTTCTGGGGGATAATTTGAAAAAAAAAAAAAGGCTCTAATTTCGGGGAGGAAACGATCTGTATATTTCAGTAATAGATAACAAAAGCATAGTATTTTACGATGTAGTATTTACTTGTCTGCTTATTAATGCGATACTGAATGTTGTTGTCGTTTTGGTTTATTTCGTCTCGCCGTATACTAATTGTTATTAGACGATATAACGTGTAGATTTCAATATAAAATAGTTAATTATTTTTAAAAAGAAGATAAAGTTTCTTTAAAAAATCAGAATTAAAGTAACTTTTTCGCTTTTCTTAGGAAACGTCTTCATACACCATGTACTAATATATATAATAATTTCGAAATGAATTTTGTATCTCAATTTATTTTTGTGTCCCCGTGTGGTGGCCGGGATAAGAATAGCTCCACTGCATCCCATGCATGTCGCACGAGGCGACTAAAATGGGTACCCAATGAGGGTAATGGATGACAATGCTGTAGACAATGAAGTTCTAACCGAGGCTCGGCTATTGCTGTTGCCCTCCTGCCATGATCAAAGCTCATAGCTCAATAACATCCTATCCATACATTGTCCTCTTCAGACAACGAGGAATATGAAAAGCATTCTTACTTCGCCCATCTAGCCAAAAAAATATTTTTGCAAGCAACGAGTAAACTGTTACTGGTTGTTCGAGAACTAACTTGATGATTACTTCTCAGATAATTTAGCTCATGATATATTTTTGGCATGAAGTTTATAAATTATATGCATTCTGCAGGTGGATTTTTTTTTATTTTAAAGGAATGTAAAATGAGATTTGATCAACTTCTTCAGTATTATAAAACAACTTAAAGTATTGTATGTTTTTCATATTAATTAATTTTCATAGTGATATGCCTATTTTTCAATATGTAAATATCTTCTTACAGATTCAAAGATAATTAGTTTCACGCATCCCTGCTGATAGCACATAATAACAGTTTATTTATTCATTTTCGGAGCAAAAAAAAAAAAACTCCAACTTCTTCACGCGGCATTGACGAAAGCAACAAGCAATACGGAATGTGGAATGTACTTCTAGAAGACCAAAATTTATTATCAACGAAACTCCACATATCAGAGGAAGTGTGGGGGGGGAGAGGCAATGACGAGATTACTGAACCCTGGTAGAGTATCAAAGAAAAGAGCGACGCACACACGCCGAGAGTTATTCAATGTTGTTATAAAGTTAAATTGGCTCAACTAGAGGGAAACCTGCACAATAAAGAAGTCCCCATAAAGTTCCTGATATCCATGGTTGGGTGACATCCACGCTGACACGCTTCTCTAAAAACAGTCGGATTCAGTTGCGTTCCGACCGGGTGTGCGTGCGTGCGTGTGTGTGTGTGTGTGTGTGTGTGTGGGCGCGAGCCTACGTCCTCTTCTAGTTTTTGTTTTTATTTCTGTGGATGGTCGAACGTCTGTGTTTAAAAGCTTTGCACTTATTGTGTACGCGCGTCTGGGTACGGGGATCTTCCTGTAGACACCTTTTATCTTCCATGGCATTCCCCCCATCCTCACCTTTGAACGCTGTTTCCAGCAAGAACTGACCATAGTGTTTATTGTAGGTAACCGGCAATTATTTGGTCCTTTCCGTGCGCTTTAACTTGCTACATAAGGGTAGGTGTTGCCGTGAAGAGATGCCAGACCCTATAGAGGGAGGCGTTCGTTTCCCCTAAAATGAGTGCTTTACGGTGGATTGTATCCTGTCGTGAGTTTGTGCGATTTGCACCTTTTGATGTTTTCCCCGTTCATCCAATCGTATTTGAATTCGTGCATTTTCAACATTTGAAAGCAAGCTTTTCTATTTGTCGACACAGATGAATTAAGGAAAAATCTGTCACGAATTGAAAGCAAATGTACAATGTCATTCAAATTGCCTCCAGGTTTTCTTATTCTTATTGCAATTCCAGTTTAGTTAGATACTGTAGTAGATCCATAAATGGGGTGCTTGTTTTAATGATTCGTTTATTTATTTTAATTTTTGTTTCAATTTTAAGTTTTGTTAAACTTATTGTGGATTGCAAAGATTGTGATAGCGCTTCTTCGGAGTAGAAGGCAGAAGCGCATGCATATGGATTTAAATTCAAATATCTACTTAATAACTCTTTGATAGTTTTTACTCTGTATTGACTAACTTCTAAACTATTTTTATATTACCCTTTCGTCTCAAGAATGCATAAGTTAGCTGATTCCCTTTCTTCAGCTAGTTGACTGTATGCATAAAGCGAAAACACTTCTCTTTCTGGCCCCACTGATTTTGATAAAATCATCAAAGCTAGTTAAGCTGAAGGAAGAAGGTTTTTGAAGCGTAATTAAAATCACGCATGTAATAATAACTCTACACACGAGAAGGTGAAACACTTAATAGTCAAGTCTTGACCAATACAATCGCTCGCGGCGAGTAGATTTTGTCCCTCTAGTGAGTGTTGACAAAATAGAATAAAAAATAACTTTCTAAAAATCCTTTAACTTTAAAAACAGCATCTGCACTGCACCACTTATCATTTTATGGAAATCTCATTGATTATTGAGACATTATTAACGAGTTATTATTTTAATATATTATATTATCTTGCACGAGTGCATTTTTTCGTGGCAGTAGTGTTTTACATAATTTGTCGAGCTCTGCCTGTAGCACATCAGAGCCACGTATTGGTGAATTGATTATCAAATTGCCTTCGTAATACATATAACTTTTCAAAAACGTAGTTTTTTTAATTGTTGTTCAGTGAATTAATGATCAGACTGTTTCGTAGTTGTTAAAAATTGTAACCTAAGTGGCGTTATATTTAGTAGGCCGTGAAGATTTTGTTTATTTTTTGCTTAGTTGTCTATTTGTACTTTAAAAAGAGAAAAAGTGAATGAAATAAATAAATTATCCGTACCAACATTCTGGATTTCTCTTTCCTTATTCATTTCTTTCTTTGTTCTTCCAAAAATATGCAAGAAAATAAAAAAGACACAATTTAAATAAGTGTTTTACAGTTTCCTGATAATTGATTTTATTGAGATTTTGATAATGCCGAATTCTGGCATTTTTAACATTCATTCCACAAAATGGCAAACTGGCTAGCGAAAGGAAACAGTCACAGAATGTAGAAATCGGCTTAAGTATTTAATCTTAGCATTAAGTGGTTTTTCATGAAGACATGTTACTTAGCTATGACAGGCCATTTGGGCCTTACATGTCAAGAGAATAAACTGATGATAATTATTTAATATCAAAAATGTATTGACAGTAAAAAGTGCAGTTGATACCCAGGGTTTTCCTTTTTTATCCGTTCTGGGTGACAAAAAAGGTTCAAAGAGGACTTTTGATTTCCACTTCGTGTAAGCACTTGTATCCTATAGGTTTTAAACATGCGAGGTCAATATTGATCACTGAGTGTGTCGAAATGGTATGATATAAGTTCCTGTTATAATACTAAGCGATGATTATAAAATCACTATGATCGGTTTTTTTTTCCTTCGAACATTTTGTTTTTATATAGGATAGAATCAGAACAATGCGAATTTTTATAACTTATAAGCAGAGGGATTATGAGGAGATTTATACAGCGGATATCGAGAACTTTTTTCTCATGAAATTTAAAATTGAAATATGAAAGAAAATATCCGAAAGAAATATTCATTGTAATTCGTAGATGACCAGCATTCTCAAAGAAAAAAAACAAACTTTCGCTACAATGGGAATACTTTATTTATTAGTAGCTCCCAAGGACAGAAAATGACTTTTATATCAATGCAAGATTGAAAACGGCTACCTCCAATAATGTGAATGTCTTGGGAGTTTGGGTGTTGCCAGCAATTCTTTATATTAATGGCCAAGCTACGTGTGGTGAACTAATCGTCTGCCTGGAATCTCACATCCATCTTCACGCATCAATGTCTAGGTGAGGCAAGTAAATGGGGATTGGCTCCCGTCAAAAGACGAACGATGTTTAGTTTCAACTTTTTGGATAACCCCTATACAAAAATCACTTAAAGAAGTTTTCTTGCCAATGTTTTTTTGTGGGGGGGGGGCATGTGTTTCTCTCCTAGAATTGCTTACAAAAAGGTAAGGCTACTGTACAAATTGCAGAGTCGCACTCGAATTACCGTGATGTATCGCGACAGCCGTAGCTACACCTTCAATGTGAAAGCGCAGTCTCGTCTCCCCTTCTGCAAATCACTCTCGTAGGCAGCGACAAACAAACGACGGAAAGGATGTCTGAGTGAACGGTCTTTGTCGCAAAGTCACGAACGACATAGCTGGAAGAAAGAAATAAGCACGGATGTCTCGTGCCGACAGGAAACACAATCTAGCCTTTGTATTTCAATGTGGACACTGTGTAAAGGTGTAGTCAAAGTATTTAGTACGGTATTGTCACAAAGCGTCGCATTCGCTTGTCATGGTTTTTCATACCATCCGCCAAGCTGGGCAGATAATGGGTTTTTGGAGTGAAAATAATAAAAAGGAGGTGATGCTCTTCCTGTGAAAGGAATGGAAGAGAAAGGGTTGGTTGTCAGAATGCATTTTTTATAAGCTAATAGCTTGTTGAATACAGCAGATCTATTCTCTAAGAAACTTTCGCTTGCTATTCATTGCATGTACATAAATTATGGAAATCATTTGATGTTGCTATTCATGATGATAAATAGCATTGTAAATTCTATGGAAATGTCATACCCAGCGTTTAGAGTAGACTCTGTACTTGGTAATTTTTGAAAAGGGACCGGGAGAGGTATTCGCGTTTATCGTTGAGCTGACTAAATGCAACAGTCTTACATTTCCATTATTGTGTATTGTTCGAATAGAATTTGAAGGGGGAGGTTGTTTTGAATTAAGACTATGAGACCAGTATACTACGCCTGTTAACTGCGTGTATTCTTGTGGTCAATTTGTGTGTATCATAGGATGCAAAAGTCCAAGTTTTCAAGAGGAACAATCCTGCCACCTCTGTATGAGAAAGACGAACTTTCATTCAGTTGAAAGACCCTCATCAAGGTATTCTTCAGCATCCTACACGGGATTCGAACCCATGCATTTCCAACCAAACTGACTGAGCTCTAGAAGTGGAGCTATAACTCTTGGATATAATGCATTAGCAATAATTTCAGTCTCTTGCATTTCCTCAATGTCGGTGTCATGCATTGATAGAAGTATTTTTCCTCACAGAAATTAGTGTTTTTTTCCCTCCTAAGAAACCCAACGTAAATACATGCAGTTATTAATTTCATTTTGATATTTTCTCATCTCATCTCATCTTCCTTATACCCTCTTTTACCTTGCAGTGTCGAGGGTCCATTGATCATCAGACCTCACTCCGTTTACAGGATAAGGTGGTCAGCCTTATGCCCCGGTGTATCCTATGGCCTGTAGTGTTGAGTTCTCAAGGCCAATTTTCTTTATTTATATATTAGTACGCACAACCACTATCCTGTAAAATTATGTTAATTTTTAAATAATATTTTAATATGAGCATCATCTTAAATAGCCACGATCAATTTAAGATATTTGAGAATTATTATTTGCGAAGGATTTTTCATAATGGAAAAGACGATGAACAACAACAACCGAGATTTTTAAGAAATGCGAGCATCACATCGAAATGGAGAGAGAGTTGATAATGGAAGGCGGAGACGCAAGAGTATCTTTAAAAAGCAAACATTTAAAGGATGTGACAGAGGCACTAAATTCATTGATATGTTTTGTATAATATCTTAGGGGCATATTACGGGAGAAACGTTTTTCATTCATAACAGATATCACAGGAAACAAAATGCAAATATACAAGGCACTTGCACCCGCAGCATTACGGGGGGGGGCGGAATGTGAACACTTATAAAGATAGCCAAAGCAGGATAGAAATGAGAATTGTGGGTGGTCGGAAATACTCTCAACGATGTGTTCAAAAAGAGATAAAAATGATATCGAGGAATGTTAATAAAGAATAAAGGGGAGTGACAGAGAGAGAAAATTAGTCCTTGCAAAATGTATCTCCTCAGAATAACAGAAAAGAATCTGATTTGGTGTGACCATGAAAGTTGTAGGGATCCAGAGAATTTTCCACAAGAATTTTGATTTCTGTTTTACATGGTTATATGCCTTTACTCAAGGTTTTATAGATTTCTCCTGTTAGTGCAGTGATTGGTAAAGCAAACGCTTTACAGACAAACAAAACAGCAATGAGAAGATCGTTGTTCATTTCGTTTCTGATTCATACTCAGCAATGTTGATATTTTCTCGCCACGTTTTGTATTGCTTTATTTGTACATTTATACTGCAATTTACTTTACAATAACTTCTCCTAAATGCGTATATTTTGATTTTGTGTATCATACACTTTAAGATGTTTCTACCGATAAATCAATGATGGCCTATTTAATAAAATTTGTATAAATATTTATATATATAGCGACTACTTCTTAGCAATTCTGACAGCTCTGGCATCAGGGGGTAAAAAACAAACCAGTGTCAAACGTATTACTTCTTGATTATCTTTTCGCTTACCTCAGTTCTCTTTTGCGTTGCATTCATTATATGGGTACTGTACTAACAAATCCACATATATTGCAACTTATATATGTTTTATGTGTCTTCTGTTCACGAGAGGTAGTAAACCTATAGATCAAATATATATATATATATATATATTTTTTTTTTTTTGATATTATTAAAACAGTTCCAAAACTGTGCTCTAAAGACCAAACAGAACTTTTTTTTCAAGCCACTTCAAGTCTCCAGTAAACAGGAAGCTGGTCGCACACTGAGCAACGAAATCCATCTTACACTTAAAGACAATCACAAGACATTCGCACCCACTGTGGAAATCAACCTACAGCCTATTGCTTGGATAGCGGATACGCTAACAACTCAGACAACCGATTGCGTGCGTGCGTGCGTGCGTGTGTGTGTGTGTGTGTGTGTGTCGAAAAGTGAAGAGTGGAGTTACTTTAGAGTTTAAAAAATGTTCCTCAGCATCAAGTTCGATTGACTTCAGCACCATTGGAAATTGATCCACGTGTATGAACGAACAAAATGTTCAAAAACTTTGTATAGTCGAAGTTCCACTTTAAAGAACTGAAGTTCGCTATTATTTCGACAAAAACTTCAAAGATTTGATCCTGTAATAAAACGATAACCGTAGCTTGCAGAAACTGTAAACCGCATTTCAGGATTAGGCTACGAATTATAGCCTTAATAGGCGATTTGAGATTAGGTGTGGTTTCCACTGAACCTACATTTGTTCTCTTATCCATTACACACACACACACACACACACACACACACACACACACACACACACACACACACACAAATTTAAAGTCTAATCCGCTCTTAAGTCAACAGGCTGCGTGTTGATATCACGGCTTTGGCATGGATATTTGCAAATATCCATGCCAAAGCTGTGATATCAACTTTTGTAAATCTTTTTTTTTTTACAAAACAAATTTTGTAAATCAAAGCTCACAGGCGGGCCGAACAAAATCGCTTCGCGATTTTGTGCGGCCCGCCTGTGGGTTTTGATTTTCACGAGGGAAAAAATAAAATAACAATTTGAATCGAATGCGTATTAAATATTTTAATTCTATTACTAATCGATAATCTCGATGTTGGTAACTTTATTTGGTGTTTTTATATCACTCATGTGATTTTCAAATATTAGATGTGTCAAAGAAACGTTCTTATACTGTTTTGTTCTAACGCGCGTGCTCCGGGTGCTCACGGGGAACGTGAGCGTGCGATTTAGTGCACAATTAGTGTTGTTCGTTTGTTCAGCCATCGAGGTTGTGTCGCTGTTGCTCACTTACAATACGTATTGTGATGCAACCCTCGGATAAATCTTTTTTTTTTTTTTTTTTTAATGCGACCCTCGGATTATCTAAGGTTGGACAGCCCTGGTCTAGTTGATTGACAATTTTCACGGCCGGTGTGAGACTTACAGTCTGCTTATTAGAGGACTGAAATGGCTTTAAAAAGTTCCATGTTTGCTTCTAGAGCAGGGCTTCTGGATGTTCACTCTTTAGCCCATCCAACGTAATAATTAATGCAATATTGGCAATTAATTCTTCTCGTTCATAAACAAAATTTTAAATTCGAACACGAACAATGAAATTCTTCTTTTTCTGAAACTAACCTTCTTCATTATCCTTCTTATTATTCCTCCCTCCTCTTTTACCTTGCGGTGTAGAAAAATGCTTGACACTGCAAGGTAAAAGAGGAAGGAAGGAGTAATGAGAAGGATAATAAAATTATCCCTGTTTGTTTTCAAGTGTTTGAATTTAAAAATAAAAAAAAAAGAAAGTAAACATTAATTAGAATTAGTAACTAATAGGAGAATACATTATTATAGTTGCTGAAATATTATTTCATATAATGTTTTAATAGCGTTTTTAGCACTTGGCGTTTAATTCCATATTGCCCATCATTTAATGACAATGAATTTCTTTTTCTTTTTATGTAAGAGTCGAAAATTATTTTTAGCGAGCTTGCTTCGCATAACCAATAATATTCCAAAGGGGACAACGACTGATACGTTGAATGCCGAAAAATAAATCACTGGTTTTGGATGAAAATTAAGCAAAGACAAATCCAACAAATGCCTGGTTTCACTCCGTAGAATGCACCATGACATATCCTTGAGCACTCTAACAGATGTTGACGTGTTTTAGATGTCTCGATATATTTTCATTCACCTCATAAGATTGAGGCAACCGAAACTGTTATTCTCTCCTCTACGGAGAAACATAATCCACGCAGTTAGCAGGGGAAGAGGAGGAGGAGGAGGAAGGGCACCAGATAACACACGAAGTCCCATTCCAAGGACCGATGACGGAATTACGATCCCTCTCATTCGTCATGTGGACCACCACCCATTTCTAGAGCGACTGCGAGGCCACCAAGACACACACACACACAGACACGCACACGGGTATACACTTGCGATGTTTCAACCGCAAACAATCCCAGTCACTGGGATTCGTCGTTTCCGCTCCTTGCAAGATCGGTAATAACCGCTTGTGACAAGGAACGGAACGTTGCACGAGCGGGGACAGCACTTCTCGTTTCGACAAGGCAATAAGTCACCGTGGGATGCTGAAAACTGTAGATCTCTGGCGAAATGTCCGACTCCCGAGAGCCCCACCCATTTCTAACCATTCCTTCACTGCCAACTGCTAAGAACACTACTTACTGGAACTAATTGCCCCCGGAATCGTATTTTTCTCTCCGTAACCCTGGCTGTCACAAAGACCGCCCGCTGCGATTGCTCGGATTGCAACGAACCACCATGTCATAGCTATTGAAGCTGCTTCGAAGTTTAACGCGAAAATCTTATTGCTTCGTCTATTTCCCAGACCTATTTGAACCGGAAGAGAAAGGAAAACTCGGGGGGGGGGGGGGGGGGAGATTAGCCGATTTTTCTGAGGGAATGAAAGTTCTTGTCTAAAAATATTTTCCGGAGTTTTGCGGATTTCTATCGACAAATATTTGAAAAATATCTAAATGATTCAAGTGTTTTAAAATTGTCTTATATTTCTTAATCATTTTCCCGGAGTGTGTAACCTTTAATACACTCATATTAAAATGTGCAGCAGGTTCAAAACCGAAGTGGAGTTTATGACATGAAATAAAACTGATTATTAGCTAACGTTAAGGTAACAAATCCAAGTTGCAAGCAGTGCATTCTTTTAAAATTCGGTAGCAGTAATTGGGTAGCTACACAATTGAGAAGAATGATAACACAGATAACAATGAAGACTGCATCATTTTATTAGTTTTAGATTGCTATTAGGTGTCTATTCGCGTCCGTTTCTGGGATTAATTGTTATAACAAAATTGTAATAAAATTATATTGAGCCTTTTATAAGTTTATTTCTTTTTCATTTTTAAACTGTTTAAAATATTTAATTATCGATTATAAGTAAAATACAAGTTGTCTTATATCAGAGAAAAATAAAATGCTCATTAACATGTAAAAGTAGTAAGGTGATCACACTCAAACTTTCAAATAAAATAAACTTCTCAGAACAATTGAGACTGACCCCAATCACGGGCTATCATTGGGAAATTGCCACTTCTAAACTAGAGATTCAAAAGTCCATTATAACTTTGGAAAGAAGTTGCGATGCAGGTTACTGCTCAGCAACAAATATTCATAACTCAAACGGTGCCATTAAATGTATGAAGGTAAATGCATATGGATGTGTTTGTGAATGTCTCTAGGTGGAAGATGACTCCCACCCGCTTACGAAAATCCTGAAATGACTTGAAAAATGTCCATATTTGTAGACTAGAATCACAATTTTTGGACTGTGTAACATTTATCCTACTTAGAGCATTAAATATATGATAGGATTCATTTGAATCTCCCAGAACCTTTTGTGGGTAGAATTTAAATGTATAATAGTAATAATAATAATAATAAAACTCATTTTACTCAGTACATTTTCCTCGGATCTAATGCAGATGATATTAGTTGGCTTTTGGATTGCGTTCTTTCTGAAAGATGGCGTACATTATAAATTCAAACATTTCTGTTAAGTCTATTACACCAAGGATGAGTAATTAATAGAATTTATTATCAAAGAATACCGAAAATTAAAATGAATTTTGAAAGAGTCTGACTTTGATAGCATGTCTCTCTTTCTCTTCCACACACACTTCCCGAGGGCAACTATGCCCCACCCTGAACAGACATGGGTGGGAACCTCGATTGGCCTGAGAAAGTAACCGAGCCCCGACGACAAGTTTCAAGAGATATACGACAAGACAAGACTTAATGGTGTTGCAGATGTCTCAAAGTTAGTTTTTGAAGCAGGGTGGTTATTTGTATGACAAAGGATAATACCTTTAGTGGTTTGTTTAGTCGTCAGTGTCTACTTTGATGGGTAATTTGTCACGAAGAATATCATATAAATTGGCAGTATGTCCATCCAATCCGTAGGTCTGATTTCAGTTGATAATGATGACGAAATTAAAGTACGCTTTTTTTTAAGGGTTGTCTGTAGTTTTTTCCTTCTACGGATCATCGCTCTCTGATTGACAATCATTCCATCATCGAAAACTTCATGGTAAGCCTAACAAGAGAAGCCGAATTGTCTTTTATGCTGCGACACTAAACGTAGTCACTGCTGTCACAACTAGGTGGAAATCTAATTTTCTCCGCGCCTTCGTTATAGAAGGGACGGGCATCCCAAACACATTTTGGTGTTGCCTGTGAAGTCAACGATAAAATAGGCTTAGTGTGACTGACGTCCAATTAGTGCCGCGCTTCTATTTGTAGGGCACTCAAATTCTTCCGTCAGAAAATGTCTTTATCTATTTATATTTATCCTCGTGTTTGCAAGCTTTGTCTTCTTCATTTAAGGTCATCATACTGGTTCTGCTTTTAACAACTAGTGAGGCAGAACATGCTATCAGAATGAGAAGAAAAAATGTATTCTTGTTCTGGGCCATACCTATTTATATATTCATGTTGTTCCTCGTGCTAAGGAGAATCTCAAGAAACATTTCTTGTTCTGAAGTAATGGGTAATTCTTTTATGAATTAATTTTATGAAACAACCAACGTTACATTACGGAATCAATTGCATTGCAGTGTTATTTATTTCAATAGAAATGACTTTAAAACAGATGTTGCATATGCCACTCTGTGATATACGTTACTGGTATAACACTATAAAGTACTGGTACTGAAAATGTAAATTATATATATATACTGTACCGCCGACTCAGTCTATTCTCTCTACTATATTGATTAAAGACAGCTCGTTTGGTCGTTCCTCAAAATTGCGACTTGACATCTTGGCAAATCTGTTCTCAGCAGCCTACTGAAATCGATGCACAAAACACTAGATAATGGGTATCGCTATTTTCGAGACAAAGTTTCTCTTTCCCTGCTTCAATCCTTCAATAAGTGTGGTGGTACCAGTGTTATGCTGGAAAAAGTCGATATGTAATAGAAAAGAAATCTTTGTCTATAAGAGGGGGGAAAACCTAGAAATTCAAGTTAATGTCAGACTGCATGTGATATTTCAGACACTTTCGAATTAAAATTTGTAAATTTTTGTAGTTCTAATTTTCGATCCAGTTTCCTTTTCTCAAGATTGTTTCTGTTGTGAAAGGATGACGAAAAACAGCAAAGGGCGTGTAATATTCAGACTCGTTGGAAATCCAAGCTTTTTTTAAATATTTATTTGTTTCCTCATTTTATTGGTTGCTATTTTCACTTAATCCTAGTCCGATTTTTATTATAACCCAATGCAGATATGTCAGTCGAAATAATTTCCCTTTTCACCTAGTATTTTCGACATATTCATCAGAAATAATGCGAGAGAGAGAGAGAGAGAGAGCTTTCGCCCTGTAATTATTCTCTGTGAAAGTCTTATGTAACGTTTATGACAAGGTTGAATTATTCGCAGGTTTCGTTTCATGGTATTCTGTGCTTTGAAAGATTTGGGATAATTTAGAACATGATGGGTAAATCAGGTACAATACTCATTATGTTGAACAAAAATTCTTTAGAGAAAATTTGCTCATACCAGAAAATATAGGTCGGCCCATGTTTAAAGATATCTGTGTATGACGAAGTGTGCGCTCATAATGAAATGGAGTCCATCCACTCAGTTAGAATCTTATAACTGAGTGGATGGCATATTCTGGAGTATTTCTACCCTGTGCTTAAATGGTCTAGTAGGTACTTTCAATCGAAAAAAAAAAAAACAAAAAAACTTGCCTTATGTCTTAGGATAATCTGGCGGAATTGATTAACCGCAAATATTCTACGACTAACTTGACGGCTTGTCAGAAGCAAAAATTCAAGTCTCTGGAAGGAACAAACCTGGTTTCTCCGTATAAAATCCAATAACTCACATTAAATATCCCTTGTAAAGGATCTACATCCTAGACAGGATTTAAATCTGTAATGACGAAAGGATTGCGCTCTTGAGGTGCTACTGATGAGATCCAACCAGTTCTAAAATATACCGGAGGATATAACAAAAACCAATGGGTAATTAAATTTTCTGTTTGGCAGAGGAAAAGGGCTTGTCCTAAGTATATATTTAGGAAAATCAGACAGACTTTGGTTACGACTCATTGCTCTTACTTTGAATATAGTTAAATTGACTAAGGGATTACCACAATTTCTTTGTCGTATAAACTATTAAAAATAATTTCTGTTTTCCACCCGTGGCAAATTTCGACACCATTGTGCATGGCCGAAACATAATACTTTAATTTTTTAGAGAGAGAGAGAGAGAGATCTAATACTGAATGGCTTCATACATCGTTTATTCGGCTTCGTCTATGAACAAAACAATTGGTGGGATACCAAACAACAGTTGTCCTAAAACTCTGGAATATCATGTCCCTTTAAAATACAATGCGATTCTGTTTTACACAGTGAATGTCTCTTCTCCCTCCTCACACGAGGAGGCTCAATAGCTAAGTTAAAATTATATTTAAACAAACGAAATTCAAATAATCTAATTTGCTTTAACACGAAATTTTATACATAATTCTTAAAGTGTTCTGCAATCTTCTTTTAAGTCGTTCATGACTTCCTTGAATTAGATCTTAATTTAACAACACCTATAAAACAATCATTTATTGATTCCCTATCATTTAAATCTTCTAACCCGCTTCTGATTATAAACGATATATTCTTCCCAAAATGGGAATTTTGTTTTCCATTTCTTCCCTCCATCTATTTTCTCTATGCTCGTTTAATCATTTACAAAGATTAACTGTTAATCTTTTGTTAACCTTATCCGTGTCTATAGAATGCATTCTTCATGGAAACTTATCCCCATCATCACGATTTGTCTTAAAAATTCATCGCACAATGTGTGAGCATATCCCTTTATTCTTTCAAGTGAAATTATCTTAGCCGGTTTGAGTTGACCTATTTTAAGCAAAATTAGCATGACAGTTAACGAAATGCTATGCAGTTTTGTTTTGTTTTTTTCCCTCTCTCTTTCTCTAACTCGTTGTGCACGTCATAAGGATCTTCACGATGACAGCTGTATTTTCTAACGTGCCCATTTAACATTGAAAACAGCCGGTTAGGAGAAAATCAATTTGCTTACGAAGCACGATTTTGCAATTTTTATATGAAATCATAGTTATTTTATTCCTCTTTTTCCCTATTTAAAACCAAAATATGTGAATCTGGTCTTAAATTCTTTGATTTATCAAAAAATATTTAAAATGAATAAAAGAAATAAAAACCGCACAAAAGAAATAATATATATTAAAACTACACTACTAACTTAAGTTTAAATAAAATAAAGTCTACTGGTTCAGTTGAAATAAATAAAGTCGGTTGTATTCAATGTATTAACACGTTCATTGCCATTCACGCGATATCGCGCGATGCGAGTTCTCACCAACCGGCCGATCACGCGTTATCGCGTTGACGTCGCTAACTAAATAAAAAAATAAAAAAAATTTGGCCACCACACGAAATTCCAATTTTCAGCTTGGCAATGAAAGTGTTAAAGATAATATCGGTTTATGCTATTGCGCATGCACGAAGAATCTAAAATAAGAGAAAATCGTATAGCACAGCATATGCACAAAAAATAAACATTCCATATTTACATTTGTAATGGGTGTATTAGAAGCTATAAGAAAATTTATTATTTCCGATTTTATTCAATCTATCCACCATCTTCAAGGTCCACCTTTCCTAATTGGGTTGTGGGGGGCAGCAGCTGCAAGAGAGACTCCCAAACCTGTCCACCCAAGGTTTTGGATATAGTCTATTCCGCGAGTCCTTGACCTTCCACCCTTTCTGGCTTGGCAAAGAGGACCTGCTGGGGGAGTCTCTCTCTTGTGGCATTCTGACCACGCGCCGTACCATCTTAACCGTGATCTCTCAACACAGAGAAGCAGCAGTTGACTATTGAGGGTTTCCCGAATTGCAGAGCTACTGATCCTATCGAGTTTTGTCAGCCCCGCAACCCCTCGAAGGAACCTCATTTCAGCCACTTGGATTCGTGTCCGCATTCTTTCGGTCATTACCCAACTCTCATGACTATAGGTGAGGATGGGGACATAGATTGTATTGAAGACAGCCAGCTTTGCCTTCTGGCTTAACTCCTGCTTCAATACTACCGAACGGCCAAGCTCCCGCAATATTGCGCTTGCTGATCCATTTCGAGTATCTAGCTCTACATCCCACTATCCATCACTCGTGAATATGGACCCAAGGTATTTAAACTTCTCCACCTGCCTCAGTGGGACTCTACTCACATGTAGAGTGCACTGGGATGGTTGTCTTGAGACCACAAATGTTTCCGTTTTGGCACATTGATCTTCATCCCGGCTTCTGCACAAACAGCTACAAACCTATCCAGAGTCCTCTGGAGGTCATCTGTGGGCAGAGCTAAGCAGAACTAGGTCATCTGCAAAAAAAAAAGCAGACGTCCAATGCTACGTCTTCCAATTCTGACACACTCACTGCCTCAGCTATGCCTATCAATCTACTCCATAAATATTACGAAAAGGAGGGGTGACAGAACACACCCTTGGTGGAGACCAACGGAGACTGTGAAAGATTCAGATTTTTTGCTGTTTACCCTGACACTAAACTCCGGGCATTCATACAGGAACTTGATAGCAGCTAATAGTTGGCCATCCACTCCATACTCCTGTACTACTTGCCAAAGCTTATCCCAAGAAACCCAGTCATATGCCTTCTCCTAGTCCACAAAACATGTGTAGACATTCTTAGCATATTCCCAAGATTTCTCAATGAATTGCCTTAAAGTGGAGATTTTCCAGTTGTGCTTCTACCAGGACGAAAGCTACATTGTGTTTCTTGGAACTTTGACTCAACTATGCTCCTGCATCTTCTTTCCAAGCACCTAGCATATACTTTCCCAGGCAGGCTGAGCAGAGAAATGCCACGATAGTTGCTGCAATCTCTCTGGTCTCCCTTCTTGAAGACTGGTATTATTATGCCTGTCTGCCACTGCATTGTTGCTCGCCCAGATATCCAAGCAGCATGACACACTCGAGTCAGCCAGAGAACACTGTCTCGATTTAAGGCTTTTTGCATTTCGGGCCGAATTTCATCATCACCAACAGTCCTGCCCGATTTTAGCGATTTTATTGCTAAATGGACCTCTTCTGCGGTGAGATATATCCCCGATCTGCACCTCTTCAATGTCCACAGCTGCCGGGCCACCTGGGTTAAAAAGGCTCAAAGTATTCCCCTCCATCTGTGGAGGATATCCTTTTGGGTTGTTAAAAGTGCACCATCAGAGACTTTAATTACCCTTGCTGTGTGCACGATTTCCTCCTTCGAAGGCGGCGGATGGTCTGCCAAAATACCTTGTTGGCATTTGCATGGGATGAGTCTAATCTTTCTCCAAAGGATTCCCAAGTCTTCTGCTTTGCTGTCTTTACTGCCTCAGCAGCAGCTTTTTGCGCCTCAGTGTACCGGAAACGCATCTCAAGTGACAAAACTATGTTTATTTTTTTTAAAATAAAACTAATATTTCTATAAATAGGTTGAATAATGTACTAATCTCCAAATATAGTGCATATATAATCTTTTTTTATTACCGTTAATGTAATCTATGAATGTAAAATATATTTTACTTATTATCTCTGGCCAATATTATATCACTTAGTAAAACGCTAGAATAGGTAAAATACTGACTATATTAGGTATATGCACTGAGTACACGCAGGAAATTCTATTAAACATATGTTTTGACAAGTACTTAATATAAGTACTAGAAAAATCGCCACTAAAATAAGTGTTGAAGTGTACTCCTAAATTAACTGTTTCAATATGCGCATACAGATTAAAATCTAGTTGTAACTTAAAAAAAAAAAGTAAATATTCGCAGGTGACATCTTATTATTTACATGTTCTATTGTTTGCCTCGTTTTTTGTTTCTGTTTAATTAGTTCCGCTAGGATTTTATAGCTAAATTAACACACAACAAGTAGTGAATTTACTCTGTTGATTAAAGCGTCTTTATATGCAATTAGCCATACACGCGATTAGATGCAGTCTTTTGGAAAATATTGTGGATTTTAATTACATTTATTAACCTATTGCGTGCTCGAGTCTATATTAAAAAAAATAAAAAATAATAAAAAAAAACTGAGAACTGCGCTAAACTTCTAAGCTCAGACTTTTTTTTTTTTTTTGTCGTAGAATCCGTTATAATATTAGTCACTTCACAATTAATTTCATATATAATATCAAATATCATTATTCTTTTAATATAATTCTTATAATTTTATGTAAATGTTATACTTAACATTTCCTTTTCAATCAGCCTTACGATTTTAATGGCGTCGAAGCCCACCTTATAATACAACTAAACCTGCAATCAAAGGTAGAGGTTCAACTGCCTTGAACTGAATACTTGGAATAATAAAAAATAATTTAAGTAGCATTTTTCTTCATTCCGTTAATAAATTTCAACAACAACAGTGCTGCACTATTAATATTTAGAGTAGTTTCGTATAACAAATTGAGCACCGGAAGTTCCACTTTCATTAGCTGCTCTCGGGTTTGATATAAAATTTAAATATTGAGTAATAATGATCCTTTTTTTTTCGTCATAATGCATTCCTTTTTCGAATTTTTCTTATTCTATTCATCGTCAGCGGCAGCGAAAGTCACTTCAAGTATTATTAATGAGCGATTATAACACATATCACGGGATGAAGATCTCTTTTAATTACGTTGAAGACATTGCCGAAAATGCATAACATGCTTGATAATGGTAATTACTGTTGTAATTAGCGTTTTAAGTCTCTATAAGTCTTTTTCTTTTTATTTAAAAAAAACAGGATTGGAAATTTAGGAAAGAAGAATAAAAAATCGTTGTAATGAGCTTAAATGATTTTAGTTTGTGATGAAAAGTAATTCACGGTTATGTTTTTGTAGTGTATATCGTCTGCTTATCTACGGATAATTCATACTTGAAATTCTTTATTAATTATCGATAACGAGTGTTTTTCTCCCTACCTACCTCTGCTGTCGACTCATCATTGAAGTTTTATACAATACGTTGATGATTTTGTTTAAAAAAAAATATGTTTAGAATTTATTTTATTGAAATACTTTATTGAAATAAGTAACATTTTTTTCAAGTTCAAAACCATTTTATATATATACGCATTTATTCAATCTTCAAATTAAACAAAAAAGAAAATAGCATTTTTTGAAACAAAGAGATGCCCGATGAGACATCCAAATTGGATTTCTGAAGCAAATGATGAAAAGTCAATGGCCTCTATAGACAAGTAGGCTAATCATTCAGATATTTCTTATATACATTATGTTTCTCTAGACTTAGATAATCAATAAATTTAAAATAAAATTACTTGTTAAATTAAATTTACTTTTCTAATTAATGAAAAGATTTCTAACATTTTCTGTATTTCAGAGTATTTTAGTAATAATTTTAAACACCTTTTTATTACTTGTATAAGATAGTATATGATTCTGCAATTAATATACGTAGTTAATGAGACATGACCTAATGGGGGTTGAAGAATCAGTCGGCCGTGAGATGTGGTGATGTGGTGATTGATTCATTCAATCCAATACCCCTTGGAGGGTAATGGATGGCAATGCTGTAGCCAATGAAGTTCTAACTGAGGCTCGGCTATTGCTGTTACCCTCCTGCCATGATCAGAGCTTTAATTGCTCAATAACACCTTATCCACACACTGTCCTCTACAGATAACGGGGAAGATGAAAAGCATTCTTGCTTCGCCCCTTTAAGCCAGTCCTTATAAGGACTATAAGGACGTACTTAATCAAGATAAATCGACTGTGCAATGCAGTGATTATTACTGTTGTATTAGGCTATGTTATATGATGGTGGGTTTAATTATTCTATCTTTTTTTATATATATCTTTAATTCGCTTTATTATCCTATTTATTTATATCTTTATGTACTTTATATTTTTCTCTCTATCCTATCTCTTTTTTAATGTCTCTATCTTATCTTTAAATATCTTATATATAGTTTAATGCAACTTTCGTTATGTACTTCTAACTATTCTTCCTTATCACTCTTTGGTATATCTTTAATATATCTCTCTTTTCTCTTGTACATTAATTCGCTTTCCTTATCACTCTTTAATCTCGTATATATCTCACGCTTAACTGCCTTCCGCACTTGTTCTTATTCTTATTCTTAGAACACCAGAAAATTTATTTGTTTAAAAGCTGTGCCACTGATGTTCGTTTTCTATTAACAAGAAGTGTAACATGCGTCCAGTAGTTTTCTATTTACCCTCAGAATATCTCTAATTTAATTAGTATCTGCAGTCGTGGTCTACTATCTATTCTTTACTATCCTTTCTCTTGGGTTCCCGCTAATAGGTTCTAATATTTTTTCGGAACAGTGCATCAAATATTTAAACAATAAAATTTTAATTCACATAAGATAAATTTACACTGCATTTGCAATAATAGAAAAAAAAAACATCTCAATTAAAATCTGCATAAATAATTAGTTAAATTCCTGCATTTTACTCACACAAATCATATCACATATTGAACTAATTTTCTTAATATAACATAAATCATTTATACTGAGCAATGGTACTTATTACTTAATTATTAATTCTTGTTCATCGAACACATGAACAATATCTTTTACACACAATTGCTCTTTCCTTTCTATGCTGGGAATATTCTATAGGCAAGTTTCACCATTTCAGCAAACAGTTACACTATGACTTAGTTCAACTACAAATTCCTGACAATTAATTACTTTATAATCTTCAACTGTTAAATATGCCTATTTAGATCAGCCTCTGCTTTACAGTCCACTAATAAAAGTTCTCTTAAAAGCTCAAGAAAATTTAACAAACGGGTCAACTCACTTTATAGCTGCTACCCACTGTGCACTTGGCTTCGAACTGGACTTCTGTTCCCTTTTTCTTCCTTGTAGGTTTTTCTCTCCCTCTTTACCAGGCGATAGATTTATTGATGCTTCTGGGAAGCTGTATTCCCCGCGCTTCGGATGAAGATTATCAGCTTGTGGTATGCTTGCATGCGCGTTGGACTAACGGAGCAATTTCTTCCCTCTGGTTGACAGATCCCGGTGAAGACTCGTCAATTCGTCATCAAATATCTGCTTTGCCTGGCGGGTCGGCTCCTCGTCATCTTTCTTTTAGATCACTGGCATGATTTATCCTGAAGTCGCGTTCCCGATGACGAACATCTGTTGGATAACTACCGATGACCTCTGGATCACTGACGAAAATTTCTGGAACCGATGTTACGATCTTTTCGCCAACGCCTTTTATTCGGTCACTTGCGAATCCTTGCACGGAGATATGTGACCCCCGAACATTTCGGTGAAACACCTTGATCCTTTTCTCAGACCGACCCTTCCTTTGTTTTTCTCCAACACACCCTAAATCCTAATCGTTCTGGCAGCGGACATTCGTTTGAAGCTTTTGTCAGTCCACCTAGCACTGACCTTGAGCGTTTCCATGTAGAACACACACAAAATTCGACGTCTTTACAAAGAGCTAAAGATATACTGTTTACTGTTGGCAAAGTATTGCCTTAATACTACACCTTCTAGAATATTCCCTTATTTGGCAGAGAGCATATACAATTCCCTTTGGGATTATTTACATTTAAACCAACATCTATGTACAAGTTACAATTCTTTCTGGGCTTGACCTTGGTAAAATTTATGTAAAAATATTTAGACTTTTTGGAGCTACATAAATATTTTTACAATACCCTTGGAGGGTAATGGATGGCAATGCTGTAGCCAATGAAGTTCTAACTGAGGCTCGGCTATTGCTGTTACCCTCTTGCCATGATCAGAGCTTTAATAGTTCAATAACACCTTATCCCTGTCCTCTACAGATAACGGGGAAGATGAAAAGCATTCTTGCTTCCCCCTTTAAGTCAGTCCTTATAAGGACGTATCTAATAATATCTTTAATATATCAAAGCAAGTAATTTGTTTCTTTGCAGTAATATACAATAATATTTATATTCTTATCCGATTCCAAGCTTATTTTGAAGAAATATTCAAGTCACTCAAAATTTTAATACCAATGGTTCCAGTACCTTTTTTTTTCTTTCAAAAGAACATTCATCAAACTTCTAAAGTTTTGTTTTTATTTCCTTTTATTATTATTTTTTTCTTGAAATTCGTTCGTAACTGTGCAGCGACAAATTACATCTAAATTTGATTCCAGTGAACAGTTAACAGATACTTTTTCCAATAAGCATCACATCGGTTTCATCAATATTTTATTACTGGCGTTGTTATTGCAAAATGGAAACAAAGTGATGAAGTCCTTCGACAGAAAAATTTCCATTTCGCAATTCAATTTGACTGACAAAGAAGTTTTCTATTTTGCTCTTATAAATGATAAACGACGGAAAAGGATCATTTTCTACGACATTAGTGATAACGACAGTTTGTACGAAATAAATCTATTCACTTTCCTAATAACCAAACCGTAGTTCGCCTTTATGGCACCGTCGACTTCTGTTGCGTCCTACTAACGGTGGCAGCCGGTGAAAGAGGAGGAACAAGACAGAGAAAAAGATAAAGCGAGGGGTTCGCGTATCAGTCATTTAATTTCCATTAAGCCATTTACATGCTCGACAGCAACTGTTTTGTATCTAATCCAATGAATTAGCATGGATACGTGGCATCAATATGCTACCAGTCAACGTCAGGAAAGGATACCAAACAAATAGCTTTTTATTTATTTATTTATTTTTTCAAGAGCGGTTTCTCCACTCCTTATTTTTCTTCCAAGTATTTGCTTCGTTGATAAATTTCAAGAGGAAGTCGGTGAACCATTCTTACAACAATAATCTAATAAATACGTTTGGAATTCCCCTTATCCTATCATTCCCCCCCCCCTAACTCCCACAGACAGTCTCTCTCTCTAGCGCGCGACTCTAATTGTCGTTTCGATTGTGAGGCGCATTTAATGGGACGTTAACGACCCACGGAGGGTAATTACATTGGCCGCACAAGGAAGCTCACGTCTTCTTCACCGCACATACTAACTGACTTACGACGCTTTCCTGTTTACCAAACAATAGTGTCTTGTCATTGGGCATCTCAAGGGATTGATATATTTAATTGGATTACTAAGTAAGGTGTTGTGCGAGCGAATTACTGGAACATAGATTACCCCTCACCAGAGGATACATTGTTAGTTAGCATGACAGAGTGCGGCAGGAATTCATCCGTAAAGAAACCAAAGTTTATAATATGTCTCAAGTTATTTGTTTGCAAAGACATCGTAAGGCGTTCAGGAAACTGGGTTTTAATATATGGCAGTGATAATTCACGATAAATTTGCAGAGTAGATTACCTTCACGCCCATTTTCTAAGTGTTTAAAAAAAGTGAATGGAATTATGGAGGAGAGGGGGGGGGGGCGCATTTATAGCATGTGCGTGTGCTGAAGCGGCTTATCTAACCAACACACAGAGAGATAAACATGCAATGTGCAAGCACTACTTTTCTTTAATGTTTGTAATAATTAGCTGTCTGAATCAGATGATTAAGAACTGCACCAACAAAAACAGACGATGACGCATTGAAAGGCAACACTCCAGTAACGAGGATATCCATTGCTGTTTCTACAAATGGGAAATTGGAAAATTGACTTAAGTTACCTTTCATGCAGTTAGAGGCATCCTAATAAAGTTTTCTTGTGGTAATTTATCCATACGTTTTATGATTAAATGACATAATGCAGTGTGGTCAGCAAAGAATCCGAATTTGTATTCAGAACTTCCGTACCTCAGTTCTTTGGCTGGAAAGACCTGGGTCCAAATCCCGTCTTTGACATACAAAAACAGCGGCAATTATCTGCCCTCCTCTCTCTCTCTCTCTCTCTGGCATTTGATTCTTTAAATAAAAATAATAAAAACGACAATAACAATGAAGCATAAATAATGATAAAGGATAACAATGCCATGTTTCTTTGGCTATAACTATTTATTAATTTATATGATTTATTGTAATCGCTTGCTTATTAAATAAATCCTAACTATTCTAATTAGATCAACAATCATTTCGGATAAACAATGCCTATGCAGTGGCATCCTTCAAATGGTGACCGCATTGTGGTTTAATGATAGTGCGATGACACTTAAACTGTTGAATTACCAAATGATTTGTTGTTTCTTTTAGGTTTTACAACTATTAAAATGATCCCATTTTTTAAGGAATTATTAGGATAGTTTTTTTAAAGAAATGCATAATTATCAATGGAAAAGTAATGAGATGTTTTCTCTAATAACAAGAACTTGCCAAAGTGTCATATATCTGAATTCAAAAATCATTGTCGAATAGAGGACAACAATGAATAAATGTATTCAGAATGTGTGGCAAATATATCGAATTCAAAAATCATTGTTGTCCTCTATTCAACAATGAATAAATGTATTTAGAATGTGCGGCAAATATTTAGAGATTAATTGTTCTAAATGTCTAAGTGATTACTCGAAACGCTTTATTATTTGTGTCTAAGAGAACATCACATTTATAAGACTTCACGTGCTTGCTTGATTACCTGAACAGCATCCTAAAACATACAAATAGACTTATGCATACCTAAAGTTTAAATGTAGCTGTTCCTGACTAAGAGTCACTAAAAGAAGACAGTCGACCTGCGGAAGGCTCTCGTTAACCCACAGATTAACTCTCCCATAAGGTAAAATTAGTGATTAACATTTTATGATCGACTTTAGCGTCCCTTTAGTGTTTATCTTTCCTTCTTGTGTAAATCTGTTTTACATTTCAGTTCACCCAAGCTACTCGGTTTACGGCTGGAAATGCCAAGGAGACTAAACATAAAAATGATCAACTCCGAAGCCGAAGTCACATCCGCAGTAGTCACTTGCAAGAATCATCGCATCATTGCCATCCCTTAGCAAACCGTTCACTTTGTAATTTTTCGATTTTGAGCTGGAAGAAGGTCGTAACCTTGCTTTGCTAATACTTGCAACCAGTGATCGAAACAGTTGCGACATATTTTCAGGCGATGTTTGCTTCACGTCACAGGAGCAAACGCTCTTGTATGTTGCTCGATGCGGCTACACAATTCTCTAATTTCTCGACATTTCTTTACTGTGATTACCGCAGAGCTCCGTAGGGTCCATCAAGGTGCCGTCTATTCTCGGCTGTCACTGTTCCCGTCTAACGATTTTCTGCCTGTCGTGTTTCCCAAGTAACCAACCACGACAGCGACACTGCTGCCCTGCTCCGCCTCCACCCCCGCCTCAGTGCTCAACGAGCGCACATGGCCTTGTCGGACACGACAGGACAGCGTCAAGGCACGAGCACATCTTGAAATGAAAACTTGTAAGTTACGACACTTGCGTAAACGCACGATTTGATATGAACTTGGTCACAAGTCAGTTTTTTTTTTTTTTAAATCCCCACCCATTTAAATCGGGGATGGGGGGAAGGGGATTGTCAATGCGTTTCGCTTTCTAAGTTGTTCTTTCTGCGGTAACCTTTGACATTCGTCAAAGAACCTCCGTAGCCCCGAATGCTTAGGATAAGGGAGTCTGCCCGCCTTGATATTCTTATAAGCCAGTCGGAGATAAGCTTTACTGTTGCCATTATAGAATTGCACAAGGCAAGGCATTTGCGGTATAAGAACGTGCGAGTTTTAATGTCTTTTTTTTTTTTTTTTTTTACTACGGGCACGTCACTGTTCTAATAGAAACTTTACAAATCACGTGGGCAACACTTGTGCCGGTCATTAGACGTAATGGAGGACCATAAAGATTGTTAAAGGAATGCGGTGAGAGGTGGAGGGTTGCAGAATCAGCCGAGCTTCACTGTACAGATATTATACAAAGGCACAATATGCTTAGCTTCTTTGTTTGTATTCCAAAATATGTACAGAAAAATACTCTACTGCAGATTATATGATTGGATTAAACCTAAAATATGGGCATTATCCTCATCTTCTTACATCTTTGTAAATGCAAGCCGCCCAGTGAAAACAAATAAAAAATATAATAATTTACATCGTCTCCGTGTGTGGCTAAAGTCTGTTGTTCATGATTATTAGTTGCTTTGTTATCCTAAATAACGTAACAAAATTTTACTGATAAGACCCAACTAGGTTAATAAATTACTGATTGTATATCTTATAACGTAGCAAGATGTCATTGTTAATGCCAGGTAGTTTATCGATCTGTAATAAAAAGTCACATATTGTGACTTTTTTGTTGTTGTTAATGGTTGCCGAATGGCTAGATTATTAATCACATTATTACATCACATCTGTTATTGTTATAGTTCAGGAATCAGCGGTTACACTGTTAATTCCTGATAATAACATACAAAGTTTCATTGTTGAAGCTCGTGCTATATTTTTCTAATTATATTATCTGTTAGAGGTCTTTAGCAACACTAAAAACAACTCACCGTTGTTGTTGTTATGCAACTGGCGACTCATACAGTGCTTCCTACAAATGGCAACTATTATTATACTACAATAGAAACCATTAATGTGTTACCAATGGTAACTACCATTATCAAATTTTAGTAAACAATTCACAAAAGAAGGCTACATTTATTTTCTAAGAATTTCTTTTTATTAAATACGTAATACTGCCACTAGCTGAATTCAAAGTGTGTCAAACAGCATGCGGAAAATCAACCAACAGAGTTTTTTAAGAATATCTTTCTACTATAGAGGAACACGAAAGAGGTCAAGGGTAGGATGAACACGACAAGAACTCAAATGCTTGAAGCAAATAAATAACAAAAAAGTCGAACATAAACCTATTGGTTTCGTGGAATTCTAATGAAATGCGACAGCTCCCAATGAAACAAAAATATTCTTTTGCATAAATAGGAAAAAAATTGATAATTAGTTATCAAAAATGCTAAGAAGTTCGTGTACAGTTTAATAAGTTTACTTACAGAAAGGGCTAAATTAATATAAGTGCAAAAGATTAACTAGAAACTGTGTATTTGACAAATGTAAGATCTTTGAAGAAGTAAAAATGGATTTTATTACAAAATACCATCTTCCTTCTTCATCTTCTTCTTTCTGCCACGTATTAGACCTCGTGACCTATTACGATTCGAAACCGGAACCGAATCGAGGATAAGGTGGTTGGCCCTATGTCTGTAGATGCGTGTGTTCACAGGGTCAGTTTGCCTGTTCTAGGGGGAACGAAACACCCGAGTTTCCGTATGAGATCGGCGAACTCAACTTTCGTCGAAATAGACCAGATAAAGGTTCCTCACGTGACTGACGAGAATCGAACGCAGGTCTTTCCGACCAAAAGGCTTCGTCTATACCGACTGAGATACGGAGGCTCTCCATTAGAACATTTGAGTTTAAAAAAAAAAAAAAATCAATTTCTCATTGATTGATTGATTGCTAGCGGAGACTATGTATTAGATTTGTAATGAATATAAATGTTTGTCCAATACGTGTGGAACATCACTATATTTTAGAGACAACTGAATTGCTCGTAAGTCCTTCTTTGGCCTTGATCACTCTTTTTACCCTTCAATACATAATCTCCACTAGCTTGTGACAATACCAGTCGGATATTTATGATTATTTTTCCTTCAGCGTGACCTGCAGAAAGAAAATTTTCAAAAGCATAGAAAAATACGCGTAAAAATGATAATACACAAGCAACGATAATCTAAAAGTGTACGAAGATGCTGAAAGAAGCTGATAGCCTTTGCAATGAAATGTCTCTCTGAAAAATGAATAAAACACATTAGTCACAATTCAAAACACATGAACGAATTAAAATGTGTTCCAAGAGACTTGTATCAGGGATGCCGGATGAACAGATGAAAGGATCAAGACACCGAGGAAGACCGCGATCAACCTGATTACAGGGATCATCTCTTCTATAAGATGAAGAGAGATCTTGAAGGAGACAGGAGAAGATGGTCAATGATTCCTTGAGAGACTCAACCCTTCCTAGAGAAGTGACAAAAAGATACGATCCATTTTCTTGTACAGTTGTCGGACACACTGGTCTGACCCTTACCTGAACTTCCACTTTCTCCCAAAAGTATTCTTTAGGATTGAGATGAGAAATCTGTGTTGGCCAATTTTTCCATTGCTTTCCTCAACCCATACCATGCTATGCCATCACAACAGTACGTACAGCATGACGTTTTGTATTGTTGCATTGAATGAAAGATCGATCTCTTCTAGAACAGATAGAAGATGTAGATGTAGTAATCTGATAATATGGGAAGTGTTAGGTCACCTAGAAGCGTTGTATCAGTTGCGTTCATTCTGCAACCCAAAGGGTCTAAGTCCGCTACAAGAAAGAGTTCCAGATCATGGCAACATTGCTGCAGCCACCGCCTATCTAATCCAAAAAGAATGTAGCATTATTCATTGCCTCCAATTCAGTACTGCTAATGTGTTCTGTAGATAAGTACGGCGTTCTTTATTATCATGTGGATGATAAAGAACGCCGAATGATAAAAAATGACAGTAAGTTATTTCATGTATTTACGGTCATTTTCATTCTGTTTTGTTTTATTTATTTCACTGGTTTTCTGGATTATCATCATGATTTTTTGGTCAAGAATAAAAAAGAAAAAATATATCTCATAAAAATTATATTTCGTAAATAGTCGAATGTAATAAAATTATATATGATATAAAGTGGTATATTTCAACAAATCCTTAATAAGGAAAAAATAAAATTAAACTTCATTAAAATCGTTGAATAACTAAAAGAAATTAAATTAGTCTGGTGAACTCAAAAGTGCAAGATGTATCCGATGTGTTATACTATAGGTTTCAATTACTTTTGAAGACTCATATAATGCGCATTCAAATTACTACTTTAGAATAGTTTCGCTGGCTTGTAGTATGCTGTTAGAAAAGTATTCGAGAAACTTATACAGGCTTATCCAGAATTTGTCTTTCAAAAGTTCATGTTTAGAATTACAGTCGAATCAACTAAGATTTGATTCTAGGTGTTGTGTTTGGTAAGAGTATTCTGCTAGTAGTTTGCCTGTTTTTGAGGGAAGATAAAAAAAAAAAAACTACCAGCTCTAAACGAAACCAGCTTATTTCCTTCAGTCGTAAAGTTAATTCTTCAGATATTTTAGAAGGAAACTAAACCTAGGTCTTTCCAATTAACAACAACAAAAACATGCAGCATCCACGTGATTTCTACCAATTGCATGCGTTCTCTGATCACCTTGCCTATTGGATTGGGAAGAAAAATTAGTTTCAAGGAGTAAAATCCTGCAAGTTGCATCCAATACAGAATAATACGGTTCAAAGCCAGAAAAAAGTTCTTTGTATTCTTGAAGAAGCTGGAAAATCTTATAACTGGTAACCACTTATGTATATCTCATAAATAAAATATTGTTCAGTTCTTTTCACTCGACAGTAGCCATCCTACACTTTCCTTGCTTTTTATCCCTTCCTAGATTTACGTAGCGCAGTCGGAAGGACACAATGCGATATATTCTGTTCTGTGGGAATAACCCAAGTTGGAATTTCATCTAGAAAGCGAGGAATCATCACAAACGCTTCTCAATTGAAGAAGAGTTAGTCATCGATTTCATTCGATGAATTTTTTATACGGAAGGATTTTTACTTCCACAAAACAGAATAATGAGGTAAAGAACAAATGCAGTAAACCAATGTAGTATACTGATCAATATTGTCTTACTTCTGCTTTACTGAAAACTTGAGTTCAGGATATTTATCTGGTATATATCGGTGGCTTCTGCTTCAGACATGATAAATGTGTGGAGAAAGACGCATTAAAACACGTAGTTTGATCTATGCGTAGTTAGAGATGCAGTGTATCGCGGAGTGTAGATATGAAGCATAGGATTCAAATGCTGTATAGAAGAACCAACAGCAGTCAACTCTCTCTCTCTCTCTCTCTCTCTCTCTCTCTCTCATTAATTAAAACTTTCAGAAACATGTGCGAGAAGTATTTTATAGGTTACAGTAGTCAGAAACACTGCAGTAAATTGTCAGAAATGGAAAAGAACTAAAAGATTACACGTATGTTTATACTATTTATAAATATTTGCGATCTACTTCAGTAAATTGATCAAAGAACTTGCAACAAATGCATAAAATGGAAAGAATCTGCGAATATGTGCGTCGTAAAAACCGAGTCGATGTTCCCGGGCCTCCAATGTTACATATCATCAAGTGAAAGCCTGTCTTTGATCAGCCAGATAAAGACATCCATGTACAGAGCAATAAATGTCAGTCTGGGGTCATATCACAGTGCGTGCTATAAACGACGTTTAAGCATCTGCTGGGAATAAGGCAGGGGGTTGTCACTATATCTTTTTATAACAGGGAGTCATTGACGATTTAACACAGCTTCTTGACGACGCTGGAGTAAATATTTGCATCTTATCAAACACTCCCATCACTGTGTTCTTAGCATGTGTTGGTTATCCGATGACACGAGCGTAACGCTATACACCGTCCTGCCTGGCCCTTTGATGACAACACGAGAGCCCGTTTCCTCTGCACGTGCGCCTGAACTTTTCCTTCCAGTATAAATACTACTCTAATGAGATCTACATGCAGCAGGCTATCAGGGGATTGATTTATTGCTCGCGTCCTTTCGTTCTCCACCAATTCGTCAGCCGGTTATACTGACGGAAGATATTCTGTCAGTCAACACAGTCTATCGCTAGCTACTGAAACAGCGAAACTGTTCGCTATTTTTGTAACAATCCCTTCTATGGACTGTTTTTAGAAGACCATGCATTGTTCGGCTAATGGCATCTTGAATTACAGCGTTATGAGATCCTAGTGCATTACTTTTGACGAAGTGCACACACACACACACATATACGGTCTATTTTTGTTGGGTTATGAATCTTAGGTTATGCATAGATTCAGTGGAGTCAAAACATTTTGCACGTGTGTGTGTGTGTGTGTGTGTGTGTGTGTGTGTGTGTGTGTGTGTGTGTGTGTGTGTGTGTGTGTGTGTGTGTGTGTGTGTGTGTGTGTGTGTGTGTGTGTGTGTGTGTGTGTGTGTGTGTGCCACGTCGAATTTCAAATAATAAAATTGATGGTTTCATATGCTGGTCTTGAAATTCACGCTTGCTCTTGTTATCATTCAGGGAGTGAGAGGTGATTGAAGTCTGATTAGCGGAATAATGAATTACTGACCATTTAAAACTATATATTTAGAAATTTATGTACATTTAATCATACAAATACAACATTTATTTTACAAATGATATTTTATCTTTTTCAATTTAGCTACTTGAATACAAATTCTACCCTCCGGTTCTTCTTCTTCTTTATGAACTGGTCAATAACATCGTCATAAAACGTTGGTTGTAACTTAATTTTCCCAAGCAACACGCACACTTGTAAAGGCTGGCTGAAGCTCACTGGCTAGAGCTACGTTGACTGCGTATGGCCTGTGTTTAAGCAACAGAGTGAGACGACGTGAAATGGCTATGCGCGCGCATGAAATCACAGTGCTGCTGCGAGAACCTGGAAGCTCCTACAACCGAGCAAGCCAAGGTAGCTTTGGCTAGACGAGTAAGCATCGGCCTTCGATACACAACGCAAAGCTCAATTATTGCCGCGCAAGCTTAAGACGTCTTCTGTCTACAAAAATAAAAGCCTAAAAATGGAATGTATAATAAATGCATGCATTTATTAACAAATAAATATTACTTCTTTCTCAATTAATGAGCTTATGCAGCAAGCAGAGCAAGCATGAAGAATTCGCCTCTGACATCATTTAGGAGTGAAATAAAAAGAGAGATAGAGAGAGAGAGAGAGACTTTCGTAGCATTTTTAGTTTCGTTATTCAAAATAGAACACTTTTATTAACCAAAGTCGTTTTCCCCTGTATTTATTTTGCAGAAATACCCGAGAGCCTCCGTAGCTCACTCGGTATAGTCGAATCCCTTTGGTCGGAAAGACCTGGGGTTCGATTCCCGTCCGTGACGTGAAGAAACTTTATCTGGTCTCTTTCGACTAAAGGTGAGTTATCCGGTCTCATATGGAGGTGGGGTGTTTTTTTCACCCGGAAACTCGAGTTTTTCGTACCGCAGAACAGGCAAACTGGCCCCGTGAATACACATGGATTACAGTCATGAATACGTGCCAGCCATATGTCGGTCCTGAGCCAGGATAAAATTGGGGGGGGGGGGGGGAAAGCAATGGTGAACTATCCTGTAAAAATCTCACCGGAATACTTTGTGGGTTTGAATTACAGTTTGAATTACTGTCTAGAATGGGAAAGTGCCTATGATAAATTATTCATACAAAATTAAACACACAAAATTAAAATAAAGCGACTAGTTTCACCACGAATTGCTTTTGACGCAGGCATGGGAAGACCTCTATCTATCCTAGATGCTGTCCTCTTCATGGAAAATTTTGAAAAAAAAAAAAGAAAAAAAAAACGTTTACAGCACTAGCCAATCCAACTATCCCCCCCCCCCCTCATGTTGTGAAGATGCATGGATTACATCTTCATCCTCAGGAAACATCGTATTCTATATTCGATCTCCCAACGACAATCACCCCTTCTACAAACATCCTGGGGTTTACAGAATTTCATAATCCTGTGGCCTTTCTCACTTAAGTCAGACTTATAGAAGTTTCGAGATAAAAATAAAGAAATATCTTAGCGATGTGGTTCATAAGACAGAAGAACGATCACGTTGAACTTTTCACGATATCAACTGGAACAAGACCTCCATGCCTTATCTAGAGGAAACGTTTTTCGTCCGATAAAAAATTTGAATGATTGAAAACGAATGATTGGTACGATTCATTCGTTTTCTATTGCATGGAAGTGATTAGTTCTTGAGTTGAGCTGATCTGGCGTATGGTGAGATCTAATAAAAGATTTCCAAACGTCTGTTAGAAACTTCCTTGATTCTTGTTGAGCGAACCATGTGAAAAAATAACTGGGGTCAAATTTTTTATCGGACGAAAAACACGAATAAAAACACGAATCCAAAAAACTAAAAATAGTTTCTTGGATTCGCGTAGCAAGCATTATAATTTACAATCGTTTATCTTGGCAACCCTAAATAGCGCCAGACTGTCCATAAATGTAGGTATGAAATGGTACGAAAGACTACAGATAGTCACGTGTTGAAGTGAACAAGTTTATTTCCTTCCCAAAAGGCAAGCAAATGTCCCCATCATCCTTAAACGGTCCTCTCCAAAGTAGAGAAAAAGGCAATATCTTGCACCGTAAAATGACGTAACGAAGGTCATTCCGATAATAAAACTTTAATGGTTTACTGGGGGCGTCCAAGGAGATCTTCGTTTTGCTAACGAGGTTGCATTTGAAGACGTGTTAAAACCACGTGTCCTTTTGCGGTTTTTACTGACAAAAGTGTCACTACTCTGTACTGCCGTAAGGGATAGCAGACTAGACGGCGACCATCCCACGTCGGTTTACGATTTATGAGCAACCTATTAGCCCTTAAACCGCGTTATTGGTAAGCAACTCTAAGAAACCATTCACGTTGTATCTAAATATTAAGGTTTAAGCTGAGTAACATGACACTCGTGCATCGCCTCAATGAGTTAACTGGAACTGATTTTTTTCTGTAATTCAGCTAGAAACATGCTCAACGTCTGATTCTGGTGAAACCTCTCAAAAGAAAAAAAAAATTATCTTCCCAATAAGTTGATCATCAATTTCAGTATGAACAATAAAAATCCAAATGCTCACAGTGCTTCGCTGTCTCGAATAGATCAGTTAAGTTTGTCCTTATGTGAATCAATATCAGGGAAGCAGCTAGATATTTAAATCATTATCATTCTACTTTTGGAACTAGAACGCAGAACGAGAATACTAGAATCCACAGAGTACTAAAAAATTGCATCGCATCAGCGAATGTGAATATCTTATAGAACCTACCTGGAGATTGAATAAAAGCTTGTCATACAGATGCACATATCAGCTCTTTGTCACCTTTTATGCGAATTCTATCCATGAAAGGCTGTGAGTCTATAGTACGTTAGTATTAGTACTGTGGATAGGTTAAAGGTTATTAATTCAGGAGTCCTCTCCTGTAGACTAACATTAAACTTTTCTATTGTACTTCAGGAGTCTAATAAACATGGTGGTGGTCTTACAGGTCTCGCACTGGGTGATGTAAACATACAACCACGTCAAGATTTTCACAGACATCCATGCCATCGTAGGAGAACAGCTATGCTATTCACTTACCAACGTCGGCATTACTTATTCGTGCTAAAAGTTATATTTATCCCTTAAAATAAAATCAATTGACAATTGACAATTGACATTTATTCTTTAAGGGTGAAGCAAAATGCTTTTCATATTCCCCGCTATCTGTCGTGGTTACAGTGAGGGTAAAATTTACGAGCAGTTTGCTCGCCCTGAATGGGCATGGAGATTATGTATCGCTATAGGAGGCCAATATAGTTTTTGGTCTTCTATATTTGAATATGTCCGTTGGCTCGTATGCTGCAGCTTGTTGAACCAAATCGTTGGACGTCTTTAGAAAAAATTTGGAAGCTAAGGATTGTAGATAAGAGAGAATATAGGGAATATTTGTGTCTCTGTGGAGTTGGCTGTTTTTAACATACCACGGGGCGTTCAAAATCATTCTCAAGCACTTGTTCTGCACTCGCTGTATTTTGATAATGTTAGTATTAGAGGTGTGGCTCCAGGCTGGAGAGGCATAGGTGATTATAGGACGAATCGTCATCTGGTATAGCTGCAATTTGATTCTGTTGCTGAGCTTGCTATTTCTATTAATTAGCGGGTAGATCTGAGCTATGGCTTTAGATGCTTTTGTACATGCAGACTTGATATGTTGGTTGAAAGATAGCTTTTTGTCGAGAATCACACCCAGGTAATTTGTTTCTTTCTGCCAGGAGATTTTAGTATTGAATAGTAACACATCTCCTGCAGGAGACATTGGCCTTTTTGAGAAAAGAACCGCTGAGCTTTTCAGGGGGTTGACTTCCAATCTCCACTTGGAGAACCAACCCTCCAGCTGTAGAAGATTTTCTTGAAGCTTTCTGGTAACGAAGTGAGGTCTGAGAGATCTGGTTAGTATTGCCGTATCGTCCGCATACAGTGCTAAAATGGAAGTCATCGGATTGTGTGGGATGTCTGACATGTATACAGAAAACAGCAATGGAGCCAGTAGAGATCCCTGCGGCACTCCAGCAAAGATATGGCGCTGGGACGATGTAGAACCGTTAATTTTAACTTGCATTGATCTATTCTGAAGATATGAACGGATTAGATGAACCATGTTTAGTGAGATACCGGCTGAGATAAGTTTGTGCAGGAGTCCAAAATGCCAGATTTTGTCAAATGCTTTAGATAGGTCTAGGAATACAGCTCCTGTGCACTGGCGCCAGTTGTAGCTGGTGGTGATATATTCCACAATTCTGTGGATTTGCTGGGTAGTACTATGGTGTTGTCGAAAACCAAACTGTTCTTTAGGGAGGATGTTTAGGTCATTTACTGAGGTTTAGAGTCGTGAGAGGATGACCTTCTCTGCAACCTTACCCAGATTGGAGATGAGACTGATTGGACGATAATTCTGAGGTAAGTGTGGGTCTTTGCCTGGCTTATGTATAGGAATCACATCAGCCATTTTCCAGGTGGAAGGAAAATAGTGAAGTCTTAAGATTGCATTTATTATACTGGTCAGATGCACTATAGCTTTTCGAGGCAGCAGCTTGATCACCCTGTTTGAGATGCTGTCTGGTCCAGGAGCTTTATTGTTCTTAAGTTTTTTAATAATATCATATAATTCAACAGGTGATGCGGGTGCAATATGATCAGCACTGGTATCCGGGAGGTTTAGTGCATGCCTAACCTGTCTGTGGATTTTGTACAGATGATTGAAATCAATGTTGTTATAAGAAGGTTTGCACTGATCCTCAAGATTTTTAAGTATGGCTTCTGCCTTATCTGCATCTGTGTGGACTAGGCCCTGGTTTGAGATTATAGGGGGGAGGGATCTGTTTTTATTTTTGATGTTTCTCAGTAGGCCCCAGATAGAGTGATCAATAGGTGAGATAGAGGCTAACTTTTTATCCCAAACTTCGTTTCTATGTGTTTTAAGTGCATCTCTTACTGCTCCATTCAATCTGTTAAGCACTGTCTTATCCTGAGGTGCGCGAGTGTTATGAAATCTCTTCCTAGCTCTGCTCTTCTCTCTGATCAGGTCCATAATGTCCTCAGGCAAATAAAATCAGTTCTTATAGTTCTTATAAGAACTGGGCGATGGACTGAGTCCTTGACTCTTTATCCCGTCATCTG
This sequence comes from Typopeltis vanoorti, assembly GCF_054136105.1. Taxonomy (NCBI): domain Eukaryota; kingdom Metazoa; phylum Arthropoda; class Arachnida; order Uropygi; family Thelyphonidae; genus Typopeltis; species Typopeltis vanoorti. The sequence goes on from NC_143549.1 coordinate 146,576,523, forward strand.
AATGAAGTAAATCTGTGTGGATGGAGTGTTATTGAGCTAAAAAGCTCTAGTCATGGCTGGGTAACGGGAATAGCCGAGCCTCAGTTAAAACTTCATTGGCTACAGCATTGCCATCCGTTACCCTGGAAGTCCTAAAAGTTTTACGCCCTTATTCCGCAAATAAAATCAATAAAAATATAGGCATTATTATGAATTCACTATATAAAAAAACTTCTGGTGTTGAATACAAATATTTAATACTTACATTATTATTATTATTATATATTTAAAAAAATATATTATTATATTATAATATTATATTATTTTAAAAAAAATTATTATTTCCCTACTGAATTTCTATAAGATATTTAGAGCTCATGTATTTAAAATAATATTTACAAAATTCTGATTAATTTAATTTTATTATTATTATTTTTTCCTCTGGCTAAGTTTGAAAAACTCAATGATAGATGAATGTAGAAGTAAGGGAGAGAGGTAAAAAAAGAAAGATAGAGAAAAATAAGTGATTATGCAAGAAGGCCGATAAATGAACACGTAGAGAATCTAAATTAAGGTCGATTCGGCAGATGGCGCATATGCTATACGTTACTCTGGCTGGGAAACCGTGTTTCAACTCAGGAAGCTATCTATCTTCTGTTAAAGTACACTGCTGCCCCCCTATGATTAAACAACACTCCCAAAACAGATACCAGCGTTAAAATTGGCACTTTTTTATATAGCAGGTGTTAATTTATGCAGCTCTATTAACTATCAGCGTTATTAGACCATTCGAGATTAGATCTTCAGTGGAAAAAGAAGAAGGAAAAAAGAAAGAAACTAAGCAAGTATAAATAATGTTTTCAATGTTTATAGTCACTTTTCTGTAATCATTTCTACTACCTGACCAGAAATTAATTCTCTCTCGCTTTGAATAAAAATGTCACGAAATAATTTACGAAGTCTGTACATTAGATTAATGCAAGAAGTTTTTTGTTTAAATTGTTGTGTGTGTGTGTGTGTGTGTGTGTGTGTGTGTGTGTGTGTGTGTGTGTGTGTGTGTGTGTGTGTGTGTGTGTGTGTGTGTGTGTGTGTGTGTGTGCGTGCGTGCGTGCTTGGGTTCTTCGTTCCAAGGAACGAACTTCTAAAGGCTTTTCAACTGAAGTTCAGTTTAACCGGTCCAATACAAAGATGCCAAAGTTTTACTCCTAGAAACTCCAAGAAAATAGCAAAATAGAAATAGGATTATCATCCTCCCATCGATACTAAATTTACATCGTTTGGTCAATAAAATGTCCAATGGTCATAACAAGCCATTGGGCCTAACACATTCCATCCATCAGTGGCTTTAACAGGCCTTTAAGCGCCACAACCTTACAAGCATGCTTGGATTTCGTAACCGAAATACGAGGATAAGATGGTTAGCCCATGCTTATAAATATTCATGACTGTAATCCATGTGCGTTCACGGGGCCGGTTTGCCTGTCTGCTGATGGAAAAACCCCAGATAAACTCAGGAGAATAACTCTGTTTCCCCGCCCAAGACCGGCTAACGTGGCTATGTCTGAGAAAGATCCTTAAGCTCCTCACGTCAGCGACGGGAATCGAACCCAGGACATTCATTTCCTGGGCATATGGTTGCGAAGCGCGTAGCCACTCAGCTAACAGCGCGGAACCCCTGACGCATTGATAGATATATATCAGATAAGATAATGGAATAATGGTTCGTTCTCTTTTATAATTTTGGAAGAAGTAATTTGCGCAATTTTCATCCTAATGTCATGGATTATATTCATTGCTGTGAAGCGAAGCCTTTGAATTCTCTATATGTATGACAAGAACGCACACGTAATAGCAAATATCTTTAGATTGCTCTCTCTCTCTCTCTCTCTCTCGATAGGAAGGGGTGGGGTTTTGAATGGTAGGAGGTTTATATTCTTAGCCTCAAAAAATGCAAGAAACTACTGTATTGCTGTCATATGTAGTGTTCCTATCCATTCGTTTCAATAAAGTCTTAGAGACATCGCGATATTTGCAATTAAGTGGAAAGACTCCGAATCGAATCCTGGTCTGTAAGTGTACGTGTTTGTGTGTATCATCGCCCAATAAATAAAAAAATAAATAAAAATATGTGATCGTGTATGGATGTAGAAGAAGAACACATTCATCAGTAGCTAAGGGTGCATTCATTCCCTTTGGCGAAATTAAAAAAAAAAAAAAAAGTAGCAGCGAATTTCTTCAATACAAATTTGAGTTGAGTGTTTTATTTATTTATTTTTTTCCATTTAATATTTCATTAGAAGTAAAATCGCATCATTAAAAAACCTTCCATCAAGCCAACAAACGTTCATAACTGGACCCAGTGAATTATAATGAGTATTGTAATAACGATAATGATTATTGTTTATTGTATAAACGAAAAGAAAGAGAGATTAATAGTTATTTAACTAGTATCATGTTAATAGAGAAACAAAATATCTACCAGCAGATATCTCTTCCTGAATCAATTTGTTATTAATAATCGAACTACAGTTGAAATATGTAAAACAGCAGACTAAATTAAACGATGTTCATTCGAAGAAGAAAAGAAAAAGAAAAGAAAATAAGAAATAAACGAAACGAGAAAAAAAAAAGGAAATTGTAGTTCATTCAAAAACCCGTAGGACAAAAATCTACGCAAGTGTGTACCGCAATAGTTCACAAACTGTCCCCGGTAGTCCATACGCTCGCAACCACACATCCTTCTAATTTCGCACTCTCGTAACACCACACCGAGAACGAGCACAAGAGGATAGACGTGTCAGTTGTATCAGCCGACGCACAAAACCACAGTGTTCCTGAGACAAATTGAATCAAAGTGCAGCCCTAACTTTGTAACCACCCAGCATTCCGGTATGTAATCATCACCATCATGACCGCGTTCTACCTCGTGTTGGCGGGGGGAAAATTCGTAGGCAAAACCTGTTATTGGGCCATGCACCGCCAACTTCTTAATGACATTTACTCGATCTACGAGGGCAGCTGAAATTACTGTGATTGAAACGATCCCTTAGCGATGGTTGTGAAAGACCCCTTTCCACCGACACTAAAGGTACTTCCCTCCTACATCCTACTGCTCTGTGTGTAAAGAGCCACCAGTGATGAGTAATCGAAACAACATGCGACCAGCTGTGGAGACAACATCGTTGTTGTCTGCATTCATTTCAGGTGTTGTCTGTGTTTAATAGCTGGGTAAGTACGTCCAAGGTGCAAATGCAAGTCGGTTTTCTCTTGGAAAAAAAAAAAAACTGCATTTCCCATAAGTAACAATCGGGTGATGAACTTTTCAATATGTTGCAGTGAGACTAAGGTCACGATATTTTAGTAATATGTTTATTGCGATTATTAGTTTGAGGGGATGCGTATTTCTTCATCTATTTATTCTTTTAAGCAAACCATTTGATATGCAATCGAATACGTGGAACACAATTTCATAATATAAATCAAACATATGTGATGTGACGTTTCGATCCTAGCGAAGTGACCTTCATCAGATGAACTTATAAAATTATTCGGGTTGCAGTTCAGTTCGTTTGCATTCATTGGAAAAGCACCAGATGCAAAGATCATGTAAAATTACTGAAAATCAGTGCTTGTGTGATTTGAACATATCATCCATCCGTGAACTCTTCTGACAAAAATCTTTCTTATCATTGTGTTCGTGGTCATTTTCTTCATTAAATATAAAGATTAGTCATCGATGTATATATGTGACCTCTCTCGCACAGTTCATTCGCATGTAAGGGATGGAACCGCATACTCTTTACTGATAAAATATTAATGAATATAATAATACACGTTTGACTGCTTCGATATCTGATAAAAATACTTTATCGTGTCTGAGTTGAGAAGTTAACATGAAGAATTGATCGCAAACGAGTAAAAACGCGTTAAATCACAAAGAATTAGTGTATAAAAACAACACAAGGAATAGAGTGTGAATATCAGGGACGTTATAAATAAATTCTGCTAGATCCTTTGAGATGCTATCCGTGATTATCATGTGGGTCTTGTTTTCTGTGTTTGAATTAAAAAAGACAGCACAATGAAAAGATACTTAACAATAATTGTTTTGTTAGAAGAAAGATTTATCTCAGCCTCGTCTCATCTTGTCTTTTCCTACCATATTACACTGAATGGTTTATATCGGCTTCCTAAACCAAAATAATGCTTTGAAAAAGTGGATAATCGCATCACCACTGCCTGTATTGTATACGTGGTTTCCATTCAGTTTTTCTGCTTAGCAGAACGGTAGAATTTGGGAGGAAAACTAGAACATAGAACACGAATTTGCAAGGAGAGACTGACTAACTCATCTTTGTTTGAAAAGTTCTTAAAAAATTCCTCGCGTCCTATACCAAATTTGAACTTATTTGTTTAACTAGTTGCTCATCTCAGCAACCTATTTGAATGGGTTCCAGTGACGACGCTACCAATGAACAAGAGAAACGGGGCAATCTAATTTATCTCATGAAAGTCGGCTAATACTAATTTGCCTCTTCTCTGGTGCTCTACTTTCTCGCTTATAATGTGATATCAATAGTTGTTCCATCCGAACCGAAACAAGCAGCATATCTCGTAAAGGTCCAGCTTGTACAACGGGTCGTCTTATAATTATATGAATGAAAAAAATATTGGTAATCTCTTAGGCTAAATGCTACTAAGTCAAAAAATTTCTTAGAAATCTTCCCTTTTTTTATGTGTAAGAGTGTAAAGAATTGCTAGATGAATAATAATTACTGCTCTATGGGGAAGTGATGCATTCTGTAATTTATAATTCATTTGCTCATCGTTTACAATGTTGAAAAGGCAGATCTCTTCAAAATGGTACGGCAAACTCATATTAGAAGTGCATCTCCCTCATAACTATCAGAAATCAAGCCAATCGTTTGATTTCTGATTCATTTGTTATAGATATCAGCTTTCAGAGTTCACAATAGAGGAAATATCGTCTCTTCCGTTGTGAAGATAAAAATAGTGATAAAAATAGAACTGTTCGTTTTTTTAAATGTTTTTTTCCAGACTTTTACTAGCTTAGTGTTTGAAGAAAATGCTTATAATGGTTTCTTCCACTCCACGAAATTTGAACTCGGATTAATATAAACAAAGTTGTTTGCTATGCTCAGATAAGCTTAGCACAAACTTGAAAGATGCAAGTTGATACCTCACTTAGGATGAATATTAAGAGGAAAAAAAGTATTTATCGTATAGGAACTCCAGTATTGTAAATATAATATTCTATATACATATAAAACAAACAACCGTACTTAGTTCAAAATTTATATAAAAAAGTAACATTAGAATTTTTAGTAAAATTTCATTGGACATTTTACAATATATGAAATGGAGTTGCATATGTACATATCTGTATAATATAAATAGAATATATAAATGAAATTTGATTGAGGGATGAAAAAATAATTGTTATTATTATTATAATTATTATTGAGTTTTGAAAACTTATCCTAATCTTTCGTACAGTTATTACAAACAGATGACTTTATCCCATTTTAGAAGTCGTGTGTCCGTTTGGTCTGTTGGATTCCATCAACCAAGTCGTTTAAATAACCTTGGGCGACTCTGATGAAAAGTGCGATGTTGATAAATTACTGCAGTAAAACAAAGGGTCATTTATCAAGAAGTCATTTGGCACGAGATCTTAGAATTTCCACACAGTAAGATGAGCAAGCAGTTTAGCAAATGAAGTTCAAGTGTTGAATATGAATAGTTTGAGAAAACTACACGCACGCAAAAAAAGTCGAGAAAGGGGGGGGGGGTTCATCTCTACGTGTTGCACGAGGCATAGTTCCCAAAACACGTGCGTATGACTTTTGACCCGTCACGAATATTGAGTATTATAGATTTTCGAGATTTTTTTTTTCTTGAATAGACTACGAGACCCAAAGTTGAGGTTACACATGAATCGAGTGGTTTACCAGTAAGCATGCGAATTTTTTTAGACAAAATAAAAATATTAAAATAACTGCGTTACTATTCCAATAGAATGTTAGCATTGTTGCAGCTTACTAAATGGTAGATGATTTGAATAGCAAGCATCGTGTGTGTGTGTGTGTGTGTATGAGAGAGAGAGAGAGAATAGCAGGACAAGTTAGGCGCACGTGCAGGAGCAACGAGTCGGCTATAATGGCTTCAGCTGCACCCTAGTAATCAATTAAGTTTAAGAAGCGGGCGTCATAAGCCACGGCGGGCGGAGACACCGGTCGAAAGCTCTAAAAGTGATGCTGTAATGCAATAGGCGTGACACTGTCACGAACGCCAGGACGAAGGTTTTTCTCTGTACGAAGCCAACCCTACATTTTATTATTTGCGTGTCTTGAGTTTAAAACTAAAAATAAGGGAATGGAAAGAAAAACACGAAATGGGTAGAATTTCGTGCAGTCAGGGAACTACAATCAGAATGGTACCGGAGACCTGTTCAGCGTCACCTTTCTGCACGCGATAATTCCTGATTTATTTCTGTCGGCGCGTCGAGGAACAAGAAACGGAAAACATAATCTTTACTGTACCCCTGCCAGCTCTGGACTCGAATTCACGTGAAAAAGTATTTACACTGAGTCTGCTGTCACTTGATTTCGGCTCTGACATCCGTCTGTCTTGATGCTGTTTCTATTTTGTTTCTCTTGTCTCATCGCAAGCCTCTCTGATCATCATCCCATAGGCTTCTTCACATCCCTATCTTCCTCATCTTTTCCGGAATTGGAAGAATTTACCATTGATACAAACGCTTCTGAGAATGAATTCAAATAAGGTAATTAAAAAAAAAAAGTTCAGCTGAATTTAAATTCTATCATTACGTGCCTTGTATTATTTAATTTTAGGGAATAAACAACATCGCGAACTTTAAAAAGATATCCATTTTTACATTACGTGCTTCTGCTTCTTTCTGATGCATGCAATGGGTTTTTAACGCTAGGGAGATTTAATTATCAATGTCCGTAATATATATTACTGTTATTATTTTTTCCTGCTTTCTGGTAGTTGAGATTTATGAAGTAAATTTAAATAGATTTAAATTAATAGAATGATTACAGCTTGTGCTGCCATCTCACGGATGCCAGTTTCATTTGCTGCAAAGATGATTATGTGAAGCGGAATTATTCTTTATTTACTAACCTATGGGAGGACTGCATTAGTTAATTTGGATCGTCAATGAGCCCATCAGAAAGCCTACATTAGAAGATTAGCAAAAATGTAAACTATCTCCAGAGAGTTTAGCACTAATAAAAAATATCGGTTAAACGCCCTACTGAGAGTCTGATGCAACTTCTAGCATCGGAAACAATGTTTTTATCTATCGATCTGTTTATCAAAATGACAATATTACTTCGGTAGAGCGGACAACATTAGATCAGTTTGACAACAAAGAGTTTGTTGTTGTGCACTGGAGATTTAGTGGCGGTCTGAAGTTGAGGAAAATTTTACAAATTGGATAAAATTTCCATGTTTGATTCTCTAGAACGGTGTTTCTAATATTAGTTTACATTGAGCGCAGAGTTCAAACTTGTGAAATTTTGAAACATAACCCAATCGGACTGACTTCGCTGCGAAGTGTGGTCAATTGTTCCCAAGTGGGCGTTTGTTTTTATTCATTCACCAACATTTATTTCCCTTAGGTATTAACAAGCTGGAGTCCATTCATTACAATGTCCATTCAAATAAAATCAGCCTCCTCAAACGACATCAGCGGGGCTCACCGAGCATTCGTGCGCGTAATAGTTTTCAAACTCCAGTGATTTCGATTCTTATATTAATTACAGATAGAAAGGCTACTTTTCTACCGAAAAAGAAAAAAAAACGAATCTTGCACAAGTGAGAAATATATTATAATGATTTAAATAATGGTTTATTAATTAGCTTTTAATCACGGAGACTTTTATAGTCAATTATGTTGTAAATTATGTACGATTAGCATTATTTGGCATGTCATAAGATATTCAGTTTCCACTTAATATGAGATGAACGTGAAGTAGCTTCTAGAATTCGTGGAAATCGATTACGTCAATTAGGTGAGAAGGTTTTTGCATGATATAACTAGAAATATCACTAACACGCAATAGCTTTATTCAAATCTTTCTCTCTCTTGATTTAGGACCGCAATTCCTGTTGTAATAGTACTAAAAATATGGCAGACGATAAATAACATGAAATGCTACTAACAGTAAAAATTACAATGCATGCTAATGATCCTATTAATACAATAACAATCTAAATTTCAGTTTGTCTCGTGCATGGCCTGGCGTTTGAAACCATGTTTTTTTTCTTCTTTTTTACCTAGTTAACTGTCAATCATTTAAATATCAAAAATGTCTTATTTCATCGATAGTTATGAAACATTTGTAAATTCTGAATATTAGATACACATTAATACGGTAATCGCTAAACTTATGTTTAGTTATAATTCATACTTTTTTTAACTATAACTACTGTGACTATAAATGAACACAAACAGTTCCTATAAAATGATTTCGTGATGTTTTATTTACATTAAGAAACAACATAATTAATATCAGAGTGTTGCCTTTTTAACGGTTTTATTAGTATTTTGGTCATTTATTTTCTTGGATTTCTATGGAGATTTAGGAATATCCTAGGCATTTAAACTCTAAGGTATTTTATATGGATAATGTTCATAGCTCAGTGTGAGACCACCATCCTGTCTGGTGGACATCTGAAATGACTCGAAAAACTACCATGGTTAGCATCTACAATATGATTTGCGTATTATCTAACTCTTGACCCATCACCTACTGATGTGCAATAAGTTTTTAACATCATTTGTGGGATTATTATTAACAAATTTCCAAGATGCTATTAATTGGGTCCTTCGAATAGTCTCACAACAATACTTTCCTTGAATATTCATTTATTTATGATTTGTGTGAGTGCGCGCGCAGGTGTATGTTTTTGAGACAGAGAGAGATTCATCTTGATAAGCTGTATATATTTTCTTATTTCATAATCAGATTGAATTGTTTGTACTATATTTTGTTCCCATCGTTTAAAGGTAACTCCATGTAATATTCCATTTAGGTAATTGAGTACAAACAGAAACAATACGTCTTACATATAGATAGTTGCCATTTAAAGAGCCAAGAGAACACATCGATATTGATGTTCAATCATTATAATAAAGACGACAATGCAAGCTCCTAAAGGGTAGGATTATCCCATAGCAATAATTAATAGAAATGGAAGGAAAATGGAACTCATGGCCTTAGTCGCATCCACTGGAATTCTAGTGAATAAAACCAAATAAAGTCAATTAATTAATTCATTCTATATTAGAAATATGTTTATATAATTTCTCAGCTATCTGTATTGACCTACTCGGTCCTGCAGTTATCATATGAATACTTTTTGAATGTTTCACTTTTCATAAAACTTAATATCGTAACTAAAATTGTGTAAAATATCCTTTAATTCACTTAAGGAATTAGAATTCATATTCATTTGGTAGTGATATGCACCAATCTCATCGAAAGTGCACCACTGTGTGGTGCAATGAGACGCACGAGACTGTAAAAATGTTCCAGACCTTTCAAGTGACTTTGAACAAAAAATAACAAATTACGTAACAGATGAGTCTGCCTCCGCCAAGCTATATTTTTAAAACACATCACGTCAGTTGTTCTTCCCGTACTCGTTAACGGAGTTAGAACAATACTCGTGACTTTAATGTTAATCGCGTTTTCCTCTCTTTCCTTAAGTTTCTGTTCGTAGCGGAGAAAGTATTCTCATACTGCGTATTCTAATGACAAAACAACAGAATATCAAGAGATGATTTTCAGGATAAATCCGTCCATTTTTGCTTACTTTAATTAGACGTTTCTTCATTTTAAGAATTAAGATTATTTTTTAACAAAAAAAAATCAATATTAATTACGTTTTTCTACTTCGAAGACATAATTATAATTAATTTCTAAATTAAGCAGAATTGAAAAATGGTTTAAATTTAATGTTTTTTTTTTTCTTGATATAGATCTGATGATTTTAATATGCAAGTAGGCGTTTTGGTTGTTGTTGTATGGGGTATCCCCAATTTTTTCTTCATCCGTTTCTTAAGACAGATGAGCCCTCCAATGAAGGATTTTAAGTATGTATTTTTGACACTGTAGATCATGTGTGTTCACGGGCAGGTTTGCCTGTTCTGAGGGACGAAAAACCCGAGTTTCAGGATACAAAAAAAAAAAAAAAAAACCTACCTCCGAAAGAGACCATATAAAGGTTCCTCACGTCATAGAACGGGAATCGAACCCAGGTCCTTCCGACCAAAGGCCTTAGTTTATAGCGACTAAGCTACGGAGGCGCGGCCGTTTTAGTAATCTGAATGATACATCTTCGTAGGTAACGATACCACATAATTTTATCCTTGTCATAATAATTAATTTAAGCAAATGTCTTTTTCCTTAAATATTGTGAAAAAAATATCTGAAGATACAGGATTCGAACCCACACCTCCGACTGAAGGGCAAATGCCGCATAATCCTCTCGATTGAACTTATTTCATAGATTAATAGAACTGTTTATATTAAACTGTTATTAATTCCATTAATGTATTTTTATTGAAACTAGAAAATAGTAAAATATGGTGTAATTGTAATTAAAGACGTTATTTAAAACTTGGTAGTGATATGCGACATCTTTTCAATGGATTTGATTACATTACAATTTTTTTACTGAACGTATTGCAGAAAATTCATGAAATGCTGTCGCGAGTTAAAAATTGATTAGTTTAGATTATCAACAGATGTGAATCCTTCAATTTAGCTGCACGTGTTATCTCCAGATGCCGCCAAACTTGATGGATATTAAGTTCTGATGAGCACAGAGGTGCAGCTAATTATGATTCAAAATGCATCAGATAAAGTTGGGGAACTTTTTTTTAAAAAAAATAATAATAATAATAAAGACTTCATAACTAAGAAAAATATCAGATTTAATGGGAATGAAATTTGAAACGCTCAGAAGAAATCAAAATTACCTGAAAATGATTTTAGAGTTGAAATTGCCTTGCATCACATTATGCACAGAAATAATTACTGTCTTTGACGTTGCTATCTAGGCAATGAATATTGAATTTTTTTTTTTCAGAATAATTCTTAGATTACAGTGTTATCAAGACCATGAGCAGTTTGCAGATGTTGATGTTCTGTTTATGATTCATGCCAAAACAACGAATACGATGGGCGTAACTACATCATGTCTACCAACTGCTTGTATCCTTGGGTTGGTTTGCTTACTTGGGGAAGGTTTAAATATCCGGAAGGAATATCTTTGTCAACATCTGGAAAGGTAAAATTATACTTCAGTGCACCTTAAAAAATTAATACATGTCGTCACTTTCCTAGACATGCGTCTGAAAGCTGCAACTTAACATGGCCAGATGAAAAGAGATAAAAATAAAAACCCAGTTTCAGTCAGCATCTTCTTTTAAACACACAATCGGTGACTGTAGATCCGTCATCCATTTAAAACTACTCTCACCATATCCATTATTCACTTCTTGGCAGAAAGGCTTATTCTAACCCCTAAGATATTGTGAAAAGGAGTTGTAAAAACAAGCGAGGAACCGTTTTAAACAGAGCAGAGAGAGATAAATGATCCCAATATTTTCTGAAGTCGTACCATGAAGTTACCAAAAATATCAACGACAAGGATTAGTCCTTCCATAAAAGACCATGATGTGGTGACTACAGAAATGTCAGTTGCGATGGGACTGTCAACGAATCTTTATAATAGCATAAAGTTGTGGTAAAAATTCTTAGAAAAATTAAAGGAATTAACTTCCTGCTATCTGATGACAGTATTACTGATAGTTCTAAACTTTTTCAGACTTGTAGGCTTAGTACGTTTCAAATGCAAACAGGGCGCAGTTCTACAATGTTACCACGCGTTTTTTTGATTCATTAATAGATCGGTGATGCTAATTCATTTGTCAGATATTAAAATAAGTAGGTTTGTAAGCTCTTTAAGTTTAACTTTAGTTCGATTATTTGTAACATTTCTGATGGCTATCACAACATTCTCGGTGAAAAATTTAAAATATCATTTCATTCGGTTTGTAATATGCATGGTGCTTGTTTTCATAGTTAAGAATCATTGAAATTCAGGTATTCCCTTAATGAATGAAGGAGCTAGGCACATTGTCCCTGAAACTAGTTGACATCATATAACAAGTTTTGCCTATGACGTCACTTCAAGATGACAGCATATCCACATTTAATATATAAACATTGTTTCAATTGTGCATGCACTTGTGGAGGTTTACTTTAAAGAATGCAAAGAGATATTTATGATTTTAGACTACTTAATTTATTTTTTATTTGCTGATTTCATTGCTGGTATAATTAGCTGATAATCGTGTCCACTGATAGTGTTGATTATACCTTTCAATGGGCTCAAATTATTTCAAGACGGTAATAAGGATTGTTTAACCAACGCTGAGAGGGATACTACAACTGATTTCACTGTGGTAAAATTATAGTACTTCATAATTGCTTCAAATGGTGAGTGAAATAAAGAGGAATATAATGTACTGATATGAGTCTGCATTGTCATGCAAAGTTCATCACAATAATATTCGCTATACGATGTTTTTGATAACAGGTAAACCAGATGTAATATAGAAGTATTTATATGTAGTCATAATTATAATATGACAGTTTCCCCAACTTAAAAAAAAGTATACACATTTATATGTATACATATTTATATGTACACACGTTTGTCCATTTTTCATTTACCTTTTACAATATATGATTATATATGGCTATTTTTCTGTATTTGGTGAAAACCTTCGTTTAAATTAGACTTTTCATATATTATAATTCCAAGTCAATCGTATAAACTCTCTTGTTTAAAGCTCTGCATTTCCTTGTGAGAAATAACCTTTTTTTTTTTTTTAATGATATTTAACACATTTCCGTGATTTCCCTCCTCCTATACGCATCATATCTTTTAAATACTGCATTATCATTAGCTATTACATAATTTCAAAAGTCAGATATCTCCCAAGACACGTGATAATGTATAGTCATGTATACATTGGCTTGTGGCCAATCTACTATCAAGTATTTACTTTTTATCATATTTAACTCATATTTGCTTAGTTTATCAACCAGTTAAGGTACTAAATTGAGAAGGGGTCATTTGTTCTGATCTACATTAAGTTTATCTTAGTTCCAATGATTATATTTTATAATATAAAACCAATGAGAAGCCATCTAGAATTTAAAATCTTCTCTTTTCCTGCCACGTATTTTTATTTGTATTATTTTTCGTTGCCCTCTTTTTCATTTTTTTTTTCTAATAAAGACAAGTCCTAAAATTTATTCCAGTACTTACTTTTGAAAGTACTCAGAAGTGATAAAGGTCTCATTCATCTGTAAACTTCCCCCCTACCTCCCAACCTAACTTTCCCAACGTACTGAAATACCAGCCTGTAAATGTCTCTTTACTTTGATGCCGTATCTGTATTTCATGAATGATGGAGACCGAGCCCATATAAAGGACAAATGTGAATGTACAGAGGGGGAAGACAGGTTTCGAAAAATAGTTCTAGGAAAGCGCAGACGTCCGAGAGAAAAAGCAAAGCGGTCGTATTTTGTCTACCCGTCATATTAGGTGGTAGCAGAAGAGTCCTCTTATTGAAAAAAAAAAAAAAAATAGAAGGGAGGTTGGCAAACAGGCAAATATTCAAAACCTTGTGCTCTGCATGCTAATTTATCCTAGAACCGTCAACCCAAGCCAACAATCAATCTTAATAGTGAGGAAAAAAGAACTGGTCAACCACGTGAGATAAATGTATTCGGCGACGCAGAAACTCTCGTTACAAATCACAAAACAGCGAGTCTCGTGGACGTGCTGCTGTTTGTCGGAGCAGAGCTGTCAGCGAGCGAAAGAGGTGCAAAAAGCCGAGAAAGGCATGCACGTCACGTGACTCAGTGGCATTGTTTGAAACAACAAATCTTGCCTTGCCTGCGAACGTGTGCGCGCGAGCAGAAATGCGGTGATTTATTCGCGCTAACGACGCAAGGAGGCGCGCGGGAGAGTTAGTTAAACACAACGGGCAATACGAGAGAGAGAGTTCAACAGAGCGGAAGTGTTGCGGATAAAATATAAATTTATGTCGAGGTGCGAATACGCAGTAGAAAAGGCCGCTTTGGAGAAGTGTGTGCCCGCAAAAGCGATGAAGGGCCCGAGCTTCATGGAGACGGCGGAAACTCAATTTGCCCAGGAATGTTAGGTATGAGGTAAACGTCACCGCTCGATGACTCAGGTGCTCGGGGGAACAAAGACGACCCCGCAGAATGCACCATTTGATGCTGCCTATCGAGGCTTCTAATGGTCGCTGATTGTGTCACGTTTGTGATAACATCCATTCATTGTGTTGAAGAGTTGCTCTCCCTGCATTTCACGGCAATCCACCAGACTCGCCGGCGTACCGTGGACGACTATCTGGGCCATTTCTCTTGGCCATTGGGTGCTAAGTACCTAAGGAAGATTGCGTCTGCACACGATTGCTGGGCTGTGGCACGATATTAACATCAAATTACTCTAGAAAATAGTTAGTGAAGAAACCTGTCACATAATAAACAACAAAACACAAAGTCCTCAGACATGCAACGTTATAAGAAACACGTGCATGATAATACCTATAGAAAGGCTAGACTTGAATAGGTTAGAAAACATCAGTGGCAGCGAGGCGCCAGTGTTCTTTTTTGTTGTTGTTGTTCTCTCTTTATGTGTCTGTGTTTTGCTAATTTGTTGCTTAACTCAGCTATTTTAAATTTTAAATTTCGTATAAAAAAATCAAATCTAGATTGGATATTAATGGTTCTTGTTTTTCACTTTAATAAAACACTGTCCGTGTATTACTGTCAAACTGTGTTTTTTTCGGATTCTCAAAATATCAAAAAGATCTTCCCTATAGATGCCACAGTTCTGCTACTCACAGAATATCCCAACCAGGATCTCGTTTGGAAGACCGAACCACAAATAAACATGTCAAATTTGAGTTCTTAATTTTTAACAAACCACTAGCGTCCACTACTCGACAAATTAGTATAGGTTAGCGATTGTAATCAAAGCAGGATCAGAAAGTCTTGAATCCACTACCTCCCACATTTCTGAGAGAGAGAAAGAGAGAGAGAAATGCCAAAGAAGTGATTTTTTTATACGCAGAGCATCTAACTATCGAAAGGGTTTGTGAACTGTTTTGCAGTTTTGAGATATTTAATATTAACATCGTTTTGGCAGAACTCCGTTTTCTAAAATAATTATTACGAAAATCAATCTGTTTTCACGAATCATTATCATCATCATCATTTTAGCCACTGTCTGAATCAGCTGGATCACAGTATTCAAGTATGAATGATTTACTCACACTTGTAGCACGCAGTTTCAGTTAAAGCATGCAGTGCATATGCACCTGTGTGGTCAGTCGAATGTATGATGCATTTTGGACTACTTTACTTTCTTTTTTTTTGAGTAGGTATTCCGTATATCTAAAATGTTACTGGAATAAAATTTAAGGGACTTCAGAAAAATACCAGGAACATGGAACATTTGAGAAAACACATATTGTTCACATATCCGAGGTATCTTAAAACAGCATCGTTACATTCATCAAACAGCATTCATTACACTTAAACTTTAAATAAACAAACAGAATGAAACCCAGTTGCTCGGCAAACAAACATTAAGAGTATGTGCAGCATATTAGTAACAATGCCATCGATTGGTAAACATTTTGAATCATTTGACACGCAATTTCTCTTTTGTATTCAAATTTTTTTTTTCTTGTTTCAGCACCGAAAAATAATCAAACAGGAAAAAAAAAAATATAGAAGGAACGAAAAGAAAGAATGAATGAAACTACTTGTTGTCTAATTCTCAAATCCGGGACATTAATTCCGTGATTATATTTCCTAAGGGTGGTTCACATTATTATAAGCCATCCTATATATGCACATCGTGGGATGACTTGTTTTTTCTTAATTCGGCACAACACACACTAGGGGTCGGTGAAAAATCCTACGTAATTAGGGTGAGAATATACCACAAACAGGCAAGAAGACAGCAACACTGACATGATAAATCGGACACCTATTCAACTCAAAACCCCCCTACCCAACTTTCGGAAATAAAGAAACAAAGGCGTCTTAACAGATGGCAGCTTCACAGGATCTTTCCATAGCTGCATTCCACACCGGAGTTAACTAAAGAAAGTGCAATTTACTAAAGCTCCCCCTAGTGACAACGGCATCGCTTGCCAGAAATGACAACCCAACTTAGGCCTGAACAATAGACGCTATCGTTACTACTGAGATGGAGAGATGGCCTGGGGCTTGAATTCAGGGATCAGTAATGATATCCGACTAGCCGAAAATGGTGCTTCAAAGGCACCGCCGCAGGAGGGAAGCTCGGGTCCGTAACACGAGGCGAAAGCGTGACCAGGTACTGGATGCCGGTGTATAATTAAAAGGAAGAGGTGCGAATTATTGCAGGTCTCCGGCAGGCTGGTAGGTGCAGTGTTGCCCACCAGCCAAGAGCACGAGCTATTGCAAGACACTTGCGGACCGGTCTAGGTACGGAATTAAATCTGGGAGAGGTAGATGTTTGAAAAGTTGATACCTTGCTGCACGTGCTCGCTCATTCTGCTTCCCTCCCTCCCCCTTACTTCCTCTCAATCCCCACCCGTCTGGTCACATTCTCTTCTTCTCCTTAAGGCTTTGGACTTTCTCTCTCTCTCTCTCTCTCTCTGTATTTCAACTTAATACATCCTTATAGAAAAGAGGTGCCCTGACTATCAGCGCAGTTGTTCGGCAACGGCCCCCTTAACCCTAACCCCCGTCGTATCGGAACAGGGCAACAGGTGTAGTGGAAGAGAAAGACTTCATTACACCAGCTGCCAGCCAAGATCTGTACTCGCAGGGGTGGGTAGGTAGTTTTTGGCCCACGGAGCAGACGATAAAGGCGGCCTCTGACAGCTCACTACGTGGGGTGGAAGTTAACTGCGTAAGGTTAATGAAGACAATGTTTAAAAGACGGGCGAATGAAAGAGAGGGTCGATGAAGATCACCCAGAGCGTCTTGGGGGGGGGAGGATTGGTGAGGGTGGAAGAAGAAATTAACCTTGCTGTGTGTAGAAATTTGGGTCCAAAGCGGCGTTTTCTGAAACTGGAAATGAACGTTCACCTTTCTAGTGTAATTTGAGGTCAAGTGGTCCGTTCCTGATTAATAAGCGCTAACTGTCAGGATGTGAGCGAACCCCAAAACATCTTCACTAAGCACTAATTAAAACGTCTTAGAAGGGAACTTTTTCATGTTACGCAGTTATATACATTTCCAATTGTTCCCTCTTTAAATTTCAGACCGGCTTTTTGATTATTACGATGTTGTACCAAGAACTGAAATAAATAATTAAAATACCATATAATCATTTGGTTACTGATGGTGGGGGGGAAAAAAGAGTGAAATTTATACAAATGCGGGCTTGATTGTTATAGAGAGATGGTGCTTCATTTGATCAGATTTTCTATATTATTTAGTCGACAGTTTTGCCGACCAAATAATATAGAAAATCTGAAAAAGAAAGTGTTTGATCAGAAACCTGAGCAAACACTTTCTTATTCACATTTTCTATATTATTCTTAGCTCTAAATCCAGATCCTATTATGAGTAACCCTCCAGATTCGGAACCCTCTAACCAGCATCCTGTAAACATCCGACTGCGACTCACTAAACCTTATGTCCGAATGTATTTTCTCAGGCAGTTTTGCTTTATTTGCAGAATACGAAACTAAATTTCTGTACGAAACCACTAAAACTCAGAATAAGTTGAAAAGATTTTTTATTTCAACGAAATATTCCTCTCATCAGCCACAAGAAAAGCGTCATAACTCAGTCGATATCGACGATGTCATTTGGTCGAAAAAAACCTGGGTTCAAATGTCGTTAAGATCGTGAAGAGCCTTTATAAGGAATCTTTCATCAGAAGATGAGTTAGCCAGTCGCATACAAAGTTGGAGAGGTTTTTCCGTTGGCAAACTCGGGGATTTGCAGGCATAATATGCAGGTCTCACAGCCTTAGCTTCTTGGGTCGTAATTCCAACTAACCAGAGACAAAAATCGAGATCAGGTTTTTCCCAACCAAAATTATATGGTATATCCTTTTTCAATTTGCGCTACAAAAGCACTGAATCATAATAGGTAAACTCACTTATAAAATACAACATCTTGCTTCCTCTTATTCATTTTAATCCATCTACATGAATATAAGCCCGATGTCCCATTACCAGATAAACCATACTGTGCTAGCTTATTGTAATTAAACTCTTTCCTAGAAGCTTGTTACAATTCTTGGTTATAGCAAGTTATCTTGGTGTGTTCGAGGATTGGTTTGTCTCTTTTATAGGAGAAAAGTGATCGAGCTTCCCTCTTATAAAAGAGACAAACTCGAGCTTAATTTGTTCGTTATGAAAAATTGCTTACATTTTAGCAGATATCTCACCAGGAGTTATTACTAATATCATGTTCCAAAATGTACTAAAGTTTTGAAACGAAGTCGAACTCCTGTTAATATGAACTGCAGATTAAAAATATATAAATATGACTCGGAAGAAAGTGAAGAAACTTGAAAAAAAAAAAAAAATCTGATTTCTTCCCATTTAGCTAAATACTGGACTGAACATTTAGCTGAGTGCCAGTGAAGCAGATGGCGAACTTGTATTCAAAATCAGAAAAATAAAATAACATTTAAAAAAATAATAACTCCACGATGAATATACAAAGTAAAAGAAGCAATCCAGAAAAAATATAAATTATATTAAAATTTTCTAGCTAATAAATCAGCGCGTACTCTTCGAGATATTAGAAAAAAATTGCTAAGTTATTTGTGTAAAAGTAGCTGAACAAACATCATGAAAAGATTTTGGAGGAAATATAAAAAGTAAATATTAAGGTTGCAGAATATTTTGGAGGCCACTGAGAAATTTTAGAAATGGAGAAAAATATTATAATGATGATAGAAAAGCTAGAGATTAGAATATTCTGGGTGTGTTGAATATGAACAATTATCAAATGAGGTAACAATGAGAGAACATTGGCCGACAATATTCAACAGGGATGCAAGCAGGAGTACGTATCAATATCTGAAACGAAAAAAAGCCATTAAAAATCGGAAAAATGGAAAAGTAGTTAAAAGTAGATAATGTTCGACTCGAAATGCTGAAATAGGGTGATATGTTACAGAGGGTGCACTTGAAATAACTAGATTTAATCAGAAGCTCCAATCGCAGATGATTGTAACGGTGCTCTCATCGTACCAATTTATAAAATAAGTAATAAATAAATGAACAAAAATATAAGAATCACAGATGGATTTCCTCGATGAGTATTCAAAGAAATATTCATACAAGGATAAATGAGAAAAGAGTATGAATAATTGTTGACGGATCGTGAAATGAAGAACCTGAATTTTGACAAAAATCCATTGAGACCATTGCGAAGAGTAGACTTCTATCTTACTACAAATAGTCGAGAAGTGTTTGGAATATAATAAAGATTTTCATTTAAGTTTCGCTGACATCAAAAAAAGTATAAGATAAGATATCAGGGAAAAGCAAAACGGTTAGGAACACTAAATCTGCATGGCTATAAATGGAACGTATACAGAACAATATAAAAATTGCAAATCCAGTGAAAAACTGAAAGATGTATCAGAAAATGGCTTAATGTTAAATTGGGTGTAAGATTCTGCGACTTTCTCTATTATTATTTATAATCTATAGATTATAAATAATAATAGAGAAAGATTATAAATAATAATAAATAATAATATAAATTATAAATAAAAATAAATAATAATAAAGATTGACTACGTGATTAAGGAAAGGGATATTAAATCTGGTATTCCAATAGGAGATATCAAAGCTCAGCTTTTTACTCTATACAGAATGTTATCTTCTTAAATATATCTGATGTAAATCCCTTTAACCACATCAAATAATTTCTATGACAATTTGGTTTGACAGTTTCTGTGAGAGTCGGTTAAGGAGAAAGAAGAAATCCATCGATGTGTTTTTTGAACAGCTGAATGCTGTAGATTTTTTGGGAAGTGAGGATAGCAGTTTCAAGTTGGACAGTCAGTGGATACTGACCAGTAGAGAGAGAGAGAGAGAGAGAGAGATTGGTGTGAATCTGTAAAAGAGTTGGCATCAATATGAAAACAGAATATGACAACAGACATTAAAATATGTAAGGTTTTAATGTAACAGGAAGCTATTTCAATAAATTTCTCAGAAAGAAAGCTAAAACACTAAAATAGCAGTATACAGTTCATTCTTCAAACCAATTTTAACTTATAGCTTTCATATTTGGATTAAAACAGAAGGATTTAACAAAGCCCGAAGACTACAGATAGATATGAGCTCTAACGAAAATTAATACAACGTCTGTACGATGCTAAAACTAAAGATATCAGAAAAGACATTATTAATATTCAATGATTTGTAAGTAGAGCTGTTCTAAGATATTTTTCCCTTAAATGGAATCGGAATCGAAAAATTAACAAAAAAAACGGCAGGAAAAAGACTCAGTGGAAAATCACAATTAGAGACCTTATAAATGATATATCAGTTAAGAAGAAAATCATTGATTAGAAACAAGAAATAAAATCTCAGTTGTGTGATATGAGTATATGATATGAAAGTATACGCCAGTAAAAAAGATGAAAATGTACCCAGAACGATGTTATGTTAAAAAAGAGTGCGTTTTTTTTTTTTTTGATATTTTCATTTTTTAGATTTTGTTTGATTTTGAGTAAAAAAAAGATTTTTCAGATTGGAAAAATCCTTAATGCATTTTAACTCATTATTAAAATCTTTAAAAATTCGAAAGAATTCCTGAATTAGACGTAGAAAATCTATTTTTATATCAATTTCGTATAAGAGAAGTTGCAGAATGTACAGTACATCTATGCTGCGCATGACTAGTAGATAAAAAATATTACTTTTTTTTTCTTAAACCGATGTGTGTAATTATAGGACATTAATTGTAAGTCTGCTTCCACAGAACACACTCATTAATGAGTGTGTTCTGTGGAAGGTTTGTCTATTTTGTGAAGGAAACTCAAGTTTGCGTGGTGGGGAAGGAGGGAGGAAAGCATGCCACTGTCGTATCAAAATGAGTAATCTGCCATTGAAATGCTTTCAGAATGTTACGCCGTTGACTAGAATAAATCCAAGTTTCGGTTGGTTCAACTAAAGTGCGTTGCTATTTGGTTGGAAATCCGGGAAAAAAATCATTTCAACTGCATTTTGCTTTTGCATTTAATTGAACATTTGAGAAAGAATCCTGCATATTGTTTTCTCTCTCCAATACAGCATAGGTTTAATCCCATTGAATGCTTGGAAATGTCTTTAGACGGATGGTAGATAAATTTTATCGCACGATGTGAGAAAACTACTCTGCTAGCTGGAAGCCTGAAGTGGTTTGAAAAAAAGTTCCATATTTGGCATCTTGAGGAAAATTACTGATTATCTACCCCTTAATCCCCCCCCCCCCCCAAGGTACGATGCTAATATTAACGTACTGCAGGTTTACAATATTTCATGTGTGGAAATCTCCCCTCAGTGATGGCAAATTTGGTAAAATTTGCCATCAAAAACGAAACATTATCAAATATGATGATAGATTAATCTCGAGGCAAGCATGATACCCAAGGAAAACTACTTATGCAAGAACTATACACCCAAAAAGAGATATCGATTCAAATTGATTCAAGCCAAACTGCATTGACTTTATCATTTCGAAATACTTAAACTACAAATGAATCACAGAAACTAACATAGCGACGATGTTATCGATCCATGATGCCGACTCTGTGCAGCCTAATAACTTTGGTTACATGTCTAACGACATTCTCTCTCTCTCTCTCTCTCTCTCTCTCTCTCTCTCTCTCTCTCTCTCTCTCTCTCTCGACATAGAGAGAGAGGAGAGAGAGAGAGAATGTGGGTTCCTTTGAAATTTTGGGAAAAGCTTGCTGGGTTATACTCTATTTACAGACACAACGCCAACGCAAGAATGAGAGGAAAAAGTCTTGGAGTCGTAAAGGATAAACAAAATAGGAGAAAAGTGACAGACAACACTAAACGAAGGTAAGGAAAATGTCTTACATAACAAGCACAAAGTAAACCGACAAATAATCTAAAAACTAGTAAGCACACACGCACACAACACCGTCTTTTACTTTCTGTTAGACAGGTGGGTGTGGCATTGTGTTTTCTGGGTGATGGCCCTTTTTAGTGTAAATCCGTTTACCTAGGAGTTTATATTTAACTGACCTTTGTCGGTATCATTATGAAACCGGTAAATGACCTTTCTGGGTAGGTGTAACCTCTAAGGTCTTTATAAGCTTTCCGCTCATATGCAAATCAGGTCAATGGTTCTTCTATGAGCTATAAAAACATGTTGTGGCGTTACAGTAAAATCACGAAAATTATTCAAGTACATTTTAAAAATGATATTTAAAATAATCGTTGAGATTATTCTTCAACTCTTGAAAACGAAATTAGCTTTAGTGGTGATCTCAATAGAGCTTCAGTAGCTCGGTCAGTTTCGGAGCACTTTGATTTGAAAGCGTGGGTTCGAATCCGATAAGCAGAAACTTTAACAGGACGTTTCATTTGAATGTGTGTTAATCAGTCTCATACGAAAAGGGAAGAGTTTTTCATCTCGCAATTAGGCAAACTCGACAGGAAAAAAAAAAATATATTTAGACATAAGACTAACTTCATCATCTTACCCTAAAACTATGATTCGGAAAGTCAATGATGCATAATCATTACCATCTAGGTAATGATTATGCATCATTACCTAGATGGTAATGAAAAAATAAAAAGGGATCGTACTTAAGTACACATAAAAATATTTAAAGTATTATTTTCAACGAAATAAGTCGTCAATTTGAGTCATAAGTTGGCTCCAGTCTGTTTCAAGTTGATAGGCATATTGATCCGTATATATATATATTCAGATATTATCATTCATTACCATTCTGCAGGAACCACTTGCAGAAACTAAAACGATTATTCACTTGCAAGGAAAACTTAGTCATGAATTTGAAGCACTTC
The DNA here is from genome assembly GCF_054136105.1 of Typopeltis vanoorti. Taxonomy (NCBI): domain Eukaryota; kingdom Metazoa; phylum Arthropoda; class Arachnida; order Uropygi; family Thelyphonidae; genus Typopeltis; species Typopeltis vanoorti. The sequence goes on from NC_143549.1 coordinate 146,599,693, forward strand.
TAGGTAAGTCGAGACCATTTCTCTTTCCATTTTTCATGTGTATGCTCTCTAGTTGTTACAATAAATCGATTGCGAAATGCGCCACGTCTAGTAGTGTAACAGAGGTAAAACCTAGATGGTAATGAAAAAATATTTCTCTCAATTTTCTGAATGAAAAAAATAGTCAAGGGAATATGTTTGGATATCAATATTGCATGCATTTATGACGTAACAGTGAATCATAGTGAGAGATAGATGGTTCTTCATTGAACGTGAGCTGAAATGAGACTGCGGTCTATCATTTGAGATGTTGGAAGCTGCTCACTTAAAACAACGAAGACAGGATTTTATCGTGGCGATCTATCATCCTGTTTTGAAGACACCCTTTCTCTTCGTAGAGTGAATCACTTCTACGTTCACTTATTAAGTTATTGTGGGTGAATATTGTTTAATTTTAGGGATTAGTACAAAAACACACCTGGAATAGTCTGGTTCATCTTTCCCATTTTCTTCATTTGATACCATAGAAATATTATACGAAGAATCAGCAAAGTCACACTGCTTTTCCATGTCCATTATTGCATTTCTTTATTATTATAACAATAATTATAATAATAATAATAATTATTATTATTATTATTATCATTATTATTATTAAATTTCACTCTTATTAGACTGCAAAAAATGTTGTCAACAACTTCTCCCAAATGATTCTGGGAAAAAAATTTCATCATGCTTTGATCGTCATGAGAATTTGAAGCGAGTGCTGATCGTGGAGCTGTAACCATTGTTGCTTTAAGAACTACAGCAACAATAGTAAGACAGACAACTCACAGTTCTATTAATGCTTAGATATGTTTGCCAGTGGCATTAACTATTATCGTTATTACAAATAATGTGGATAATAAAGTCCTACGGACTCGATATTCTAGTTAATTTGCATACCGGACTGTGATTGGTTGGACACACCTACAATGGGCAGGTCCTAAGTGAGGGAAAGTGTAATTACTAATTGAGACATAGCAAGAGTAGGATCACAAGGAAATATTCTAATGAGTTCAGTTACACTGATGACGTGTTGTCAGTCTATACGAGTAAAATGACCTCAGATGAAAGTAGAATTAAGGAGACAGGATTAATAAGACAGTACAAGCGCTGCTACAAAAAATTCGGTTTTCTGTATTTTCAAAGAAACCTGACGATATTATTCCTTTATAATATGCAGGAGTAATAATGTGCAATTTATTTTATTTAAATTAATTTTTAATACAATAAATTCAAATTAATTGATTGCCGTGCAAGCATGACTCTGAAATAACAATGGAAGATTCTAACAAAGATAATTAATAGACTTAGCAGTTTGTGTTCAGGGTGTGATCTTAATAAGTACGCATAAAAGTTCTTCAGTGTATAATTAGTTCCACCTTACCAAAAGAAAAAGCTTTTTATAACCATTTTCACATAATTGATATGAAACTTAGCATGTGGCCAAGTGCTTTAGTGTTTTAATAACTGCTGAGCTGCTGTTAGTTTCAATTTTCAAAATGACAGGCAAAAATGATAAAGATTCAGAAAATATAATTCAGCTATGTCTTTTTTTTTGTTGTTGTTTGCTAATATAGGGAGTAAAGAAGAAGATGAAAAGACAACACTTAGTTATATTAACCATCTAGTGTTCTAAAATGAAACTTATAAATCCGATTCTCAATACCATGTCGTACGTGCTTAGTTTTGGGAATAATTTAAAGCTATTCCAATTTTTAAACAGAAATCCAGAATCCAAATCACTTACGAAAGGATATAATGAACTCTGGATCAGTGTATCATGTCTAATCCAAACGCAAAACCAAGCGATCAACTCAATTGAAAATCTATGGAATAAATTTGTGGTGAATCTGTGGGATGTATTGCTGATGTTAATAAGGGAATTCGAGGAAGAGCTGAGTCAAATGCTGCCGTCCTGGAATCCTGTGAAATTCTGAAAAGCTTAGAAGTCGGAAGATCAATTTTGGATAAGAAATTAACACTGCAAGATCATCATCAGGAATATTGTTTTACAAGATCGCAGCAAATATTCTAGTCTTGTAAAGTTCAGTGATCATTTGTCCATGTGAAAAGGAGTGTTGGTTTTTGATTTGACTAAATAGGATCACAAAGTGAAACAGAAGTGTGATAATAGACGACCATCACACAAAGGATCGATTTTAGTTTTGAAATTGTGGATCGCCAAAAACACTGCGGTCTCGACCTCATCAAATATATTAGTCGCTAATGGATCACCTAGTAGCTGCAGAATGGCATTATGGACCAATTATCCTGCCGGATTTAATTTCATTAATGAAAAACTGTGACATAAGGCACATTTTCCGTGGTGAATCGCTTCATGCTGTTATAAAGTAAAACTAATACTGCATACACAACTTTACTGGACCAGATAAATCATCAGCGTACCACGATGCAGCAACTGTTTCATGTTTATGTAATCTCGTCCATGTTGGAAATATTCTTGTCCAGACTGTGGATAAGGCTTGCGTAAATGGTAGCTCAGTAATAACTTCCGTCGCTAACGCTCCGTATACAATGCAGTATACGAGAATTTGAAATTTTGGAATATGACAACATTCGTGGTATGAAAAACTGGAGACGTTTGCCCTCTAGAGTTCTCCATCCCACACAGCGGACAAATTAGTTCTAGAAGACACTCATTTAATAGTGATAATATGCTAACTTCGTAGCCTTTGCTGTTTCTGACCATAATTTCAATCAAACCAGACTATCCCATTTGTTATGCTAAACCTATTGTATAATTTAAAGTGCTGTGAATGACAAATATGTGATTAGTTATAATCTTATTCGAATATCTAATGTTTGTATGTTTTTAATTTATTAAATTTAGAAAAATAATATGCTTATTACGGTAGTTATTAATAAAATTTAATGAATGGAAAGAAAGAATGATGAAAATATTCCTAAGTTACTGAGGGACAGTGAAAATATTCCTAAATAATATTCACTTTATAAAGTTTGGATTGGATTGAGCGGAATACGGATGCTATTCAATTTCTCTTTCCCGAATGGTACACGAAACCAAATTTCCATTCTTTTGGCACGCGGAGCCAAATGGTTCCATTCCAATTTGATTGGAGAATAATCGTATTGCATAACCAGCTGAATAAGTAAGTGAATCACCATTGAAAGGCGATCACACATGAACAAAGGATTGCTAAGGAATATAAATATTTCCAATGGATTGGGCTTTTTCTTCAGGATAACGACATTCGATTAATGCCTCCTTCGAAGTAGTTCCTTTGAGAGACTTGTGTGGAATCCGAAGTTCGTGTTATTGTTATTGAAAACGTTTCCAAAATCCTGTGTGCTTTGAACTCAGCAATCACAGTGTGATATTTCTCCCTCTGGTTTGAAGCAAAATCCAATGCACATGCGCTGCTATTTGAAGTTTGCCCCACTTCTATTGAGGGAGAATAAATCTTAGGGAGGGATGCTTGTGTTTCTTACGCATCCGTCCATATAACCAATAAAAGCAGTTCCATTATATGAGCAATGGTACTGTTAGCATCTTTATTCAGCTGTACAAATGAGAGAAACCGATTATAATATTACACATTTGTGAAATTTAATAAATAATAAGAACCTTCTTATTTAAATCAATTTTGTTCTCGCTGCACAACATCATCATTCTCTTCAAAATTTGTTAGACAGTATTTTTAAATCCGCGTTCCGTATACACACACACACACACCTGATCTCCTCATCAGAGTGATTATTTCAAAATTCGTAAATGATCTGGATTAAAGAATTCTTTGATTTCATTCCAAACATCTTTTCTGTTTTGCCACAAGAAGCAATTCTGTAGAAAATACACACTTGTGCAGCAAATAAATCAGAATTCATGACGCTTTTTCAATAAGGCTAACGCAAGAGAGGCTTTTTATCATTCATAACTGTGCCATTTAAAAGAGAGAAAACAGTAGAATTTTTTTTTTTTTATACAGCTCTTCGTTGCTTATAGTACTCTGTATGGAGATCCCCCCCCCAAAGGAAAATAATGCCAGCTGCAATTTCCCCCAATAGGAACAAAATGTACACCTGTAGGTTACGTTACAACATAACAGCAAATTATTATGATATAAAATGGCGCATACTTTCTGTTGACTTTGGGGTTCGCCCTTTGTTAGGGTCAATGTGTATGGTGTCTTCCTCCCTCCCTCACTTCTCAACACGCTTTCGGTGAACTTAAATAGGAACACGGAATCCCGGAAAACTTTCAGAGCGCTTTGAGTTTCGTCTAACCTTGTGTTGTTCTATGGTAAGATAGTTCCACCACTGGATTGATTCATTTGAAAGTATATTCGAGGCGTGATTTAAGACTGACAAAAAAGTTCAATATGCTCAAGGTTTTTCCAACAAATAGCAGAAGAAGATGAATTCGCTTCCCCGATCCTAAAAAAGCTTTTACTGCATTTCCTTTTATAAAACTTGCAAGCAATTTTTCCTTGACGAAGTACACCTTAAACAATATGCGAAGAAATTTTTTTTTTCGGTAATACTTTAACATATCAAACTAGTTAAGTTTTCCCCCTTTCCATTTAAATTATTGAATGAAATACCTGAAACATAAATGCTCCTGTATGCCTTTAATTAAACTAATGTTAATTTTGTACTCTCTTTTTTTTTTTTTTTGATTTCACACTGCTGTTATGAAACAAATATCAACATGCGAATTTTGCATAATTACTTTACTTTATTTTACATTTCGATTTTTAACCAATGGACCAATGAAATTCGAGTCCTATTATGGCATGAATGTTTGAATCTTTAAATGTAAATGATTTTCATCGCCGGGTATACGACCACATTTTCCCGCTCATGGAAGTAATGGGCTACATGTTTGCAATATTTCAACAACAGGAGGAGACCGTCATAATAATAATAAGAATATTGATGGTTCAGTGTTATTAGAAGATTTACAAAGATCATCTACAGACTATTACATATATACTTGCTTTGTTGATTTTCAGAAAGCATTTGACAGTATTGACCAGAAAGTTACATTAGCAGTGCTAGAATCCTATGGAATTGACAGAAAACTAATAGCTTATTAAAAGATGTTTATAAGAATGCAGTTGCAGCAGTTAGAATACGTGATGATTTGGAGATATGGTTTAAAACAAGCAGAGGTACTAGACAGGGGGGGGACCCAATATGACCAAGCATTTTCATCGCGCATTTAGAAAGAGCAATAGGTACAATGAAGGAAGATTCAAAAGGAATATCAGTACATGGGATGAGAATCAACAATCTAAGATTTGCAGACGACATTGTTATTATTGAAGAAGGTGAAATAGAACTACAAAAAAACATTGAATCTGTTAAATGAGGAAGGGAAGAGAGTTGGACTTGTTATGAACTTGGAGAAAATGAAGACAATAGTATTTAATGAGAAGAACATGAAATAAAAGATACAAGTGGATAGAATTGATATAGAAAATGTAGAACAGTTTACATATTTGGGAAGTAAAATGACGTATGATTTGGACTGTAAAAAAGAAATAAAGATGGATTGCAAAGGGAAGAACAAATCTGAAGGCCATGGATAACATCTGGAAAAGTAAAGTGATCAGCCTGCAAACAAAACTAAAAGTACTGGAAACACGCATCTTATGTGTTTAGATCCATACAGCGGTGTATGGATCTGAAACGTGGGTAATAAACAAGGAATCAAGAAAATGAATTTTGGCATTTGAAATAACTTGTTACAGGAAGATTCTAAGAATAGGATGGGATACAGAAAATCACAAATGAAGAGAAGATACAGCTCTATCGAAAGATACAACCAAAGAAGAATCTAATGTAGAAGATTATACAACGGAAGCTGCAATTATTTGAACACATCTGCAGAATGAGTGAGGATCTGAAGATAAAGACATTCATGTTTGTTATTATGGATGGTGTAAACAGAAGAGGTAGCCCATACAGAGAATGGATAGACGACATAAAGGACTGGTGTGGAATGGGTGTACAGAAACTGCAACACTGTGCATTGGACAAGAAAAGGTGGAAGAAGATAGTGAAGGAGGCATCGGATCCCAACGGGCAGTGAGCCCGTGGTTCGTGATGATGATACAGACTATTATGTAAATTTTCATTGGAAGCAAAACAGATTGAATACAAATAATTGATAGAAAAACAAAATGGCAATCTGTCATTCACTCACAGAAAATGAAGATTAAGAGTAAACATAAGTTACTCTGTTTAGTTATAACATTTGCAATTAAATTATAAAACTACAGCAAATATTAGAATTCATTCTATGAACCTATATATATTATACTTGTTTTGCATTATTCCACAGTATATATATATATATATATATATATAAACCTGTTCTGAGATTTCGCGGATTTATCATCTAGTGGTACTAAAATACCCTCCTATTCTCACATAAATTCAAGCAAAATACATTAACGACTCACTTCTACGCTTCACAATTACTTACAAACCTAAAAATATCAGTCCTTGTTGGCAACACTGTCTGTTTCGCTCTTAGTAACTGAATTGTAATAAGAGTTTCTAAGAACAAAATGACAGATTAAAGCCAACCATTTCTAGCTCCCTCTCTCGTTAAATATTCATGAATGTATATGAGAACATTACGGACGGCAGCAATAATAATACACCCTCGGAGTAGTTATTCTCAAAACATAGCAGAGATTTAATTGCCCCACAAGCGTCATCAGAAAGCTTTAGTTATTTCACAAATGGGACAGAGCTTTCGTTTCCCTTTCAACTATGAATATTTTTCGCAAATTAATAATGTAGCGGCCATTTAGTATTTCATTTGTCTGCAATTAATCAGTTTAGCTTTTCTAAGGACGTGGCCGACCCGTCACAACACCTTAATGTTTTATTCAGTTTTTTATTGAAAAACTATTTAAAAACTTTTAACACAAAACCTGTTAATAATAAATATTAAATTAGGCAGTATGCTTCCGAAGTAAATTAAAACTTTTTTTTCTCTTTATTATTGATAAATAAAAATTTTAGAGAATGCGGTCTGCTTCTGTATACAGCGTAACGAAAACCATCCAACAACACCAACGAATCGACGCACGGAAGAAGTATGTGTAAATCACCAAAATACAGTTTTGTCACTAATTACGACGGTGGTCTGAAACGTTCTCGGCCTCGACCATAGATGGCAACACTATTGGCACGATTTTTTTTTTTTCTAAGTTGGTACATCTGTCATAAGTATCCATGTGAAATTGCAAGTCATTCTGTCAAGTAGTTTGTTTCATACAGCTGTCTGAAGCAAAAGTGTTGTCTGTATGCCTTGAAATGGATAAAATTGAGCATCGTGCGGTTATAAAATTCTTTGTAAAAGAAGGTTTAACGCCAAAATAAATTCATTCGAAGTTCGTAAACGTTTATGGGCACTCTTCTCCTTCGTTTTCGACAAATAAGAAATGGGCTGCCGAGTTTAAACGTGGCCGTACCAGCCTTGAAGATGATCCACGTGAAGGACGTCCAAAAAGTGTAACATCATCAGAAATCAATTGATCAACTGCACGATATGGTATTGGATGACCGGCGAGTCAAAGTGCGTGAAATTGCTGAGACTATAGGCATTTCAAGAGAATGTGTTGGATATATTTTGCATGAAGAATTGCAAATGAAAACGCTTTGCGCAAGATGGGTGCTGCGCTTTCTCACAGTAGATCAAAAACGTACTCGCATGAAAATCTCCGAACAGTGCTTGGAGCTTTTTAACAAGATTAAAACTGATTTTGTGCGTCAATTTATTACTATAGATGAGACTTGGATTCACCAGTACACACCAGAATCCAAAGAGCAGTCAAAGCAGTGGATAGAAGCCGGTTGTTCAGCGCCAAAGAAGACAAAGTCGGTTCCATCAGCAGGAAACGTCATGGCATCTGTGTTTTGGGATGCTAAAGGTATTTTGTTTATCAATTTTCTTGAAAAGGGTAAAACAATAACCGAAGAATATTATTCCGATCTTTTAACCAGACTAGACGAAAAAATTCGTGAGAAAAGACCTGGTTTGCAAAGGAAAAAAATCATCTTTCATCAGGATAATGCGCTTGCCCACAAAGGTGTTTTGGCAATGGGAAAATTAAGGGATCTGCACAATGAATTGTTGGAACATCCACCCTATTCCCCAGATTTTGCTCCCTCTGACTTCTATCTCTTCCCAAAACTAAAATGTTTTCTCGCTGGTCAGCGTTTTTCTTCGAATCAAGAGGTGATTGCAGCTGTAGAGGGGTATTTTGCAGATCTTAGTGAGTGCCGCTACAGGGACGGGATAATGGCGCTGGAGCATCGCTGGAATAAATGTATTAGTCTTAAGGAAGATTATGTTAATAAATAAAAATAATTTTGAAATTATGAATGCGTTTTTTTCATTGTTAGACTGAGAACTTTTCAGACCACCCTCGTATATGTGTGCTTCTGGCGGTTTTCCAGCGTTTTCTGTAAGTACAATGGTAGGACTTAAACCAAACACACCGTGGGTTGAAATCTTGCCATAGCATGGTTATAGTATTTAATAACTTATAAAAATTATTAAGTTATTTAAACCTTTAAAGTATTTTAAAATATTTGGACTGCATTTAATTTATTCAGTATTGTGTTCAAGTAGTATCTTTGCCTCATGATTCATTCAAATTGTCATTTTGTTGAATTTATTCCTTTAATGAAATTGTTGAAGTCGGAAATTTTTATGAATTAGATGTTCAGATATCCTGACAGCCTTTATGAAAATTCATTCATGAAGTTAAAATTTATATGGAAACAGGGAAAACTAAACAAAGCATCTATTCAACAAGTATTCTTCTTTATGAAATATATTTAAAATACGAAAGAAAGTTAAATATAATTAAGATTAATTTTATTCTTATTGCGATTTTTCTTCACTTCTTGTTCCAGTTTGAATAAATTCAAATTGGATTAAGAAGAACTACACTTTTAGTTCAAGAATGTATACGTTTATCTAATTTAAAGATCTGCTATACAATTAATTATTATCTTGGAAAGATTTTCTGTAGTGTAAGATAGATTTGTTGTTGTTTACGTGTGGGATCTTCTCCGCAATTTTTCTCAACCATCCCTTAGGACTTATTGAGCCCTCCAATGAACGTTTTTAAGTATGTATATTATGATTGTAAATCCGTGTGTGTGTGTGTGTGTGTGTTCATGGGCCAGTTTGCCTGTTCTAAGGGACGAAAAAACCGAGTTTACAGGTGAAAAACCCTCAACCCCCGTATGAGACCGGGAATCGAACTTAGGCCTTTCCAACCAAAGGCTTCCAACTATGGCCTATACCGACTTCCAGCTTCGCCTATACCAACTGAGCTGCGGAAACTCTGAAAAATATTAATAGAGTACACGCTTCAATGGAATGTGATCTGTCAAACTGCTATTTTATTCTTCTTAAATTAAGAACAGAAATTGCGAAAATCTCTTCAAGAGGTAGGTAATCTCCCGTTGAGATCACCCTCCTTGGGGAATCTTGAAGTAGCTTAAAAATAACTGGCTTTCAAACCTATCGTACACAGGAATGGTATCAAGCATTAATTTAGTAATAGCAAAACTCCATTTGTGTGGGAATTAACGAGTATTTAAATCAAGGAAAAGTTTAAATTATGCTACAAAAATAACAGTGAGCAAATAATGACACTTTAATTTTTTTTTAAAAAGTTATAATTTAATAACTTTTTAATAAATAAATAAATCTACTAACTCCTTTTATCCCCAAAGAAAACTGGCAATGCTTTTTAAAACCTAATTAACTTTTAAAAATCGATAAACAGCCGGTATCAACTTTTCAGCCATCACTGACAGTTGGGCTCTTGACTATCAATAAATCAATACATTCAAGGGAGAGATTACTTAGACATGGACGCCATCTCCTGGTCCTAAATCTTAACAGGTATGTATTATGTTGGAATAATATACAAGTGCAATTTTATTATTGATTTTTTGAACTGCAAAGTTAAAAAACCCTTTTGTGGAGGGAAAACCTACTTCCCTTGGCCAAAGATCCACTCAGTTAGGAACCAGAAAAATAAAGGCAAAGTTACAAAAGCATCTTTAAATTTAATATAAATTATACTTCTAAAAATAAAAATTATTAAATTTCTGATCTATTGTAAGTGGACTTTGCTATCAAAATGATAAAATAAATGAAACACAAATTTAAAAACATAATATACTTATGGTTTTGCTTATTCCTAGATATTGTGTGTGTGTGTGTGTGTGTGTGTGTGTGTGTGTGTGTGTGTGTGTGTGTGTGTGTGTGTGTGTGTGTGTGTGTGTGTGTGTGTGTGTTAGATTAAAATTGACTATTTGAAGGAGGACGACAAGTGTTGGCATTTTACTGGAAGAAGGGGTCAACAAGTTCAGGAAATTGCAGCTGTTCATGGCAAAGGTTATTCACTTCTTTTAACAGAGAAAGCCCTTATCTTCGACTAAGTAAATTGTTATCTAAAGCAACACAGTAATTTGTTACACGGATGTCAAGAGCTCTTCTACACCCATGAATATATACCAGTTAGCAAAATATGTGGGAGGAGGTTGTGCTACACAGGACAAGCAAAATCAAAGAAGATATAATGGAGAGACAAACGCCAAATAAAATTCATAAGATGGAGAGAGAGAGAGAGATTATCTGAGTTCACTTCGAACTGTCCTGACTCTTTGTCAATGAATATACCGTACGTGTATTTTAGTATATCAATGTGCTCTGTGCTTACAAATGAATTAAAAATTTTGAATGGCTCTTATAATATCTCGTAATAATTCCAGCTACATCTCTCTCTCTCTCTCTCTCTAAAGTTAGTAGAAATAACTTTAGAAAATGAAATTGTGGTTATTGATGTTATGAAATACATCGAAGAAGTGGTTTTGTGAATCATGGCCGAAACAACTGACGCTATGAGATCATTGTATTATGTATGAAAATTACACATGTTCTAGTCGATTTGCCTGCTTTATAGGACGAAAAAACATTGAGTTCGAGATTGTAACTACCATTGTTACTACATCCTTGTGATACGAATAAAAACGCAATGTCATACTTCACTATATTGCAATATTTCATTGAATCCTTGCGTTTGCGGACTGAAGTCAACGATAACAAGCCAAGTCCATTGAACACAGCACTTTGAAATAATTAAATACATTAATAACCATAATTTCAGGAAATAAATAATATTACTTCATCATTTTCTATGCACGGTAATGTTTCAGTCGATAGACATTGAAGGGTATTAATGGTTGCTTTTACACGATGGAAAAATATTGACTCATGCGACGTTGATCAGCAACTGTTGGGTGATATAAAAACAGACAAAATGGAATGCGTAGATATGCATAGATTAATTTTTAAGCGTGGTTATAAATAGGGATTGGAGTTAAGCAATGGTAATGATAGTTTTGGTGTATATTTATACCAAATGATGGTAACTTAACAGTTTTACTCTAAACGAAAAACTTATTTTACAGGATCTTAACTGTCATCTAAGTAATAAGTCCATTTTGACTACTTTTGGTAAATTTCTTAATTTACTTAGTGTTTGATAGCTATGCAGTAAGTAATGAATTCTTTCAGATGTTTTCAAATCTTTAAGACGTATGATTTTCATCACCATGAAATTGTCTTATATGTTTTTGTTTTTATTTTAAAGCCGGATACGAAACTCGGAGATCGAAATCTACCGAAATCTAAGAGTTTCATGCCGAAGAACTATCGGCGAGTCCAGGCGTAAGTGATCACCTTATATGCTTATAATGTTTAACTCAATTATCTTAGTATTTCAACAAGGTACGGAAATTCTTGTGGAAAATTCTATTCTTAATGACTCATTGCGACTGGAAATAAATAATGTGTGTGTTTCTTCTTCTCACAAAGTTTTAAATAACAAACCATAAGGAAAAAGAAAACCAGGACGTCCTCTAAAGAGAATTCAACGATGACTTCTGAGGCAGGAACAGGCCACTCCAGGCTTAAAATCCTTGAAAAGCGTGATGATGTTGATATTTCTTCTTCTTAAGTAGCTTCTCCAATTTGGAGATTAGCAATCGTGATAGGCACGAGTGCCCGTATCTCTGAAACATTGAAACTAGTACTCTAAATATACCCCAAGATCCAGTGTCTATACAATTAAGATTGGATAAGATAGTATTCCATGTCTGTAGATACGTGTGTGTTCACAGGACTAGTTTGCCTGTCTTGAGAAATAAAAAAAAAAAAACTGAGTTTCCAGGACGAAATCCCCTCCCCCCTCCCACCACCTTCGTATGAGACCGGCTAACTCATCTTGATTGAAAAGTCATGATAAATGTTATTCATGTCACTTCGAACCCAGGACTTTCCAACGAAAGTTAGTCGAAACCAATTGAGAAAGCCTATTATATTTCTTAAAGAGTAATATGACTTATCCCTTGTTGATCTGTTTATTTAAGTAATCTCATAACTATATGTAGAATATATAGATCCAATAGCTTACTCGTTCTCAAAATAAATGGCGTAGTGAAAGTTTAAAAACATCCCAATATTAAAGACGTTGAAATCACCTATAAAATTCCCTCCTTTTCTAATACTGTCCCTCAATATTTCTCCGAACAATGGCTGTCAGTTTAATTATGTAGATTAAACAGAGGAATAAACATAAGCACGCATTTTAATTCGGCGACCTTGAGAGCTCTGCAAACACTTTTCAACTAAGTTCTTGGTTACCTTGGTAACAGTCAGATCTCCTCTCTCTCTCTCGAAAGAACAGGTGCTAAGGAAGAATTAATATCTGGCTGAATTATTTGCCATCCAAAACATTTACTGCGAGATTCTCCCAGTAGATTATTTATGTTGTGTGTAATTAGGCCAGTAAAAGGAGAGGTGCTTCCCACGAACACTACCCTCGTGTAATCCCTTTAATTTTATTACCGGCCGTGTTCAGTTGTGGGCGAAACTTTAGGGCTCAAATACGTCGGCAGAACATGTTCAATTAAACAGATGACTCGCATTATTTATGGCCGGTAATTTAATTTCCCGATAAATCCTAAGTGGCAAGATGATGGAAGATAGTTCTTCTAAATGGCCCGGTTCCGGTTTGAAATTGGCGGGAATGTGGCTTTTAGGTGTGTGTGAACGTTTAATTATAATAAGAACGGTCCGGCACAGGTGAGACGCACGAGGAAGAAGAAGAGTAAAAAAGAGTTATCAATGATATGAAAACTGTTATTTACGACTCCACCTCGCTTACCTTAACAAGAAACTGATTTACGTAAGAGCGGGTGGGTAACTGGAGGACCCTTCGGCGAAGCACTTCTCCAGATAAGTGGTTCTTATGCTTAACTAGTTAGCATGTCTTAACAGCGCCTATCTTATACTAAAGTCTTCTGCCTTGGACTTCCGTAGCATATTGATATATAAATAAATCTCTCTTCCTCCTTCCTGCCCCCCCCCCTCTTTTTCTTGCTCCCTTCGAAATGGTGAAATAAGGTTCAAGTTCATGGTTCAGACATCAAATGTTATATTTTAGGTAAATTAGGTATAAAAAGAATGTGACATATGCATAGTTTTTAATTAAAGGAGGTTAATATTCGATACATTCTAGTTCACATTGAAAGTTCCCATCACATCGCACGTGAAGGATCTTGCAGGCTCTTCCAATCATTCAAGAGAAGGATTGGAAGAGACTGCAATAGTGAAATCCATAAAATTCGATATCAGCTACTTCATAAAGAATTGATCGTAAATGCTTAATATCTTGTAGTTTATTTTGTTTTAGTTTTATTGACATCCCCTGCAATTAATGCCTTATGCATTGGTTGAAAATATTTTATTAGTTTACAAGACAATTTCGAGACTCAAATTAACCGCTGGCATAAAAAAAAATTTCGGGCATCCAATTCTAACATATAAAGTCACAGATATTAATAAATAAATGATGAAAATTTTATGGATAAACATATAAGCGTGAAATCAGTCATAAAATTTGTAAAGAAAACAAAAAAAAATCGTAAAATTTTGATTATTATTTAAACTAGCTGACAATGCAGGCGCACTCAAGAATACGATAGGTACGTCACAAATGACAGAATTAGTACGTCATTTGTGACGTACCTATCGTAACAAATTATAGAATTACTCGAGTCTAATTCTGTCATTTGTTACGATAGGTACGTCACAAATGACAGAATTAGACACGAGTATGCTGATTTACATCCTTAGCGTATTTCAACTCGGGGTTCTCTCTTCTACACTTTTGTTGAAAATAAACAATAATAAATTTGCCAACGAACGTTAAATAGGAACTGGATCTAAATTTTTTGAAAACTGATATTTTTCATTTAATTAGTGATAGTGTTATTCCATTAACTAAGGTACCGTGAAGAAAGAGCACAAAAAAAAAAAAAAAAAAGGTTCGTATGGAACGAAGAAGCTCGTTGTTCCATGCATGTTGGTTTGAAATTTTTATAACAATAAAGACTTCAAAGTATTATCGTTTTTTTTTTTTTGTTTTTTTGTATAGAAATTACAGAGAACCGATTAGCATTTAATTTATCAACATTAGCGCATTCCGCTGATGAATTGTTTAATGACCAACATTTAGGTTGTAGGTGCTCCGGATGTCTGGTTCATATGTAAAGTATTAGGAAATAAAAACAAAAAAAGATATTGCCATCTACTGTCACCAGTAAAGTGGATTGGATTTATAGTCATTTGTAGAAGGTCATAGAAGAAGAAAAAAAAAGTAGGTGAAAAAGCGGAGCTCAGTATTAGTTGCAAAGTCTGAGGATAAAAATCAGTCAAATGTCATACGTAATCATGCGAACGATGGAGATGGAAATTCACTTCGCAAAAAAAGCAGGTCATAAGAAGGTTGAACTTACAGAAAAGTGTCGTTTTTACTCAACCCGATCAAATACCTTAAAAACGGAGAGAGGATTCGATCCTATATACTATTCAGACTTAAAAGGCATAAATAACATGCTTGATTGAACGTCTCTCGTAACTGATAAACATGATGACCTAATCATAAAGTAATAATTGTAAATAAATAAAGAATATCCAAAAAGGTAGAAAAGTATTATGAATAATAAAAATTTGGGAGGAGGATGGAAAAGAAAGCATTTTCGTATTATGTCGTATTCATTAGTTCAATGCAACTACAGTTAATCTCACTTTATTATTAAAATGATAGGAATGAATGATATGAATAGCGCGTCAGGAATTCGATTGGCATACTTTGCAACACTAAAGATACTTTTATTTAATATTATTTAGGAAGTTAAGTATTATTCTGAAAGTATTGCAAAAGTTTGATGATTAAATCCACTTAACCTAATATACATCCTTATAAGGACTGGCTTAAAGGGGCGAAGCAAGAATGCTTTTCATCTTCCCCGTTATCTGTAGAGGACAGTGTAGGGATAAGGTGTTATTGAATTATTAAAGCTCTGGTCATGGCAGGAGGGTAACAGCAATAGCCGAGCCTCAGTTAGAACTTCATTGGCTACAGCATTGCCATCCATTACCTTCCAAGGGTGTTAATCACCGCAGCACACGATTGATTCAAATTCCTCATCACATCACCCTAATATACGTATTATGGCCGATTTCGTAGTCCTTAAAAATTATATAAAATATTTAGAGGTGTATTCCTTTATATTTAATTATGAAGAAATTTTAGCAAAATATTTTTAATAAACTAAGTTTTTTAATTATTAATAAAACTTGACAAAAGTTTGTATATAATTATTAAAGAATGACTAAATTTATATTTTAAATATCTAACTCTTTGATCTACTTATTAATTCAACACAAAATTAAATAAATATATAATAAATATATATATATATATAATGGGATATGGATCTGAGCAGATAGTGCTCGCATTTTTTCTATCAGGTGTTAGACCACTCACAATACCGATGTGTTATAGGTTTGCAAACATTCATGCGTAGAAGTCATTAAAAAAAAAGGGGGGGGGAATATATTATAATACAACCATTTCTTTTTAATCATTCTTCCAATTACAACTTTGTTATAATCTAGGAAGAATAATTGTATAGTGATATTCGCCAGTTGAATATGTTTTTAATCATTATTACGAAATAGAACAATTACATTACACTGGTATGTATAACTCTTGCAGTAAAGTTCAAACTATGTAATCAGCCCATCTTCATGTGAGCAACAAATACTAATAACAGTGTTCGCTCCCTCGATATTATTGGCTAGATGTGTCCATATACATATGCTGAATTTAATGTATTGATTCTTGGCATAGCATACGAAAGCAAGGTTTTTGACGTTAGAAAATAAAATATAAATTTATTCCTTTCTTTTCATTTGTATACTTTTACTGGGAAGATTTGTGCTCCTTTGAAAATACATGTTTGGGATATTTCATGTCATCGCATTTTTTTATTCATAATTTCTGCTTACAAAGCTAAATATCATAAATCAAACCTTGCTTTCGTATTCTATGGCAAGAATCGATACATTAAATTCAGCATATATGGACACATCTAGCCAACAATATCGAGGGAGCGAACACTGTTATTAATATTAATCTAATAATAAAATAATGTTATTAATCTCACATGCAGATTACGTAGCTTGAACTTTACTGCAAGAGTTACGTTACATACTAGGGTAATGTAATTGTTCCATTTTGTA
The DNA here is from genome assembly GCF_054136105.1 of Typopeltis vanoorti. Taxonomy (NCBI): domain Eukaryota; kingdom Metazoa; phylum Arthropoda; class Arachnida; order Uropygi; family Thelyphonidae; genus Typopeltis; species Typopeltis vanoorti. The sequence continues at coordinate 146,616,398 of NC_143549.1, forward strand.
ATAATGATTAAAAACAAATCCAACTGGCGAATATCATACAATTATTCTTTCTAGATTATAACAAAGTTGTATTTGGAAGAATTAGTTGAAAAGAAATGGTTGTATTATAATATTTAATTTTTTTCCCTTTTTTTATGACTTCTACGCATGAATGTTTGTAAACCTATACACATCGGTATTGTGAGTGGTCTAACACCTGATAAAAAAAAGAAAAGCGAACACTATCTGTTCAGATCCATATCCCATTTAAGAAACGAGCAAAAATTCAAGGCAAAATAGACACGCGCATTCCTTTAGGTAGCTGGAAACACGTCAAGGGCACTTTTTTGTCTACTGTAACTGTATTCTGTAAAAAAAAGAGGAGGGATTCTAACAAGTCATGAGCAAAAGCATGTTTGGATTTTTTTTTTTTTTTTTTTTTTTTTGCTTCAATAAGATTTGTTGTACATGATAATTATAATCGCTGCCATCATCATAATTTTCTTATGCATATTTTAAACCTAAGACATCAACAACGCATTTAGCGCATCAAGAGCATTTTTCAAAGTCAATTAAATTATTTGTACTAGCCTTTTTGCTCTGGTGTCTTCAATTATAGTATTTTGTAAAGGGATCTTACATTTATCTAAAAAAATGTCGTTATAAACAATCTAAGAGTATTGTTAGCACACTTTTTACCTACACGATTTTTATAAAGATTTCGATAATGTTTTTGTATCTAATAAATCATAAAATGAATGAATATCTGTATATGAAAAACAAAGTATTCATAGTGGGACTTGAAATATGACTTGTTTCGTTCTTAAAAACATGGTCCGAAGATTTCTGAAGTTAAGTTGGGCTCGAATCTTATGTCTATATAATCTCGAATCTTATGTCTATCTGATATAGATATGGAGGATGTGGAAGCCGGAAATAAAACTTTTATCGATCTAGATCATTTCAATTACTATAGCTGTGTCTTCTTTTCTAGCATCGAAGGTAAGCCACTCTACATGGATAAAAGAAACCATCCGAGACTAGCAAAATGAAATTATACTTCGATCCCCGTCCAACTTGAATTTCTGAATACGCAATTTTATCTGAGTGAGTTGATTTACAAACTTGGCTTACCTTGCAACTGATATGAATAGTTCATGTTAAAGCAAAATGGGCAAACAAGCCTTTATTTTCGGAGCAGATAATATAAACTTTACACCATTCAATTTTAGACAATTTAAAATATTAATTCCAGCAAAGCATTATGGATATAGAAGGAACTGAGGGAAGAAAGGAAACGACCGAACTTGACCTTTGAACTACCTCTCCTTTCAGTGGGACCTTTCAGATATAGTTGAAGAAGAGTAATAATTTGGAAAATATCAAAACATTTTCTTCATAAATATATCTTCACATCATGTATAAATAAATTAATTTAGTCTTGCAATACTCTTAAAATGTATATGAAATAATTGCATTTGAATTTTGAGTAATGAAGATGAATGGTTATAAACCAGATTTATTTAATACCGGATTGGTTTACTAAATGCCCAGGCTCTCTCTCTCTCTCTCTCTCTCTCTCTCTCTCTCTCTCTCTCTCTCTCAGCCAGCACACTTTTGTGAGTTTAGTGGACACTTCTACTGTTGCAATTGTTTTCTCCCCATTTGCCTTCCGGGAAACCCTTTTTCCAGTTCTAAATCCCTTCATTTTCTCTTACGAATATCTCATTATAAAATGTTATACTTTATTATCTGAGTTATTGTTTATGAATATTCCAAATAATGTGAGTATATTGAGTATTTTAATGGTGTATGTTCTTCGGCTGGTTAATCTGATTTGTGAGATAGAACTCGATTTTCCGGAAGACTAATCTTTCTCATGATTAATTCATTTTTAGCTGAGAAAGATTTCATTTAATAATCTTCTATTCCTAGAATAAATTCGCGTTTTGCATGCATAGGGATGGTCATTTTTCTTGAAATATGACTTATTTCGATTCTTAAAATGTAAAAAAGTTGTATTACCTTAAAATGCATACTTTCAACTGTATTACAAAACTAGAAGTGTAGATCTATCATTGTACGAATAACTTCAATTTGGCTATTTGGGAAAAAAAAGGACGAAATCATGCTGAAGAAAACCTAAGATTTTGGCTTATATGTAGACTTACATTATGATTCTGCGAATCTCAATGCATTCCGTTAGTTTTTGCTAAACAGTTAAGGAGTGACTGAAGGCACGCGTTAGTAGAAACAATGTATTTAAAGAACAATTCAGATCATTTATTCCATTAAGCGACTATTTAAATGCTTGCATTCATTAGATTGGGAAACCAGTTGGTTAGTGTGTCTCAGTACCACGCGTATGCACTTCCCAGTACGGCGGGCACCCTCTATCAACTTTCAAGAATATTTTGCGAAGACAATGACTACACAGGGTGTTCCGTGCTGCTTGTGGCATGGATTAATACTGTCCGCCATTCACGCGACTTGTCGTACATCTCACTGTGGCATATTTTCCATCACTTGCAAGTTCCGTTCATACCAACAGTACAATGAACAACGCTATCAGGTGACACCGAATTAGGTCACCACTGAGCAAGGAACTTGGGAGAAGGAACCTACTAAAAGATTTATTTCCTATTCGTACCAGCACGCCTTAAAAGTTATGTTAATTATCGCAATTTTAGGCATTGCTGGTGTCATCGCAAGTGAAAAAAAAATGTTCACCCATCTTTGGATGACATTGAGAATGATTTATGGCAGTTAATTCCATTTTGTGAAACTTCTATTATAAATAAGCATCTTTTCTGAAGGCTGGAAGACTAAGGGAAGATTTTTTTTTCTTTAAGATCAAACTGTTCCAGTTTGGTTTCGAAGAGATTTGGTTGTCAAGGTTCACCAAGCACGAGAAATGAATATCAGGTATGTAAAAAAGTCACCGAAGAACAGCAAACAAAACAATAGCAACCAACTTTTCCATGGTTCACTAAATAGCAACAAAGAATCCCTAAAAGTGCACATAAAAAAAATTAAATCAACCGCAACTATGTCTTCATTATCACACATTTTTCTCGCGCTGTCTTAGTGAACAAGAGATCCCATCCTCCTGCCACAAACAAGGACATAACGTGTTGCTGTTGGTGTTAACCTGGCACGATACTGTCAAACGTGTTACGACCATAAAAAAATCAGTTACTTAGGATTTAACAGAAACAAAACAACAAAAAAAAAAACAGGAAGTGACGTGCTTTATATGAACCTACAGGAATCGATGACAGGGTTATTGCCTCCTGAAATAAAATTAACAAGTTCAGGCTCTAAGGCCTTCAATATTTTACAATACTCATAGAACTTCAGTATCTTATAAGTATCCTATCTAAAAAGCTATTTAGGCTAATCGGCAAACAAACTCAAATCCTGGATTGTAAATTATAAAATTTGAAATATATGTAATCGTTTAATATACTTTCATAAATGATGGCTTACGGACAGACATACCAAACAGAAATTAAACTTATTAAATCATAGTTTCAACTGCTTTAGTTAAATAGGACAAAGGTTGCAGTTTATTGTGGCTATCCGCCCAATATTATATAAGATATTCTCAGATTCGTTTCGAACAGCATAAACTGACTATACTTGGTGAAGTTTGTCTTATAAAAAAGATAATTGTTAATATAGCGTGTGGACAGATAATCACACTCTCTGTATTGTAAAGCAATATCGAAAATGCAGTTACATGTAAGTAAACAATAATTCTGCATGACCAAAGGGTTTAGCGTAATAACTAGGGCCCTAACCATCTAAAGGAAGGCACTAAAATTTATTGAAAGTGAATAACTTTTCGTGAGTGGAATTCACATGGGGAAAAAAAACATTGTCTGAATAAAATAATTTTGTGAGGAAGAGGGGAAATCTAGCAAACGTTATTTTATTTCTTAGACACACTCAGCCAAAGCACAAATAAACGCTTTTATTTTTGACGGCTTCGTTGAGTGATTTCGTCTAAGAATAAACGACTCGAGATAAGTAAGAGCTGGCGACAGAAGGTGCACACACCAGCATGTTATTGAAAAATCGAAAGCAGAGTTGCTGGTTAGCCGCAGGGAGTCTTATCGCTAGTGACCGTATGAGAAAAGAGGGGAGGAGGGGTTGTGGTCTAACGCTGTCCAGAGCTGACCAGACTAACCACGCTGTCAACTCTAACTTATTGACCTGTCGGTGGTTGAAGAGGGCGGTCGTCCGTAACTGCCTTTTTTCTTTCTCTCTCTCTTTTCGCTCGTGAGCGCGAGCCCATGGGAGTTTGCTAGAAGGAGAAGTGAGGGAATGATAGTGGTTTATTGACTACAGGAAAGATGAGCGCGGGAAAGAAGAGAAAAGAAAACAGAGAAAGATGTTGGAGGGAAGTACGATGCACTTTAAAAGGCGTGGTTGAAGACACTAACAGATTCCTATCCCCCCCCCCCTTAACGTCACAATATACCCCATGTGTCTTTTAACCAGGAAGGCGTATGTCACAGACCACCTGGCACTAGAAATTTTGTCATCCCTCGGTGTCAAGAGCTGCTTGTAGTTTTTATTAATGTGTAACGAAACTAGAAATTGTAATTAGTGTAACAGAGTGCTCTGCTCAGTGAACTGTTCTTCCCTGCTCCTCCTCTTTAAAAAAAAAAAAAAAAAAAAACGAGAAAAAAAAAGAGCGACTATTTAAAGGCCCAGATTCGTAAGATCATCCTAGGATGACTTGGGATGAGACCTTGGTTATTGTTTCTAAGGAGGAAAAAAAGTACATCTTAAGGTGGAGGAAAAAACGTCCCCGAGCAATCTCCTGTAGGATGTAGTGTTTCTGTTCCATCTATTTGGCTTTTATTGGCTGTACAGTGATTTAATCCCCATCTAGTATTTTACTAAATATAAAATGCCATGTACAAACTATTAGACTAAACTCAATATGAAATGAATATTTTTCTCTTTTGAATAAATTATAAGATTTTTCAAATTTTGATTTAATCCATATATCTATATTAAAAGCAAAGAGTAAACATCTCAAAGTTTGTTAGGCAAAAGCGATCATTTATATATGCGAAGGTTTTGAATTTCATTTTCACTTTTTCGCATTTCTATTATTTTAAGAAAAAATAAAAAAAAAACATTGACTGTTAAAACACAGAATGATAGCGACATAATTTTATTTCAAGATCAATAAGTTGGGGATAACAAGATCAAATTAATAATGCAATAAATTTGGGAATTCAGAAGGTCACGTAAATTTTCAAAGTAATCGAAAGGAAGCTCTCACTGCATTGATCAGTGTTAATTTGGAGCGTTTCGACTATATTTTGCAAATCTTTAACTGGATTTAATATCCGAAGTTTCTCATTTCTCTGTATAATTGCAAAAAAAAAAAAAAAAAAAAACAGTTCATTTGAGGCAACAGACAGATGTGGCGTAGTTTCCATGACAACAATAGCTTCCATTTTTAATGACACGATAGCTATAGCAGTAATAGGCATTGCTGCTTACAAACGTTAAAGATCAGTTTAATTACAAAATAGCTTTTTTTCCCCTCTTCCTGTAATTTTTTGTTTCATATATAAGCCAATAGTTTACATTTTCCCCTCTTAGAATGAATCTAAAAACACTTCTGAACAAATGTATGTCATCTATTTTTATTAGCATCGCACTTTATATAATTTTGTCATCAAAAACAGATAGATTTCGCCATACGTTATCAGCGCTATCCAGCGGCACCACCTTGAACTGAAGAACGAAACATCCAAATCAAATCCTCGCTACCTTGAACTAAAAAAAAATAAACGAATGACAACACGCTTTATCTTTATACATCCAGCTGAACTCCGTTACTAGGTACTTTTAAAAGTTATGGGATTATTTGGAGTTAGTCTATACTTTGGATAAACAAAACAACACTATACATTCTACCAAGAGTGAGTTTTCAAAATAGCATTTTTTAATTTCTTTTTTTATGGATGCCTTCCATAAAATTTTAACGTTTTGTAAGCGACCTGTAAGTGATAAATGGTTGCAAAGGATCCACTAATCTTTATAGTTTCCTTGAAAATCATGACACAAAGTAACTCGATTCCCTAAAGAATAAAATGCGTCCACGGGTTCTTTATAACAAAATATGTTCCTGATAATCTGACAAGGGTTGAGTGAATTAATGAACGAGATGAAGTGAGCGAAAAGGAGCAAAAAATAGACTGAATGTCAAGCTCCCTCGGCGTTGCTGTCTTCGCTCTGGTTCTCTTCACATAAACACACGTCAACACAGCATGACTAGTTGAGTTTTCCTATCAGAGCTACCGACTGGGGTTATAGCGTGACATTTAACTCCTTTCCGAAGTAAATGATCGGTTTAGTTTCTATAGATAACCAATCGAATTGCAGAATAATTCTCCTGAGGAAGATACCTCGAAATAATATCCCTCTATTTATGTTTAACAGCCCGTCTGATGTTTATGATACTGATGGTAGCAACCCACTCGAATATGCAAAGGTAATGAGAGCACGCATCACTAAGATTAGCAACGGTCCAAAGGAAAATGATGGAACTTGTTGGGAGTGGATATCTGAAACTGAAATTAATGACCACCACCCTCGTTATGAGACAGCTTATAATAAATATCCTATAAATATCCTTCAGTAGGAAGCAGGATGTGTCGTTTGTATCTGTTGTGTTCCTGAAGATGCCGCAAATGAGATACATAATCCATTCCATTTATTGGATTTTTGTTGTTGTTACTATAGCAAACGGTGGGATTATTGTCCATCGGACGGTCTGCTAAATATAAATAGATGGATATTATTTCGAAGTATCTTCCGCAGGAGAATTATTCTATATTTACATAAATGTAGTTTTAAAATAGGATCTTCGACTTGCCAATTTAAAGACACGTTTAGTTCTGAATTATTAATGGGCAAAAATTCTAAAGAAGTAGGATTTCCGTATGGGATTGTTCTAATTTTTATCGCTATAAATAAATAACCAAACTGTTATATATTAATTTTCAGATATGAGCACTAAACACTAATAACAACACAAGTGCCTGGGTGGGGGGGGGGAATAGAAAATTAGCGATCTTGTATACGTTACACAACCTGCTTCCAGCACCTCTACCCCAAAGCGATATTTTGCGTATCATACTTCCACTTGATGAGATATTCACTCGAATAAAGTCTTATTAGTGATCTCCAGAAAGGATTCGTGTTATTTCTAAAAGCAGCAAACGACTTTATTGAGAGTGTTTGTGTCTAACGAATTCTTCCTCTATAAATGATGACTGCAACATCAAGAATAATTTTATAACAAACGACAAAGATGGATAAGCAGAAATCAAGTTATGTGCAACGTGAGTGTGGAAATTTGTCGTCTGTTGCAAATGAAATGCTGTTTACAGTGGTGAGAGGATCACAGATTTTCGACTGTTGGTCGATATCAGAGAGTTCAAAAAATCAAAAATTCTGATAACTCATTATAATCGTATAGCAAGTTTAGTTAAGGTAACACGAGAGTTTTCATCTGGCATGTGTTAACTCAATGGTTAAACCTGGTGGTGGATGGGTCTTGATCAGAGGACAGCTGTATGAGAAAACACTATGCTGCCATGCTTTTTGATGGTCACATTACCTCATTAAATTACGTGGATTTCTATATGACCATGTATAGCTTATGATGTCAACGATCAATCACACATATGCTGGAAACTTCAAGGATGAAAGCGTCATTATCGATATTGCTAACAAAGTTTCAGGAAGCTCTTGATACCCAGTTTCAATATCTTTCTGGCCAGTTTATGCTCCTAACTTTAACTGATCAAACATGCGTGGAATATTTGGAAGCCTGTAAAAACGAGGAGCGGCTGCAATCCTTAGTTTGTGCCTTGAAGCATACATCGTTGGTAAGGAAAGACCAGAATGGATGATTTAACTCGATACTGTTCACCATTCTCTAGTGATTTCCTCCCCCCCCCCCCGCAAGTGTTGTACATTGATTACGTTAAGTAACCCATGATCAGAATACTTCTGACAAATTTATAGAGTTTAATGGTTGGAACTTCTTTCAAACACGTGAAGAGATTATCTAAAGAACGAACAAACAGCAGTTAACTATATATTAATCAGTTTATAATATGAGGGAAAAAACAGTGTCTTATAAGAATAAAGTTTTCGATTTTATTTGATACTTATGACCTCCATATACTCTCAAACAGAACATAATCTCGGATATTAAAATGTCTTCTGAAGTTCTCAGCATTCTGCACTTTGCTATTTCAAAGAAAAAAAAAACTATTTCGCTATGTGTTTATAGTTTTCGGCTCACATAAATGTCGTTCTCTCCTAACCTGTGGAGATATTCATGATTCTCTGAGTAGTTCCTCAGTTTTTCTTTATCTGAAATCGATTTCAAGTCTATTTCATTGGAAATTTTTGCAAGTTTAAAAGATGGAGAAATGAGAATGAGGCAGACAATATACTCAGTTTTAATATCATTGTAAAAGAAAGAATCGAGAGAGAGAGAGAGAGAGAGAGAGTAAGAACATTTGTAGGAATTGCAGCAACAACACACGATTTGAAAAAAATAAGCTCTGCACTACCGTAAGGAATAGAAACTTGAATGGTAGCAAAAACACAATTAATACAGCTTGACGAGTGCATTTAACGTCATGTGATTAACTTTAATTCTGAACTTCGAATCACTGATGGCAGCCCGCTGACAAGCATCTCATGCCAGTCAACCTGTAAAGCAGTAGGCTCGTATTTGGCATACTGTAATGCAATCATGATTACGATGATAGAAACTGGGTAATGAGTGCAAGGACAGATGTTGGAAAAGTGGACAGAGTCTCAATATTTCATTATTCCAAACATGGAGACTAAGAGGATTAGTCGCAATTCTTCATCGGATATTTTGCAGAAAACGTTCTGGTGGGACCCCCTCCAACGCGATCCCATTACATATCCTTAACGCTGACAGTTTGAGGAGGAGGAGGAGAAAACAGTTAATCGTCCGTTCTCTGTTTCCAGACACATCCAGATCACCTTTCTTTTCGTGTTCTTTACGACCCAACCAACGTCCCTGTTACGCTCAATTCCTTCGTTCGCCTTGCTCCTTGGGCACTCTAGTGATTGACACGTCCCCGCCCAGCAAATTTTCAGCGGAAACTGCACTCCAGAAATCTAGTGTTTCCCCCCATCTGTAGAAATAGCCCAAGTGGAGAAGCGGGAAGATGGACGAGACAGGTTTGGGTATGCGTCGTTGTTTACATATGAAACATCACTTTTCGAGAGGCGTTTCTTGACAGGGATAAGCATCTGTGGATAGTTCCGAAAGGGAACCTCAAGTCAGTCAGTGCATATAGAAGCATTACTCTTGCGGGATAATTGAATCCGTTGGTAGATCTTCACCGTGGACTGACCTAAAAATGTTTCATGAAAACCAGGGTGGGGGGGGGGGATAACGCTACAGTTAACTTTCTGCATTGAATATCATTTGCCATCACCAAAGATGGCTGAATTACTGATCGTGGATACAATGGATTTTTTTTTAAACTTTTACCTTTTTTTTTTCTGTTACACGATTTGTTATCTGCATAGTAAAAAAGAGAAAAGGATTCATCCATTTAATTCAATCTAGAGATTGAATCGAGTTAAGTCAGCGACATTTTTTTTCCGGCTCACGGGTGTGTGGGTGGGGGGGGTGTTATTTTTGTTCATTTCGGATGGCTTTTACATATATTTAAATAAATGTATTCTAGCTAGTCTATTCTATTATAGAGTACCCAGTTAATGAAGACAAGAGAATGCCATTTGTTGTGTGCGGGGAGCGAATTCTCCATACTTGCTATGCTTGATGCGCAAGCTCATTAATTGAGAAAGAAGTAATATTTATTTGTTAATAAATGCATGCATTTATAAGCATTCCATTTAGGCTTTTATTTTTGTAGACAGAAGACGTCTTAAGCTTGCACGACAATAATTGAGCTTTGCGTTGTGTATCGAAGGCCGATGCTTGCTCGTCTAGTCAAAGCTTCCTTGGCTTGCTCGGTTGTGTGAGCTTCCAGGTCCTCGCTACAGCACTATGATTTCATGTGCGAGCATAGCCATTTCCCCTCCGTTCACGTCGTCTTAAACACAGGCCATACCCAGTCAAAGTAGCTCTAGCCAGTGAGCTTCAGCCAGCCTTTACAAGTGTGCGTGTTGCTTGGGAAAATTAAGTTACAACCAACTTTTTATGACGATGTTATTGACCAGTTCATAAAGAAGAACCGTAGGGTAGAATTTGTATTCAAGTAGCTAAATTGAAAAAGATAGAATATCATTTGTAAATTAAATGTTGTATTTGTGATTAAATGTACATAAATTTCTAAATATAGTTCTTAAGGATCTTCCTCAGCCATAGCCAAGTTAGCCGGTCTTGGGCGTGGACAGCAAGGTTTTTTCTAAAGTTTATCTTGGGGGTTTTCCTCCCGCAAAGCAGGCAAACCAGTCCCAGGAACACACGCTTCGACAGACATGGAATACTACCGGGAATAAGGAGCAACCAAACTATTCCGAGGGATTATTGATTACGGAAGCTTACGCGGTAAAATGTGTAGGCCTGTGCGAAAGCGTAACATACGAGTAGTTGTGTGTTTCTGGGTCGGTTTGTATGAAGGAGGAAAACCTGAATGTATGGAACGAAATTTCCAGACACTTTTATGTGAACACTGCTAATTTACCTCCACTTGAAAATGACTTTATAACAATCCTTACTTTTTAAAAAAATATATAATTTCTACTATATATAAAAATTCATTAATTGTGGAAACTCTAAGTACAGCCGATTGTATCTATCGTATCATTTTCAGTAATTCGTTTTACTTTTAGTACTAGGTATAAAACTTACCTTAAGATTATATATATATATGGTGAAGATGTATTCGCCTTTTCTTCTATATGAACCTTAATTAACTGGACAGTTGTCTGAACCAATTACATGAAAAATGTAAGCGTCACATTTTCCCGAATTTATCGACAAAAGCTAGCAAATAATTACACACTGATCTTACTGTAATTAATAATAATTATCAGTAAATAAAATAATTTTATCTAATAAATGACACACTAATCATTACAAAGCTAAGACAGAGGTCGTAGACCGTTTACAAGAAACTAGAAATCTAAAATACCCAAAATTGATCGAATCACGTGATTCGATTAGCTGAATTGTTAACAGCAAATCATGCTTTTCTGTTATCCGTCTATTATATTATACAAGCGTGCCACTGAAAACATCTTTTACGCCGCGTATATGGTTGTTTCACATTATTTCCATGCTCATTTAGTTCAATATTTGTAATTCCGTATCTTAATGCACCTCCACTGATCAAGAACTCATCCCTACTTCGATCCCTATAGTAATAATACTACTTTATTTCCAGGCATTGCAAAACAAACTTCTTCTGTATACTGCATGACTTATACAGCGTCATGTGAGTACCTCTCAGTTCATGCTGTGCTTGTACGTAAAAAAAAACAAAATAAAATAAAGATCCGATCAAAAATTCACCCATTGCATGATGAAAAGCAAGCCAATTTGTCACTTCCTGTATGTCACCGTTGAAAATTAGCATAATGGGCGTTCCCTTGTTTACAAAACGGGTGGTGCATACCCATAGCCAATTAAATTTCCCGGCAGAATTGACTGACATTTTCTATCTTTCTAAACTATGATTACAAGCTAAGGAAACTTGGTAGACAGTTTAATTTTATGTACAATTATTAATATAATTGTACTAATCAATAAAAGAAAACCAATCAATCGACCCAGACATCAACTATTAAAGATATTCGTGTTTAGGAGAATGGGCTATATTATTTTCGTCTTACGTGGCCTCCGAGATCAGAATAAGGTGGGGGAATCTTTTTAAATTACACGAGCTGTGTGTCATTTCATAGCATCAATCATCATAGGAGAGAGAGAGAGAGAGAGAGATACGTGTAGTTAGAAGGCAGCTTTACTGTACACCGACATTCTCTACCCCTAACCATTCCAATCTTCCCCTGTAATTTAAAACGAATATTTGCTTCCTGTGACAACTGTTCTTTTACTGGAAAAGATACCATAGGAATTCTGCACATTAAGCAGCTATACTGGAGACAACCCCTTGGTTTCACTAAGTTCTTTCAAGGAGTGTGTGTATGGAGGGTGGGGGGGAATCAACTTGAAATTTATAGGTCAAGGCACGGAGAGATGATGTTTAAGTCACCTTGCCAAGAGGTTCTGAACATCAGAAATATATTTATTTTATTACGGAGAGAAACTGGGGCACTCTTCCACTAGCGGTACGGAAGTCTGAAAATGAATGAATTTTTGACCTTACAAAAAAAAAAAAAAAAACTTATTTTCCATTTACCCACTTTATTTACTTGGAAATTTTAAAAGCGGTGTCTAGTCTACTTTGAAAAAAAAAAAAAAAACTATTATTCATTTAATTTGATGTTTTTTATTCTTATGTTTTTTGAATGTGTGTCTTCGTGATGGAAAATCGCGTGCTTTTCTGCAGGATTGTTTTATAAGTCTATGAGGCCAGTGTGTGGTGTCTGTTACTTGCGTTCGTGTTTATCTGATTTCATTGTTTTTAAGGGGTGAAAAACCTGAAGTGCCCTGGAGTGGAAACCCAGCCAGCTCGGTAGAAGACCAAATAAATCACCTCTTCAATGAAGACTCCTTGATAAGAGTTTTTTTCATCCTAGAAGGAATCTGAATTTGAATTGATATTCTTCCAGCTGAAAGGTATCGTCAGTATGATTGCGGCTATTGGTTAGCAAGAACCTGGGTTCAAATCACTACTGGCTTTTCGAATGAAGGTGGTCCAGTCAATCTCGTATATGATGGGATGGGTTGCATAGCTTTGTTTTCCATAAATCAAGTATTCGACTCCATCCGTAAAACCCAATGACCAGTCATTCAACACCAAAGGGGGGTGGGGATAACAGTGTTCTATTTGCCTAAACAAATCACTCATTTTTTGAAACGTCAAACATAAGTCTTTAACAGTGGCACTTGCTATACCTATTACATTCCTCTAACGCAGAAGTTGTTTAACCACGTGTGAGTATTTTACTTATGTATAAAGCAAGAAGAAATCTAAGGGGTGGAGCAACAATATCGATGGCCCCTCTTCAAGAAATTATGGAACAAATTCCATATCGTGAACTGACATTCAAATAATAATCAAAGAAAACTGTCTGCATTATTTTTAAATTCAAACACAAGTTAAAAAAAGCATTTGATTAGTGATTAACTTTAATTATATCGATTAAACAATGCCAAGAAAGGCAAATAATTTTCTTAATCATCCCTCGCTATCAATATTCATCACGTGCAGAAGCAAAGCAAAGTTTGAATGAGACAATTACAAATTCTCTATCTAAGCTACGACGGCACCTCGAACACGTTGCAATGTTTTGTTTTTAGTCTTAATGCTTGAAGAGTAAGTAGAATTTTGAATTTTTTTAAACCAAAATTGAAGAATTTTGGTTAAAAAAACGCTAAAAGATATGTAAAAATGCCAGAATAGTTCGGGCAAGTTTCACCAATAACTTCGTATCATTAGTCACTAGCGTGAGAGAACTTTCATAGCCATAAATAACCTACAAAAAGTATTTCAGTGAATGGCGAAAAGGCAGGGAAGTAATGAATTACCCTTACTGCCCACGTGAAGGGTTGCTAAACGAAGAATCAGGGTCATTCTTAATTCATTTTTCATTTTAATAACCGGCGCAACATATCCCATGATTAAGATTGAAGTAAGATCACTGAGCTTGAAGTACAGCGCTTATGTCTTAATTAACTTCAAGAATTGCATTGAACGAACCATACTAGATGACATTATCATCTACATCCCCTTTCCTCCTTTGTCCGTCAAAAGATAGTTAATTGCTTCTTAGGGCACTTCCTCTTGACGAGATATATTCGGTATTTTTTTTTTTTTCATTAATTGTCCACCTCTGACACCAAAATCGTTTTTCAAATTAAAGTATTTTTGTTTATTTACCGAATATCTGTTAGTATATCCGATCTAATCTGACTTGTCCAATCACGTTTTGTGCTACTTTATTGTAGTTCGACTATACATTTAAAGGGTAGGCAATTTTTCTTGTTATATTAAACTGTCTCACAAGACAAAACTGCTACTTTTCCCATAAAAAAAAAGGTAGCTACGTCTAAAACCCCATTTTTCAAGCCTAAGTACAGCCAGTAACAAGACAGCGCCAAAACCCGTCATGTCGCGTGTGCACACGAGAACCTTTCTACCGTCAAGTTACGTGCAAGAGCTGACAGCCGGATGCAGCTGTGCCCTTGTTTTTTAATAATTTAGTGACTTGATACCAAAAATTCTTTAAAACAAACTTCTATGCAAATGTTTTAGGATATGAGCTGGCTCATCCAAGGTTAACACTGAACATTATAACCTAATTGGCTCCAAATGTGTTTCCAAGTAAAATTATCTTTTGTTCTTGTAACAATTAAGTGACGTCAGTAGCAACAATAAATATGTTTCTATCAATTCGCGTGTACCAAATGTAGTTTTCAGTATTTTTCAGCTTCAACTAGAAATTAATTAAAAATTTCCAGACAACAATGAAATGAATATCTTGAAAGTAACAATGATCTCTAGAAGCTTTTCACGCGGTGTTATATCAGGTGAGTAAAGAGGAATTTGAACTGGTGCGTAATGGTTTAATTTTTACGCATGTCACAAACTTCATCGTCTTACAAACATTTCCAAGAATTTCTTCCTCGTATGAATATGAAAAAATCATTAAAAATAAATAAAATAAGATAAAAACAATAAAAAAGTAACATGTTGTCAATACAAGTGGAAAAATAAAAGTCAACACCATAAGAAGAATTACATAAATATTCAAAGACATGCTACACTGTATATTAGAATATAAGAACATTTACAAATTTTATGAAAAGTGGAAAAAGTTTCATCCTGATGTCTTGAAAAGGATACTGCATTTTGAAAAGTCTTAGGACTCGTTTTAGGCAAGACTGGCTAGAAATTTTTGAAGTTCAGCATTCGTTTATAGTCTCCTCGCTCGTGATGCCTGACCTTGAAATATTACAGAAGGTTTTCGCCAAGTATGTGCACCATTTAAATTCAGACATCGCGAAGGGTTGAAAGGATGGAAAATAATCCAAAATTAAATAAATGCCATAGAATAAACAAACTCTCCAGCAGGTTAATCATTTGATTTAGGTAATCTGCTTTTGCATGATATCTGAATGAAACTGGTGTATGTTTCTATCAGTTCACGTGTATCAGTCTTTTCTGCTTCAACTGGAAATTAATTTAAAAAATTCCAGTTAATTTCTATTCTTCCAGTTAATTTCCTGTTGTTCTATTTCCAGTTAATTTCTATTCTTCCAGTTAATTTCCTGTTGTTCTATTTCCAGTTAATTTCTATTCTTCCAGTTAATTTCCTGTTGTTCTATTTCCAGTTAATTTACAACTGGAAATTAATTTAAAAAAAAAAAAAATATATATATATATATATATATATATATATATATATATATATATATATATATATATATATATATTCCATAGCCGGGAAATAAAGTCCAAAATGTAATGACAGCTACTCTCCCCATAACACTGTTATTTGGCAAGTAACAGTGTTATTGGGAGAGCGGATCATAGTTCTATAATTCGAATCAAACGAAATTGCTATAAGATCTCTTCCAGGCGTTACTAGGTATATTATATTATATTATATTCCCCAAAATAACACAGCGTAAAGGATTTCACTAAACCAGTTCTACATGCATTTTGTAGATGCTAGTATTGATAATCGTTAAGGAATTAAATTGAAAGAAAAATGCCGCCTCAATGACATAAAAATCTCTTAAAAATACCTTTTTGTTTGTTTGTTTTTGACGAACAATTTTAAAATCTCCATATTCAATCTTGCCATCCTATCTATCTCCTTCCCGCTAATGTATTATATTTAACATGCATTTGGTAGGCTTGATAATAGAGAGGATAATGGACGAAAAAAAAAATAATAATAAAAAAAACACTGAAAGCATCAGTTCTGTGTGCACGTGTTTAAAATAACCTTACAATACTGAACTGTGGCAGTTATTTTTGTTGGCCTCACTTTCCTATTATCCCAACAGTTCATCGCTTAAGACCATCACCTGTCCCAGTTGTGGGTGAAAGATGCAAAACTCAGTGAAACTCGAGCTAACAGGACCCCACGATTTCGCCCGTGTTGTTCTTTGTATCCCCTCCACGCCCCTCTAATAATCTTTTGTTTCTTCTTAGACCGCTTTCGTGAGCGTTTCTTACCCCCCCCCCCCTCGCTCCTTTAACTTTTCTTGCACTTTGCTAATTACATCCGATAAAGTGATAAGCTAACTGTCTGGGTGTCGCCGCCAACTGCTCCCGCAAGCACAAAGCACTCCATCTGTAATACACAGACGCACCTGTCTTCTCCGTGTCGCTGCTGGGCACGGGGAGCGGAAGCGCTTTGAAATTGGTCGGTCTAAAGTCGGATTATTTTACCCCACACTAAGTGAGAGATAAATATACACACGAATGGTAGTTCTGGGAGAAAGGCGAAACTGGGACCGATCGCAGACGAAGATGATTAACACACCAATTTCTATTAAACTAAAACGAATAAAAGTCATCTTGTTTACATGTGCCTCAACACCGCTTCCATGTAATTCAAGTCCCCCCCCCCTTTTTTAACCCCTACATAATCACTGTGAGGTTTCTGAAGTGACCAACATTCTTGTTATAAACTGTACTTAATTTAGCACTCTTGCACTAGAACAGCCCAAGCTGGAATATATGGAATACGAGTATATCACAGGAAGATGTTTGAATCTTCCCAATACAGCGTTTTGTTTACTGAATAAGATGCTCTACTCTGATCTCGTCAAGGTCTCTTTAATCAGACGTAGGAGCTCTTTGGAGTACATCCTTCAGAGGGCCAAAAACAGGTCGAGTCACAAGCGAGTGAAAGGGGAAAAAATCGGAGACATTACTGCTGTCGTACGGCTCTCGTGTGTGTGAGGGGGTGTTTCAGAGGCTTCAACAGTCTGATTTTAATATAGCTGAAATGAAATATACATCAAATTTACGGAACACGAACTCTTACCATTTAGAAGATAAACCTATAATGCTAGGTCCTGAGAATGCATCACCAAGTAGAAATATTGGTCCTTGCATGCTCGATTTTCTGTTGATTGTAAGAACCTAACACTATATTAATATAAATTTTCAAATCACAGCTTACCATGAAGATATACGCATGCGCTGAGAAGTGTATCACTTTCTCATTTTGAAATGATACGAATATGAGTTCGTTTCCCTCTTTTATGAATGTTGCAATCATAACTTTCTTAAAAAAACAGGGAGAGTAATCTCCAAAAATAATGAATTTCCAAATTATATTACTAAGTTTATCACTAATGGTTTTTATCTCATTGTTGTGTTCTTTGAAGCAGACGAATCCTACTTAAAACAATCATTTTTTTGTTTAGTTTTGTTTCTATTTCCTTTCACAGTAACAATCCAAACCCAAAAGTCTTTAACAGTCCAAGTCGGTATTTTTCAAAGAGATACGATAATTCGTCAGGTGTGATGATTTAGAATAACATCCCCGCCCATTAAGTCATTCTTGTTAGGGGAGCTGATACGCACACGAGTCCATCCATCTTTACCATCAGCTATGAAATCGCATTCCATGAAATTGAGAATCACACACCAGCGAATGACAACGTACAAGCTATGACCGCGAAACTTCAACAATGCGATGCAAACCATTGTTAGAAACAGCGCCACCAACGACATGCAAATGAAAGTTAAAGCATGCAACCAGCTCATTCGATGATACAAAACCAATTATATTCAAGCCATAACTGATTACTGAACTCCAAATGTCATCTCTAGTGCCATGAGCACTCGTTTTGATGAATTGGTACATGCATGCATGCATACGTGCAAAGAGAATTGGTGCTGATCGCTGACGCATGCATTGCATGCAAGGCTAATGTTAATAGAGGAGGATCTTCAAACAGCAGCTGCATCCTCCGTGTTTGTAGCCTGCCAAGGTAGTCATGGGTTAGTTCCAGTAGGCTACGTAATTACCCTGTCCAACTGTAAGACGAAAAATAATTGTTTACACTCTTTTCCCACCTTAAGATTGAGCGCCAATGGTTTGATTGCTAGTTTAATTTCGCTGGTTTTCTGCTTCTCTTCGCTTTCTTATAAGACAATCAGAGTAAGATAGCACAGCTAAGAGGATGGTAATCAATCGGGTATTATATTCGTAGCCGGCATAAGAGGGTAGGCGAGCGAAACAGCTACCTATCGCGTAATGAGTGACAGTTTTAGCTATTAAGTGCTAAAATTTTGAAATATATTTTGATGTAAGAAAATTGTGCCCTCCGTGAAAGTTGTGAAGTTACAGACCAGAAAACATACACAAAGATCGACTGTCAAATTTAAATATTATTTCAAATAAATTAATTTACTAGTAAATTAATTAATTTACTAGATGATTTAAGGGATTTGAAAAGATATATTTTAAAATTATTTCTGTGTTTTTTTCAATGAATTTTGACTCAAATATTTTCTTAATCCATTTTAAAAATTCTGTTTAACTTTGAACAATTTTTATTTATCAAATCAACCATCGAAATTATTTGATTAATTATTAGGCATTTTAGTTTATTTATTGCAATAAAATTTAATTAGTATTGTAAAAAAAAATACTTTGTGTATTCGAAATTCTCATTTTTTTCCCCATTTATTTCCAAAGTGAAATTGCTTCCTCATTCTCAATAAACCGGAAAAAAAAAAAAAAAAAATCAAGCACCTGTTTTCTAAACTATTCATAACCTTTGACATTCTAAGTTGAATTTAATAAATCATTAATTGTATAAGGTGCTAATCAAAGATTTCCTCTGACCGGTTTGTCTTGTTTCAGGGTTTCATGACAGCAATAAGCAGTATGAGTAAATCAAAGTCCAAAGCAGGCACTTTTTTTTATATAATATTCAAAGAGGAGCTGCAACCACTGCGTTGGGATAATGTTGGTGTATTGGGGGGGGGGGGGGGGGGTACTTGACTAAAAGGTCCAGTGATGTCGTAATATAATTATAGCCTGAATGCCACAAATCTAACAGTTTTCTATAGGTTCCAGTCTAAAGAAGCAAGTGACGTTAAAGTGAGGTAACTGTTAGTTTTAACATCGTTCAAACGAAGGACATTGGTTGGGTGAAGAACGCCAGTTTATAGAATCTTAGTTCGCTGTATGAATATATTATACGTTTACAAAAACCTTTCATAGGTAGGAATCACATAAAAATATTTAAAAAAGAAAACAACAGAAAAAGATGGTTTCAAGGAAGCAGTTAAATATTTTTCAAAAAATGTATTTTCAAAATCAGCTAACGGGTAATTCAAATTTTAGTAAAATTGAATAAAATTAGCTGTGTTGAATTCATATTATTCTTATGTCCATTTTAGATGGTGAAAATTATATGAATAACTGCCAATTGAAAGAATATAATCCAATTATATTACCTTTTGTGTTGAAACATCTTTACAATATAATTAGTAATAATAGAAACTCTTGGACATTATTGTAATTGACTAGCAGCCGAAAGGTGTTACCATGACAATTAGCAACAATGGGAACTGCTAAAGCTTGAAACTTTGAATATAATATTTTCGCAATGAACAAATTAATTCAGTGAAATAAAAAAATAAATAAATCTGTTGGATTTAAAAATTAACAATGTTGCAATTGTCATTGAGGTAAACAAACTTTAGCAGGAATGTCCATAAATGTACCAGTTATCCGACACGGTAACTTCCCATACAGAAGTTAACGTTTTGATTATAGTGTTGAATGATTCAAACCTCCATCAATAAAGCACGAAATGCGAGGACAATTAGAAAACAAAACAAAGTTAACTGCGGTAGGCAACAGTAAAAGGGTGGAAAATGTAAAATTCAGGCTTTGTAACAGCAACCTCTAGCAGCTCATCGAAGCTAATGAAGTCTTCATTTATTAACGTCTGCTAGTAAAACTCACTTTAGAATTGTCTTTGGCTGCCCGGAAGCAATTCTCAATTTGGCAATGATGCTATAGCTCGCCATTTCTAACCGAATCAGGGATGTTTAAGGAACGTAGCATTCCACTGAATGGAGGTATTAAGAAAGTGAAATCTTTTTAAATAATCCTTAAAGGAGTACGTATTGCATCTGGAAAGTTTTTATGGTCTAATCAAGAATAAAAAGCAATATTTAAAATTGCATGTTTGAAAACGAATTTAGTTTCTTCTTAAAAACTATAAGAGCGAGTTGATTTTACATATTTAAGAAAGCTGCATCTTAGAGTAACATTTTAAAACGGATGTAGCTAAATTTGTGTTATTACTGACTCAAAAAAAAAAAAAAACTTTTGTAAGTTCAAATTAAAAAAAAAAAAGTTTGAACATAGAAAAGTAAATTGCCAAAATGAAAAAAAAAAAAAAAAAAAAAAAAGAAGGACAATGTCAAGTTTCATTTTTAGAAAATTGTAACGAGAGCGTTTCCTGAACCTCCGTAGCGCTCAGTATACTGTAGATGAAGCCCTTTTGTCGGAACGACCTGGGTTCGATTCCCGTCATTGACGTGAGGAACCTTTATCTGGTCTGTTTCGACTAAACGTCAGTTAGCCGATCTCGTAGGGAGTTTTTTCACCCAGAAACTCGGGTTTTTCGTCCTTCAGAATAGGCAAACCGGTCCCGTGAACACACATGGATTACAGTCATGAATACGTCGCAACCATATGCCGGTCCCGAGGCCGAATAAAATTGGGGACAGCAATGGTAAACTACTCTGTAAAAATCTCACCAGGACTACTTTGTGATCGATGCCTACGAAGTCACCTACGGTCGGAAACGACTGAAAGGGAAAATCACATCAGAGCGTTTCCTGAACAGACACACATTGTGGTTCGAACACTGAAGTCGAGATAAGAAAGGAAGGATGCGACATAAAATTAAAAAAAAAAAAAAAAAAAGTAGATAGTTACGAGTATAATCTTCAGTATAATATCACATAGAAGCTTCTGTCACTGACGTAAAATTCTTTAATTAAATGAATATATTAAATACATTTCCTTCTATATAATTTTTTTTTTCCACAGTTCGGTCATTAAATTCAAAGCTATGTATAACTTTTTAGGGTGTATTTCATTTCAGAAAAAATAAATAAACAAAATAATAAAACCCATTTCATTTTTGATCAGTTCTTTTTGTTTCCTTTAAAACACAAGATAAATTCATACATGTTGGATAGATCAGGGGTATTTATTGCAAAAAATTACCAGTGTTTAAAGACCACATTTTCTATAACTTAAAAGTATCCATTAATAGTTCAGAATCAAATGTAATTTCCTTTTAAATTTCAACGAATTTAAAAGTCAACTCCGATTGTTGATACTTTCAGTGTACGGTGCATGAACTCTGAACTTTTAAAGTTAATGCAAATTAACAAGTTTGACTTCCTTATTTATCGACCCTGAAACGATATCGCACTCACTCACTGGCTTAAGTGATACATACACTCAGTCGCATACCAAACGAAGAGGCCATACGAGTGCGCGCGCGCGCGCGCGCGCATGTGTGTGTGTAAGGAAAATAACAGACAGAAGTCATAAATTTGTAAAACTTCAACTCAGCTGTGCAGCTTATTTTGATACTTTAAGAAGTATCCTTTTTCTTTTGCAGTATTAGGCCTAATGGAACAGCATGGTCAAGTTAGGTTATGAAACCCCCTTTTCATAGAACCATTGATTACCTTTTACTTACAGTCTGTTACTTCTATGACCACATTTGGTCACAACAACCAGTTTGTTTTCCATAAGAAATACTTCTGGCACTTTATATTTAAGACAAAATAACTTAGCCATACTTGAAAATAGCCTACAAAAATTCCTCGCCTTAAACCGGATTACAATCTAGATTTCTTTCCCAGGCAAAATCCATTGGCCACAGAGAGTAAACTACGCCTTAAAAAAAAAAAAATTTAAAAAAAAATAAATAAATAAAAATTTGCAGTTCGAAAATACTGCCAGTTTCACTTAATGTAATCAAATAAGAAATTCCAAAAACGAATATAGCATAAGACGTATAATGGCTTCTTGGGGACAACTCAACCTTAGTTATTCTTATATGAGATACAAATAATGTAAAGTCTGGCAGATTTTGCATTATGATGTGTGATACAAACGATGTCTTCCTTTGAGTCATTAGAAATAAAAATGCTTATGATTATTCATCGTTTTATATTGGCAAGATCATTCATTATGCTATCCTTAGTACGAGGGAATTTAAAAGATTCGTGTAAATATTAGAACTCAAGGGAGATTGCCGCAAAATGATATCATAGTTCAAAATAACTCATGGAAAATGCAACTGTGATCTTAAACAACAAAACCACATACATGTTGTTGTTTTTTTTAACTACCCTTTCAGCTTATTTCGTATTTATTTTTACATAGATACGTCTCTATTTCCAGAGAATGCTTAGAAGTAATATCAACGTAGTCCTTGTTGCACGAAAACTTCAAGTAACAAAACAATCTAATGACAAAGAGTTTTAATAAAGGATTATGGGTATTAAACATGTATAGTCTACTATGTCGATAAATCTTTTCACATTCCGCCTTTTAGCACATTATTCACATGGAATCAGTGTTGGATAATTAAAGATTTTAAACAAAATTCAAAAAAAAAAAAAAAAAAATCCTTTCACTTCAGTGAAAGGATTTTATGGCAAGGCCATAAAAGACTCTTGTCATTGAGCAAATACTTTTTTTTTTCGTTTGTCTCAGTTCGATACTCAAAGTAGAATCAACAACAACCCTTTGCAAGCACAATATTTTTGTTTATACATTAAAAGATATATGCGAGGCAAAGCGTGGTATTTTCCTTCAACAGTTTAAGCACGAACAAACAAGTGATAAAGCATGTTACGGGACTGAGTTCGGGCCTCCTCCTCTCTGCAGTAATCCAGAAGGTAGAGGTTATACGAGGATGAATGAGAAAGAACTATCCATAATAAACTGCATGCTACGATATCATTGGATCCAAGATCGTTCTCATCTCTCTCTCTCTCTCTCTCTCTCTCACACGATGACCTATTGCTCTTCAAGTATGTGTGTATATATCTATGGGTCTAGTGACCTCCGATATGCATTGCGGTGCATTCACCCATAATGTGTCCACATAAGAGCTCCTATTTTCTCGAAGGATTTCTTAAGAACCCTGGCAATTCTAATTTCATCTGTTTACAAAGAACATTACACATCATTTCTTTGACATTATCACCTTGACGATGATCTTCACAAAAAATCTTCTAGTAAACGTATTTATGGTTGAAATTACCAAGATTCAGAAGATCAAAATGTGTACACATCATCGTACTGAAAAAACCATTTATACGATAGCAAAATATATTTTACTTTCTATGTTTTGCATTCGCTATAATTCAATGATTTGCAAATGCTTAGGGAAAATAAGTTCAGCATTTTCAATTTGTTCCAAGATTCGGGCATCCCTGGTTCGGATGTGTAACGTGCGATTCGTTTTGGAGTTATTTAGTTGGTTGCGTAGACTTTGCCAAAAGCTATTTGTCTATTCTATAGATAAAAAGAAAAGAAAAAAAAACGGAAATCAATTATAAATATTCCTGTTTTACTGCCACGGAATCGAATCCACGTTTTTCTGAAGGGTGTTGTTACTATGAGCTTAGCACAAGTTTTTTTTTTTTTTTTAACTGAAGGCAAGTTAGCTTGCTTCATGGCCTTCACCTTCCTCGATATAATTCGCATATTTTTAGGACACCTGCATCAAAAATTTCTCCAGTAATTAATCAATAAGTATGTTATTTGTCCGTAGAGAAATAATAAAAACAGTTCAAATATTTACCTATCCATCTAGCAGAGAGCTTTGATTGCTCTCTTCCTCCCTTCTTCTGGAGAAAACGAAATACTCTGAATCTTATGCAACTAAACCAAGTCACTGAGAAATAGCTGCTGTTAAGCATCCTTTTGTAGCTTTGGTCACACTGAAAATATAGCGATGACTGTTTCACTTATTCTTAACTACCTTGCAGCGAATAATGGTTGTATCTAAACACTTATCTTCCGTCTATTAAATGAACTAAACCAATACTAAGTACTATCTATCATGAAGCTGGATTAGCACCATTTCCATGCGATCCTCTAGATCATGAGCTGTGATAAACACGATAAGCACGTTCTTTATGAACTTTTCAATCTGAGTGATTTTCCCTTTGCTTGACGTACGAACACAATCTAGGCCGGCGCTTAAGCCACACTCTTTATGGCTGCCACACACCATTCCACTTCCATCGATCAAGAGAATGATGTATTCGTTGCACCTTGACAGAGACGAAACATTACACACGTCAAATGTCCATAAGTGGGATTAACGATCTCATATAGGAAGATCAAAAACGCAAATGGGAGTCGAGATGGGCGGATCAGTTACTACTAAAAGAAACGATAACTGCTACTCAGTATTTCTCTCTCTCTCTCTCTCTCTTTCTTGACTTTTTTTTTTTTTTTTTGGATTCTACAGACTTTACCGACAAGACTACACTTTCTATTTTATAACATTTCATGAACAGACTACCGCAGTTTCAGTTTGGTTAAATTTGTTTGTAGTGTAATGAGTTTTACCTTTAAGCAATACGCCTTTTGCATTCAAAATGATAAACATGTTTATCCAGTAAAATATGACAAATTTTAGTGGTGTTTATACAAGTAAAAATTCTCAGAAATCTTTTTTCGATAATAAAAGTTGATTTTAATAGGTCATTTCAAGGGAATCTCAAACTTT
This sequence comes from Typopeltis vanoorti, assembly GCF_054136105.1. Taxonomy (NCBI): domain Eukaryota; kingdom Metazoa; phylum Arthropoda; class Arachnida; order Uropygi; family Thelyphonidae; genus Typopeltis; species Typopeltis vanoorti. Next base: position 146,641,332 of record NC_143549.1, read on the forward strand.
AATGGCATATTAAAGTCAATAAAGATTTTAAACACTTTCTTAGAAATGATTTTTAAACGCAATAGCAAAACATATTTTATTAACGAAAACAAAAAAGGTAATGACATTCCAAGAAAGTCCAATGGACTTTAAATAACTATTCATTTTATATCGCTAATAAAAATGTTAGGTGTATAAAAATATAGAAAAGATTTTTTTTAATTGATTACAGATAATATTTAACTTAGCAAGAAATTATATTCATATTTTATCATTATTCTATGTATAAGAGCAAACCAAATTTGTAATTAAAATTTTGTTTCTGTTTTAAGTATTACGTAGTATGTTTGTAAATAGTTTATGAGCAATTCGTCATTATTTTCTATGTATGGGAACTTTATTATCACAATACATTTTTTACCTAAATATATCATTATTTAACAAAAATCATTATTATTATTAATCATGATTTAACGAAAATAGATAACAATGGTGCATATTATTGAATTTTTTGTTTCTTTTTGTTAATCTATAGCTGCTAACAATACTGCAATATGATAACAATAAAGAATAGACTGTAATAGCATTAACAATGGAAATTATAGCAGACGATACTGACACTCCTGAATCTTCACAGATATAACGAACTAAATTGCCTCAGAAATATTAGATTTTCAAATGAAGGGGGGATTAAACATTGAAATCCCTCCAAGAGACTTAGAAAAATCTTCTTACTATACTTGGGCCGCCAAAGAAATTCGCACGCGACATATCACAAAGGTAACATTTTGATTTGAAATCTTCGCGTTGGCCGTAACAAGGAGAAATCGCTAATAGTAAACTTTGGTCGATCAATCATAATCATAGTACGGACGGGGGACCAGAGAGGAATATAAGATGACAAGACCGACCTTGAAGTGACGCGGAAATAATGAACCCCTCCCTTGTAGAACAAGACTGTTTAACTGGCTGCAGCACCTTCTATCCTTTTCCTGTCTGCAGCAGCCCGAAATGTATGAATATGTCCGTTTAACGCGACTTCACGCTATTTTAGGCAACTCTTAAAATATATTTCATTATTACGTTTACAAGAAAATCAGCTAGAATTCAATTAATTTTTCTTTGTAGTTGAGCGATCTCTCTTTCTATTTCACCCCCTCTTTCTTTGTTCGTGACCGTAGTCTAGCTGGCAAGCTTGTTCCGCACTTGCAGTCACTGAGCCGGATTCGAAGATAAGGTTATGGGAATACGAGGTGTCGGTTGCTCTGTTGGAAAAAAAAAAAAATCTATAGGGGAAAACTCCGGAATAAATTCTTTACTTATTAGTCACACATTTCTCCAGTAATTTGGCATTGCAAATATAAAATGATGTTTTATATCTTTTCTATTTAAATCTGTGACACGTTTAATAGAAAAGTATTGTTGTGACATCCCTGTTACAACATACGTTAAATACATACAAAGAAGTTCTTTTAAATCTTGTCGCTTTCTCTTTGCTTCTCCTTTAGAATCAATATTAAAACTTTTTTTTTCTTTTTTTTTCCCCAATAGTCAAAAACGTCATAAACTTGTACCTTATATAATACCTTGTTGGGTAGAAGGTCAGATGATCAGGGAGCTTCCAAGAGACCAAACATAAATCTTTTTTTTAAGCTTTCACGATCCTATTGAACGTCATCGACTACATAAAGTACACACTCACAATCTGTCGGTTGCAAAACGGAGTCGTTATCCAATCGGTCAACCAAGAGCCGGTAAAATAATTAATTTTTACACATGATAGCATCTGACTAGTGTTTCTAGTTCTTTGTGCAGGGAAAAAATATCAAATAAAATATACTTCCAGAATGATTACCCTCAGGAAGCGTAAAGTTTTCCTGACCTCTGGAAAGAACTTGATATACTGGTAGTAGATGATACGATCGTAAAATAAAATTTTAAAATGCAAAAATTATTAATTTATTTAGAATCAACTAACGAACTATCTTACACTTTAGAGAAAAAAATAAACGTATTTAACTAAACTAATATATTTAATATAGATGTAATAATTTCTATATTAAATATCTTACTTGGATTTTTGCATGTATTTGAATGCGATTTAAACTGGGTTGAACATGAAGGAATACAATTTTTTTTTTTTTTTTTTTTTTTTCTGTATGCAAGCATTATGGGGGACGGAAATGCACATTTTTTATATCAATATTCTTCGTTAGGCTTTGTAGGGAACTAAAAGATGTGTTTGCTTCGCATTTATAGGAGATCAATACAGGCTTACAGACTTCTTATGCCCCGCGAACTGCCTTCCCTTTCTATAACCGTAATTTTCAGATAAAGGGGGAGGTAGTCTTACCCCTAAATATATATTTCTGTGTGTAAAATGCTTGTGTTTTCCTAGTTGCAGAATGAAAACTCCGAGTTTCCAGTAGAATATGCCTTGTTATTCCGGTATGAGACAACCTAACTCACCTTCCATTGAAAAGCCAGCCTTGATTAGTTCGCGTCTTAGACGGAAATCGAACCTAGGTTTTTCCAACCCAAGGACATCGTCAAAACTGAATTACGTATGCGCTTTGTAAGAGTCCTCACATTCCAATATCACAGAAAAAAATCGGGTTGTGTTATATTAAAATTTAATATAATGTCTCCACAAAATGTCTTAAACTTTTCTTTAGAGAAAGATGAATAAATCACCTTTTTCGGCAAGAATTTGAGTGTTTCTTAGAAAGTGAGTGGTGAGTTCAGTGAAATCTCTACCTACTATCGTTCTCTCTTTTAATTATATGCGAGTTTATTTACGCCACATTCTTTTTAAAACACCCTGTATTTATACCCACTGTGAATAATGAAGTAAGGACTTTTGAATTGCTTGATAATGTTTACGTATAAATCTTATATAGTCCATCTGCAAATTTAATCAATGTGTATTAGCTCCAACATAAAAATAGACTTTCTTTGACACCGGGAGTAACTTTGTACTTCGGATGTCTCTTTGTCGCATATTGAATGAGTCAAGTTCCTTCCAGTTAGATAGGACTTCTTCCCCCTCCCCCTCCCCCACTTCACTCCAGTGTAGTCGCCGCACGTGCACATATTTCAATTGTTGCATCTCGTGTTATCCCTTTAACACACCCTCACATATTTAGTCCGCCCAAGCACAATCCCGCATATTTTTCTCAGGCATTCTTATGGGATTGTTTTTTATTATTATTTTTTTTTTTTTTAATGGTTCGGCACTTGTACCACGCGGGTGTATAGATGCTCACGAAGTATTACTAATTTCTGTCATATTTCTTCTTCACGTGTGCGCATATTTGAGCATGTGTGCGTGTGTCTACTCGACTATCTTAAGCAAACATTCGCAACAAATACTTTTGGCGAATTTTTCACCCATTACTCTTTTGCACGTCGACAAACAACTCCTTTCCAGATGTTCTTCCTCCTCCTTGGACACAAAAAATTTACTTGTCTGTATCGTTGATAGGCTCGGGTGTTTCTGTCGGTTCGCACCAACCGTCGAGTGCAACAGCCTTCCTCAGAAATCCTGGGTCCCAGATGGTTTCCCCGTCACATAGCAATGAATTGACAGTGTGTGTATAAGAGGTTTGTCAACATGGATGTCTCTCTCTCTCTCTCTCTCTCTCTCTTTCTTTATTTTTATGGTTCTGTTTACTAAAACCACTCGGACTCTTTCTGGTAAATCGTAAATCTTTAACTACCTCTAAAGAAACTGCTTGTTATTATTTTAAAGTTAAGTACGACAGCTGAACCGGGGTAATACCCTTTGATTGGCAAGGTAAGACGTCTTGATTATCATTTGCATTTTTTTAAAAAAATTTGAACTATTTCCAATAGAACAGATAAAGTCATTTTAAAGATTACAACGGACTCTGCCTGTCGTTTATATTTCTATTTTCTTCGTATGAGACGAAACTGAATTCCAGATTTGTTATTATTATTATTTACTGTATTCATAATTATAAAAAGAGTCCATTTCAAAAGACTTTGCATGAGTACGTTGAATGCTCTACTTTTTGTTCTCTTATGCAATGATATTCGTTTATATAAAAATAAGATAATCCAGTAGCATAAACAAACAAATAATGGTAAAGAAGTAAAGATATTCTTCGCGGCAATATTTCGAAATCATCCCAAAGTTTAGTTCATTGCTTATACTTCAATGGCAGATGAATTGTTGACACGAAACAACTAATGCAACGTCAAAAATCAGATATCAGTAGAGTAGATTCACTGAGTAAGAAGTTAATTTTGGACTGAATATTATAAGCCATGTTTATAATTATAGAGTGGAAAGCTCATATTTATCTGTTGTACTATGGTTAATTGGAATGGAATCTTTAATCGATGGATTTGAAATCGCCAGTTTCGATATTAATGGATAAAGATAAATTCGGTTGAAATATATATATAATGAAGATGGGGAACAGATGATGGAGTCTATTGGCACATCATCTTAATGGTACTACTACTATCGTATTTCCCCGAAAATAAGACCTAACCGGAAAATAAGCCCTAGCATGATTTTCAGGATGCTCGTAATATAAGCCCTACCCCAAAAATAAACCCCAGTTAAGATCGTCAGCCAGACGGACGCATTTAGTACGTCCGTTGCAACATACGACGGACGTATTGAATTATAAAATAATAATATTAATATATAATTAAATATAAATATATAATATTATTGACATTAATACTTAAAATAAATGATAATATAAATTATAATTAAGTATTTGTAAATATCCAAGCGGGCGCCTTTGGACGAGAAGTAAACACTTATGTAAACGCTATTCTTGAAACCGAAAAAGTCTGGTGCACACAAGCAGTTATAAGGAAGTGGGTCGATTTGATGTTGCCACTTGTTTTGCGAGGTGGTCAAAGCGATCTGCTAGTCTGGGATTCAGCCAGCACTCACCGCGCTAAAGACATGAAGAACTTCCTTCCAGAGAGAAGAATAGATCAAATATGATTCCCGCAGGAATGACTGCCTATCTCCAGACTCTTAGTATTGCAATAAACAAGCCATTCAAGGACCATTTGCGCATGGAAATCAATGACTACATTGAAAATAGAATGGAGAGTGATCAGCGTGGAAACTTTGTGGAGCCTAACCTCCTGCAAGAGTGAAGAATGACTTGGGTGAAGAATTCGTGGAATAAAATCAGTGACAGCTGTGTTGCCAATGCACTACGAGCAGCTACATGGACAAGAAGTGCACATTTAAGGAGAGCTCTATTGCTGGACATGAGAGATTGGGGCCAATGGTTCTACGGGAAATGGAGTCGCAAGAAATTCAGGCCGGAATTCGGGGTTTGGAGAGTTATGACGATGTTCCAGAAGAAGATGACATGACTGTATTTGAATAAATGAAGATTGTTGTACATGAAAAAATAAGACATTCCCTGAAAATAAGCCCTAATGCGTCTTTTGGAGCAAAAATTAATATAAGACCTGGTCTTATTTTCGGAGAATCACGGTACTACTACTACTACTAGTAGTACTATAATGATTGGGATAGCTTCTTTAAAACTGCTTAAGCTGAAGACGAGGTGTTGGCAGAGCACCAAGTAAAAGTATCTGTATCATAATCCATAGAGTGGCAGTCCGAATCTCTACATGTCGTGGATACCTGTAAAACTCCATATTTGGAAATAAACGTGGTTTTCTCACAAAAAAAAAAAAAAAAAGGAGAGCGAAATTTCGGATATCCACTTCTTGATCTCCATTTAACTATTCGCTTTTAATTTTTCGTAGATGCAATTGAAATTAAAAAATAATAACGTAACTATACAATGCACCTTCAATGACTAAATATTTTCAGCTTGATCGCATTAAGTTTAAAATAAATTTATATTTCAATCGTTTGTAATACATTTCAACTTTACGGTCTTACGAAAATGCTGTGGTCTTGTTATGTTGCACAATATCTGTTAAGGATGATAGTGTAATACATCCAAAAATATCCTTCTACAAAAATATCCAACTTCCGCAATGAATCAAAAATGAATGTCCGAACGATACGTTAGTTTTCCATCAAGTAGCAATACAACTCAGCTAACGCGGAACATCAAAACTCAAATAAATTTCGTAATAGCAAATAAAAAATAAAACTACGTTAAATTTAATGGAGCATTTTTGTCTCTAGGGAGAAAAATAAAGTACAATATCAGACAAAAAAAAAAAAAAAATTCATTTCCTTTGGAAACTATTACTGTGGAATTACTAAACATACAACAGTCTACAGTATTACCATACGAAGACGACAGATTTTTTTTTCCCACCTTTATTGTTTTTTATAACGCACGAGCTTCGTAAGTGACTGCCTTTCTTTTGGTGACAAACCTCACACGGCAGCGTGACAAAATACCATCAAATCCCGCTGGTAGAATATGCTTACGAATAATAACCCCATTATCTCAATCACCCCGTTTCCGATTTAGTACACATATCTTTGGACGGAGATCATTAAGCAACACAGAAGCCGAGCCTAATAACAGGTTTGCCGTTGACAAGTGGTTCTCTATTGGACTTCTTAGTTTTCAACCGAACCCGACTTCCTCACATTATTTGAAAAAAGAAACAAAAAAAAAAAAATGCTTCATTCTTTATTCAAGCCATTATCCAAAATCTCTTATGTGGGATAAACGGAAGTAGCTCTTAAATTCAACTATTAACAATTCCCCTCTTCCTCCGAATCGATTTTTAGTCCATTGCGTGTACAAATTCAAATAGCTGAACAATACTAATATCGGTATAAGCTAACAGTGAGCACACGATTCTCTACAATTGAGCCATTATAAATGCAGGAAAAAACTCGTCATGGACACCTTTTGAAATATATTTATTAAAAAGGGGAAAAGAAGAAAGAAAAAATAAATGGAATAAAAATAGAATAGTTGTTTGATTTACGACGAAGCAGCTAAGGCTATGAGGCTAGTGTGTTATGTCTATAAAATAGCGTACGTTCCTCTACACTGAAGAACCTTAGTTTCCATCAATCAAAATTCCTCCATATAAGACCGGCTAACTCACTTTCAATTGAAAATCTATGATAAAGGCTTTTGGCGTCCTAGATTGAATGTGAACACAGAATTTTTTCAAACAAACGACATCGTTGAGGCTCGAATAGTTTCATCTGCATATACGATGATTTACGATAGGAACTTCTTACGATAGGAAACAGCTTCTACGATAGAAACTGTTGACCTCTTTGATTGAAAGATGAATTAACAATCGTCCTCTGTAAAAGTGTTAGAGATATCCTTTGGGAAACGTACAGGAAAGTTGCTCAAATCCAGCTTCTTCTATACTTAAATCTAAAAATTTAGTTGATTATTTTACACTAATAACTTATCATGAACTAATAATCTGTAGTGCACTGGAAAATAAAACCAACAAGGGGAACCGATATGAAAAAACTCAATAAAAAGGCTACTATAACAGACATTTGAGAGAAGAGATGGACTGTGTCCAAAACTAACACCAAGTTTGATGATTGGACAGTGTCATTTTGTTTATTTTATTTATTATAACTCTGAATTACATAAAATCGTATCTGATCCCCATAGAAGATGTCACCTTCCATTTTCCTTCTATACAGAAGTATCCATGATTAGTTGTGTTATGTGATAAAGTTTTCTTAATACGAGTGAATGCCAGTTTCTAGATACTTACTGGATAATATACCTGTTTTGTTTAGTATCACATCGAGCAAGTTAAGAACATGAGGAGGGCGTGCTATATTTGTCAAATGCGCATCCACTTGTTGGTTTGTCTGTTTATTTCTTATTTTATTTTATTTTGTGCAGGCTAATAATAAATCCCGGATGGGAAACTCCACTACATTCAGGTTTAAAAATGATCCTATGTTGTAGACAGAATTTCAGATTTTCTGATTTTTATTCGAATTTTTACATGCAAAGAAAGACCATTCGTTTCTCCGAAGGCAATACGGGAAACACCATATCTGATTTAATTATAATGCATTCTCTAATGAAAAAATATCTCTGCATCCATTCTCTCAAATAAAGTCTGCAACGAGACATCTAAACGATGGAATTCGTTCCACAGCTAAAGACATTCACCAACATCCATGTTCACAGCGAAATTCAAGTCCAAACCTATATTGATTGGAGAGCAGCTACGTTAACCCCCCCCCCCCCAAACAACGAAGAAATTTATATTCTGTTTTTGTCGTAATCTTAGAATCACTTTCATACTAAATAAGAATATTTGCATTAATTTCTATTCTTTTTTTTCTCCTGGTTAAACAATTCTTTCACATTTTTATACCTTAAGATTTGCTCTGCACTAATGAATATAAAATATTCTTTTAAAAGAAATTAATGCAAAATATTATATATTCAACTTTTTAAATTGCATGTTTATTCTTTGTGTTCCTAGCATGCCCAGGAATGGATGATAAGAAAAAGCAAATAATTCACTTTAGAAGTTCGAGTTTCTCTCTGTTTGTAATCTGCAAAATAATTTCAAATGGTTAATTGATAAACCAATATTAATTTTGAAATTGCTAAAAGTGGGAAGTTTGATTCATTCCCAAATGGAAGTCCAGATTACACAACCGTATTTCAACCTCTCTTTTACATGAACGATGCTGCTGCTGTTGTAGTTGATATGTTGTTGTTATTGTTTTGAATTCTGGCCAAAACAACTGAAACTGTGAGGGCAGTATATTGTAAGCGTTACTTGACTTGTGGGCATTCTTATGACAGGTTTGCTTGCTTTATGGGATAAAAAAAAAGTCCCGATTTTCCGGAAAGCAAAAAATCCTTCCACCTCCATATGTGCGATACTGTTGAATTAACCAAAAATATGTACATGTCCTAATTATTTCTACGTTTTCCATGAACAACTTTGCAAATATCATCCCACCATACCAAACACATTTCTAGAGGGCATCTTGAGAGAAAAATATCCTATGTCGATATTAAGAAGATTTTGACTCTAAGGGAAGTTCTCGCATTGCAGCTTGAATTCTAAAATTATCTTGTCCACGTATTCTGCTGGTATTTCGTGAAAACTTTTAATGACAACTAGTGTTTAGCATCGCTGGTTACAGATAATGGAAAGTTAAACGGGGAATATTTTTCAAAGATCCTGACTGAGTACAGTACGATACATTTTTCAGAAAGATTCCATCGTATTATTTCCTTCTTCCTCCTTTTTCTTTGACTCTTTCATATTAAACCAGTCACATTGTATAATGCCATATAATTTTTGCTCTCCAAAATTTTTTGACTCAGGTATCAAAACAAATTTTTTAGTTTAGTTTTTATAATGAATTATGTTGGAATTATTTCTGCGAAGTAGACATAAAGAACATTGCAACATATCAATATTTGGATACGTTGCGTTTAAAATTTATATAAATTACATTTAACGTATCCGATAGTATCTGTGCCTTGTTCTCAAGAGGTGTCAGGAACCACAATTAAAGAGCAAAACTTGTTCAGCCATCAGAATAAAAGTTAGCAAAGCTACGAATAGTATTGCCTTGTTAATTTGATCAAAGATGTATTTGAAATTGTTGCATATTTATCTGATAAAAATTTTCGATTTCGTTCCTATGAACATGAACAGAGAACTCTTCTATAGCTAAGTGGTACGATTTCGCTAATTCAAAGCAATGCAAGTTCGATCCCAGCTTATTGCAGAGACATGTGGTCTTTTTAGAAAAAAAAATAGGCAATATTTAGCCGTCTCCTTGTAGCACACTGTCAAAGATCACTAACTTCATATATACAAGTTTATAATTTCCCAATAATTATAAAATTTTATTTTAAATTTTAAAATTCAGAAATTTTTATTTCTAAAAATGCATACTCTAAAATATTGCTACTAAAATTAACCTTTTCCAGTCATTTTTGTTTCATCTGTCGCGATTCGTTATAATCATTATATTTTATAATTATACGACTATTGTCGTTTATAGTTTATTAGGACCCCCGATTGTCTTGACCCCAAGGTGATATTATTTACTAATTATACTTTCCTTCCTCTATTTTATAGCATGCAGATAAACAAGATAAATGTTTATTTAAATATTTCAAAAATAATTAAAAATAACTTCCATTTATAAAGATGTTTATCTAAATTTATAGACTTTGATCAGAAATGTTTTTACGCAGATTTATATTTATAAATAATTATTCATATAAAATATATGTGTTACTAAGCATTTTTTTTCTAAAATATCCGAGAAATAATTTCCAATAATAAAAAAATGTAACAAACACGTTTAAAGAAGATCCCAGTGCCCTCAGTACTGTTGGACGTACAGCATATAGCGGTGTACATGAACAGTTGTATTTGGATTAACCTCTGTTAATCGAAGAACGGAATTTCTCTATTCTCACTATTTTTAAATAAATAATTTCGGAAAGGCCAAAACCCTTGTGTCAACTGCAGAATATTCTCCCAATGAACCACTTGTATTGCCTAATTTTCGCACGTAGTTACACAGAAGTTCAACTCTTACCGACAACACAATGTCTTTATGCAATCGTTGGAAGCAACTATCATTTTTTTTTTTTTAATTGGAAGCACCTGGGCCTGTGTCCCATCAAAGGATGAAAGGAATATGATAAAAACCTTTCCAAATGAAGTCAAGTTAGCTGGTTTCTGACAGGTTGTAAGGTTATCCTCACCACCCCTTACTGGCCGGTAAAACAGACAAATCGGCTCGTGAACAAATGCACTTGGCCCGCGCAGTACTGTCGCTTCATGGCCTTAGTTTGCTAAACCACCTACTTTTCATTCTCTACCAGTACTTAGACTCTTAAATAAGAATCAATTTTCGCATTAGTGGGCAGATGTTTTCTTTAAACAAAAACGAAATAGAAATGAATGAAAGGCTAAGAAATCCTGTTTTCGAAATCCTCTTATGGTAATCGACAAAGATATTTATAAGGCTTGAGTCCATACATAAGCGTCTTGCGTAAGTTTCTTCATTTACTTTTTTTTTAGAAAGAAATGTTTACAAAGAAAAATTTTACAAATATTTTTTACAAAGAAAGTTGCTTTAAATGGAAAATATAATAAAAAAAATTTAAATGGTACATAAAAATTAGCCTTGCATTCATGATTTTTCTTAAATAGAAACGTCTTACAGTATCAACTCGTACAAGAAACACATAAAATTTTGAACTCTCACGATTTCATTCCAATATAAAATGAGCTGATTAAAATTTTGTTTGTTTACACAATCAACAAAGAAGTGGAAAAGGAACACTTGAAATACTTTTAAAAAAAAAAATGAATGCTTTACGTACAATGTTAGTGTTAGTGCTTAAGATACGTGACGCATGAGTACTTAAAGTCATCTTTAATATCGGCTTTTAGTATATATGCAAAATACTATCTGAGTAAGTAATTCGTGTATTAAATAGGATTTTTATAGGATTTAATACAAAAGAAATAGCAAGCTTTATTTAACTAATGAAAATTCCTGCAACACTTGGCCTGTATAGCGTATTGTAACCCAACTGCCAATAAATTGTATCCATCTTACTGGTTTTTCGCAATTTTTTTCTTCTTTTTTTTTTTGGACGATAATATCCGATAAGTACCTAATTATATTCTCAAGATTTCATCCTTTATTTTATTATATTTTTATTTGGCATCTAAATTAAATAACTTATATCTGCGGTAATCTAAAATACATACAGTGACTTATAACTACTCCTATGCGCGATTATTTAGCTATAAGTTATACAAAGTATCACTCAATAGCACACACACACACACACACACACACACACACACACACACACACACACACACACACACACACACACACACACACACACACACACACACACACACACACACACACACACACACACACACACTCTCTTACCTAAATGACGTACAATATAAAACTGTGATAAAAAAAAATGAAATTATGAATTTACCATAAACTTGCAAAATAATTGCTTTTGGCGTCTGCGCTTGAAATATGTTGAGCAACTCCCGTGAAGGATACAGATTATTATTACTTTGAGAACTAAATGATTCTAATACTCCCTCTCCCCCCCCCACACAAAACAAATTTCTGGTCTTTAATTTAGAACAACTGACCGGAAGGCAAGCAGCCAAGTAGTGTGTAATATTTCTTGGCTGCATTATTACAAATCAAAGATGATTTGAACACCAAATTTACTTCCTTTAAGACAAAGAAAAGGACTACTGGACTGTTGATCCCAGATCTGAACATCGCTGCTGCTCCATCAATAAAAACTTTGTTATTTGAATAACATTCTGAACTTTGATGATAATAAAAGGTTCCTATGTATAGGAAAACTCGATAAAGTCTTACATAATCCTTTAAAAGCACATTTCCCAACAGAAGAGGCTAAAATATATTTTAAAAACGATACAACTCTAAATATCTTAAGGATAATTATAAGCATTTCTGCTTAAAAAGCAAATTCGAAAAGTGAACCTGTTTATAGCTATATATATAAAACCAGAGTCACTTCTGGTTTTCTCTTTAGTTAACGTGCCTCTAATAATGGCCTATTAATCAAACTAATGGTTGTTTAATTATATTAGCATTAGACACGGAAGGATGACGCTCATTTTGTACTATCACACCAACTTTCTTGCATAAAACCGCAGTGGAATCACTGTTATGAGTTCTATGAATCTCGTATCTGCTTACACACGCGATGTGGGAATCGTGGATTTATAATTGTTGAATCGTGCTTCTGTACGATGAATATTAATTGCGAACAGTCAAATGCTACCTTACAATTGTTAGTAAATCGTGTTACGATGTATGATTTAAATACAAGATTTTGGATTAGTTATCGGAACGCAATTATATTATTTCTTTTTCGAAATGTTTAACATAAGGACAGAGAGGTTATATTGATCTATTATTTACAATCAACAGAAATGTAAACATAAAATGATGAGCGTATTTATTTTAAAAATAATAAACTAAAAAAAGAATATAACTTCTTACAAGAATATATTTTAACGATAAAAATACTCCATGGAAGGGGCATAGCTTTATATGTTTATATTTTCCTATGCCTTTAGGGGGACCATCTCAACGTTCCACGAACCTTAGGTAGTTATTGCAAGTTTATAACAGTTGTGGAGATAATTTCACGTTCGTCTTAAGTCGTGTGCTCTTCAGTCCAGGTGGAAATACACTATATTGGTGGGGAATTAATGACCTTGACATTAACTTCGTAAGGTTAAGGCTCGTCTTGTCTACTAGTTCGTTTCGGAAAGTATAAAAGTAAGCCGCCATGCATGAAATGAACAGTGCGGAGTTGTGGCATACGCAAAAAAAAAAAAAAAAAAGTGACAGACCTATTTGGGAGTCTTGTTCTTTACTGTTGTCTTTTATTATACATGTTTTTTATAGGAAAAAAAATCCCAAAGCTACACTCCAGTTCTACAGTCGTAATTTCATTTTTTACCCTTTTATTTCTTTTTGTTTTTGTTCGATGCTTTTTTTTTATATTTTACCATGTAACATCTGTTATATATATTATTCCTTCTAAGCCAGAAATGCTAATAACACAATATTATGCATGATCAAGATCAATTATTTCTACTATTTCCACCTGTATCACTGTCGCTGCTATTTCCGGTGTGTTTTTATAACACTTCGGAGTCTACACATTTGTTATTACTTTTTTTTTATATATTATTTTATTTTATTGGTCAATTAGAGTGTAAAATGAAAGACATTCTAATGACACTAACAATTAGCAATTATAAAATCAAACTGAGATAGAGACTACATTTCCTTAGCAGGGAACAATGCCATGGTCTGTCAGAAGGAAAAACTCCTGGAATTAGATGCTGAATTATAACCAGATATATTTACAATCTCATTAACCATTGTGCATTTCGTAAAAAGGGTTTATTTTTCACACTTTCGTTTGATTATTTGCAAATCATCGACAATTTTGAACGAAATTGCCACGTACGTGCCATCTTTCTAAATTTAACTCAGCTGCCAGATATATATATACTCTAATAACACGTCCATTTGTAATTCTGTAAAAACCAATAACTAACCCTTTCGATGTTATATGTTATATTTTTTATATTTTATATTATATTTGTTACGATGTTATATTTTTCATTCAGACTTCAAATTATGCGCTGAGAGAAAGCAACTGAAATAGTTGCTTTCTCTCAGCTTTAGAGCTTGATGTATCAGAATTAGCCAGTTCTGATACATCAAGATTTATCCAGTCCTTCAGGTGCTAGGTCATAGTTAACTTTTTCTTTTAATTTTTGGTTATTTGTTTTCTTTCTTGTTTTAGTCTTTGTAATGCAGACTTGTACTCCTCTAAGCACAGGAATAGCATCCTCTCTCTCTCTCTCTCTCTCTCTCTCTCTCGAATATCTGAATATATACTCTTTGTTACTTTAACCTCCCTACCAAACATGATTAGCATCTGTATAAAATTAGTCTGCTCTCTCTCTCTCTCTCTCTCTCTCTCTCTCTCTCTCTCTCTCCCTGAAATGTCAACACTCATATCAAATACGAACGTTGTAAAGTATTTCAGATAACGCTATCAATAAGGTGAAGAAATCAGTTTGAGGATGGTCGTCTACATGATCCCCAATAAATAAAAATGCTATCTGCAACTCTGATACTGCTATCAATAGTTTAACTGACACTAATTATTAGACTAAGGTTAATATGGACACACACACACTCTCTCTCTCTCTCTCTCTCTCTCTGTCTCTCTCACTTACTCGCTTATTTGTACCTAAATCGCTCTTCTATTGATGCACAATTAATATTTTTCTATATTTCTACCAGTTGATTACGAAGATGACATCTGCGCTTCCCCCGTCTCGCCCGAAAGTTGCCATTAATTTTAATAGGGTAAATGATGTATTCTTATTAATCTTTTCCTAAACCTTTCCCAATACACAAAATCATAGGTTGTTAATTTAACAGCTAATTATATATAATTCAGTGTAAAAAATGGAATATTTAAACTATCATAAACACAACAACGTATGATTTACTGTGTATTAAAATCTAGCACTTTGTCAAAGAATCAAAAAAATCTAAATAAATATAGAGCTGACATTCATCATGTTTGCAAAACATATCTGAAAAATTATCAACAATTATTGATCTAGTGTTACGATCTCAAAATATGGTAGCTTAGATACTATTACCCACAGTTACCAAAACAAAAGAAACAAATTAAATTTATCTTGGAATTTTAAGGGCCATACTTCGTATACTCACATAAAATTTTTCTTAAAAATGTAACATTTGCGATATATGGCTGGATTGGAAAAAAAAAATATCCAAAAACTGACTTCATATAAGAATGATTATTAATAAATATAAAATTATAAATAACATATATTTTATATATTCTATACATTTTTATGAAAATAAAATTAAGATTTATTAGTTGCTAATATCTAGTTACTAAATTAGATCTACGATTGTTGCAAAGCATTGGCTTGTTCTCTTTAGCGTACAAAATACAGCAAATCTCTGATGAACTGTCGATGATATTCAGCCTGTATTTTCCCTACTGCTGGGTGAAGGCCTCTCCCATTGCGTGAGGTCTACTTCTCCCATGGCAAACCACTCCATATAGGGAAGTGTGTATATGGTTATGTGAATGAGTGTATGAAGGTGAAAGACAATCACACACACATCCATGGCCAGGCGGGAGTCGAACCCACAGCCTATTGACTGGAGAGCAGATACGCTAACTATTCGGCTAGTAATAAATTGATAACAGTACAAATATGGAAAAAAGAAAAGAAAAAAAAAACAGAGCGTGATCGTCTCTATGTGACGTTTACGATAAATGTGTGTGTGAGAGTGAACGATCGTATTAGAGAGAAGAAGACATCATTCAAGATCAAGATGAATCCCTGTTTCCTATTCGGGGAACAATTTCAGCAGATTCCTTGATAAATAAATAAATTTAATAAGGAATCTATTCTTCCTTCCATAAGGAAGAATAGATTCCTTATGGGATCCTAAAAAATGTATCTCTTCCTTATGGGTTTCGTAAGGCAAAAACCTATTTTTCAAGGCCTGAAGTGTGTTCAAAATAGCATGTCTGGTTTCTAGAGCCTGGAATCATTTAATCCGTATTCGATGCATGTAAATTGTTATAAATATCCAATTTTTTTCGCGGATTTGATTGCCATACGAATATACTAAATACTACTATGAATAAACAACACAAAATAATTCTCATACATTTGTTTAGGTAAAGAAGAAGAATACCTCTTCTTCATCATCCAAATGCCAAGTAATTCCACAATATAGTTTTCATGTAACATCAATGTAAATCAGAACGTCTGACAACACTGAAAAAAAAAAAAAAAAAACTTTGTTCTGACGTTTACATTGATATTACATGAAAAATATATTGTGAAATTCATTGTGGGAATCTCAGTTCAAGTCCATGGCTTCATTGTCCTCCGATAAAACAGACAATGTTTAAAATTACAGTCTACAAATGGGCAACGCAGGTCAAAGTTTAAAATCTATTTTAACGATACTCATAAAAACCAGCAGATAGGTCAAGGCAGTTTGAAAATGCCTTTCAATATATTCAACCGATCGCTTGAAAAATACTTTAGGCAAGAGTAAAGAAAACAGAAAGCGTTAAGACTGAGCAATACGCACTTCAAGCTTTCATAGTGCATTAGAAGAGATTATAAACACACTCTAACAGAGCTTCGGCAAACGTTGACAGCTGTGCAGTTCAATAGGTGTACACTTTATCTATTGGCAAGTGATCAAGATGTTCAGAAAGGAAGCTGTTTGACCTGCATCTTAGGTTACACAATAAAAGACAAAGATGACAGCATACATATTATTAAAGTACTCTTCGAAACAGTACTTAAATCGCCATGTTTTCTTTACTTTCTGTAATGGATGCTCGTTTAAACCTGTGTTGGAAAGTTGGATGGAAACTCTTCTTCTTCGCTATTATTATTTTAACTTATTCGCTTGAGGTATAAATGACTTCGATTTTTTTTTTTTTTTCATTTTAGAGATAAATAAATACTTTCACCGTCAATGCACGTTTACAAAGACATAATTTATTATTTTCAGTATTTAAAAGTAAGCAACAATAACTTTACTTCCGAATATGCACAAGAATAGTGTCTTTAAACCTAAAATAAAATTAAGAATTTCATCTTCCAGTCATTAAAAAGTTAAGCAAGTTTGAGCGCGGTTAGTAATTGGAAGGATCAATCGTTCGATGCGTTGGCATCCTCGATGAGTCTTTGGACTCCCTGGAGGTGTCAAATAAAAATAACAATAATTAAGATAACACTTTTAAGATGTTCATCCATTTTTGGAGGTCAGAGACAGTTTGGGGAACTTTTAGAATATCGGATTTTTTGGGGGACTTTAATATAGTTCCGCCAAAAAATAATTAAATGATGCCAGTGTAACTCTCATCATCACATCATCTAATAATAGACATTGGCTGATAGAAAAAAAAAACTTGCACTGAAATAAATTAATACATAAAAATAACGGTTAATAAATAAATAAAAAAAAAGGGTGAATTAGACCAGCCAAAAGTACAATTTGGCAGACAGTCACTTGTAAACACCTAATAAGCGTATCAAAGTATATATAAATAATAGGGTTCCGCAAATGTCTTCTCCTTGTCAGTTAGCAGAACCTTTCTTTAATGGTTGTGCACGCCAAGTATAAAGTGTCCAAATGATGCTATCTGAGAGGATGGGAACGACTAATCATCTTAGTCCTTGCCTCAGTAATGTGACACTGAAAAAATCTTGTAATTAATGTTTCTTGGCTCAGGCTTCCAAAGAACACTACGGTCTTAGCTTGCTGAAAGTCTGTAGTCTAAATTCTAGCAGGTTATGACAGTTATTTTTGCAACTCTCATTGCTTTAAGTACCAAATTTAACCTTGTAGTTCACCGAATACTCGAGTACTTTATAAATGCAGACGATGCTGGTTTGGGTTTTTAATTTCTTTCTGAGTTTCAACATGCATCCGATAGCTATTAGTAAGGAAAAGGGGATACAGTTTCAACTGAATTAGTAGGTCTTGAAAACATACATAAAAGTGTGTTACGAATCTGTTTGAAACTGACCCGATTAACGAATATCTTATTAACAAACAAATCCCTCTTCCTGTCAGCAAGAGCAAAATTTATTGACTCAAAGAGTTGCGTGTTTATGAAAAGTGAAAGATCCAAGAAATTAACAGTACGGACTTTACTGCAATCACTAGTAAATAGCACCCGTGTTTGAATTGAAATAATGAAATAGAATGACAGTAAGTTACGGGTAAATATCACACAAGGAACTTATTAAAGGAACTGGGGAGGAGATAGAAATATGAGAGGGAAAGAGAGAATAAAAAAACTGGATATGTACATGTGTGATGAGAGAGAGAGTGTACGTGATCTGAAATCTGAATATTAACTCACGTCTCCTAATTACAACATATATAATTAGTAAAAATAATTATTTTTATACTTTTTTATTGCATCTTAAATGTTATTAAATTTAACGAAATGATTTTTAGCATTCTTCCAGATTTGTTATATTTTAGAATAATTAATTAAACACCATATATAATTATATATATATTATAAATAAATATAGTCATGAACGTTCAATGTGAGTGCTTACATAACTGAGGTTCGGCTATTGCTGTTACTCAGCCATGACTGGAGTTTTTAAGAATGTGAGTGCTTAATTTTGGATAGGGGGAATCAATCGACCGTGAGAGCGGTGATTGATTCATTCAATCCAATAACCTTGGAGGGTAATGGATGACAATGCTGTAGCCAATGAAGTTCTAACTGAGGCTCGGCTATTGCTGTTACCCTCCTGCCATGACATGATCAGAGCTTTAATTGCTCAATAACACCTTATCCCTACACTGTCCTCTACAGATAACGGGGAATATGAAAAGCATTCTTGCTTCGCCCCTTTAAGCCAGTCCTTATAAGGATAAGGCGTTCAATCTACAGATAACGGGGAATATGAAAAGCATTCTTGCTTCGCCCCTTTAAGCCAGTCCTTATAAGGATAAGGCGTTCAATGTGTGAGGATTGGTTGGAGGATGGATTGATTCATTCAATTCAATACCCTTGGAGGGTAATGAATGGTAATGCTGTAGCCAATGAAGTTCTAACTGAGGCTCGGCCGTTGTTATTACCCTCCTGCCATGATCAGAGCTTTAATAGCTCAATAACACCTTATCCCTACACTGCCCTCTAGAGATAACGGGGAAGATAAAAAGCATTCTTGCTTCGTCCCTTTAAGCCAGTCCTTATAAGGACGTTCAATGTGAGATGTGTATGCTATCTGATATTTAAAGTTGCCAGTTTTTGGTGTAGTGTGTATGGATTTTGACGTGTATAATTTACATGCATGCTTTTATTTATTTTTTTTTTTCATAATTGAGCGTAATAAACTTAAGCTTAATTTTAAATAATTTACATGCATGCTTTTATTTATTTATTTTTTTTTTTCATAATTGAGCGTAATAAACTTAAGCTTAATTTTAAATTCCAATTATTTCTTTATTTAATCATTAGAATTGTTTTTGTATTATTATTATTTAATGGTTTTACATTTATGACAATATTAGCTCATACGTTTGAATATATTTTGTAAATCAACTATTAGTTTTTATTCTAATTAATATCTGATCATCGAGAATGAAACTGCACACCTAGCAGTCCAACACAGTCATAACTAAAAGGTAACATTTTTTTATGCCGTACTAAATAAAAAAAACAGAAGCTATCATTAATAATAATAATAAAATCCTACCAAACCGATAGGTAATGCGATAAGTTGTGCATATAGTCTATGCTAAGTGATTCTATTGAAGTTGATGACAATATTGATAAACTTTCGCAATGGCAGCCATTTGAATATGAAACAGCAGTTCGTTCGTGTGTCAACAACGTGTTCAGCTTTATAAACATACAGCACTACTTCGCATGCTACGATCAAAATAACTTGCATCTCTACAGATGAAACAACTTTCACGAAAGGGTTTGACAGATGATGAGTCATGATTTGATATGCTCTAAAGGAATTTGTCATAAGAATAATTGAAAGAAGTAAATACATAACAATACATATACGATAATGTCAGTCTCACTAATAAGCACTCGGTTTTGCAACGACCGTAGAAGTTTAACTTTCGTCCCAACTGTTAGTTATGTCACTAGACGTGAGGCCTTATCGTATAGTTACATATGTGTTGATTTAAGATTGAAAAGGCTCAAACAGTTTCGAAATACATTAAAAATCGTTAAGGCACATAAAGTGTGTCTGTCAAGATTTAGGTCTCACACAACCAAAATTAGGCTCTTTTTTCACAAAACCACTAAGTTATTGGTGCAAAGTTTACACAAAATTGTAACTAAAAATAGTAATTAAAAGAGTGAAGGAATCCAAAGGATATTTTTTGTGTTATTGATATGGAATTTCCAAAGACAACTTCAGATGGTTCAAATCTTACTGCTGCATACATGCTTTCTGAAAGTCTAGGTAATAGATGATAAAAACCATTTTTGGTTTGAAACCACCGTATTTCTTATTTTACAATACTTTTACAACCTTCTTGGATTGATATGAAATATTTATATTGCACGTTAAAAAACTTGACATTATCGTTTTGCAAAATAACCCATTTTCTGGTAGTCCCTTATGCTAGATTCAGAAAAGGAATTAATTTATATCCTGAATAAAGACGTATATTACCTTGAAAATGAAAAGAATTAAAAGCCATATTCCTACAAACAAACATATTCAAATGAGGTGCTATCTATTTGGTTTTGTTTTGTTTTTAATAGTGAGCAAATGGCCATTTCTTAGAACAGAGAGCTGGAACAACGACTCTGGGCTACTGCTAGACAGCATACCTTGAGCTTCCATCCAATCTGAGCTCTCTCTCTCTCTCTCTCTCTCTCTCTCTCTCTCTCTCTCTCTCTCTCTCCATTCTCCATGCATCTAATATTGGTGGGAGGGTCCTAAGGTGGTTGACTAGATAATTGTATTGCCGAACAAAAATCAACCATCAATCACACACATCCGTGAGATACGACTGAGAATGTGTGATGTGAATAGTCTTTTTTTTTATTATTATTCTCAGAGAGATTAGGTAATGAGAGGACAAGCGATCGCAAATTACAGGAGACGAAGAAAACAACAAACACAAAATATATGGAAAAGGTGTCTCAAAGTTGATGCTGGGATTGAGTGACGTGAGTGATACCCCCGGAGGTTGTTTCACACTATATCGGGCGGAATATGACGTGGTACTTTGATCCAAGAGATATTTTGGTAGAATTAAAATATGGCATAGATAAACCTCCTGAGATTTTTTAAGTACAAACAGTTGCGCAAATTAAGTATTGAGTAAATGGTCCTACTGGAACACGATTTCAATATTTATGCAGCATTTGAGAATTGAAGTTTCATACTTATCCCTCTAAACGAACTGTATAAGCAAAGAATATTTTAGATTTGTTTTTAAGTCCTAACTCTCATATCCTCAAGCTGTCGTTCGCCATATAACGTAAAGTAGAAAACACTGCAGTGGATTCTGTGCTTCCATCATTACACAGAGAAACAAGTAAATAAGAAATGGCTCTTTCTTTATGATGAGAAACATAAAAAAATCAAAAATTCACGATTCTAGTAAATGCATAATTTTTAAATTGCACACACACACACACACATTGCAAATCCAAATACTGAATCATATACCCGAAATATCTAGCTTTAAATTACACAGAAAGCAGCTTCAGTCGGATGTTGCCTTCTATCGATCAAATCATAGTCATGCAGAATATCTAAGTATTCTGAACGTAATCGATGGATGATATCATTCTTAAACTATCCCAATCCATAGAGTTTCCAGATAGTTTGATCCTTCACAATTCATTTTCAAAAATTACGGATTCATTTGGATTACCAAATATGGAGTGTTACTATCCACAGTATTAATGTTTGTGTTGATGTTTCACCCAAATTTCGAATAAGAAGTAACGTATAGACACTTAAAGCGATTAACTTAGACTCCTAGAGAATGGTTTACTTGTGACTAACAGTCAAAATCATTTATGCGCTTTCTTAAAGAAGTGTGTAATTCTGGTAGCTGGTCTTATTGTCAGCATGATTTCCATGATGCTATTTGCTTAATATACAAATACGAAGTTGCTCAATTATTTCGCTTTCAAAACCAGTTACTCTGGAAAGCTGCCAAACAGCGATTTTTCTTTCTTTCTTTTTTTTTTTTTTTTTAATCATTTGTGAAAATTAGTTACCCATTAAACCCATTCTGAAACAGCGGAATGTAAGATGAAATCAGAAATAATAAAGTGTACACGCAAGAATTTTTCATCTATATGCTTTAATATTTTTCTACCACGTGATTAATTATTGTATGGCCTCTTTAAGAAGTGATATGAAAAAAATGTAAACTAAATTGGGAACTTGTTTATAGATTTTAACCGTTTTTATAGTTAAAAATCTCAACAGCAATTGTCTGTTAAGCACAAAACTTTGTCAGAACATTGCTGTTTGACAATCAACGAGCACTTGTAAAAACTGATCCTTAAAAGCCCTGTTAAAGAAAGAGAAAACAAATTAGAAAATTGGAAATAAATTATTTTGTCGGCTTCAGAAAAGTTTTCTGTAGGGATGGATGAAAGAGTATCATTCATGATGCCGCGATCACCAGGGACAGGGGGGGGAGAAGACTTTGCAGGGTCTGACACGCAGTTCGATATCACATCCTTACAGTGAAATAAAAACAATAAATACTTATTTTAGGTTTAAGGCACAACAACTTCATTTTATTTTTTGTTGTAATACACAAAAGCCTTCGTATGCAAATTGCTGAAGATCACTTAGATGAACCACCGATTCTCTCTCTCTCTCTCTCTCTCTCACACACACACACACACACACACACACACACACACACACACACACACACACACACACACACACACACACACACACACACACACACACACACACAATAGCATTATTGTATCCTTCATGAACTAATTTAACCACATAGATCTGTTTTAGCTATATTTCTTATAGCGACAAATTCTTTGGCAAACTGGTCCAGAAACCTCGCTCTGGAGGCCAAACATGGTACTTTGTCAAGTCACTTTAGGCCTAATAATCAGCGCTGTAGTCTCACACTAACTTCCTTGCCCATGGCGGGATTCGAACCCACAGTTTTCACGCAATTTACAGACACAACGAACTAAATAATTTGAATTGCATCTGTATTAAATATATCAACAAATCAAGTGAAGATAATTTTAATGCGGCTTGGAAAGAAGTCTGTTTTCCATTCATGACTGGATTTCTCTATTGTTTATATCATAAAAAGCTCATTAAAGTTAGTCTATTTCGCTTGTTGATGTACTATAACATTATATCTTTATTTACAATAGTATTAGTATTATTATCAGTGATGGCACATAATTAGAGTTGTTCCTAGTTCGTCTATAGAATAAAAAGTTACATAGGAAATCCAAAAGAAAAATAAATAAATAATCGTGGTCATTTATGCTATTTTAACACAAAATTTTAACACTCAGAAGTAGTTCCGCTATAAAAATAAAGATGAAGAAAGAATAAATTAAAAAGTACCGACTTAAATGGCTCTGCGAAAATCTGCTGATTTAATTTGCTCCCTTGAGTTATTAAAATGCTTATCTAATAGCTGATACTGATTCTCAAATGTCCTACATTAAGAAATAGTGGTAGAATATAAACAACAATAAGAAATTGTTAACAACAAAGCCTTAAGGAATATGAGCTTGAAGATTTCATAGCTGTTAAGGATTACAAGATTTAATATGGTACATCTTTGCTGGTGTTATGACAGGATATCTTCGCATGCTTCCTTCCAGACTGGTCAGAAACCAACAGATTCACTCAAAATAGATTTCGAAGGCCTCTGTCATTTTCTTTTTCTTCATAACAATAAAACTATATTAAGACACATCATGATATTCATGTATATAGATAGGGAAACAGATTAATGTTCATTGGTGATCGTTGAATCAGATTATCGCTAGAAAAGGAACCACCTTCCCTTCTAACAATGTCTAACTCGAAAATTTCCTATCATCAGAAGTCTTTTCCAGCACATCATCGATATAAGTAGGATGTAACTTGTACATTTATTAACTTATAGCTACTAATTTGTGTTCTTGGACTTTATGTAGTCCCCTTTTTATATTTCGCTTCACTTTTCCTTGGCTTTTTTTTATCGTATTCTCTTCAAAATGCCACGTAGAACTGATTGATTTTTTTTTTTTACTTATGAAATATTTTGAGGTACCCCATGCGTAATCCGAAAAATATCAACAAAGGTCTAAATTAGGTGTTAGGCCTAAATACTTTTCATTATTTCTATGTGGCTTTAACGCATAAGCGATAAAAATGATATGTAGGCTCAATAATTCTTTAGCTAAAAGTCTTTTGGTCTACAGAACTAGGTACTATAGGTTTCAACTTTCTGTAGATGGGATTAAAATTGCCTCTTCTTTCTAGCCAAAATATTTTTTTCTAGACGTCCAAAATGATTTCATTGTAAAATTTGCCTAATGATGGGTTTTCGTAGTTACACTAACGAAGTTACACAAATTTTTTAACATACATTGATATAATAATATTAAGATTATCTATAATAATAAGAAAGAAATTCTTTACGAATACATTTCGTGTATAAAGAATTTCGACATAGATTACGCATTTTGGCAAAATATTCTGTTTCATATTGAAATGCAGTTGCAAAGATCTTCATCAGGTGTCCAGGAGGATCAAATCCCTCGAGTAGATGCTGAAACGACTGATGCCTAAAGCTTAAATCTTTCTAAATTACTTGGTTTGAGTCGGAAAGAATATTGGTTATCAGAGATCCAGTATTTCTTTTAGCTTTGGGGAAATTCGGGACAGTTTAGTCGTATTATTGTTCGCTTTGGTTGTTTAAAACTAACCTCGGGAACCAAGCATACTTTTGTTTGTTTGGTTATTGCAAAAATCCAGAGAACGCTTATGTTTTAATATGATAGACTGAAGTGGTAGAATGCTAATAAGATTCTTCCAACCTCATTAAAATCTATTTAGAATATTAGGCTTAATATTGTAAATATTAAGCTATAAAAATATAAGGTTTTAAGCAAGGCTATTGTATAAAAATTAATGCATCGCATATTTCTAATAATATGATAATCCCCAGGCGAAAGGCAGTGATTGAGCTTACAGTCAGTATGATTAAAAATCAAAATATTTCAAAACAGACGAAAATTTGGTGTTCATGAAGTTATTTTTCCGCTCTCTATTTTCACCTTACAAATTCACGAACCATACGGTTGACAATGTACTGAGCTGCAAGTAGCATGACTCAAGTCATTATTGGACATTATCTCTCGCCCCTGTGTCACCTAGTCTCGCCCCACAGTCAGATAAAACACTAATCTGTCTGTGACTTCTTTGAGCAAAGCGTTTTTGTATGTATAATTATCATAAATAATTAAGAGAAGAAAAAATCGTGTCTGTTTATCATATTATCGGTTAATTGTTGGTAGGCTTTTAAAAATATTTAAAATTAAGTACCTTAAAAAATAATTACTGGTAATAAAAATGTCATTAAATCACGAAGAATAACTGAATTGCGCTTATGGCAATGAAAGAGATTATAGAGAGAAATGAAATAGACACGAATAAAGCTAAATTATTAGAGAAGCCAAAAGCTCTACTGAGAACATCAGTGCTTCTTTTAAATATTATTATTATCTTAAAAAGGAATTAGTGTATAAATTTTATAGCTAAATAAATAATAAATAATGTAAATTTTTCGTATATGGAATATAATTTATTTTTTTAAAAGACTTTAGCATTTTTTTTATAATTTTAATATATTTAGTTACCAAGATTAAAATGTTATATGTATATATAAATGCATCATAAATAAATGAACGATACATCATTTTTATCATTGCTAAAGATTATTATCTAATTGAAACATTGTTAGACAATGTATCACTTGCCGATGTTGTTCAGATGACATACGATCATCCAAACATTTGATCACGGATTGTTATTAAGACTGAAAAAACATTCCTGGATGGAGTGATGAGTGAAATTGTCCATGGATGACTTTTTTTTTGGTTACCAAAAGGGAACAGATACTCTATGTTTGCAACCATTCCTAAATAGCATCTACCACAAGTGTAACTCCACATATCCCACGTTCTAGGTTACATTGTTCTCTCTCTCTCTCTCTCTGTTTCTTTCTCATGTGTGTGAGTGTGTGTTTTGTGATCATATTTTGAAAGTTGACAATTTCGAACCAAAGATCATCTTTCGATATTTGTTACGGTTTTGTGTATTTACATTTTGTTTTACTTTATTTGGACAGTTAGTAAATATTAAGTTTTATAATGATTACTAGAAGAACAACAAAAGTAAATAAAAGACTAGGATACATTCTATTGTACGAGTGGCTCATCTTTACATTTCGTTCTTGTATCTGCATTCTCGATGTTTGCATTTTGTGGGGACTAATTCCGCTAACGATAAGTAACAAATCAAATTATTTTGGGGTTACGTTTATGCATTATTAATTACGTACATTTCAGAGGTATATCCGATGTTTTTTTAAACGATCTAATGAGGTAGAGTCTAGTGTTGTTTCATCCATAATATCATTTCATTTGATACGACAGATATTTTCATAAACTGGATTTCGTTAAGATGATATCGAGTTGAGCCTGTTGTCTCTAGAAAACTAAAATACTAACCATAACATTTGAGGATCTTAATTTACATAAAAGTACTTGTATTTGGATAAAAGCATTTATCCATAGCGGTTCTAGCAATGACATTTAATATACTACATAACTTAAATAATAATAATAATAATAATAATAATAATAATAATAATAATAATAAAGGTGAAAGAATATGAAAGGGGCGTGATCTCTCTCTTTCTCATGTTCCTCAGGATGATGAATATAAGTAAAGGGATTAAAAAGACATCTGTTGATCAGACAAGATTTAGGATCAACTGATAATTGTCTATTGAGAAAATATATATTATATACCATCTATCCAAAAAAATTCGGGTTCAGTTCCGAAAGATATCGGTTTCGATCTGTGTGCACTGTTCTACTTTCATTTTGAATGATAACTGATCATAACCGTTTTTTTTTTTTCTGATAAAATATTGAGAAAAGAAGATATAAAAACATCATGTTAGTGACGTCATTGTAACTGATTACTATTGAAAATCCAGTAAAACAATGTACACCCAATAGAAAAGATCTAAATATTCCAATAGAAGACAAAGTTCTTGCACGCTTATTCTTATTGACTCTTGTGTATGTTAAACTAGATGTGTAGTTAAGGGTTTGGTATTAAATCATTTTAAGAAATAATGTATCACTAAAGATAATAATCACAATCTTGATTAATTTGGCAGAGGCTATCTGTAGATTGCAAATTGTTGCAGCTCCTCATACTATTCGAATGATTTTTTTCCATTTTTACTGATTATTTGAAGTCCTTCAATGTGCTTTTCCCATGATCTTTGAATAGAAATGTTCAACTGGTTGGTAGTAATGAAAAAAAAAAAATTGAGATACTGCTTTTATAGAGCATCCAGATGAGCTACTTTGTGACTGCCTGCCTTTCAGTGCTATAAAACAATGCACTGAAAGGCAATGCACTGCCTTTCAGTGCATTGCTTTATAGCAGGCCACATCACAACGAAAATAAAGCATTGAAAACGAATATCTCTTGCATTTGAGATTGCTACGTGGATGAGTAATATTTTTATAGCGATTTTGCTAAAGACTGCAGATCACTTTGATAGTTAATATTGTTATTATAGTAAGGATGATATTTTATTAGGAGAACAAATACTTTCAGCTCATGCAATTCAACTAAACTCGTTTGAATTTTGACTCGTTCAATTGTAGGGGGTTCTTCATATTCGTATAGAGAGTTGGACAAAAGCCTCCACAATATTTAAGGTGAGTACACATTCGTCAAAATGACAATAAATGAATAAAATAAATAGAATGCAATAATAGTCATGACTTAATATATAAGTAGAAATGACAGAAGTTGGACTATATTATGACTTTCCGTTAGTATTTGGTAAACGATGAAAATCCATGCATGGAAGCAAATAAAACCGAGTTCCAGAGAGAGAGAGAGAGAATTATTTGAAATGAACTGCAGATTTATAATATATTTTTATACTTAAGTTCAGCTTGATCACTTCTAGATATTCGTACAAATTTAGAAAAGATTTTAATTTTAATAATGCTTAATTAAAAAATCTATAAAAACTCTTTCTAATGTTTTCGACTAAAATGTCTTCTTTATTCTCTACAGAAAACGAAAAGGATATCGCCCCCGTTCTTACTTTTTTTTAAAAAAAGAAGCAAATTTCGTTCTTTCAATATTTTATCTTTTGCTAAAAAAGAATCTAATTGATGTTAGCATTCGAGTTCTCGTCGAGGTGAATAATAAAGTTTCCCAGACGGATGAATTAATTATCGTAATATTCGCTAAACCCACAGATTTAGCTAAGAATTGCTTTGTGCTACTAAATCGCATTCGACAATCGCCTCGCTTCCCAAATTCGAAAGCTTAACTTCTAACTACACTACGAAGTTCACAAGCTTACCTGAAGTCTTTTCGTTCGCTTCCAACCCTTCGAAAGCTTTGCTGGTCATTTCGAACAGCGCGTCGAGTGGCGAAGTAGCGGCGTTCGCAACGGCCGGACTCTCCGGTGAGTCGCTTTCCGATCTCTCGGAACGGGAATCGTCGTCTGCCGACCTTGGTCGCCGGCGTGCCGCTGCCGAGCTGTCGAGGTCCCAGGGTCGAACAATCCCTCTGTCAGCGACGCTGCTCGGCGTCCGCCGCGCGCTGGGTTTGTGATTGAGAATGTCCTTAATAAAAAAGGAACTCAGGGGCTTGTTGGGGTTCGGGGCAGGCCGCAGTTCCATCATGCACAGTTTTTTGATCGGATTAAAGTATTCGTCTTCTGAATGCTCGTCCGCAGCTTCCGCCGAGGCAATACTCGTCACATCGATGTCCTTGTCCGGAGTAAGAGATGGCGGCGGAGGTGACAGCGCTTTGTCTGTGCACTGCGATTCAGAGTCAGGTGTTGCAGACATCTCACGGACTTTCAATTCTGGTGAACGGAGTCTTTTTTTTTTTTTTTTTTTTTTTTGTGCGTGTGTGTCGCTCTTCAGGATTCAGAAACTGATGGAAAGTATATGGAAGAACAAACTCTCGCTAGCAATCAACTGTCGGCGAGGGTCCCATTCTTAGCTGTCCATCCACGCTAAAAACCCTGCCGTTAATATAGAGGTCACACAGCACACCGTAACTCACACTGAATCCGAATCTGGACGAGAAAACACACCGAGTCTTTCTATTTTCCCCGTCTGCCGCTAACAGACGGAGTCTCACACGGGG
Organism: Typopeltis vanoorti; assembly: GCF_054136105.1. Lineage (NCBI taxonomy): Eukaryota > Metazoa > Arthropoda > Arachnida > Uropygi > Thelyphonidae > Typopeltis > Typopeltis vanoorti. The sequence goes on from NC_143549.1 coordinate 146,670,864, forward strand.
TGGTTTTTTTTTACATTAAAACTTGACCGACTCTGGTGAGACAATAAAAAAAAAAATAATAATAATCCCACGTGCCCCCAAAAAAGGTCCTGCAGTGATCCCGCAGATGGCTCACGTCGAAACTCTGACAGTGACTTCAATACTTGCTTGCACCGCACGTCGCGTCGGCACACCTCTTAAACACTGTCTCATCACCTCGAGTCTCGCGAGTTAGCAGACAGCTGCGTCCACCAATCTTATCGTTCTCGAGCGAGAGTGGCAGCAGAAACGGACGAGCTGACGATCGTAGGCGGAGTTCCGATGAAGTCTTCGTTTGCGGTGTTGGTCGCGAGTAGTTGATGGACAGCAGGTGAGGGCACGGACTGAGAGTGCGCGCACGGACGAAACGAAGGCAGGTTCGGAGTACAACAAGACATACGAACCGATCATGGTGGTGATCTGGATAATCACCTGACCTTTATTCGCTCGGCTGTTCGTAGTGTAATACCATCCCCTTTCTCCCTCTCCCCCCTCTCTGTAGGTACACACACATAGACGTCACTCCTCCTCCTGCTACGGAACACACGGACATCCCCGTGGCCGAAGCGAGCAGCTATTGGATTAGACTTCGGTTCTGTAAACAACAATTGAGGAGATTAACAACCAATAGTTGTTCACTCGGTTTGGGAAGACGTAAATGTGAATGGCAAATGTTATCGGTGGCAGTAGAACTCCGAGGAGTTTCTAATTAGCTGGAGACAGGGTGGAAACCCCTTCGCTAGACCTGTCTAGTTCCAAATAATCTAGCCGAGACTGGTTTTCTTGACAGAGTGCCTGGTTTCCTATGACTTGCTAATGACTCTCTCGACAAAAGAGGTCAGGCATTGTGGTAGATTTATAATATGAAGCATGGAGTACATTTTAAAACGAACTTTTCCTAATTTTGCAGGTAGTTTTCGGAGTTTCCAAATTTGGAGCGTGAATATTCATTTCTTACTTTCAATTAAACAGATATAAATTGTTACAACCGTAGTGGAAAACTTCTATTAGTCTTCTAAATTAATGTAAACGTTTTTCTATTAGAGTATTTAATTATATATACCACTCTTTAAAGTTTTATTAAACTTTCAAAGACAATTAATTACCCGAAATTCGTGTTTATCATTTTAGTTAACATTTGAAGCAGCTAAAGAAATTGAAAAAAATAATAATAATAAATAAATAAAAAATAAAAATAAATAAAATAAATAGTTTTTACTCTTTCTGAATAAACAAATATCTCTTTCAAATTGGGTGATACTTATACAGTCACGTACACTTTGATTGTTACGTGGAACATTAGATTTCTGCTAGCGCATGAATTTATTGTTTATAACGATACGTCATCAGTGAAGTGAAATGAAATGTACAATAATCATACTCCCAGTGTGTGGAAATTTTAACGATTACAAATGCTCTCATTTCTTTTTAATGATACATTTATTTAAACACTTCTATGCTTAATTAATAATATCACATTAGTTTAAATATTAAAATATCTGTAAAGCTAACAAAGCGAAGATAAAATTCCAGTAAAGCTAACAATTTCCAAGTTAAAATACCTGAAGACTAACAATGATGTTACTTCATAGGCTCCGGATTTATAAATTTCAAGTGTTAAGTTACATTTCGTAATAAATTATGTCATTTGATATGCGACTATTTAGCCAGATTTATTATTTTTATTAATTTATTATTTTTAAATATTATTTTCATTGTAAATCAAAAACTATTAGCAAGGAAATATTCCCTACTCGAAATGATGAACTGTACCGTTTTGATTCATCATGAGTGGCATCTGTTCCTTTCGTGGGACCATATCAATATAAGATGCTGATTTATGAAGACATTTTCCATAAATCACTCTATTCAAATAGCATGTAAAAGAGCTTGTCTTTCGTGCGGTGAGCTACTGTTTAAAATGCACAAGACACGTCAACGAACATGATAACAATCAGACATCACTCAGTTATGGACTTTTATTACGCTTTACGAAATATCCGGTTTCCATGGTGATGCATTTATGATTGAAATCGCACCAGTTCTTCAGTGGAGACGCGTTTAAGCGGCTCGATTGAAGAAAATTGAATTTATGCTGTCAAAAAAAGAGGCATAATTTTGATTGAACCTTGCATTATGCAAAAGGCTATTACTCAACTGTTAATAAAATCGGTAGCCATCTGTAGAACTTGAAACATTGCATCTACTTCAGAAAACTAGACAAGACTAAGATTCAATGGTAACTTCATAAGATCTTTTCGGCGGGGGGGGGGGGGGGATGAGAGAGCCTTCCGTACTGTGACTCTTACTTGCATTATCAAAAGTTCAAACAGGAAACAGGACACTCACTCACACAAAATATTCAGAAGTTATCCTGCCAAGAAAATCATAGGCTTTGAGGACTGCTCATGATGGATTGCTTGCGGTAGGAATCTACTGTCAATAGCAATATTATGCTGATTTGGTTTTCCGGTTGTGTGAAGCCAAAAGGAACTATCAAAGCGTCATGGTGAGCTGATCCTGCTGCTATTCTGCACATCTAGCTCCCGGTTTCTCAATGGTTCTCTCCCCAAATTTCATTTGACAACTAGTGCACAATCTTTTGTATGGATGAAGAGGTATATGCGAGTCAAGAAAGATGGATATGTTATTATAAATTCTATATTCAGGTAAGTGGAAGATTGATTTACACGCGAAGAAATCTTATTTTAAAGGTGTAGAGTGAAATCACTTAGAAGACATGATGAGATATTTTTTACAAGTAAAACAATGACAGCAGCAGATTTTTCACCTTTACGATGTTGAGACTCTCATAGTAATATATTTAATTAGGTGATTTTAGAATAAACGAAATCAAAATCATAAAACGGGTATAAAATATATTTTAAAAAACACGTTTAAATGCATCAGTACATTTTATTAATCAAGTAAGGATAAGAAAATTTATTATTATTATTATCATTATTATTATTATTAATTTGATGATTGTTCACGAATGGAACTGGAGAATATATTTCAATTTAGTGTATCGTGTTTGATTAATTCAGTCATTTTCACAATAAGGTAGGAGATTGATATGCCATCTAGTTGTAGACATAGGAAATTAAAATCATTTGGTAAGTACTCATGGAATTGGGAGGAATTTGCAAATGCTGTTCAATGTGACTATGTGAAAGGTACGCATTAAGGAATTATTCAAGTGATGGCCAAATTAAAAAGCCCTTTTTTTTTTTTGTTTGAGAAGAAACGATGTGATCGTTATAATTTAAATAACATCCCTTAAAATTCTGCTGAAGTTTAAAAGATGCACGCAAATTGTGTTGTGTACGGAAAGCCATACATATCAATTTACTCTGTGTTTAGTTCACAATATGATTAGCGTAACATATTTCGACCAAGTTAACTTTATCATTTACGATAAAATATTACCAAAATTGAATGACATGTATTTTCTATCTACTTCGTGTCATTGTGTTTGATTTAAACCCGCTTATTAACTTTGAATGCTTATAACCAATGTCTTACGAGCTGTAAAAAGGTGATATTATCGATTGGTCACAGAATGACTACGGTTATCATTTTGGCGAAAAGGATCTTATGGCGATATGATATCCATTTTTCCTTTCGTTTATAAATGTTTACGATTTTTTTAGAAAAAACAAATAAAATCAAAGAATTAAGCTTTCTCTCTCTCTCTCTCTCTCTCTCTCTCTCTCTCTTTCTCTCTCTGTGTGTGTGTGTGTGTGTGTGTGTGTGTGTGTGTGTGTGTGTGTGTGTGTGTGTGTGTGTGTGTGTGTGTGTGTGTGTGTGTGTGTGTGTGTGTGTGTGTGTGTGTGTGTGTGTGTGTGTGTGTGTGTGTGTGTGTGTGGAGACAAACTGAAATGCTTTCTCTTTGATGTATTCATAATAACGAACACTGATTCTCTCTCACACGCAATAATAAACAATGCTTGACGGACAACCCATGAGAATCATAGAAGAGATGGGTATATAGTACCCATTGTCGCTAGCTACAAGACACAGAGAAAAACGAATAGATTATTGCAAAAAGAATAGTTTAACTTCCCTTAAATATTAATAAAACAGATATGATCAACGTATTTCATTATGATATGTATCGAAATTAAAAAGCATCTTTCGTCTAACGTTGGCCTACATCCTGGGTCGTCGACTGAAACTAAAGAAATAAAAATTTCTGTAAGAAAACAGAAATACATTAGTAAATGTGAATACCTGCTGTTTATAGCTCATAGAATAAATTAAATCGGCTAATGTTCTACTCAAAAAAACCCTCTTTATTGACTTTGACATCTGTAACTATCGTGAGGCCTGATTGGTCTGGAGATAGAATCGATCAAACTTAAAAAAAAAAAAAAAGAAAAAGAAAAAAGTGTATAATTATCGCATCGAAAACTAAACTATTCACAGACTAACAACACACTTTCTGTTCTTGTAACAGAGCCAGGTTTTTCTTTACTCAGAGGTGTGTGAATCAGGTTGCGTGGTGGTGTGCAAGCAACGGTATGATTCTTTATTTCGTTTATTCATTTTTACTTTTAGTGACGGAGGTCACTGAGCGACATAGGATAAAAAAAAATAGATGGGGGAAGCTGTACGCTTATGAGCGGCGGCGAATGTGGTGTGCTTAGATGAGCCAACGTTTACACATGTTCCTTCTAATGGTTGCGGAAGCTTGAGGAAGTTACACCTCTGAGTACTTGCTGGCGACTCTTTAAGGGTGCGGAAGAAATGTAATGGCATCCGCTGCTCTTTTTGCTCAGAACTGGTAAAGACGTCATTACTGTAACTAAGCAGGAAAAAGATAAATTCAGATGATAATGTTAAATATTTCAAACATATTAATCCACGTATTTAATTGCATTTTCATAGGCATGTTGAAATCGGAACATTTAAAAATAGGGTCTTTTTAATCCTTTGGCTAAGAAGCCATTGGCTTCATTGAGATTCTTCGTACATATCAAAGCAATCTGAATACAGAACAAAGGTTATTTATTTATTTATTTATTTATTATTATTATTTGAAATTAAATATAACTTCTGCAAGGTGGCACTAAAAATTCAATAAACATGTTATATTAATAATCACATTATTTGTAACAGTATATTGCAAGTTATTAATGTATATCATTAATGTATCCGGTTAACTCCTGACATTCTACAGGAATCACTGTTAGGTCTTTTTATTTTTACTTTTAATTAATGACATCAGTCATGTGATTAAATGTTTAGTATCAAAATCTGTAGATGATATTAAAGTGTGATTCAGAGTTATTTAAATAAAACAAAGATTTAAATAATTTGAAATACGGTAATTAAGATTTAACAGTTTACATCGTAAGTTGTTATTCATTCATTTGGCTAACAAAAAACCGAGGGTAGTCTATTTTATCTAACGATGAAAACTGAAAACAGTGATAAATGAAAGATACCTGGGAACAGTTGTGAAGTGTAATGTGAAATTTTTAAATAGGTTAAGAAAGAAGACATAATGATATTCTTTCAATAATCTCACGAAATTTTCTAGTACTGACAAATATGTAATGATTCTCTTGTGTAAAATAAAATGAACTTTATTTAGAGTACAATAAACTGTACTTTTTTTTTTGAATCCCTATTGAATTAAGATGTGATATAGCGAAGCAAGGACAGAGGAAAGAAATCAGATTTCTTCATATCCAACTGAAAGAATTCGGTAAGAATTACAGTGCTGAAAAGAAGATTTTGAAGATTACAAGCCTTAAAAGATGAGTAAGAAGAGTGTAAGGATGTGAATCGAATTATAATGAGATGTACATTTTCCCATTTATCGTGTTCTAATTGACACAATTTTAAATTAATACAAATCTTTGTAGAGATTAATACAAATCCATGTACATTACATGAAATATTATTTTACCAAATGGGTTGGGTATAACGAAATAAATTTCAGAAAATTATGGGGTAAGATATATCTTAAACAAAATCAAATGTCAATATTTAAAGAGCATTGGATAGCTGCTGTCTCTTTCGATTGGTATTTAGAAACCTTTTTTCGTAAATAATTGGCAAATATGTTATCATTAAAGGTATTTTGTAGAGCCGCATTTTTATATTTCTTATAATAATTTAGTAATAATTGCTAATCAATGTTATTAATACTTTATTACCAGATAAATATTTAGCAATTAACTGATTTAATTCCCGCAATGAACATTAATGTTGTTTCCATAAATTATTTTTATTTAATTACTCAGAAGAGAGGAAGCCAACATTTCGACAGTGCTGCCCCCTGTATTCAGTCTCACCTCTTCAAAACGGTTTTCACTTCAGCAAAAACAGATTATCTTTTGAGATAAATAACGCGCAGGAAATAAAACTCTCTCTCTCTCTCTCTCTCTCTCTCTCTCTCTCTCTCTAATTCTAAAATTGTTTAATCCCGAAAGAAAATAGAAATCCCATTCCCATTCGTTGCAGCGATTCGTATATTTATTAGGGTAGTACAAAATTCTGAAATTTTCACTGCAGTTCCTGTTCATCCACAGAATTTAACGAACAAGAAGATAAAGTATGTAACACCTGGAGGGCACTGGCCGATTCTTATGGTAATCACACTATCCGAACAGTTTCAATGTTGACTGAATGCCACTAACATGAATAATGCGCACGAAACACTCTTTAATGGTTGTCAAACATCATCACTAGAATTTCAAGTTTTTGAAAAAAGAATTTAAGCTATTTTAGAATAAAATGATCGTTCATAAAAGGCAGCAAAAACGAAACATGACTACTTTCCTGTTTATTGATATTTGCTTATAGGTACTTCAACTATATTATCTATACACCTCGATGTACATTCCGAACTGTTTTATTATAGAGTATACCTTTTGAATAAGCAAATGTAAAACCGTCAATGCCATATACACGTAATTGAATGATCATAATTTGTATACCTTATACAATACTACTGAAAATAGTAATTCTAATAAAACTGCTAGTAATGCAAAACCTCACTTGGGCGGAGTATATTGAAACTGCCATAAATATCATGGTTAGAATTGCCTTTCGATAGAAGTTAAATGACAATCGTAGTAATAAACGGAAGTGTTTAAAATATACGACAGCAATTCCTCTTTAGTTCTCATGATAAACAAATATTTAACAATAAGAATATGTCATCTCCTGTATTAATTTAGACCATAAACGGAAAAAAAATAATATAAAGGAAGATAATTACATACAATTAAAACACAGTGAGCTTATCTCATTAGTGGGCTTTTGTCATAATACGTAACTTTTGAATGTTTGAAGTTCTGAAGAGAGTTGAGCAATGCGACATGCAACAGACTCGAACAAACGTTAATTTTTAAAGATGGCGTTTAAACATCATTACAGATTAACGACATAATGCGAATGGAAGATAATAATGGATTAAACAACATAAATTGAAATGGATTTGTGACATTCAGATTTAAAGCTGTGTTGATGAATATAGAATTTTAAAAAATAAAATAAACTAATAGATATATTACAACTAAGATGAAAAGCCAAACGGCTATTTTTTTCTGGTGAAGTTAATTAAATTAAGGGGTAACAGCCAGTATGCGAAGCTCTAAGATCGAAAACTGCGATCTAAGAGTTTCATGCCGACAAACTATCGGCGAATCCATGCTTAAGTGATCACCTGGTAGTACCACACCAAGGCAACTCGAAGCAAAGGTGGAGCAAGCTCCCTCATTATCCTTGATATTTTCTCATAATGTAAAAACACACAGCTCCTAGGAGATGTAATACTGCTTTACATTATGAGGAGAGGTCACTATCCAGACCGGTTTCAACCTTTTTTGAGGTCTCATCAGTGAGTAGCTAGACCTGGATGATATCAAAGTTTAAGTGAAAAGAACTTACATTATAAAAATAACTTACATTTTACATTATGAGAAAATATCAAGGATAATGAGGGAGCTTGCTCCACCTTTGCTTCGAGTTGCCTTGGTGTGGTACTACCAGGTGATCACTTACGCATGGATTCGCCGATAGTTCGTCGGCATGAAACTCTTAGATCGCAGTTTTCGATCTTAGAGCTTCGCATACTGGCTGTAAAATAATAAGGAATTTTTATTCCCTTAATTTAAATATATTACAAACTAAACTGAGAAAATTTAAATGGAATACGGAATTTAGAAGAATTTTACAGTGGAGTAAGAAAAATAATAAACTTCATTTACGATCTCCTTTTTCTCATGAATGCTATTTTGCAAATTAATTTCTGTAGGTTTAAATATAGCAATGGATTCCTACCTTTTTTTCCCTTTGTGCACTGTAAAGTTACTTGAGCGAGTTATCTACAATGTGTTTTCCCTTGCGACACGTGTATAATGTGTTGAAACAGAAATAACGAATAGAATAAAATAGAACAATACAGAAATGAATAGAATAGAATAGACAGAATAGGAATATAAATGAATAGAAACAGAAATAGATAGAAAGAACAGAATAGAACTGCTGTATTCTGAAAACCGAATGGTAGGCGGATAGTCCAGCATTGTCACTGTACGAGCTATGGATTCATTCCATCGTTGTATCGATGTTCGCAATGTATTTGCAAACATCGGCAGGCTGTAGGTTGAAAACCTGTAATACATTAGTAGTGTAGGTGGAATTCGCATAAAAACAGTGGAGAGAGCTGTCGCAAAGAAGGTGAGACACACTTCATCAATTTACAAGCAGTTTATATTTTGATATTAACTTTTTTCGGTTGTAGATGGAAGTAAAAATAAGAGTGATGTATTTTTTTTTTTTACACAGATAAGCCAATGCTGTGAGTATGTCAAGCCACCAAGTGACGTCATTTTACTCATGTCGTGTAACGAAAGTGGTATTTTTATGTGCAAGCGTATTGCTTCATCGATATCAAATATGCCTAACGTGAATAAACATCCATAAGTATTGTTGTTATTACTGTCATCTAGCCTTGATCTTTAGGCAATCTCCTACTGCATGTATCGTGTTTTTTTTCTTTTCTTTTCATTTTCCTCCTAATAGTAATCCTGCCAGGAGGTAATTTATTTCTACATGCTCCATTGCATACAATGCACATATTACATGTAGCTTCCAAGTACGGATTACCATTTACACTTCTAATTTTGTATCAATATTCATACTTACATTTATATTTTTACATCTATACATATTCCGACTTTTACATCCATATTTACATTTATATTTATATTTTTATATATACATATATATGTACACTATATAATTTATATAATATCAGTAATTTATGTTACTTTAAACGACTGGTAGTTGATCTTATTGGCAAATTTAATTAGTTCTGAGTAATACTTTTCGATAAGTCTCTGTTTTGCCACTGGCCACTTGTCTCCAGAAGTAATGACGTGTTGTATTAGGGCATTCGTATGGAGTCCAGTAGCTGGCAGTCGTAAAGTATGTGGTCAACACTCTGTTGAATGTGTGTGTGTCATCAATCGTAATAACAAGAACTTACAACTTTTCAGTTCGCATCCCCTTACATAAGTTTTTCTAAATTCCCATCTTAAATAAATAAGTAAATAAAATATTTAACATTTTATTAATATAAACTTCTCATTAAAATATTCATTTCCCACCTAAAAAAACAATAATCACAAACTCATATACGCTATTTCTGTTCAACATGTTCGCGATTACCTTAATATTATATTGGAAAATGAATATATATATATATATATATATATATATATATATATATATATATATATATATATATATATATATATATATATATATATATATATATATATATATATATATATATATATATATATATATATATATATATATATATATATATATATATATATATATATATATATATATATAAACTCATATGAGGTAAAGTTTCCCACAGAGTGCGTTGTGAAAAGTTGAGAAAATAGACTCAAGGGAACATGAAGTCACTTCCTTTTTGCTGATCCAAATATGCAACGTGAACTAAAAATCTATGAAGCAATGCTCAAGGGTATACTAAGAATAAGAACAATATTTCCTATTCAAATTCTTCATTCCTCGTCGTCTGTGGCGCATTCTTGCAAATCTGTAATTGAGAGAATCTATAGAATTTCACATAAAGAGAATTAAATGATCTGGTGAGCGATATATACGCATCAAAGGATTCTGAATCTGCTTATTCCAGGAACTTAATTATCTTGATGCGGAAGTCGTGAGAATTAATAAATACCATAATTTTCGCAGGAAGGTTAATTACTGTGTTGCAGTGAAATTTCTAGGTTTGTAACGTAAGTGCAGAAGTATACAACTCAACTGAAGGTTGTTCGCTGACTCAATTAACAGAAAAAAACAGAAACGTGTTTTGTCGCAAAATTGAAAGATTTTTGCTTTCGTTCTAGTTGCTCACATCAAGCCACTGAAAAATCTAAAATTACAGATGATTAATTTTTGTATATTCATTATCATCAACGGTTTTAACAAGGACATAAGCGCCTATGACCATGCAAGTATTTTGGATTTCGTAACCGTTATTCGAGGATAAGGTTAGCCCGATGCCAATACGTCTTCTTTTGTCTGTAAGTTGAGTTTTCGACTGGCAGATTTGCGGTCGAAAAAGCCGAATTTCCGGGAGGGAAAAACTACCACTTCTGTAAAAGACAGGCTAATGCATCTTCAGTTGAAAAGCCCTGATAAAAGTTCTTTGTTTCATAGACGGGATGCGGACCCGGGTCTTTTCAATCTCTCGTCTATTACTAACTTGTATAATTGTTAGATGGGGAAAAAAAAAGTACAAAATCTTCATTCCAGAGATTAAAGACTTGCTTCTTCCATTTTAATTATCTAAGAGGATTTCCCTCAGAATGTCGATGCAATGAACAAAGAGCACTGTGAGAATTTTGACCGGAATGAGATGGACCAGGGATGTCATCATGATTACTTGATATTTAACACAAGAGGCTGTTAATACATCACATAAGAAAAGACTTATAAATGACATGCCAGTCATTTACAAGAGAGGACATTTTTCTTCAAAAGAATATTAAGGATCCCCAATAAACATTTAATTTTATATAAATATTGTTAATTTTATTCCTTTTGAAATAATTTTATTCACACTTTTATAAATAACACTTGTTAATCTGAAATGAGTAAATAAATTTGAAAAAATAGAAACACCTCTCATAGATTTCTCTTGTTTGTGAAAATCTTTACTTATTCCAAACAGGAAACGCCAAGCAACATTTTTAATTTATTAGTGTTTAAACTTTAAATATTATTCACCTCTATATAAGTGGTTAAATTTTATAAACAGTATTTTGTACTAAATTTGTTGCATAAAATACGGAGTCTGAAATTATATAAAATTTTTATTTCATGGTAACAAAATACATGTTTATTAATTCTCAAAAAATTCTCCAAATAATCCATTGTGTGATTAACTTGATAGTTTGAGAATTAAAGATATCGGATTCCAGAATTTTTACTTAAATGGGTGTTTAATTTAAATGAAATTCGTGAATAAACGTCACACACGCGCTGCAAGCAAAGTATATTGCACTGCCGCTAACAGATTAATAGTACGGTGCTGCACATAATGTGAGATTTTTATTCGAAAATTATTTCCCCTCTGGAGGCGGTTTAGAAAACAGCGACCCTTGTGGTTGCCAACAACAGTTTAAGAGATTCTAATATACGTAAAAAACATTTATCACACAAGAACATAAAAAAAAGTAGAAATGGCATTTATATAGAACGTGATGAAGCTTAGAAGCAAGTTTTGAGAGGTTATTTAAATATATTAAATAATTTAAATGAACGTATAGCTTTGCAACCTCTCGTGTGCAAAGTATGACGTGTGTATGTGTGTGTGTGTGTGTGTGTGTGTGAAGTTAAACTCATTTCAACACTAAAGATTTAAGCTGGTTGGAAACAGCTGGGTTCAAATCTCGACCAGGATACGAACAGCCTTCATCAGTGGGTTAACCCGTCTCCCACAGAGATGGCAGATTTTTTCCCTGCGTGAAACAGGTTTATCGCCCAGCAACTATGCACACCAACAGTAAAACACACACAATTTACACATAAAAATACACTACAGCCAATAGTATTATTTGGTTTCATAACATGGTAACGAATGTCCTTGTAGGCACAACGGACTCTAAAATAAACACAATTGGTAGTTAGATATTATAAGTTAAAAAAAAAAAAAAACGATATAAAATTTAAATATCGCATTTTTGATTCCCATGAAGATATTTCGTAAATAATAGCATTCCATCCAATCAAGAACGAGTAGTATACAACAATCTTCTCTATGGGGTTGATTTAATGTTTTTTTTTTTTTTTTTTTACTATTATTTCAAATAGAGCTTTTTCCCCATATTAAGACTTCACAAATCAAATATCTTAATGTATTCGTTTGTTTTGATTATATTTTCATTGAAAAATTTCTTCTCGTTAATATCTCTTCAAAGTAGTTGAGAAGTTAAAAGATCACCTTGTTAAGAAGGATATTATATTAAAAAAAAAAAGGTGTGTACACAAAATGTAATAGAGTTTTATTTTTTCTTTGTTTTTTCCCTTACATTCTCGTCTTTTTAATATAAATACCGGTATGTAATTATAAATACCTCTCTTCTTAACTCTTACTCATTACAAAACGGCATTTGATAACTTCTCAAGCCACTAGAAGGATTCAATGAATACTTAATTGCTTCATAGCATTCAACTAATAGTATGATTAAATAGCTCATTAGCTGGTGTCAATCGAGACTGCCTTAAGCTGTTAGATCGCTGAGAATACTGATGATTAGGTACGATGTCAAACGCTGCACTAAGAAAGATGGCATTTTAATTATTAAAATGAGGAAATATTTTATTATGATAGAGAAAGAGGTAAAAGCAGAGGAGATCTATATACGACAAGCAGCGGCACTACCACGACTTGGATGGCGAAACGACAGCGAAGCGAAAATGGGAAGATTTTATGGATTCTTCACGGAGATCGTTAATGGGAAATCAATCATTAGCGCTTTACGAAGAGTGAAATGGAAGTATAATAAATTCAAGACATACGCGCGGGAGGGGGGGGGATAATTTAATGAAATTCACTCATTCGCTTGCTGTCATGCGTCCTTCTTCAGATCGGGTTTGGTCTGCAATGAATAACTTTCTCTCTTGTAATATATTATTCTATTCTACAACTCTCCGTCTCTACCAATCCACCACATTTATTTTATTCCTCCCTGCGATTTTTTTAAATTAATTATTCAAATTAACACAATTAAAACTATTAAAAGTTAACGCGTCTTCAAGATTAGTATCAAAATAATATGAAAATAAAATGAACATTAAACAATATGCAGAATATTCGATCAACACCAAAAAATAATACTTTTTATCATCCCGTAATCCACATCTTAAAATGGCGCCTAGTGTTTTGGTTTTCGTGTACAGTTGACCCTTGAAGAACGCTGGATTATACAGCTCCAATCCACTTATTTTTATAAATAAATATATTGGAACATATTTTGGAGATTTGCGACAATTTGAAAAACACTCGCAGACGAACCGTGGAGCTTAGAAATATCGAAAAAATTAAGAAAAAGTTAGGCATGTCATGAATGCAAAAAGTGTATGTAGATACTAGTCTATCTTATCATTTACTACCACAAAATATACAAAACTCTATTATAAAAAGTCAAAATTTATCACAACTCACGCACACAAACACTTACAGACCCCTGCATGGTCATTTGCAGTCGAGAGAAATGTAAACAAACGTATAGATACAGTATTAAATCATCACTGCATAAAATTAACTGTTATTAATTAATTATTAAATTTATTTCATTAAGTAGAATAAAATAACATTTTTATAACGATTCATTCATTAGTGTATAGGCTAGGCTACCGTGAGGCAATCATATTGCTGCTCCTTCGCTATCAATACAGGAATTGTTATACCTATAAATAAATATGAATATATTTTTCACGTTATCTTTTCTTTTTTTGATGTCTAGTGCTAGTAATACGTAAAACATCTAAGTGTTTTGCATCATATAAGACAATATTGATATAGGTACTGACAGACAGACGATTCATCTTGTAAACAGACGACGTAAACTTACGGTATCGATAAATACAGTACAGTACTATAAATGTATTTTCTTTTCCTTATGATTTTCTTTAAGAACATTTTCTTTTCTCTAGCTTACTTTATTGTAAGAACATAGAATACATACATATAAAATATGTGTTAATCGACTGTTGATATTATCGGCAAGTTCAACAGTGGCCTCTTAGTAGCTTAGTTTCTGGAGAGTCAAAAGTTATACGCGGATTTTCGAACAACGAGGGGGGTTGGCGCCCCTTATCCCCGCGTTGTTCAAAGGTCAACTGTATTTATTTCCCACTGATAACTTATGTTAATAAGGATAAATAAATCATTACGTAGTCTTCATGCGAAACGAAATTACAATATAACAAAAACCAATGAAAGTTTCTGTGACATGTGACTTCTTCAAGATACCAATCTTTATCAAGCCGTTTGATCGAGGTTTGTGGCATGATTTTAAAAAAAAAATAATGAACTAAAACTATAATGAAAGGTAAGAGGAGTTTTAACATTCACTGAATGTTAATGTCCATTTTGAAAATTAACAAAAAATTGATATTAACATTGGATAAGGTATTTTCAAAAATTTCATGGAGATATCTAATTAATATTAAAAAATTTCTAAATAATAATAATAATAATTGGAAAATCGGCCCAGCAAATAGACTCTTTATTGAACACAGTTCGTATTTTCAGTCAGGACATCAAAATGGAATTTGGTTTAGAAAAATGCGCAATTTTACACTAGCAGTTTTAATTTTGATCAAGAGAAATATATAAAAGTAATTTCAGCTGTCAAACACTATAAATACCGAGGAATATTAGAAGCCAATGATATTCTCTACTCGAAAGTTAAACAACAGGTCTAAACACAATAATGAATTCTTGGGCTATACCAGTGATCCGATACACAGCTGGCATAATAGATTAGACAAAAAAAGACCTGGACAAACTGGACCGCAAAACTAGAAAACTAATGATGCATCATTCATTACATCCACGAAATGATGTTGACCAGTTGTACCTACCGAGGAGAATAGGTGGATGGGGTCTGCTGCAAGTGAGATAGACTGTGGAAGATAGACTATGATAGACTGTGATTAGCTCTGAGCCAATGCTTCAAGCAATTACACAAAAGGGCTTTCTAAAAGCAACAGGGAACAAATCCGATTACAAAAAAGGAACAACAAAATAATCGATATATGCGCTGGAAAAATAATCCCTTGCATGGCTAATTTCTCCGAGATACTGAGGACAAAATTTACGTGAACAAGACGTGGCAATGGCTACATTGCCACGTCTTGTTGCGGATACATTAAAAAAAAAACAGAAAGATTTATTCTAACAGCTCAAGAACAGGCATTACAAATTAATGGAATCAAAGCAAAAATTTTGAACATCAATAATAACAGCAAATGCAGATTATGCGATCAGAAAGATGAGACTGTAGAACATCTAATCAGTGCCTACAGAAAAATAGCTTAAACTGACTATAAATACCGCCATGATCAAGTGGCCAAAATAATTCATTGACATGAATGCAAAAAATATGGCTTTCTGATAATTGGTGGCAGCATAAAATAGAGATAGTATTGAAAAACGAAACAGCAAAAATTCTCTGGGACTTTAGAATACAAACTGATCGGCATTTAGAACGCAATAAACCTGACATCACAATTATCGAACATCGACAGGTTTGGATTATTGATATCGCAGTACCTAGTGATAACAACATTAACAACAAAGAACTGGAAAAAAATACTAAATATCGAGATCTGGAAATCGTCATCTGGAAGTCATCCCAATAGTTATCGGTGCACTTGGCGCAATTTCAAAGAAGCTATCCAAACATTTACAGCAATTAAACATCAACGAAGTGACTCGATATGATCTACAAAAAACAGCATTACTTGGAACAGTCCATATTTTACAACGCTACCTGACGGATTGTTCTTAGATTGTTGGGTAGAATCTGAATTGTTCTCTATCACCAGTCAAATTGTTGTTTACATGATATCTTGTTTTAACTGTGTATCAGTTATGTGAATAAAATAATAATAATAATAATAATAATAATAATAATAATAATAATAATAATAATAATAATAAT
Source organism: Typopeltis vanoorti (assembly GCF_054136105.1). Lineage (NCBI taxonomy): Eukaryota > Metazoa > Arthropoda > Arachnida > Uropygi > Thelyphonidae > Typopeltis > Typopeltis vanoorti. The sequence goes on from NC_143549.1 coordinate 146,687,120, forward strand.
AATAATAATAATAATAATAATAATAATATATTAAAATTAATAAATAAGAAAATCGTTAGTATTCTCGTTATAACTTACAAACGGCAATCAGTCTTCTAAGTTATATTTGCTCATTAAAGAAAAAACTCTCATTAAAACTAAATTGACACAAAAAAACTTGGTTTACTTTCTTAGGATATGCATTAAAAAGTTTTCTATCTAATAATATTAATAATATATTACATCGAATTACACTGCGTAATTCAGTAAGCGAGAATTATATAATGACCCTCACACACGAAAGATTGCATCTATGACATAGCAGTGCGATGTGGGCAGCCAACAGGCAAAAGAAAATTTTGAAAGAAATAAAAAAAAAAACAGCTAAAAGAAAATTTTGTAAGACATATCGGTCGGTGAAAATTATCCTGAAAGACAGAAAGTACCAATAGTTATATCTACACCATTATATACTGCCCCTGCAAAATATTAGGACACATCGCAATGCTAAAATGGAATCCACCACGCAACAAGCGCCTTTATAAACAGGCGGTAGATTGCCTCTGAGGGACGTGTCTGCTTTCAATTGACTTCAAAAGGCAGACTAGAGTCGAATTTAGGCAGACTGGTTATGAGTAACTGGTGTTGTTGTTCTTCTTCTTGGGTGAACAACAACGGTTCCTTAGATATACCGCGAGTAGTGTGGTAAACAAAGAGTATTAAATCGCTGCAGGGCATCTGTCTGGAAATAATATACGTGCAGGCGTAAACTTGACTTTTTTGTCTGTTTGCTTAGTTGGGAAATGAGTAAAACCAGGTTTAAAATAGCTTGGTATCTTTAACATTTATTATACCCAAGGTAAAATACTTTCTACATTTATATCTCATCCAGAGATTTTTATTTAATAAGGTTAAAACACCTTATGGTAACTTGTTCTGGTAAAATACTTATAAGCTCTGTATTAGTAAAATCTTGGTATTTCTATCTGTCCCACTGATGAGACCTCGATAGTGGTCGGAAATGATGGGGGCTAGCCTTGAGAGACTTTGGTTGGGGATAGGTTTTTGCCTGTCTCTGAGTAGGGCCATCGCCGAGAAGTTCTTCTCGGTGACGGGGTGAGCCTGTCACTAAGTGGAACAACGCTGAATTGGACGGTCTTTCGGCCATTATGGAGTGGTCTAGGGATCGTCCTAATTTTTAGAGAGGTCTTTACTTAAATACACCTCAATATAGGTCGAAAGCGGTTGGGGGCTATTGTGAGTTCGCTCTCTTAAGGTTTTTGCCTTAAGGGAGCAATTTGAGTCTCCGGGGAAAGTGTTTTCCGGCACGGCCCGGTGAGGGGCTTTGTCGGTGAATGCTTTTCTTCAGAATATGAGTGGTTCTTCTCGGTGGTGGTGGGTGGAAAGCCATCACTGAGTGGAGCCAACGCTAAGTTGGACGGTCTTTCGCCCACAATTGAGTGGCCTAGGGATCGTCCGAATTTTTAGAGACGGCTTTACTTATTCATAAGGTCTGAGTAGTGGCCCCTTGCCTTTAATACATAGCATCATACATCTCCTCAAGGAGATGGGCTGCGCATTAAGCTTAAATATTAAGAATAGTGATCAGAGCTTATTCTACTTTTACCATGAGTTGCCTTGACTTGCAATACTTTGAGGGTCAGCTAGACTTCCAATACGTGCAGGCGCAAACTTGACTTGTTTGTCTGTTTGCTTACTTGGGAAATGGAGTAAAACCAAGTTTAAAATGGCTCGGTATCTTAACATTTATTTATACCCAAGGTAAAATACTTTCTACACACACACATATATATACATATTTGGGAATATTTTCCAGTCACTGCTTATGTATCTTGATTATAGAATAGAATGGTAAATGGCTGTACTTGAGCACTGTTGCTAACCAAGTCCACCAACTCCTGTTGCCCACTCACTTTGTATACGATGGACTTCATATAGGATAAAGTGCTATGTTATGTATCACTTAGAATGTTACAAGACCATCATAATAACATTAAAAAAAAATGAAATCGCCTCATCATTTAGTTGGTTGCAGTTCCATCGTGTATGTTTACAGCGAACGAAATATTTGGGGGAGGGTCCTACCTCACAAGTCTGATGAAATCGCAGAGATTCATTCGTCTTGTCTGCCTGGAGTCGATACCCCAATGTACTGAGGCTGTGTTGAAGATTTACGATGATTTAGTTTACTATTTGATCGACATATTTAATAAAGTGGCCCTTCAGTGGCGCTTCCAGTATATATAATTTTGAGGCATTGAAAGTTATTAACCTTTTTTGTTTAATACTTCCCTACTCAACCTGTTAAATCCCAATGAGTGCATTTATCATTACGATAAACAGTGTACACGATAATAGGAAGGGATGTCTAAGCAAAATTACCAAATTTAGATAATGATCAATATATAAAAAGAAATTTTATTTGGCATGGAAAAGTTGTTCCGTGGAAGATAGAATCATAGTGTGGTGATGCGATTGGACTTTCCAGAGAAAGATCTCAGAAGATATATAGGAATTCGAATCATTGATTGAAGATTTGAAATTTTACATTTTTTTGTGTGTAAATATGCAAATTTCTTAATCGTCAAATACTCAAACAGTATTTAACTAATGCTATCAAATTCAGAATTACCATTTCGTTCAACCAACACGAATAATTCAATGTCATTAATAATGCTTTTTTTAAAATTATAATTAAAATATTATAATCTGTTGACAGATTTGAATCAGTGAATAGAAAAATTAGAAAAGTGATTTTTTCTAATTAAGCTGTTTCTTAAATCATTATAATGATATCTTCCAGAACTCAATGCTAGTTTTTTACTAAAAAAATTAAGGAAAAAAAAGTTGAGGGTATTATTATTTATTTAATCCTTACCTTTCCGTCCAACCCCATGTCGTGATGGTGGTCACGTGATGATTTCAAAATTCTCTGCTACTTTAAATACAGCTAACGTTTCTTCAATAAGTATACGCATGCGTGGGAAGATGTGTGTGTTTGTTGGGGGGGGGGGGTATAAATGCTGCAGTTCATCAATTACAAATTTTATAAAATAATTTAAGTGGGATGTTTTGAATGTAATAGAAACTTTAATTTTAATTTGTCAGTCTGTCAATTCGAACTTCGTATAATGATATAAATAAAAAAAAAATAAATAAATAAAAAACGCGATTCAATTTCAACCGATCCACGACTGACTGAATGACATGCATTCAGTTAAAACCCTAATCAGGCACCAGCAAATCTGGAGACGGAGGATTTCCTTTCTGTCTTGTTAACTGTGTTTGCGCACAACTTCTTTCCAACTTCGTTATCATTAATTAGACTTTCCACCCCTCACTGCCTTCCCCCTTCTTCCTGTCAGAGTAAAATGACACAGAATTAGGCCTAATAGACACCTGTTTGTCAGAGGCTTATTACTCTTACGGGGCTAATAAGAACGGCATGCTGCACGTGCAGCAAAAATGGGCCTTACCGCATTTTGAGTTCAAAAACAGCTCTCGTGCGACATCCAGCGGTGCTAGCTGAGAAGCCAACACACACACACACACACATACTCTACACGGCCATTTACTTCACAGGCGCTCCGCTGGGCTGCCCGACGAAATGCGGCGAGCGGCGGAAGAGCCTCGGGGAGTCTTTTTCGGTCGGATCCGCCGGTTTGATTGATGAAGAGGGATCGTGTGGAGCAGGTTTCGTCGGCTGTATTGTCGGATGAACACGCCACGGCTCATTGAGCATCTAATAACGCCAGCTCGATTGACTGCGTTTGTTAGGAGTCAGTGTCGGCTTCATAGCGTTTGCTGTGACCCCGCCGGGAAACGGCGAAAGGTCAGCGGGTGGTTTGTGCGAAGGGATTGCCGCGGACCTTACGACGACACCTTGTCAAGCCTTACAAACAGCGACAATCACAGGTAAAGTAGATAAACTCGCTCGAAAGTCCATAGACGGCTTCTTCATAATAAAGATCCCTTGTTCCCGCACAATACGACCCTCGCTGACACAAACGGCCTTCTCCAGATGGAGAACAATTCATCAGCAGTTCATCTGTCTCAAAAAAGGAGACCTTATGATTGTGTCACCTAACACCAGGCCCGAATACACGGCGTGGTAGGTGACCCCCTCTTCGCTATTCATAAGATGGGCGGTGCTGAAATAAGACGTCTCTATAGATTCCTTTATTGTGCCCCCTTAAGAGGCAGTTCAATAATCGAGGTTGTAACACTTGTCGCACCATTAATCTCCGATTTATACAAGACGTGCCACATAAGATTGAAAAGGTCCGTGAATAGTTAGCCTGGAATTCGCCAGGCCACTAACAAGGATTTGTATTTTGCCTTAGAATTGCATTGGTGCCTAAGGCGAGACAGCTTCTCAGTCCGGGTGTCACTTCCTGTTAGGTTTGCATCTGCTGAACGAAATCAGCCATTGCGACTCGGTGTTCGAACTTAGGTTAAAAAAGTAAATAAAAAGTAAAGAAATGATAATGATAAAAGGAAAAGAAACAAGGCAGTTGTAGAAATAACTGCAACTTAACTACTGGCTGAACTGATAGCCACAATTGATGTTGGTTCCTACATTATTATTATAATTGTGACTTCATTTCAATGGCTAGTGTGTCGAAACTGAAAAAAGTATCATTTTCCAATTCCTGTTGTCTGTTTTGGCAACGATCACGGGCCAAAAATATTGTATAAATATAATGACATGTCATATAACTTAAATAATATTAGCATAGTTTCCCTTAATTCATTCTTACTTGAGATGTTTAACTCAAGATGTTTGCTCGGATGAAGCTGGTCTCATAGTAACGGGGAAACTGCTTTCTTTCAGCAAGTAGTTCGCTATAAAAATCCCACGTTCATCCCATTCATTATTCAGGCTGCTTCACAGCTGGTGGTGGATGCCAGTGGGTTGTGGCTTCCTCCATTGTGGTCAGTGATTCTAAATTACGGATGGCCAAACTTAATTCTTAAAGTTCACAATTAGATTATATTTAGTCTTTACAGCGTGCAGACTGAAGATATTGTCTCTTATTTGGAAAGACGAGGATTCAAATCTCATCCATGACACCAGAACATTTATAAGCATTTTTCAGTTAAAAGATGAGTCAATAGCCGAAATGCGGAGATGATCATGCAGATTCAGATGTAATAAGAAGGATAAGTGCACTCCATAAACGAAGTACATTTCCCAAAGATTTTTTTAAAGATATCAGTCTTCATTTAATTTCAGAGTTTTATCAATATATTTAATGCTAAGATGAAATTATATTTCATCAACATCTCTTCCAAATTCATTCATCATTAATAAAAATAAATAAATAAATAATTTGTTGTTCATTGTGTTCCCACTAACTTCAAAATTGCAAGCATCACTTGCATTTAAACATAGCAAACTTAACTGACAAAATATGCAAATAAAAAGCAGATAAAAGTTTTGCCTTATAGTTGCAATTAAAATGTTTAACGAAAGCTCTATGTGCTGGCAACAGGCCAACATGTCACCAGACACAGACCTTCTGATTGTCCCCAGTAATTATTCGGAACAGGAAAATACCCAACTCACATATACCGGTGGAAAATGGTATAAAGTACTAGCTAAAAGGAAAAATAAATTATAAGTGCAAGGAAAAAAATAAAATAAATAAAGCAGAATTATAAAGAAACATCGATGTATATAATAAATGTAAGAATATGGAGCATTTCATATATTAAAGAATGAAATGTGAAGTAACACTTAGTTTAATTTTATGCCAGCTTATTTCTGTGTAAATTATATTTTGCAATTAAGTGTGTGTTATTTAAAATGGTGAGTTAATTTTGTATGATTTCGTCCTTCTTTTGCATATTAACAGTGTTTTCTTTTTTTAATTTGTGAGTCATATTTTCTAATCATACTGAAGGCTCTATAATTTAAATAAATATAAATATTTTAAATGCATTGCGATAAATTTTAAAATATGTTTTTTATTATACTAAAAGGAATGAACATCGGAAACTTATGTAAACTGCACTGATTTAGAAAAGTGTTTCTCAAACTATGTTGTTTGTAAATTGACATGTGTGATTTCACAGGTTAAATTTAGATTATAAAGTTTGAGACCGATTGCTGTATATATCAACAGTAACAGCAAATGAGGCAATGATATAATGCATTATTTCATACCACCAACAATGCCATCTTTTGATGGGATAAGTGGTAAGAGGCTCGCTATTACTTCCTGGCGTTTTTTTTAATTTTTATTTTTTAAATGAGGATGAAAAAGTAGAAACAGGCGATATTTTAACACGACAAGTGCTAGTTAATAATAAGTAAAATATTTAAATAGGTTTATATGGCAGGCTATAAAAAGAATATATATATATATATATATATATATATAACCAGTACCAATTCTCGTATATAAAGCACACATACGTAGGCATATTTAAGAGTAACTCATATCAAACTTCCGTGACCTTTCCCGTACAGCTATTATCTTTATGATAATGCAAAGCTAATGACAAGTGTCGTACATCTGCTCTTTCCGGACAAGAGTTACTTAAAGATCGCTTTTCGTGAGAAGGAAATGAATTTTAAGATTTCTAATGAAAACCTAAAATTATTTTGTGATTCGTGTTAACCATTTCTCTCTTTGAGCGATTTATTTTTCGCTTACTTAATATTTATGGATATGGTTGTGTGAGTTCGAGGATAGAAGATATACAATTAAGGGTTATAATGAGGTTCATTCCCTGGCATTAAGAAAACCAGTTTATTAAACGATGCAATTCGAATGACAAAATAGCATTCCAATTATAGTTCTAGTAAGTGTCTAGGTGGGCCAAGATTCAATCCGTCTCTCTAAGAGGAAGTTATATATTGACAGCGTCTTCTCTATAAATAGATTCATTCATTTTGCATCTGGCTGAGTTATTCAACGTACATCCGTAATTTGCTTCTGGGCAATTAATTTCATCAGACAAAAGGTGCCCGAAAGCATTAATCATAGTTATGCGATAAAAACGCAATCCTGAAAAGAAGATAAAAAGGCATTTTCATGATTTTATTCCATCTCATATTTTTATTTCATTCCATCCCAGTTTCGTGTTAAGCTTGAAGGCCTGTCACGGAAATGGCTTGGCTTCTTAGAAAGGCTGCTTAATGTTTATGATAGGGCGGTTAATCCTATCTGAATTGTCTGCAAGTTAGGCATGTTTTTTTGGCCGATTTACTGGATGAAAAACCCGAGTTTTCCGGGTTTTTCATCCAGTGAAGCCAATTGACCTTCAATTGAAAATCTCTGATAAAAGGTTCTTTGCATTCTAGACGAGATGCGAACTCAGACGTTTCTAAACGGAAGGACATTGTCGATACTGATTGAGCGACGGAGGCTCTCTCATTTTATTTCATATTACAGTATTAAAATCTATCTTCGACTGTGAAGGACATCATTAGTTTGGTGTCCTTCACAATCGAAATCGATAATATCCAAATGCACTACGAGCAGATGCTAACTCGTCTTTCACCATTTGCTTATTAGACACCTTAAGTAGCAGAGGGAAAAAAAAAACATATTTAGTCTTAAGAACATTGGTCCCCGGATTATTTGATCATTGATCCATCTACATGGAATCTACATTGATTAATCTAAACAGTACCCCAAAAAATAGCTGTAAATACCGAACATGATTTTATTTTGAGCCACCGTACGTGGTAGCTGGCGATGAAAGTTGGTTAATGAAAGTCATTTACGTCCACACCACAGTTGGATTCAAAACCCAAGACTTATTCTTAGCACAATGGTCACTCTATCGTCTACTTTTCAAGCAAGTTCTTCATTCTACTTACCTTAGCTAGATGAGTTAAAGTGCACAAGAAATGAGAAATTCATTAACATCTCATTAATATCTGAAGAAATACCAATGCCTGATACTTATTGCCGAACAACTACTCCCTACACAACCGGTTTCCGTACGGCCACTCTTTGGAATTATCGTGGAAAAAAGATAGAGCAGAAATTCTATTTTTCCCACTTGCAGAACCTCAGCAAGTGGTTCATTAACAAATCCGAATGTTCTCAGAAGAACATTGTCAAATATTTTAAGGAGGTTTTCAGAATATGTATATACAAAAAAAAAGAAAACTGTTCCGATGTCTATGTATCCCTGTATACAATAGATATCGAAGCGGTTTTCATTTTTTACAGTAGTTTTTGTTTTGCTTTGTTTTTTGACTTATATTATTTGTATATTATTAAAAGTGAGGTGTATAATGAAAAGATGACACACACACACGCACAGCTTAGGTGTGTGTGTGTGTGTGTGTGTGTGTGTGTGTGTGTGTGTGTGTGTGTGTGTGTGTGTGTGTGTGTGTGTGTGTGTGTATGTGTGTGTGTGTGTGTGTGTGTGTGTGTTAATAAAAAGAAATTTGAAGTTAAGCGATATTCACGATATTCAGAGACAGCGACAGAATCGTAAAATTCACTTGTTGGGATCTCAAAACGTCATTTTCTTATAAATATTGTTTCATTGATCGACTTATCCTAATATTATCTTGAGTGTATGCTTCATCATCATGCGCCATGCTTTCTTAGTCTTAATAAAAGTTAATAAAAAAATAACTTTAAATAGCAAAAAACTAAAAAAAAAAAAAACTTAAAAAAAAAAGATAGAATGTTTTTGAAAAATGTATACAGAATTTTGAACAAAAGGATGCTGTTTTATCAATTCTCTGTAAATTGTCCAATGACACCTTCACCACCGTGGTAGCGAATACGTGTTGCTTTCTCAACTTATGTTCAGAAGTTGACTTTAATGAATGAATTACCTCGTCTTGCGATCCCCTAGTGGGAAGTAAATAAAGAATGATTGTTACACGGTTAATTAAATAAAATTATTAATGTACTCATTAAATATTGCAATAAATATGTTTAATCGTTCAATTAGATTTTATTTTTATTATTACATCAAAATGGCAAACGAATATTAAATAGTGCTAACCGGCAGCCTATTTTTAGGGAGTAGAAATACTGATGGGAGCATCTTGTTTCTACAGGGCTTTGAACGCAGATAGCAGATACGAGTGACAGTCCATTTTTGGCCATTAAGCCTGATGCGCAGTATTCATAGGCACAACACAGATACAAACACATCTTGCTTGAAATGTGTCAATTTTGAATTGTTTGTTTCGGGCTGGTCTTCCCTCGCGTGAGGAGAGTTAAGTCTGGAGAATGAAAAAAAAAAAAAGTAACAGGAAATTACTTGCATGGAAATATTTAAGAGAAATCCTTTTTAATGTCGGCGAATGTGTAGGAGAACCCACGTGATGAAAAAATCATCTTTCATAAAATTTGAATTAAGGATTTGAAGTTGAACAGCAAGCAGGGAATTGTCTACTACCAATTAATTAACATTCAATGACTGTGCCTAATAATAGGTCTTTCCCGATTGATTTATTTTATAGTATAACGGCATTTACCAGTTCGTTGATGACCTTTGGAAACAATTCGCACTGGACAATGCAGCAGGCCGACAGATTGCTTCAGTGTTAAAACGCAGTCGAAAAGTGGAAGAAATTCTGTGTTTTGAACCGGAAAATATTATTTTACTCATTTTTATTTTTATGTATTTATTTTATTTATAGTTTTTTCATTCATTTATTTATTATTTAAATACTGATGATTTCATCAAATCTTGAGCATAAACAAATGAAACATGACCAATTAAAGCTTGGAAGGAGAAAAAAAGGTCAACGAGTATCGGATTCTAGCATTAAGGAATATAGAACAACAATTGTATTTTTGGGGGGCGAGAAATTCTTTCACAGACAAAGCATTCAACGGAACTTGTAGTGAAATCAATTTTTCCAGTCCATGATTGCATTTTCCGGTGTTCAGTTTGTTTATTTATTTATTTATTATTTGTGTATTGATTACAGCTGAAGAAATCAAAATTGCAATGTATTACTGTTTCCATTCTATGCGCTTTCCTATTGATGGTCATTAACTGTTATATTTTACTCGTATTAATAATAAACATTAAAGTGACCAGTTTATTAGGTATACTTACTCATGACGAGTACTCTCTCCCCCTTACTACAGGGCGCCTCAACTCGCCGGAACGCGGACTTCACGAGAATGAACGCATTCGACAGAGCTGCTAGCCTATGAGAATCGATTGCATCCCAGGAATGAATTGCAGCTGATCCGTTTTGGGAATTGTTCGTTCTACATCATCTAACACGTTTTCAGTTGGGATGAGACCGACAGCGTAGAAAGGATTAAAAGGATAACATACAGTTGAGATTGAAAGAATTAATTAAGGTTTCGCTTTTAAACAGTTAAAAAAAACAACAACTAAGATATTATTTTTAAATTTATTTATTTTTACTTACCTTCCAAAATAATTACAATAGAATTAAGTTAAGTTAAATTAAATTAAGTTTATAAGGGCCAAAAAGCCAAATATATTGGCTTTCTGGCCTTATTATTAATTCCAAAGTTTGATCCATTCTAGATATAATCCCAGAACATTGTGATAGTGTAGGATCCTGTGCTCAGAGTCTGTTTAGTCTTGTGGAAGTCAACACAAGGCTAAGCGAACTCTGAGCATAGGATCCTATACTATCACAATTGGCATTGTTATTGGATGGAATTAGGTAAACTACCAATATGAGTTGAGTTGAGTATAATGCGTGCTATTTGTTCTTTCGTAGTGGTTATTCAATGATGAAGTTAATCGCATCTTAGATGATAATCAAAGCCAGATTGTTTCAAATCCAGGTTTACATATCGTTCTTTGAACAAAGCCACACGAGCGTACAGGCAGCAGCACCTCTCTTGGTTTTTTTCCAGAGAGAGACCTGGTTAACTACAGTCGCTCATTAACCTATATTAATTTATCACAGCATCAAATGATATTTGATTAAGGTATTGATTTCCAAGGCCTGTTGGACTCTAAGTCTTTGCTAGATCAAGACTTGGAATATATATGCATAAATCTTCAACTGAAAAGTCACTCAGTTATATTCTATAGAATAGTTTAGAAAATTAATATATTTTTATCGTTACCTTTTCAATCTTTTTGTTCAAAATGTATTCTCATTTTTTTCGTTTTTCTCGTTTCTCGTATTTAGTTAAACACGCACAAGACTCGTTTATTTATTTATTTAGTTAGTTCATGATTATTTTACTCTGTGCATTTTTCATTCCGATACTTTTATTTGCCATTTTTTTGACTCGTTTTTGAATCTACATTATTTTTTTTTCAGAAAGGAAACATATTTGTAAAATATTTGTAAGGTTCTGATTATAATTGCTGATTGTGATCAATTACTAATCGATCATGTGATATCTTAGCTGATTCTCTAAGTTTTAGATGTTTCATAATTTTTTATTTAGTTGCCATCTATAAAGACAAACAAAAAAATCCAACGTAAAAACAACAGTTTTTTTTTATATTAAAAAAAGGTAATCGCGTACAAAGAGCAGATGAAAATATGCCGTTGTTTGCTTGGTTTATGGCAGTTTTTTTAATATTTATATATTTTTTTTCAACCTCTGCATTGTTGGCCTGATTAACCACGTAAAATATGAAATTACCTCGTGAACATCCAACAATGTAAAAACTCGGCTACTTTATTATTCGGGCTTGTGTTTCTTAATAAAACCATGACAGTGTGGAATTTCGGTGAAAAAAATAGCCCATAATTAGTGTAAAGAATGATACTAATGCATGAATATTAATGAATAAAGTGTGAAAACTCCTGGGATACAAAGAATGAAATTCTTATGCATCGCAGTATCCTCATGTTAATTACCTAAATGGAAGTGAATATAGTTTGTTAGGCTAATTAGGTGGGATAAATTGTAAGGAGTTTTTTGATGCAATAGATAAACACAAGAAGAATGAAAAAAAAATTCGTTAAAAAATGGAAGGGAGAGAATAGCTTATCTTCAAGGCACATCGCTGTCCTGCGTAATGATGAGAATAGCAAAATAAACGCTGCCAATATATCCAAATAGGTCAATTTTAAAATAACGATCTTGACAGTCATTTCTCATCTTAAATATAAGCTTGGCGTCTTCAGGTTACAATAATTTGGCATGGTTCAAACATTTGTATGAGTTTTGAATTCCCCCCCCCCCTCATATATTGGTACCTAATCTACTATAATGTAAAATAATAGGTCCTTACGTAAATTTACTTCTCATGAAATTATTATCTTTTTAATCCTTCACTCAGGTTTACAAGCAAACAAAGTTTGAGTGTGAAGTACCTTCACAACTAGGCTACTTGTATATAGAGGCTGTTGACTTCACATACTAATTGACTCAATATCCCACAATTCCAAGTCGGAACATACCGGTTTCGACCATTATTAAGGTCTCAATTAGCCTTCCTTCCATTGGACTTTCTAACCTCTATATATCAAGTAGGCTTATCATGGAGATTGTTCACTTGCAAATTTTGTTCTTTTATACCTATAAAAATATAAAATTATATGTTAAATATAATTTTCATTCTAATTTTAACAATAATTTTAAAAATAATTATCTTAATATAGAATATTATAATTATTGGTTCATATACCTTTTACATATTTACATATCGAAAATATATGAATTACGAATTAAATATTTGTTTTAGGAATGTACATGGCAGATATTCCTCTTAAGTTATTATAGCGTCGCTTAATCCTCGCCTAGCAATCATTAGACTCCAAGGAAGTATTAATGAGTTAGCAAACTGGTTCATCAACTGGAGGAATCAAGTGAACCCTCTCAGAAGCTCAGCCATATTGTTTTCAAGAAGAAAGGTCTTCAATAAAGAAGACATCCTGCTCTCTGGTCATAAGCTCCCATGACAATCAGAGACCAAATATCTTGGGGTATTACTGGATAAGAAACTCCTTTTTAACAAGCACATCAATCTCATTGGCTCCAAATCTTCCAAAGTAATAGCACAGCTCTACCCATTGATCAACCACAAGAGCAAATTGAACCTACATAATAAATTGGTTCTTTACCGGATGGTAATACGTCCAGTCATTACCTATGCCTCACCAGCATGGAGTCACACTTCAAGATCAAACATTTCGAAATTGCAGAGAATCCAAAACAAATGCCTTAGGATGATCCTGGATGCACCGTGGTTCATCAGAAATTCACCGAGAAACCTGCATTCCATACATTTCCTCCTTTCTTCGTAATCTTGCAGAAAAATACTTCGCGAGGTCAAGTTCACATTCAAACCCACTAATCGTACAAGCTGTCAATTACAATGAGACTGATTACTACAAACACAAAAGACCGAAGGCTATTCTTCTCTCAACTGATCATAGCTAACACAACTGCCCTCAGAGGGCGAGCTTAACTGCTCATAAACCTCCCATTCCCAAACAAATCTCATTACAGATAAAGGGGAATATGAAAAGCACTAGTGCTTCACCCATCCTGTCAGTAATGTTCATGGTAATGGTTGTTCTGGGACTTTCTATATCTATATATAACTATATTGAAATTAGTCTTGTAGATTCGACTAAGTAATTTCTATATATAACTATACAGTTGTGAAAATCTTTAAGCGCATGAGTTTGCTTATACTTGGATAAAGGATAATTTACTTTGTCATCGAGAATCTTTCTACAATAGATCGTATGGTAGTTAATAAATTAGTAATATGCATAGTTTATAATATATTACTTATGCAAGATATACAGTGGTGCAGTGTACAGAAGTTTCACAGGTTTTTAAGTTTTTTGTCTTAAAGGTTTGAGCTCAGATCAATTCTTCAATTTCTTTTGTTTTATGGACTTGAGCTAATGCGCTTACAGCAACCCACCATTTAATATTTTTCCTCTTTGAATGCGTTCTCGTAATTAGTTTCAATCTTCACTGAAACATCATCGGATATGTTTTCCTGAAGATAAAGAATCATTAGCAGAATATTAAAACGAGAAGTTCGTGTAAAACTACTTCAAATCAAACTTTATGTTTCAATTTTGTGTTTTAAAGCACTTTTGCTAAGTTGTTTTCTTTTCATTACAACAAATGCGAGCACGTATAATCACCCCGTCTTTCAGGGAGATTAAACAAAACGGATATCGCAAAAACTTTGTTTGGTATCATAATTATTTTCAGCAATAGAGAAAAGACGAAATGAAGTTGTTTGACTGCGTGCTTAAAGATAATTTCATATCCGCAGAGAGACTTCTAATTTAGTGTCATGCATTAAGTATTGCGAAAATCACCTGCAATTAATGTTTGAACAGAGACTGTATAATTAAAATGGAACTGCCACAAACTTCGTCGCAAACAAAGAATGTTTTTTTTTAAAAAAAAGACGGTATTATAATGTAATTTTTTAAACATAATATTATGTATATACTGGATGTTAATATGAATTTAGATGTGTATTATTTCCTGGTGATTATATGTTTAGCAGGTACACAAATTACTAGGAAATGAAAGAAAAACCTTCATCCAACATGCAGTATTATTATTATTATTATTATTATTATTATTATTATTATTATTATTATTATTATTATTATTTCCTCAGATAATCTCTGCAAAGCTTCGAGGAAGAAATCGGAAATGCCACCCAAAGAAACAAGTAAATATTATACTCGATTTAATAAAAAGTGAATAATTGTAAATATATATGTGAAAAAAGATGTAAAACACATTGTTAATATCATTATTTATGCAATTTAAATAAGATTTTTCTCTATCATTCTGTACTGAAAAAAAATTATATAGATAGATACATAATCGTGTAATCTATCCTGTGGAACTGAACTATAATTGATTGCAAACTTGTAGTATTATCTCTTATTAAATTGCACGTAATTATATTAAATTGTATGTAGAATATTAAATTGTAAAATATTAAATTGTATATTATATAAATTGTATGTAATTTATTTGATAAATAATAAAGTATTACTTGACATTTGAAAAGAAACAAATTATTACAAATTTCAAGTTCTTGATTGAAAACTATCTTATGTAAGCTGTAGGCTGCATTTGCAGAACTTCAAGTAATAAAACTTATTATATTTCCCTAGATATATAATAATTTAGATAATTTAGAAAAACAATTATATTTATTATGTTGCATATTTTATTTATTCCTTTATTCAGTGTTCATTACGCCCAATACCAACATTCTTTGTTTTCACAAATAGGTAATGAATCAGGTTTAGAATCTGTTGTTTGTAAGTTCTATGCTGAATGTAAAAAGATTTCCGATTTTTTACAGAAACTCAGCAGGCTTTTATTAATAATTTGTAAAGAGATTCTTCGTTTTCATGTGAATTCCAAGTATTAGACTTACCACTAGCCATAAAAACAATTATAAAGTTCGCTGGGACATGCCACAAAGACTTTTAGTTATTCTGACAGTACAAATCATTTAGTTATATTTGGATGAGATGCATTCCACTTATACAATGTTTCTTATTTAATACACAAATCTACTAGTTATACTTGCATACATTTAAATGCTATGGCAGGCTGGTTAGTGGTGACCAGAGTAATTATAAGCTTACAGGCATGTCGAATAACCCGTCGAACAAAGCATGAGATTATTCGCCTCTCTTTCTATGATACGTAATACTCTTTCTTTCTCTCTCTCTCTCTCTCTCTCTCTCTCTCTCTCTCTCTCTCTCTCTCTCTCTCTCTATCTCCTCTGAATGAGTCATACTTAGAAACTAGAGTCCTCATTAAATTTACAACAACGGATATTGCTAAAAATGAGTGGCACTGCATAGTTAGTGCCATTGCTCAACAGTTCAATCAGCTATTTAAACTCATAGAATTCCGCATAATAAAGAAATAGTGGCGAAAGAATATTTACAAATTCACGATCTGGTCGTTTAAGAGAGGTACATCCAAGAAAGAAAGAAAGAGGCAAATAAAGCGTCATAAACTTGGCTGATATCCATGATTCACCCTTTCAGTTGTTTGCTCCTAGTTGGACAGAGACATTAACACAGCCACACTTCGGTGGACGTGTCCTTTGTCGGCACTTCTTCGTTATATTAACCCCGTGTCAGAGGTCAGAAACGAGAAACAAATTTGCGTCGACGTCTCCGTCTTTTCCTCCGCCCACCGTGGTTCGTTCCATCCGGTCACCATATGAGTCGGACGAAGACAGAAGACCTCTCAGTGGCGGCAGAAGGACTGTCATTCATACCGCGAGAACGTCTTGAATCGTTCGGTTGTGTTCAGGATTTCTTTTTTTAGATTTCCCAGTTTTGTGTTTTTGTCGTGAGACACGAACAAAGGCTGAAATTCATAAGAGAAGCTCACTTTTATGGTTTCATGCCTGCGTGTATGAAAGGAGAGCAAAATAGTGTGACGAATGCTTCTGAGCGCATTTTTTTTTCTCACACATAACGTGTGAAAGTGCCACACGCAACGACTCTTTGGGATACCACCGAGTACCTGGATAATGTCCTCTTTCTGTGATTTTATTGGCAAAACCATAACCCACACAATGATGGCGTTATTTCTAGGCTTCCTCTTATGAGAACTGATTAAAGACAGTTGATGTTTTCCGTTTGGATAAACTGTAGAAGATGAGGGAGGGGGGAGGATGCAACGAGAGCCCCAGTTTGCTTAGAATCTGTTTCATCTTTAAATGAACTACAAACCCTAAAAATCATCCGAATTTAGAATCTAAATTTAAATTTAATGTTCATCCATTAAACCAAGAATTGACAATGCAAAATTAAATTTCGACTTAAAATATAAAGATTTTAAGTGTTTTTTTTTTCTTCTTCAGATTTCTGAACGGGAGTTTCGGCGCGCACAGTATTCTAAAATACCCCCCCCTCTTTCTTTGTTTAATAGAAATAAAATTTCACATGAATGCTGTATTTCGAGTTATATTTTATTAATTCACCGTTAACAGAAGAAAATAGTGGCGACAGCCACTGATCTGTCAACAGCATATCCACCTAACAACAAGCAAAAACTCCCGTTGCCATGGAAATATAACTTCACATCTATCTCAAACAAACAAAACTATGAACTGAGGTTTCCTTGGTGTAAAATCACCAAAACGCATACATTTCAAAAGAAAATTTAATGACGAGTTTCATACATCCTGCCGTGTACATCTTCAGATTAAGTAACAAACAGAAAAAAAGGTATTAGCAGACAGATTTCTGAATTAATAAGTGTTATATCGAATGAACATAAACCAGATGTTGAATGGAGATGTAAGACGCTTAGCCCAATGTTTCGAACTGCTGTGTAACTTCTCTCATAGCCTAATTCATTAATATGCAGGTCTTTCATATATATCGAACAAAGTTTTTTTTTTTTTTAAAGATGAAATCTTGGTTTTTATTACATTGGGTTAGACATCGTATCATTTCGGTAGCTTCTTTAAATCTGCGAATATAGTTGTTGAATTCTATGTATGGCATTCATTGGTGTGAGTTGCAAAAGAGAAATAACACATCTGAAAGATATACTTCTCAAGAATAGATGCAATCTTGTATATACTACTACATATTCTAGTAAGAATACAGCAGCAAGACAAGATGGCGTTTCTCTATCCTACATTAAAAATATAGGATAGAGATAAATAGCGAAAATTTCCAAGCAATACAACTTAAAGATTGCCTTCACGGCACTGCAAAAAGTGTTCATGAATTAATAAGATCTCCAAAACAACCTCATCCACTCCTCAAAAAGCTGTACAAAATTTGAGAAGAAGCATCTATGGTATCTGTTATCCTCAAAGAACAGATGTAGAGTAAATGCGAGCATAAATCCGGATTGGCGTTTCCAACTACCAAAGAAAAAACATCCAATATTGGTATCTCACAGGAATGCCATATACAGAGGAGATAAAACTGTCGTCCCATTGCCTTACCACAGTACTCTTGAAATTAACGGAGAAGGTCAGAAACAAACAGATCTTCACTGCCTGGAGACCCATCAGTTCATTACTGATCAACAGTATGGATTTCAATATTTTCGTTCTACACTGGATCTCCTTGCCACCTTTGGACATAGGCCATGGAAAGATTTCAAGAAGATTATGTGATCTCTCTTGATATTTCCAAGGTATGTGATTATGTCTACACTCTCACCCACACTCTTCCTCTAATATATCAATGATGTTCTCTCGCGAACATTAAATCCTCTTAGCAGTTTTGCTGATGGCGCAGTAATTCGAGAAACTTGTAGTAGATAAATGACAGAAGCCTGAAGATTTTCTATAACTAATGATTCAAATACTGATCTTCTCACTATTAGGAACTGGGGTGAAACTAATCTAGTGAATTTCAAAGCACAAAACTGCATTATTTCCAGAAAAAAGGATCCTACCTCACTCCCTCTTAATTTTCAGTTAAAATCAATTTTCCCATTTTAGGCTGACTTTCGCAACTAGCTTTTCCTTACATAAATAAATTACATCCATAGCCTCGTCAACCAACAACAACACATTTAGTATTCTCTTTCTTTCAAAATATTACTCACCTGCTCAACTTCTAACACACGTAAGAAACTAGGGCAGCCACTAATCAACATTCATATACACTTCGGCTCCAAATATATCAAATTATGACCTTCTTTCATTTCATCTACCTCTGTTCTTCGGAACAGCCTTTTTCCAATCGGTGCAATCCCCACAGATCTTCAAGAAACTTGTCAATATATTTCTTCTTTCGCCTTCAGCACTTGCTTGTCCATGCATTGCACTATTGTATTATAGGTTTTGTGACTTATCATGCAGGGGATTAATATTAAAAAACCAATCACTGGGTAATCATTCTTAAGCCTAATCACTCATTCATGTGTTCGAGTGATTGTTCTTTCTTGCTCAAGGTGAAATACAGTATTGCCAATTCGTGCTATCGCCTCCGTAGTACACTAAATACCGTCAGTGTCCTTTGATTAGAAAGATTTTGACTTAATCTCCATCTGCTACAAAAGGAACATTTATAAGAACTATTTCAACTAGAGATGAGTCAGACAGCTCATGCAGAGGATCATGGTTTTATCTCCCAGAAAACATGAAAAGCAGACCAAAGAACAAACACTCTGTAGATAGCAAACTAATAAAGATGACCATCTTATCAGGTGATATCCGATTGACCTCAGGTGCATTTATTGTTCCACCATAACGTTGCTTTAAGTAAAGCAACGTCATGGTTAAATTATTCAAATTTAAGAATAATTTAAGTAAAAAGGAGAATAAACAAAACATCAACAACAGATGTATATACTTTGATGACAAACAGATTGCATCTCTACAACAAGTGATTTTTAGTCCATAATATAAAAAGTGATTTGATTAATAATACAAATATCGAATTCCGATGTATTATGATTTATAATAATCTAAAATTAATGTCTTATCTAAATAGAAACTAAAAACTACTCAACGAAATGTGGAGTCAGTAAAATGCGGTAAAACGTCCATAGGTGGCGATAACAGAAATCGTCTGACAAACCCCATAATACCAAACAGCGAATGTGTCAACAAAGGGCTTATTTTCTTGTTTGAAGTGAAACCTAGTCCTAGGACTCCAACTGGATAATAAGCCATAATTTATGTGGACTCAAGTACTTCTGTAAAAAAACGTGTCATGATTTATTACGGGTCAAATGACCTCGTGGGTTCTGCTTCTTAATTGGCCTAACCACCCCGACCACACAGAAAGTGGCGCTGTTTTTAGATGACCCTCGGTGTCAAAATTTTTTTTTTTCCTGCACATTTTTTTTTCTTTTTCCTGTATAGCGATAAATACCTGTTATCTCTGCCAGTCGGTCAGGTGAAGATGATCCATCCGTAACTATTCAACAAGGCGCTGTCCTTTTAGTCATTTTTACCACCACCCTCACTCCTTATTCTCCATTGACTGCACACATCTCTACTGTTTTAAGATGTATTCCTTGCAGCAAAGAAAATTATCATAATTCCATCGCTTTTTAACCAGCTCGTGAGTAGCAATCACAAGTGTCAACTTATATGGATTCTAAGCACGTGCACCAAACGACTGCCAAGAAAACTGTTTCTTATCCTACCCCCCCCCCTCCTGCCTTGTGTTCGAAGGCTGAGTTCGTACTGTTTAGAAATTTAGTATTGTTGTATCGTAACTATTACGCCCACAACATAAATCAGGTGAACAAAAATTAGATTTTTCATTTAACAAATTAAAAAAAAAATGCAATTATCTCATTGTTGAATAAGTTCTCGTTCACTGTATCACGCGCGCGTGATTTAAATATTGGTCAGAAGTACACGCTATGTTTTAATAGAATATTATTGTTGTACATTGATTCTTTATTAGCATCAAATTCACTTTGTTTGTAAGCTTTATTTAAGAATAAAATTACAATGCAAAAGTAGAAAAAGCGGATATTCTTAAACTTAAATACAGAAGAAAAATATTTAAAGTTGACATAGGTGAATAGTAAGCTTTATAAATCTCTGTATGTGTGCATCCATGCCAATTGTTTCATGAACACTTTGCCTTACAAAAAAAAAAAAAAAAAAAAAAAAAAGTGAGATTCCTGTTTATATAGAAATGTGGGAGAAAGTATTTTATTTTTTTGGAATCTGATACCAACTGTATTTCCGATTTAGCCAGCAAAAATAATCCATTGAGGAGATCAAATTTTCTTTGAATATTCATAGCTCTCTTTTCGACTTCCCACCACCCCCTTTTTGTTGAAATATTTTCCCCATTAATCACATTAAGTAATACTCTGATGCATCTGCTAGTTTTATACATCTCTACAGTGAAGTGTATTTATATTCTGTTATGTCCGTCGGTGATGTCACCAACATATTACGACTAAAGAATCCTAAGACGTTTACACATCTTAGGAAATCTGCAAGGAATTTTAAGAAAATATTTCAAAGTTGGACGATCCCAAGACTTTTGCGACGGAAACAGTTTTTAAGTATGAGGCCTATACTTAAACTAAGCATTTGTTATATTTGTTTTTCTGTTTCTAACGTGTTCTCTACACTAAGTTTCGTCTTGAGATCTTGCAAAAATCCTTGGTGACTCCACTGGTCTCTACATTACTGTCGTATCTAATGCTCTGTAAATGAGCACTTTGAATCATAGCTAATATGAATATTGTATAAATATTATATACTTTGGTTCATAGCAGCTTCTTTTCCCACAGACTGTTTAGTCTGTTTAGTACGCGGATTTCTGAAATAATATTAATATTAATCAAAATGACCAGTTGGAATATTCATTTAAGCCAATCAGTCGCGAGCTTTCACGTGGATCAAACTTTCCAATGCATGGAGGTTTCATTGTTGATAATCGCTAAATGAGTATAATTGCGCTAAATACATTATTAATATTACTGCGCATATGACGTAAGCAACATCGCGAGTATGCCAACATTACCATTATATTTTTATTATATGAAGAGTAGACTAGTACTTGTCATAGCTTATGTTTTTCTTCAGTAAATTATTTTTAGAAAGTGGTATAACCTAATTATCTCTTTCAATTCCATGTTTCTGTCATCTAGGCTACCATTTTCTGTTAGAATTGTCCTTATCACTAGTAAACGGTTCTAATCTATTCACGAATTTCTGAGAACTCTGGGAATTTCTGGTCACGACAATTTGTTCGGTCTTTCTCCTCTCCTGTAATTTCCGCTGCAGACTCGCTTGGAATGCTTCATTAATAGTGACATCATTCTGGGAATTAAGATAATCGAATGTCTTCAGACGTGCTAAAAGAATCGAAAAGAATAGGACAGTTCCTTTCTTTGCTCTTTATCCCTGCATGCAACAACGGTTGGCAGTGGAAATACAACATCACTTCCCTAGCTTCCTTTCTTCATCCCGTGTTTCTTTAAACTCCAAGACCTTGTATGTTTGGCTTTTTGGAATGTCAAAGACCATATGGAGATAGCCGGCCGGATCTAGGCACAGCGGCGTCTTTGATGTCAAAAGAGCGATTTTGCTAAGTGCAGCTTGTCTTCCCACAGACTGTTTAGTGCGCGGATTTCGGAGCGGACCTAAGAATTCGTAAACGACAAGGAAAATTGACCTTTCACCTTGAAGACGTTAGAGAAGTGTAATCAAAGTAAGGGAAGAAAAAGTAAAAGGAAGTGAATAACCTTAATGGTGAATGCAGTGTTCGATCTCACCAAGGAGTATTCAATCCTTCGTTCTGTTTTCGGTGTGGGTGAGAAAAATGCAACTTGGGAGTCGCAAATCATTTCACTAATGCGTGCTAAAATAGAAGGGTGAATACAGATTCGTTTATAATAATCTAATTAAATATTTAATCTGAATTAAATGATTAACAAAGAAAAACAGTTTTGAATGGGGGAAGAACAGAGAATGAAATTACGTTTCGTACATTACAGGAATGCAGTACATATTTTGGGAGGTGCGCAATTTTCCATTTTGTGCAATTACATGATAACATCGAAAAGAGCTAAGCCTCTATTTTAATGCAGAAAAAAAATCCTAATATTATATGTTGTCCCATTTTCCTAGTGATTTCATAGTATGTTTGCTTTTTGGAATGTCAAAGACCATATGGAGATAGCTGGCCGGATCTAGGCACAGTGATTGCACAGCCATACCTTTCATACTCACTTCCATTTTCTCTCGTGTTTTGAACTTTTGAGA
This sequence comes from Typopeltis vanoorti, assembly GCF_054136105.1. Lineage (NCBI taxonomy): Eukaryota > Metazoa > Arthropoda > Arachnida > Uropygi > Thelyphonidae > Typopeltis > Typopeltis vanoorti. The sequence goes on from NC_143549.1 coordinate 146,709,749, forward strand.
GTATATTTCACGATTTTTCCTCAATTGGGATGATATCACCACTTTTCTTGAGACAATTATCAGCTTAGGTTTGAAGATAACAACTCTTCGATGCTAAATCTTGTGTATAAGGTGAATAAGGGAAAACATTGTCGTTTGGGGCCAAAATTTAATGCATGGACAAATGAGAGTGAGCAGATGCATTGTCATGGTGGTGGGGGGAATAAATCTTAGTGGTTGAGATTTTATCTTAAAGTATTAATTTGAATATTATTTTCCGGAGGGTACTTCACCAGAGTGTTTTAATTACAATTCGTTAGAGGATGATATAATGCATCATTCAAAGAAAACAAAGGTTTTTTATAATGTCAGTGTTTCCTTATATTTTCCTTCTGGCGATATCAGTTTTGAACTTTAAGATTTATTTATTATTTTTCTCTTCTGAATGAAAAAGCAAAATTTCTTCACGTTCAATATCATTGATGGTCATCAAAAGTATTTAATTGAAAACCTGTGCATATTAATTAATTGACTTCACTTCATAAAATGCACAATTGCAGTTCTTTTTGAAAAAAAATGGATAGATTTTGAATTTGCGCAGAGAGTGAATATTTTTGAATGCTTTGGGAGCTTTAGCATAATATATTATCCTTCCTCGCTAACTGATATCTTTGTGAGTTACAATTATCTTTCATTTTTACTAGAAAGAAGAAATAACAAAGTCTATCGTGTTGCAAGGGAAAGAAGTTTATGATATAATTACTAAACCCTGGTATATTAATAGGATGAAAAGATTGCGAGTTTCATGCTAAGTGTATTTTTAAAAAATATTTTTGAATAAAAATATTTTAATTAAATTTTCGTAATATTACTTTTATATTTTTATTTTATTTTTATATTGCTTTTTTGAAGGAAAAATTTTCGTAGTAATTTTATAGCCGAATAAATACGGTAATGATAAATTGATTGACTCATCTCGTTTATCCCTTTAGGACGGATAGAGTTCTTTAAATGAGGGGCTTAAGACGAATTTTAATATAGCCAGACCGTCACTCCTTGCTGAAAATGATAAATTGGCGATATCAGATAAAAGGAAAACCATGCATCAATTGATTTTTATTTGGTTATTTTAACCAAAAATAAATAAATAATAAATAACAAGAGAAAAATCCATCCTTCCACATGAGAGTAAGTAAATCCCGAGATTTTCATGGGATAACAACATAGGAAATAATTATCAACGAGAATATTTAATAATTCAACTTGTATTTGTTGTGATCTACAAAAAGTGTCATTGGTATCTGTTTCAAAAGTATGTTTTTCAACTGTGCCTATCTCCAATCAGCATGGCCTCGTCCATTTGTATACACATTAAAAACCAGCAATGGCTAAATTGATTTCATTACAAGATACAAGACATTTTGTATTTTGAAGTTTTACAAAAAAAAAAAAAAAAAAAATTAACCATTTTAATTTTGATTTGAATAGGACGCTTTTAGTACCAATACTATAAAGATAAATAAATAAAAAAATTGACAAAATAAATTGTTGACAATTATGTCACATGATTCACGGCCGAAGCCATTTTGTAAAATGGCTTCATCAGTGAACGACAACAACATTCACAGTTGCCAAGGAAAGAAACTACTTAAGGAATGTTAGTTTTCAATTATTATCAGGAAAGATGATATTCTAAGATAATATACAGTGTGTTGTTAATTTCATCAACACAAAAGGAAGTGCTCTTTGGTTAGAAACACTTGAGTTCGAATCTCATATTTTAAGCGAGGACTTTTCAAATGAAGGTGCGGTAGCCATTCCATATGGATATCGCAGGATATTTCCCGGGGAGGGGAATATCTCATAGGGATATCGACCTCAAGAAACATACACACTAGAACAAATACATGAAATTAATAGACGTGAGAATAGATAACAAAATCAAAAATAACAACTGTCTTTAAAATGAGTCGGTTTATTATTTACACAGTTTAAAAACGATTGTAACAGAAATATCAATAAAAAACGGAAAAAAGTAGATGAAGTACTCCATAAATTTCTCTGGTTGTAATCCTTGTGCATATTCTACAACTTCCTAGTTGTTTACCGAAAGACAAAAACGTTATTTTTCTATGTTACCATTTTAAAACAATACATGTTTAAGTACATGTAGAAGGTCATTAGGGGTTCATTTGAATACTTATAGCGACCGGAAATAGTGGAGATCATTTGTAAATTAACCCCCCCCCTCCTAATAGCATTTCGTTCTGTTCCTCCCGTCATCAGGGGTGGTACACGAATTACCTTAACATTATAATAATAACTACAGTATATCGGTGGGCTCAAATACCCCTGAAGAAAACAAGTCTTGTCCCCTTTCTCATCCCCATCTAAAGTGGTGTAAGCAGGCCGTCGATTAAACTACGTAATGTCATGCAATTATATCTTAATGGATTGTTATTCAGGCAGCTGCTTGAATAATATATTCTCTATAGCATAGATTTACGATGTCACAACATAACCAAGGAGAGGACACAAAAAAGAATACCCCCCCCCCTGTCTCCTTAAAGACACTCTATATATCCAACTAGCACATCGCTGTACATGAAGAACAATAGTTTGAAAAAATAAAATAAGAGGAAAAATAAATAGTCAGTAAACCAAATAGTTCGTTTCCTTGTAACTTATAATGTTTATCACGTGCTCTTTAAACAGAATAACGATTTGAATCAAGAATTACGAAACGAGCCATTATTTTATAGTTGCGCTCTTTAACTCACACGAGTCCGAACCAGTCAGGACATAAAGCAGTCTTGCTTGTTACATATAGCTCGCTCGTGACGAACCGGGCGTAATCACCCACTACGTACAGCTTCTAAACCTCCTCGGGAAGCTTTAGCACACACTCATGCACGCTCACACACACACAAACGCTTTCAAAAATAATAATAATAAAAAAAAAAAAAAATGCGAGAGTAGCTTAGTGAATATGGCTGCAGATATCCATGGAGCGTGCTATAATTCTATAGCAGTTTTCGCGGATGTTGAAATATTACAAGTTAGAACGACAAGAACTTAGGTAATTATTTCTCCCCACTGTAAAGCATTCGGTTTGTCGTTTTAAAAGGAAAAACGAAGCCACAGCGACTGCGCATCAGTCGTTCATTACCCACCACGGAAACTCTGTGTTAATGTAATTAATGTAAGGTACAGCCAGGTCCTGCCAGCATAGGAGTATAAGGGGCCTTTGACACGATGGCCCATTAATTTCCGACGGTAGAGTGGGCGGGCGTTCATGCAGGAAATGGCGATGCGGTGGCCGACTCGCGATTCCGCATGCTTGGCCAATTTTCCTCGAGCTCCTTCTACGAATTGTGAAGACTACATTCAAGATTAATTCGGACGCGTTGATAGCACGCGCTGCGCCTGGATGTGTGTGTGTGTGTGTGTGTGTGTGTGTGTGTGTGTGTGTGTGTGTGTGTGTGTGTGTGTGTGTGTGTGTGTGTGTGTGTGTGTGTGTGTGTGTGTGTGTGTGTGTGTGTGCGTGCGCGCGCGCGCGCGATGTTTTCGATGGTGGTGCAATTAGAGGAACGCACTGAAAATGATTATAACATGACTATAAGGCAGTAATGTGAGGCAAATATGATGCAGTAACGGGTTCTCTTTAACCGCTACGGGAGAATGGCTGTGGTTTTGTCCAAAATAAAATGTTGCTCTACCTTCTTTCGCCTTCCTCCTGTCATCAAAAACTTAGGGTAATGTGATGACGTTGGCGGCTAGATGCCCTAGATTCAACACTACGCACACTTTAAAGCATGTTTCCCAAGCGTGTAAAGTATGCTGAGACTTAAAAAGACTTTGAGTTGATGGAACTATTCTTCTTCTAACATACTAAAGAGAATCTAAATTAAATATATATATATATATAAAAAATACAAAACCTCCATCTCCTGTCAAGTAAAATATATCCGCATGTTGAAATTGAATTTTCTGCATCTTCACTAGGCCTATTATTTGAATCGGATCCAATTGTTATTATTGAGTGGTTTTTACTGAACTTTTATGGCTGTGTTAGTGACTTCAACATCAGCCATTATATTTATAGAGAGTAATTTATTAGCACATGTTTTTCATTTTACAAGGAAAACGAATATAGGGATGCTATGTACGATATGAAAATCTTTAAAATATATCTATTTTTATTACTAAAGTCACACAAAATAACTTTTGGTAGTTGAAGCACGTTTAGTGCCCTAAAGGTTTTATATGTAAGTTGTAAATCAAGTGGTATGGATCATGATCTTCCTGAAACTGGTTATTTCAAAGAGTGTAAGACACTATTAGTGGCAGCAGCTAGGGCAGTCTTTCAGAAACCTTAGTGATGTGATAAGAATCTCATCATTGCTAACAATCGCACGTCATATAATGACACATTCGACTGTAGAGCCCTCTTGTGACAATAAACCATTGTTAAGAAATTTTATATCTGATATTTGTATAAGTACTTATTAGAATAAGATGTGCTGAGCAAAAACAGGTTTTATTTAGCTAACTTATGTTTATTGCTATGATTGAATGGAATAAGTGTTGAACTGTTAGCGATAAAATCTGGTGAATTAGAGAGTCAAATAATGACTCTAGATGGTGAAACAAATTACTGCCCACAGCTTCGCATTGCAAATGCTTTGCCTATTCGGTTTCAAAACATAGATTGGTGCGAGTTATCTTTTCCATCTACAACATGCCGCCGGTTCATTGGAGTCAGTAGTAAATTTTAATAAAAAAAATGGAGGAATAGTGAGGTCATGTGTAGGCTTGTTTTTAAAGTATGGGTATGGTTTATAAACGAGGTATTGAAAACCTTGTTGGAGATGCATTCATCTGATCCTAAACTGAATGAAATAAATAAATGATTATAGGATCTCCTCACATAAAAAAGTATATCGAAAGAGACTGGATTACGAAAATAGGTGCTAGTAGTACTAAGCCTGCGTACGACTCATTTCTTAGGCGGTTGATTTAGTTTTCGTCCTATTATGACTGTGATCCACTCCTAAGTTCTAGATCACAATCAAACTGGGACACTGAAGAATTATACTTTTTGGCCTTTTATTTTTCCAACCCACACTCTAAAAGGGTTCTGTATTTCCTTAAGATTAGGATGCCTCCATGACGTGTTCTAAAGCGGGCTGCTTTGATTCCATTATAGATTTCTTAGGCTTAGAAAAAGTATACAACTATAACAAAAAATCGTAGAATATATTCATATGGAATTATTATTCCCATGCCAAGAGATCACTGCTATTATCTTTCGCAAAGTAGACGCCTAAAGCAGAGCAACGGCATCAATAATATGCTTTTCAATTATTGCTATTCGATCGTGGATTCCTCTGATTACTACTTTTGCTACTTTTCTGTAAAATATATCTCCTTCCAAGATGGTTCTATAGGCGGTCAGCGTGATCTAAATCTAAGAAACGAATCAACCAGAAGAGATGAATATCATATGTAGAAGGATATCATTCGACGGATGATATTCATCTAAGATATAGATCATCCGTAGAATGACCTTTCCTCTACGTGAAACATAAGGGTTCGAGGAACCACTATGTTTCATGTAAAAGAGAGACAGTGAATGTATTTAGTCCTATAAAATAAAATATTAAAACGGAAACCTTTAATTCATATTGAGCACCTATTATGAGTCCCAGAGTGTAATTCAAGACACGAGTTTAAGAAACAACTTCTTGTTGTACTACTCCAGCAATGGGATTTTGGTTTCCTTTTCTACCTACTCGAATCAGGTGTTTGCGACAGAGTCGCTGACATTATATATAAACAAAGGCGTTTGACCTTTCTTAGATGACCTTTTCACCTGTACAGTTTGAAGGTAAATCACCATACTATGCATATATTGACACAACATCGAGGCTTAAGTAGAAGTTTTTGATTTATAAGATTTCTTTTTTCTTTTTAGTAAAAGAATAGATTAAAATCGCATTCAGTCCAAACTGCTAGCTCAAGATGAACTAAATGAGGGGAAATTGATATAAATTATTATTATTATTATTATTATGAGTCAGGGAGGCCACATACTACACACACCAGCTATCATACTTATTCTTGAATTCATTCACACTGCTTGCACTCACAACATTCAATGGCAGTCCATTCCAGTCATGCACCACTCTATGACAGAAAATTCTAGCCCTCACTCCCTTCTTCGCGGCATTCATTCTCAGCTTAAAAGGATGCCCCCTTGTCCTTTTCCCCACCACCCATAAAATTAAAAAAATTCCATCAACTGAAATCCTGTATGACCCTTTCAGAACTTTGTAAGTCTCGATCATATCATCCCTCTTTCTCCTGTTCGCTAGTGTCTGTAGTCTGCAAATTCTGAATCTGTCTTCATAATCAGTATTTCACAATCCTGATATCATTCTTAACAGGGTCCTTTGTGCTCTCCACTGTATCAGAATCACAACGAAAACCAGGAGACCAGACCTGCGCACAATAGTCCAAGTGAGGTCTTATCAAGGCCTAATAAAAGAGGCAAAATGACATCCTTATTGTAATTATCTTTTGAGTTGTATTTGCAATCTTTGCTACATGGCCCCTGAACTTCAACTTGCTATCTACTAACATCAAACTAACATTGAACTGACACCCATTTTACCATGCCCATAATTCCAGCCCATTCAAATAATTGTGCACGTTCGGCATATCAGCAGAATTTCTGATTGCCCTACCTATCTTTGCATCATCAGCAAATAACTGTATGTCGCTTTCCAAATCCTTCCCAATATCATTAATGTACAGATTGAATAACAGTGGACCAAGCACTGATCCTTGTAGTACACCAGTTTTCAACTTAAATGTTCGAGACTCACATCCCACGTAGACCACTTTTTGATATCTGTCAGTCAGCCATCCTCTTAACAACGCTAATATTTTATAATCCAAACCCAAATTCTCCAATTACGCAACAGTCTTCTATGCTGTATTTTGTCAAAAGCCTTAGCAAAATTTAAAAGTATCATGGTGTATCCATTCCCCTTGTTTACTTCAATGGTAACATTGTTATAGAATGTGTGCAAGTTGCTAAAACATGACATTTCCTTAGTAAACCCATGTTGTTCATTGCAAATTAGAGATTCACTGTCAACCCATTTCTGAATGCGAGCCCTAACCAATTTTTCCAAAATCTTCACTACCACTCCTGAGATACTAATTGGTCCATAGCTGGACACATCGGTCTTTGCACCACCCTTGTGCGATGGAATTGCCATACATTCCTTCCATTCCTGCGGAATCTTCTTGTTCTGAGACTCAAATTAAACAGCCTGGTCAAAGGAATAGCCAGTTCAGCTGAACACTCTTTTAGCACACGTGCTGATATCCCATCAGTTCCTGTTGCTGAATTCTTATTCAGTTAGTGCAACAGCTCTAATATTTCCTCTTCGTACACCTGAAGAAACTCCTACCCTATTAATTCTTCGAACTCTTGGGACAGAATATCGACAATGCTTACAATGCACTGTAGATATTCTTTCCATCCAGCACCGATCCCATTCCACTGAACTCAGTATACTCCTCAGTTGGTCATAATTTCCTGCTTTGTAGTCCAACATGTAACCTTTTTCTGAATAAAACATTCGTAAACTTAGTCACTTCCCAAGTGAATACTGCATGACCACTGTCACCAACCGGAGGCAGAATAGTTCTGTCTTTAACTGAAACGTCCTCTGACACTATAATCAGATTTAACACTCTTTGACCTGGAGTTCCATCTGTCACATGCCGCTTGAGGAAGTTGTCCCGCAACAGCTCAATAAATACATTTTCATCCTTCTCATGAGATTTTACTGCTACCCAATCAATATTTGGATAATTAACGTCTCTCCCATTATGATTACTCTTTTCGCGCCCATCGTCTCTATTTGGCGATGCATTTCTTCATCACTAGCAACCGATCCACCAGGTTTGTAACAACACCCCACTATGTAATTAATCTTGTTAGTTTCCACCTCATACCAGATGGCTTCAAATTCACTGCCACATGAAGAAATACTTTTATAATATTACTTTTTTATTTAGTGGTATTTCTAATCAAGATTTTCTTTCTTGTCAATATTGTTCATATCGTCAGAAAGAAAAAGCTCTTAATTCGAATTTTCAGATTGACCTCGAATTGAGTTTGAGCTTAGCAATGATAAATTGCTCATTACAAAAACAGAATATTCAATTATTTACAGAAGATAAATCCCAATGAATTGCGATTTGTAACATATTCACAAAAGACGAATCCATAATTATTAGTTGGAGTTGTCTTAAACTGGTGATTTCTTCAGCAAATGAAACAATAATAATACTTCTGCCCTACAGAAACTGTGTGCGTGCAATATTGAAGTGGATGAATTTCGTACTGTCATCTATGTGAATACTTCACTAGATCATAAATACGCAGTCTCTGTTTTCGACTAGTGTGGACATTATGAGTGATTGATCAACTTTTAAGTTTTATAAGCAGGAACTCATTCCAGTGCGTTGACAGATGCTTTTTTATATGTTTTCTAGTCAGTGATTACAAATTACAGACATCAACAACAACAACACTTGTATCTTTGGAGTTTAACTGTATTTAGCCCTTGGAACAACATAAAGCATCATAAAAGTATGAAATATACAACTAACAATCCATCCAGTTCTAGAAGTTATAGCAGAAGTTCCATGGAAAGGGAATACTTCGATAACTAATTCATTATAAAACCATCATTGTGTGGAAACTGAACTCTTATACGACTAACGTGTCACATTTTTAAACAGAGACGTGTCCCGTCTATTAAATAATGCATTTCAAGATTATTTGTCTTCGTAAGTTAATCAGCTAGAGTAGCAGGTTTCAAAAATTTATGTTTCCCCCCCCCCCCCAAATATACAAAGTTCTTAGAGAGAGATGCTTACCCTCTGTACAGTTCTAATCCTTCGTGGTATTGTTCTGTCCTGTGAAGTCTTATCTCCACCCGGGAGGATGAGTATTATGAATGTCTCCCTGAGCTCTATAATGTGCAAACGATATAGGGAATATATCGTTTCATTCATTTATCATTCATTCGTTTAATTCACTCCGAAATAAGGTTATGCATTTCGGAGTGAAAAGATTAGCAGCAGTATACCACATTGGTGGAACTGTACTCCAAGAGATTGATGAGGCCAGGGACTTGGGAGTGTTGGTGGATAGGGAGATGAAGTTTAGGGGGCACATTGCGAAAGTAGCTAAATCAGCTCATCAACTCACTTGGTTGTTGAAAAATACCTTGACGAGCAGAGAAAAACAAGTTATTGTACCTCTGTACCGAGCCCTGATAAGACCTCATCTCGACTACTGTGCCCAGATTTGGTCACCTCGGTTCCTTCTTGATGGGGAAGAGGTTGAGAGGATCCAGAGGCGAGTGACTAAGATGATAGCAGGTCTAAGGAATGAACCATATGAGAACAGGTTGAAGATTTGTGGGTTGCAGAAACTAGTTGATAGGCGGAAAAGGGGAGACATGATTGAGACATTCAAATTGCTAAAAGGATTCTATAGGATTAATTCAGATGATATTTTTGAGATCAGGACTGGTGGTGGGAGAACTAGGGGACACCCATGGAAGCTGGGCAAGAGCGTGGTTAGCAGGGGTGTTAGAGCTGGGTTCTTTACTTTTAGAGTGGTAAATGAGTGGAATAAGCTGCCAGAGTGTGTTGTGGGTGCTATGACAGTGAGCGAGTTCAAGGCAAGGTATGATAGATATTGTGAGAATGTTGAACAGCTGCGTGAACATGATGTTTAGGGCCTCCCTCGATGAGTCTAAGGACTCCTGGAGTAGCCCGTGGTAATAATAATAATAATAATAATAATAATAATAATAATAATAATAATAATAATAATAATAATAATAATAATAAGATGCTGAGGATCTAATCTCTTCCATTTCGCAGGTGTTTAAGGGGACAGTTTGCCAGTTTTGAGATATATGAAAAGTTTGATTATTTTTCATATCTGATTATGAAAAATAACGGCGAACTGACTATTTGTAGTATTGAAATGGATAAATTTCGACTAAGCCCAAGCTCAATTCTAGGTCAATCTGAATTAGAATTAAAGCTTATTCTTTCTTTCTTTGTGACAATAAAGAAAGAAAGTTAGACGGGATTCGAACCGGGTCTTTCCAACTACAAGCCTCGTCTGTACCAACTGAGATAAGGAGCCTCCCAATGGTACTATATGTTTACTCAAATAATTACAAAACTACACTATCTTCCAATAATTCTCCGGACACTTTAGCAATTTACAAATCATAACACGACAACCAGTGGTCCCACTCCAAATCAGCTGAATGCACCCCACGCCATTACTCCTCCTCCACCAAACTTTACTGTGGGTGCAGCACCCGTGGTAATAAGCGTTCACCAGACTGCCTCAACACTCACACCTGCCATCAGACTGGAAACAGGCGAACCTTGATTCATTACTCGAGAGTGCCGTTTTCCACTGGCCAATTGTCCAGTTCACACGTTCTTTGCACCAGGCCAGACGAGCCGCTTTGTTCGTTGTTGTAATGTTCGGCTTGTGAGCCGCTGTTCTTCCGTGGAAACTCAGTAAATGGAGTTCTTTCCGTACAGTATTAGTGCTCGCCATGGTGTTACTGGCGTTCTGGAACTCATCACGAACGGTCAGTGCCGATTGTAGCTTTTGCGTGCCACACATTTTAACACCCTCCTGTCTTTGTCATTCATTTTCGGCGGCCGCCCTGGGTATTTCCCTGCACTAGTGATTCCAGAACATCTCCATTTGTTGATCACATCGCAGCAATGGCACGTATGGACATGTGACCAATGTGACAGCCCACGATGATACCTCTCTCAAAGTCTCTGAGTTAACGTCGTGTTGCCATACCATCTGTATTCAACTGCTACGATGAAATACTGCTTCCTACTATCTGCACACTAGTTTTTATGTTATTAACAAACCTGGAATGTTCCATTACTTCAAATTACAGGGGTGGCCGAACACTTATTGGTAAATGCTGTATTTGACATCAGAAAGTGCTGACGTTACATTTCTCTGTTTCCATGACAACATGTTGCGCTTGCATCTATCTGGCTGCATGAACATCGCTTATAACGGCCTCGTATGTCTGACGTTAGAAGCGAAATCCTAAAACCATAAATATGTCCGCTTTTCAGGGACGGAATGGGAAATATTAACGGGTGGTGCACCGAAACTCTAGTAAATTAAGTACAACTAAACCCTTAACCTGACTTTTAACTTGATTGAAGAGCCGCAACTCTTCCTAAGATAATCCTTTCTTTACTTTGAATAGAGCTACATCGAGACTAAAAAATTATGAATTAGTCAACATTTATTATTCCTTAACGATATAAAGAGAACTTGGTTTATCTTTTGATAATACGGCACATTCCTAGAAATTGAGGTCAAGGATATGAAAGCTTAAGAGAGGTAATGGCCCAACGAAACCTCAGTAGAAGAAATGGGAATCATTTATTAAGAGAGTTAAAAGAAGGCTTTAGAATTGTCATTAAGTAATTTCAGCGCGTTTAGTGCTCTCTTGTTTATTTAATTTTTTTTCAATTAGTAGTAGGATTTTAGGTTTATTTACAACCAGATCAACAATATAACCCTTTCCGTCTATGGAAGAATAGCATCACTTCGTTACGGAAGTCACCAGATCTGTTAATTCTCTGAACTCATTACACACACGGTATAAAGATAAAAGAAATTTTTGAGCATTTTATTACAGGAAGTCTGCTGTGAATAAGACATACAATTATTACCAGATGAAAAGGTCTGCACTGGTCGCTGACTCTCATACAGGGCGAGGCCATTTAAGCCAAACACAAACCGCTTGATCTCAGGGTCATGATGACATTTGTGCGCTCTAGGCAAAATATGAATATTATTCCTCCCCTATCTCTCTCTCAGACATTGAAGTATCTTTATGATAGCATATTAAATACTGTTATTCGTTGCATCCTTATGCATTCTAGATGCTCCACTTTTCCCTTGTCCGACTCTACCAGTTTTTTTCTTTTTTTAATGTTACATTTGTAAGTATGAGTATAGTCAGTGTTTAAATGCTAGTCTCATTGGCCACGTGAACTGAGACTCCGCTTTCGAACTAGTAAACAGTTGGTTCGAATCCCTGGATATGTAATGTTTACTTTCCGATATGATACCATCAGTCTGCTTATGGATCCTTAAATGACTTGAAAAAAATGTCATGTCTGATTTCCAGATCCTAGATTCTTTCATACACTACTATCAATAATTGTCTGGACACTTTAGCAATTTACAATTGACACCAGCAGGCGAACCCTAATATCGGGTATATCCATCTTTGGCTTTGATCACCTCCTGCACCCTTTGAGGGAGGCTTTCCACCAATGTGTAGCAGATAGGTGGAATTTGTCTCCATTCCTCCATCAAAGCAGCACTGAGATCAGCGACAGATCGTGGATGTGCTACTCTGGATCTCAATCGCCGCTCCAATTTGTCCCATAGGTATTCGATGGGATTGAGGTCAGGACTCTGCACAGGCCAGGACAGTCGTTTAAACCCCATCTCCTCATACCATTCCATAACAGCTTTGTGGCATGGGGCATTGTCGTCTTTGAGAGTAACACGGGTCCGTTCCATAAACTTTCCACAGTGCAGGCAGCACCTGATTATACAGAATATCAAGGTACTGAGCTGCCTTCATGGAACCAAGAACAACAACCAGTGGTCCCAATTCAAACAGCTGAATGCACCCCACACCATTACTCTTCCAACACCAAACTTTACTGTGGATACAACACACTGTGGTAACTCCAGTAAATGGAGTTCTTTTCGTACAATATTAGTGCTCACCATGGCATTACTGGTGCTCTGGAACTCATCACGGATGGTCTGTGCCGATTGTAGCCAGGTTTTGCGTGTCACCCATTTTAACACCCTCCTGTCAGTCAACTTCGGCGGACACACTGGGTGGTGTTTTCTTGCACTGGTGATGCCAGAACGTTTCTATTTGGTGATCACGTTGCCAACCGTTGATTTTGGATGCTCCAGTTGAGCGGAAATGGCACGTTTGAACACGCCACCAATGTGACAGCCCACGATGACACCTCTCTCGAAGTCATCGAGTTCACGTCGTGTTGAAATACCACCTGTATTCAACTGCTACGATGAAATACTGCTTCCTACTATCAGTGCACTGGTTTTTATGTTATTAATAAACCTGGAATGTTCCATAACTTAAAATAACAGGGTGGTTCATAATACTACTACACATAATCGAAGGAACTGACCTTTTGTTAATGGGAGTGACGTAAAACAATGGGAATATAATTGTTCCAAGTTAAGTCCCTATATTACTAAGACTATTCGACAAATGTTTTCAAGGAACTTGAAACTCAACGGACCACTTCACGGATTGATATGTACACTCGTGAAACTAGAATAATATTTAATATAAGGAGAGTTTTCTTCTTTGGCATGACTAATTATTTTGATACGTAACTCTGTGTGTGTGTGTGTGTGTGTGTGTGTGTAATAAATAATACAAAACGAAGATATATAGATATTTAAATCTTGATAATTGTTGGTAAATACAGCTTACATTTTTCATTTGCTTTGTTCAAAAGCTCACATTAATAATCCTCACAAAGGGGAAAGAAGCTCTTTTTGGATGAATATTTGTTAGATATTATAGGTCTACCCCCATTTTTTCCCTAAAACAGCTTCTCTTCCATCATCAGCACTCTAATAAAAAGGAACTGTAAAACATCACAACGAAGAAGAATAATTGCGAGTTAGTAGAAAAAAATATATTTAAATGGTGAGCCAAGAGCTAAGGGGGAGTGATCAGTCACCGCTTACAACCCACCGTAACTTTTGCGTGTTGTGGAGAATCTGAAACGTGTTTTCTAGGTAGGACTTTCTCAGAAGACGATCTAAATTATAACCCCCTCTTCTCGATGCTCTGCCTGTGCGTGTAATCAGAAATTACAGGTTTTACAGGGGGAAAAATCTTTCGCGTTGTCCTAGTTAAGGTACGCCACTTACACAACCGCCATTGTCACATTATGAAAATGGCAGACTGGATACCAAGTCATCACCTCAGAAAAGCGAAAACACTTTACCAGTTCCCACAGAAACGTGTTTTTATCCACCTATCGCTAGATGAATGAATTCAAAGGAGAAAACTGTTGTCATTATAGTTCTCAAGCTATTCTTTGTTCCTATTGAAATCGTGCATGATAAAAGTCTCGAGCCACTCAGTATATACAGCTTCACCCAGATGGATGAAGTTAAGTGATAAAAATGACATTAATGCCTTTAACACCCTGGTCTTACGAAAGGCCATTGTCCCCTTTCTAATTATGTATGCAATTCAACCTATGCATACCCCTGTCACGAGCTTGGAAATTAGGTAGTGGCCTGCATTGTATGTTACAGTGTCACCACTAGTGGACACTGGTAAGAAGAATGCGTATTGTTCAATAAAAGTTTAGCGGTGTTCCAAGCTGAGTTCGACACACCCAGTCAAGATGAATCTACAACAACAACAACTCGACTTGCAAAGTATCTCCAGTCTTAGAGTGCAGGGGCTGTGTCCTATTGAAATTCTGCATAAATATTAAACAGCCACTTTGAATAAAAAAGGTGGCTCCTTTACAGTGACGCCCACGTAAATAAGATCAAGGAAAATCTGAACACAATAAAGAAAATAAATGTGTTTATAATTGGGTTCTTCCCTTTTTTTTATTAGATTTTTTTTATTTTCTTCGATACGCTTGTTTTACAGCCAATGTGTGAAAAACAGACTTGATTATCAACAGTCGAACAATTTGAACTCGAAGATAAATTAAATTATACTTTCTGTACTTTTTTTTTTCTGACGACAGAGCAGTTAGGTAATTATCTGCTTTGTGTGCTTTTTTTTCTTTTAGGTGACCTGAAGAAAACAATGTTTAATTTTCAATGGGTGAACATTACATTTATTATGGGAAAGCTTAAAGATATGGCTTGACTCACATGTCATGACTCAGAAAACAAATTAACCGACTGCCTTTCATTCATAAAGGAATTTTACATCGTCAAAGAGCTGGTTGAAGAGAAAACAAATATGAAACATAAGGTAATAAAGATTAAAACGCGGTACCGTTGAAGACAAAAGGGGTAGCCTTATATGGTTAGACGAATTACCTGAATAGGATGTAATTTGCATGCTGACGAGGCTCGTGATTCACTGAGTTTGAGATTAGGAAGAAATTTGATGATGAATCACTTCATTATAAACAAAAGTTGTAAAGCCATTGGCGTGCAGACTTTACTTTTGAATTATAGGCTCCTTAACAGTGGAACTGAATGTGAACATCCCACTAAAAAACTGTCTGTCTGCTAGCCTTTCTTATCGTAATAGAAAGGGAATTAATTATTTTTACTTTCCTCACATCCCGGATTAAAATATTTCGAAATCGTCTTTCTTCAGCGATGATGTTATTTCGACTGTACCAAAGTGATTGTTTTTATTATAGCGGTTACACGCACAAACCTAGAAATCTCATGATCAGTAAATCTTTCTTGGCAATAGAAATCTGTAAATTTATTTATAAACTACCGGATGACATACAATAAATATTCACTAAACCATATGTTGATTTATAAGGATGGACCGCAAAGTCTGTTGTGTGGCTAGAATATGAACAGGATAAAGATAGGAGCATTCACGATCTAATCATCTTGAATTTAGAAGCTAGTTACAAAACAAAGTATAGAATGGATCCAGGAATTGTTTTTAAGAATGAGGAACCTGAAATTTAAAGTGTTTGTCAGTGGATCTAGAAATAAGGAAACCCAAGGACTAATACGTAAAAGAGTAGACACTGCTCCTTATAATAGCCAATCAAGTGATTCGGCTAAACGATAACACAAATCGTTTAGTCGAAAATATTCTTAACACTCCACTCTTCTCTCTCTCTCTCTCTCTCTCTCTCTCTCTCTTTCTCACCAAATACATCATATTCTCTCACTCTGTGATTAGTTTGAATTTGTCTTACTCATTATATATATCGAGGGCTCGACAAATACACTCACGTATTTGCCACGGATGAGTAGAATTTGCCAGCTGGCGAGTTGCTGCAAACTGAATAATCGAGTATTTTTAAAATAAAAAATAACTTTTCCGAACGAAGTCGTTTCTTTTTTTTTTAACTTTGAGGAATCAATCACAGAAGAAGGTGTAGTATGAAGTGCCATTTTAGTAAACAAAAATTAATCTGACGAATTACATTTTCCCAAAAAATGCAATGTTTTTTTCACTGTTCTTCTTATCCTTATTATTTACTGACTTTCTTTTTGGAATTGTTCTCCCACAAACGAAATGTTCGCCAAATAAGTACACTACTAATTACTTTATGGAACTCATACTAAATTCTAAAGCCATATTAAAAAAAGCAGGGGGGGGGACGAGTACTTTCTTTTTTTTTTTTCCGTGGCGAGTAGGAGTTTTCATGTCAAAAATTCAATGATGATGAAAGATGACGTATACACGTCAGACTTTACGCTGTTCCTAAAGATATTACATGTACTTGTTAGAGATGAATGCTGGAAATATTTGCAAAGGAAAGATGGAAGAAGTGACTTAAAAACTTCTCATGTAGAAAATCTCTTTTCCTCGGTATGGTGCACTTGAATTTGGTTCATTTCTTATCTCAATAAAAATGGTCCTAAGAATCGTTTTAATGTGTTTGTTAATGTCCTTTTGTTTTCTGATCAGGATCCATTCTAGAGAACTGTATTTTGAAGGTGACGCGATCTTCAATACTTGGAAATGTATTTTGGGTCTTTTTGTTTTGAGCATTCTTTGCTACTCTCCATTTCCTTCGCTCCCACAAATAAATTGTAAAACGTGAAGCAAAGATATAAATGGCATCCCTAATCTTTGCATGGAAGAGCATGGTATACATATAAGAGTACACCATGTATTCTTTCATATTCTTTCTAATCTTATTATTATTTTTGTTTTGAAGGGGTGGAGGTAACATGTGATATTGCAAATTCCTACAAATAAACATCGATTCTTAAAATAAAATAAAATGATTTCGTCACAATTAGTTTTATGATTACGCGATGTAATCAGATAAGTCTTTCTTTAAAGATATTTCTTTTTGCACACAAACCAACAGTTATGCTTTTTCTCCAACACACACACACATAGAGAGAGAGAGAGAGAGAATAGAGAGAGAGAGAGAAAGAGAGAGAGAAAAGAGAGAATGTATGAGAAAATATCTTCAATAAGAAATGAAGATGGAGAAAATGAAAATATTTTGAGTAGACTTTAGTGGGTTCGTTGAAATTAAGGTTACAGAAAGTCGTGGGAAACGATTTGTGATTTTTGAGACATTTGTATAGCTGTCGAATGACTTTATGATCAGAAATACTAATTTCTAGTAAACCATTTTGGATTTTCAATTACCCATCAAAAATAAAAAAATAAAATAAAATAATGCAGTTGGATTCGAGACTATATAGTGAACGATTGGCTTATTTAACGCTCGTGTGAAGTTGGTAATTTTATTAATTCTTTGGTCTATTTCCTTATATTTTGTTGGAATGCTGTAGTATTAAAGAGTAGTACCGTAAAATGATAAACTCTCACAAGTATATTAAAGCAGCAACGAAAAGGAAGATTCTCTACAGAGTTAAATTATAAAGAAAGAAGCATACAAAATCATACCATATCGGGTACTAACTAGAAAATCGAGTACGATTTAACTTTGGAAATATCTAGACTAAAACAAATTATTAGATGGAAGATGAGGGAATCGGAAACGTTGAAAAGCAATTAGAGAAGCATCAGAAGGACATGAAACGTAAGCAGAAAAGGAGAAACAACAAAGCACTGAATCAGGTATTTCATTTACGTTATTTCATAAAGATAATCAGGTAGGTAAGATCGATTATAGACGTCCCAAAAAGTGGTAGAAGAAAGTAAGATGATGTGGAAGGAATCTCGTATGCCTAAGGATAACGTTAGTTATGAAAATTGAAAACTAGGCCAGAAGAGTTATTACAATTGTATAAAAAGCTAAGTGTGAGTATGAAAACGAAACTGGCTCTGTACTAAAGATACTCCAAAAGAATGCTATCGTTATGTTGCAAGCAAAAGAAAGAATAAATGTGAAGGAATAATTCTCCTAATGTGGATGGTATGCAAGTGGCAGATACAGAAGAGATTGTTGAAGTAAAGAGTGTCCATTCTGCTCAAATCTACCAATCATTGAGCTCAGTCCTATCACTAAACTGGATGAAGGCACTCCGGTGTATAAGGAGGAGGATGTCCTAGAACTGCTGCTCAAAATGAATAAAAATTCAGCAATGGACGGCCATGGTATATCAGCATGGATGTTAAAAGAGTGTTCGACTGAACTGGCGGTAGCGTTGACCTGGATTAATTTGAGTCAGCAGAGGGAAGATTCCATAGGAGTGGAAAGAATGTATGGTAATTGCACAATTGTGGTGCAACACTGATCTATTGGTATCTCAAGAGCGGCGGTGAGAATTTCGAAAAAGTTGGTAAGAGATAGCATACAAAAATGGATTGACAGATAATCTATACTTTGAAATGAACAGCATGGATTTACTAAAAGAAAATCCGGTTTAAGTAACTTGCTCACATTTTATAATAATGTTATGGTCAGTTGGACGAGGGGAATGGATACGCCATGATTCTTTTGGACTTTGCTAAAGCTTTTGATAGGATGCAGCATGGAAGACTGTTACATAAGTTGGAGGTTATAGGATTGGATTATAAACTATTAGCTTGGATAAAGTGATAGTTGAATGACAGACAGCGAAACGTGGTATACGAGGAATGTGAGTGTGCAGGATGTAAGTGACCAGTGGTGTACAAAAATGATGTCCTTGGTCCACTGTTATTCAATTTTTACATTAATGACGTCTGCAAGGACTTGACAGGAGACATACTCCTACAGCTATTTGCTGATGATGCAAAGAGATGCAGAGTAATCCGAAATACGACTCACGTGCAGTACGTGCAGAATGATTTGAATAAACTGGAATTGCGGGCACGTGAAAATTAACTATACATTTAATATCAATTCAATGATATTAAATGTATAGTTAAGCACTTTGGTGTAATAAGATATTCCGTGACGTAACATATTGCTGGGATAATGCTAGAAGAAGCTGGCGATGCTAGGAATATTGGAATTTTAGTAGACAGGAAGTTCAGGATCGGGAGCTATATAACAAAGATTGAGAATTTAAATCAGAGATTAATTACCATGAAAAACGAACATAGATAAATATAAAGATAACCAAGACATCTTATCCCTTTAAAAGGCTTTCATACGAATTCATGTGGACTATTTTGTTCAGGTCTGGTCTCCTAGTTTCGGAAGCGATGCAGATATACTGGTGAGGGTGGGTACAAAGCAGAATGTTAATAATGATATCGGGATGATATGACATCATATCATAATGATGATATGGAATCTGCATTCCATATGCAGATTATGAGAAGAGATTGTAAATTTTTGGCGTGCAGACACTAGCAATCCAAACAGAAGAAATAACGGTAATATGATAGAAGACTTCTGAAAAGATCGTCAAGAAAGGAGTGAAATGTCAATTTTTCAGTCGGATTGTGGTGCACCACAATCCGACTAAAATGGATTTCAGTCGGATTCTTTAAGTCGGCAGCTTTAACTGCCTCCAAAGGAAGTCCAAATGGATTTCCTTTGGAGGCAGTTAAAGCAAATGGTAAGAATGAATTGAAGAGAAGATATAATAGGTGGTGTGAGTTATATATGGCTCCCCTTGATGTGTTATAATAATAATAATAATAATAATAATAATAATAATAATAATAATAATAATAATAATAATCCCCCAGAGGAACACGGCCTTGTCGTGGCGGTGGGGCTTGCGTGCTTCAATGATGTTGAGAGCTATACTGGCGGTAGCATAGCTACAAGCAGGGCCAGGGTCACCCTTGTCGGACAGATCTCAACTGAGGAGCCAGACTAGCAGTGTTCCATTCTTCATTGTAATGGTAAAAAGCAAAAGCAAATCCACACCGGATCAGTCGACGCCCGGGTCATCAAGGGCTGCGTCAGATGTTTGGGATCCTGGTCATTAGCAGACAATGAGCTACAGGACCCAGCTCTCCTTGCTGGGCAACCAGAGCGGGAAGCAGAAAAGCGACTGGAAGAAACCAAACGTAAAAAAATGGACTGTTGAAAAAATCAGAGAAGTTACGAAATGTTTTTAAAGATCAACACCAGAAAAAAAGAGCGTATGCATTTAATTTGGAAGTGAAATTTCCTGGAATCTGCAATAACAGAACAAAGACTTGTGGACCAAAGAATTTAATTTTCGTTAACAAATTATTTACTGAACTTGAGCGGTAAGAGTTACATAATAAACAAACACCTCCAGTAACAGCAAGTCTTATCATCAGGAGGTAGCAATATCTAACTTTGGAATTCAACTCAGTAAGCATCAAGCTGACGACGTACCTCAGAATGTTTTGAAAGAAGTGCACTGTAGAATGAAGTCAGAGATATTGAAACATATGAACTCCATGAATAACGTCTAAGCTAAAACGGCTCCTCTTAGACGCAAATGCTGTAATAAAAACCATCACAACCAACAGTATAAAGGAAACAAATCAGCTCCTATACAGTACTGCCCATATCATTATTATAGTGAAGCTTGGTTGCAAACTGCAAGAGCAAAAGCCGACGATGAAACAATTTGCACCATGGCACTGGTTGGAACGAAAAGTCAACAATCTTCGAGCTGATCTGAGCAACTTAAAGAGTTTTAAATAAGGACGGCTGAAAAATAATAACATCAAAAACAAACTGATTAACACAATTTGGCCAACAAAACAATTGCTGAAGTTACTGAATAGTTAAAACAAAGAAATATAGCGACTGCATAGAAAATTAAAAGATATGAATCAAGAATAAACCAATATGTGCAAAATATGAAATTTCGACAGAACGTCAATTCTTTCAGTCTCCCCAGAGAAATACAAATTTAAACAACATTCACCAGAAAAAGAAGAAACACTCAAATTTTGGACGTCAATCTGGGATAATCCTATTGAACACAATAAAGATACCTCATGGATTAAAGAAACAGAATCAGAAATGAAACAAAAACAAATGTAAAATGTCATTATCGCTAAAGAAATGGTCAATGCACAAGCTAGAAAATTAAAAAACTGGAGTGCACCTGGCAAAGACGAACTACATCGATTTTGGTTGAAGCATCTCACCAGTCTACATGATCTAATGACAGAACAATTTAATTAGTTGTTGCAATCAAGTTCGGTGAAAGACTTGATGATATCTGAGCACAAATTTCTCTTCCTGAAAGATAAGGGTGCGGACCCAAGTAACTATCGTCCAATAACATGCCTACCAACTATGCTTAAGTTGTTCACCGCAATCATAGCAAATTCCATACACCAGTACTTATCAGACAATCAGATTTATCCGATTGAACAAAAAGGCAATTTTCAAAAATCTAGAGGAACGAAAGACCCGATCCTTATTAATAAAATGATTCTCAGAAATCCAAAAAGACGAAAAACTAACTTAAGCATGGGATGGATAGCCTATAAAAAAAGCATTCGATTCCATCTCACGCTCCTGGGTCCTAAAATCACTACAAATATTTGAAATTAGCAAAAACATATGTTCGTTTCTGGCTGCTGCTATGAAACCATGGAAAACAACTTTAATAGTAAATAATTAACGATTCAAGGATATTAGCATTAAGCGTGGAATTTTCCAAGATGATTCCTTGTCACCACTGCCCTTCATCATTTCTTTGATACCTTTGTCTATGATTCTAAAGAAAACAAAACTTGGATATGAAATTCCTAAATGTAATATTAAAATTTCCCATCTCTTGCATATGGATGACTTGAAGATATATGGAAAATCGGCACAGCAAATAAACTCATTACTGAACACAGTTCGTATTTTCAGTCTGGACATCGAAATGGAATTTGGTTTCGATAAATGCGCAATTTTATGTAATAAACGAAGAAAATTAATAAATCTAGAAATTTTAATCAAGAGAAATATATAAAATTAATTTCAGCTAACGAACACTATAAATTCTTAGGAATATTAAAAGCCAGTGACATTCTCCACTCGCAAGTTAGACAACAGGCAACAGCAGAATACATCAAAAGAGTTAGAAATATTCTTAAAACAAAACTAAATGGAGTAAACACAATTAGAGCAATGAATTATTGGGTTATACCAGTGATCTAATACACAGCTGGCATAATAGATTGGACAAAAGAAGACCTGGACAAATTGCACCGGAAAACTAGAAAATTAATGACACTGTACATCATGCATTACATCCACGAAGTGCTGTTGACCGGTTGCACCTACCAAGGACAATAGGTGGACGGGCTCTGCTGCAAGTGAGACAGACTGTGGAAGAAGAAGAAGAAGAAATTAGTTTAAAAAGTTACATCGAAAATAGCTCTGAGCAAATGCTTCAAGCAATTACATAACAGGGGCTTCTAAAAGCTACAGGAAATAAATCCGATTACAAAAAGGAACAGTAAAATAACCGATATGTGCGCTGGAAAAATAAACCCTTGCATTGCCAATTTCTTCGAGATACTGAGGACAAAATTGACGTGAACAAGACGTGGCGATGGCTACAATATGGACACATTAAAAAAGAAACAGAAGGATTTATTCTAGCAGCTCAAGAACAGGCATTACAAACTAATGCAATCAAAACATAAATTTTGAACATCAATAATAACCGCAAATGCAGATTATGCGATCAGAAAGATGAGACTGTAGAACATCTAATCAGTGACTGCAGCAAAATAGCTCAAACTGACTATAAATACCGCCATGATCAAGTGGCCAAAATAGTTCATTGGCATGTATGCAAAAAATAAGGCTTTCTGATAAATGGTGGCAGCATGAAATAGAGACTGTATTGAAAACGAAACAGCAAAATTTCTCTGGGACTTTAGAATACAAACTGTTCGGAATTTGGAACACTATAAACCTGATATCACAATTATCGAACATCGACAAGTTTGGATTATTGATATCGCAGTACCCAGCGATAACAACATTAACAACAAAGAACTGGAATAAATTACTAAATATCGAAGTTGGCTGACTGCGGCTTAAAAACACCAAAGTCATCCCAATAGTTATCGGTGCACTTGGCGCAATTTCAAAGAAGCTATCCAAACATTTACAGCAATTAAACATCAGCGAATTGATCCCATTCGATCTACAAAAACAGCATTACTTGGAACAGTCCATATTTTACGACGCTACCTGACGGATTATTCTTAGATTCTTGGGTAGAATCTGAATTTCTTTGTATCACCAATCAAATTGTTGTTTGAAAGATATCTTGTTTTGACTGTATGAGTTATGTGAATAAAATAATAATAATTATAATATTTTTTTTAATGTCGAATAATACTTTATTATCTGTCAAAGAAATTATACACATATACATACAATTTAATTATACATGCAATTTATATAATACATATAATACACTTATTTCTATAATACATACAATTTAATATAATAATTTCTCCGGGTGGTTGCCGGGATAAGAATAGCACCAATGTAGCTCATACATGTCGTACGAGGCGACTAAAATGGGTACCCAAGGAGGGTAATGGAGAGCAATGTTGTAGCCAATGAAGTTCTAACCGAGGCTCGGCTATTGCTGTTACCCTCCTGCCATGATCAGAGCTTTATTTGTAATATAATAACCTACAATCTAAAGATAATACTACAATTTTTCACTTGTGGTTCAATCCAGATACTTTGGAGTGTATTAGAGTATATTCGCAAACACTTGGAAATAATTTTTTCCATGTGGTTCCAGTAAATGAAATCTTTCCACTTGGAAAGAGTTTGTTCTACTCGTCTAGGCCATATCTCCTACGGACTATTTCATTATTTATTAATGTTATGTATGTTTCAGATTTTTAATGTCAGGATTCTGAGCATTCAGAAACAGCATTCAGAATTTACAGTGATTCGTTTTTTATTAAATCGATTATAATATTTACTGGTTTCTTTGGGTGGCTTCTTCCTCGAAGCTTTGCAGAGCTCATCTGAATAATGTTATCAGTATCTTCGTTATTGTTATACACCTTACTGACTGTTTTATTACATAATCTGCAGTCTTTGATTATAAGGATTACGTGTAGATGAATGAGGCGGATTTATCCCCACCTACTTCGAAGCTTGGGTTAGCTTTTATGAAGAGTGTGGGATTAGCCTTCACTATTTATGTTGTTGTTACTGTTTATGGATGGGATGTAGGCATTGGATGCTGGTGATTTGTGATGTGTATATTAGTGTTAATGGTTTCTTAACTTTGTTGGTATATTTTCCAGAGTTCGTGTTTTAATGTTTTGTAGTTGTCTATGTGTTTTAAATTACTTGGTAGGTTCTTGAGTTGCGTGGGTATCTGATGCGATCTCACCAAAGAACCATATGAGTTGTTGAAGGGTGTAGGGATGTAGAGAGTTCTTGTGGGTCGTGTTATACGATTTCTGTTGTTTCGATAGGTGATGTTGAAATAATTCCTTAGTAGTATTGTGTAGTGTTTCAGATTTTTAATGCTCAGGATTCTGTGTATCGCCATGTGCTGGTCGGATATTGGCTGTTGTGCACAAGGTGTCCAAATCACTGTTGACACAATTTTCCTATGTAATATTTCTAATTTTGTTAGGTGGCTGTTTGATGTGTTTGCATAGACTGTTATAACGTATCTGAGTAGAGATTCGCAGATACCGTGATATAAGAGTTTTTTTTTTATGTTGGATGGAATAATGTCTTTTACTTGGAAGAGTTTTGTTGCGATGATCCGGAGTTTGGTATGTAGGTATTCTATATGTTTTGTCCATTTAAGGCGGCAATTTATGTAGAGACCAAGGTATTTTGCATGTTTTTTTTTATTATTTATTTTTTATGTTGAGCCCATGCACAGGAGGTTGTTGGTCAACCTATAATACATTAGTATTGTGTATGGGTGGTGGGCTGGGAAAGGAGGAATTTGATTACATTTGATTTGAATGATTTTAAATTGTATTCCTTGGGAAACACAGCACGTGGGAGACTGTTCCTCAGTGCAGCAGTTGCAGGGATGAAGGAAGAGGAAAAGAAACTTGTTCTGTTTGTTTTTAGGTGAACTGTGAAGGGATGTTGTGCAGCAGCTGTACGTGTTTCAATGGGTTTAGTACTGAGCGGAGGAATTATTGATGATATTTCCAATGAACATTTCCCATGGAAATATTTGTAGAATATACAGTACATACTGCAGAGACCATACGTCTGTGTGAAAGAGGGGGGGAGAGGAATTGGTAAGGGAGTGGATCATTGATAAGTCTAATTGCTCTCCTCTGTATTGAGTCGAGCATTTTGAGAGAGCTTTTTAGGACCCCACCCCATATGTGGGAGCAGTATTCAATAGTTGGGCGGATTTGTGACTTGTATAATGTTAATAGCTGTTCGGGGGTGAAGTAACGTCTTGAGCGAAAGAGAAATCCTAGTTTTTTTTGAGGCTGAGGATGCAATGTTTGAGATATGTTTGTGCCAGGAGAGGTTTGATGTGAGGGTGATTCCAAGGAGTGAGATCTCAAACTGTCTGAAGATTTGGGTATCATTAAAAAGGATATTTGGGAAAAAAAGTTTTTTTTTATGGGAAATAGTACAGAACTGGGTTTTATTGGCGTTGAAATTTATGTGGTTATCTGAACCCCATTGGAGGATGGCTTGGAGATCGGAGTTGAGGGTCGCGGTGGTTGATGTTCTGTAGGTTGAGGTGAGTTGTGTAGGATAAGACTTATCAAATGCAAGCGATAAGAGTGCAGTGTGCTGTCATCTGCATGTGTTACAGGTTTGATTTCGGGACATTGTCAGGTTTTGTGTGACAGTGTATCGACAGTGGTGCGGGGCGCATGATTCTTGGGTTGTGTATTGTTAACATCTGTGTTTTGGTGCCTTTGATTGCAATTCCGTTTAGATAGAAGTATGTTGTGATTTCATTAAGGTCTTGTTAATAATAAGAAGTAAAAAGAAATAATAATAATAATATGAAACTCATCAGATTATATTTCAAAATAATGAGAATGGCTTTCAGAAATCAACGTCCACTCCAAAGATCTCAGAACAGAAAAAAAAATGTGTTCAAAGGCAAAATAAAAAACGATAAAGTAATAGAACAGGTGCACAGTTTAATTATTTAAATGGCATAAGAACATGTCTAAAACATACACATATATAGACACGAAGAATAAATATATTTTAGAAAATTTGTTGTTAATAAATTAAAAAAAGAAACACCAGAAACTTTGCTTAAATCTTGAATCTTAAATCATTATTTATTTATGCATCATAAGGCCACTCTTACTCTATTAAAGGATTGAGTAAAATGAGTAGTCAGACAGAAAGAAGAAGTAAAAACAGGATAGAGAAATTGCATTGTTAAGAAACAATAAAATAATGTACAAAAGGAAATTATATAAAAATGAAGATAACTGAACAAAGATATTTATAGTTTAAATGTAATGATCATTGAATATAGAGAGAAATGGAAGGAATATTTATATGGGATAAAAGATATGAAAATCCTAGCTACCCAAAGAAGTGGATAAACATAAAAAGAACTAGAAATAGAAAAATGCTCCATCCTCGATTATAAAAAAAGTAGAAGTTCGCTATCCATTGCGTTGTATGTTGCAGAAACAATCTAACATCGATCGTTACAGACTTCACTTAGTGATCCTGATTCCTTTATGTTTCTGAGACAGAACAATTACTGTCCTCATTAGAAAAAGCACGTGAATCTTATTGATACAAATATTCTGTGTTTTTTGTCTTAAATAATTAAATTAAATTATTTTAAAATTTCATTTTAATTAGTAGCAGATCAGTTTTGCTAATATGTTACTTTAGTTAATTGATGATTGATGATAAGACTGCCATCTTGCTTACTGCAGACTTGAAGTAGCGTCAGAAATATTTTTTACCTAATTCCCCTCCTCCGCCAACATTGTTAATCTGTTGTAGGTTTCAGACTACGTGAGGATTATCATTAAAAACGAAAATTTCGAAGGTCTTCAGACATTGATTCTTTTACTCCATCCGCCATTGCCTTGAGTTTCTAGTTGCAAGCATAGTTTCTAGTTTTCCGTCTTAAATATACTCAAAGGATTGTTTCCAGTGGAAATAATCTTTGCAGTATATTTGAATATATTTGGAGACACTTGGAAATAATTTTTTCCATGTGGTTCCAGTCAATGAAATCTTTCCACTTGGAAAGAGTTTGTTGTACTCGTCTAGGTCAGTGCTTTCCAAACTTCTGAATGTCAGGGCCCCCTTTGGAAAAATTAAAATATTCCCTCCCCCTCGAACAAAATCGTAATATAGACATATATTATTATAATATTTATTGTATTTATATTCAATACAAAACATACAAAGCGAATATTGCAAAAATCAAATGCAAATATTACATTTCTAGCATCTTACATACACATTTGACATGGCACATCATCTCATATTTTTATATAGATAGATATATTGTTATTGTGCATTTGCAGTACAAGCAGATGAAACGTAAAACGATTAGTAATAAAGAAAGAATTAAAAACATAAAAGAAGTTTAATAAATTTAATGTGATGGATGTGTTTCAATTCAGCTACACAAAAAGTGAATAACAGGTCAAATATTTGAAATTGCAATTCTTAGATTTCTGCTGTGAAATGAAACTTATATGAATACGCATATATTTACTAATATTCATTAAGCGCCGAAATACGCAGGAAGAAAAATTTGTGAACCCGCATCAATGAGTGATTTTTCCATTAAAATATAAAAAATAACAAAAAAGAAATAATAAATAATAAAATTAAATACTTTTCTTTTAAAATAAAAAAATCACTTAGTCTTAAAACATTTTCATTTTGTTTTCGTTATTTTATGGCCCCCAAGGGGGCCGCGGCCCACAGTTTGGGAAGGGCTGGTCTAGGCCATATCTCCTACTGACTACTTCATTATTTATTCATGCATTTTTATTATCATCTCACTATCATGCATCTTAATTATTATCATCACTATATATATATATATATATATATATATATATTATCATAATTCATTTTTACTCCGTGGGAAATATTATTAAAAAGTTTTAATGACTGATATCGAGAGATAAAAAGATGACATGATATATTTGAAAAGATACTACTAGTACACTAGTTTCGTTGAATTGATCAACATCTTCAGGTATCACAATCAAAGAAATATATAAAGAATTACAGAGACTTAAAATTGCATTAACAGAACAAGTACAAAAAACAGTAGCGTGTTTGAAAACAAAATGCGAGCTTGAGTTCCAAATAAACGTACGCGCTGTCGCGAGTGCGCCAATACTGAACAGAGGCAACGTGTGCGTCAGAGAGAGATTGAAACTTAGACTGTTGTTGATATGGGAAGAATCTAGAGATATTTCTCTAGATTCGACAATTTTTCTCTCGAGCTCATCATAGCACACATGGATGTTAGAAGTTTGAGTCCAGTTCACAATGTGTTGGCAGCCTTCGTCTGAGTTAACTGAAAAGAGAGCGTGGCTAGAGAGAGCTAAATAAAGCTAGATCTCCACCAGATAACATTTCTTGATCTAAAAGAGCAGCTATCAAGTCTTTAAAAGATAATAATAACATCGTTATTCTTCCGGCTGACAAAGGAATGCGACTGTCATCCTAGACAAATCTGATTACCATAATAAAATCTTGGAACTTTTAAACAGTGATACTTACTCAGAAATTAATAGCGACCCTACGATTGAACTACACAGTAGAACTAATATTTATTAAAAACCACCTTGGAGTTACAAAGAAACATTCGTCTTTCTCTTAGGTCACTTCATCTCTTGATCCCTCGACTGTATGGTCTCCCCAAGATTCACAAAACAACCTGCCCACTCAGACCTATAGTTGAGGGCATACACTCTCCTACCTACAACCTCTCCAAATATCTCGCGAGTTTTCTAAGAAATCTTTCTGGAATCTCCTCTTCACATATTAAAAACTCTGCAGATTTTGTTTCAAAAATCAAGGATATCAAACTTAAAAAACAGATTTAATGGCCAGTTTCGATATTGTTTCTCTCTTTACAAGTGTGCCTGCTCAAGAAGTTCTCGATCTTCTCAAGAACAAATTATCAAAAAAACTCTTTGCTTTTCTCTCCAATTGCATAATGTCCGGATACTTCAAATGTGACAATAAGATCTACTTACAAAACTCAGGTCTGGCCATGGGCAGCCCCCTCTCTCCGATTCTCGCAGATATATTTCTCAACGATTTTGAAGAAAAAGCTATTAACTCCTTCCCCCTTAAACCAAAATTTTGGTATCGTTATATTAATGATATTTTCCTCATCTGGGAAGATGGTGTCAACAACCTGAATTTATTTTTACACCACCAAAACAAGTGTCATGACAAAATCTCTTTTACTTCGAACTGGAATCCGATGACTGCCTCCCCTTTCTAGACCTGAAACTTACCAGATATGCTGAGAGTATTAAAATCTCAATGTTTAGAAAGCCTACTCATACTGATTGATACCTTTATGCTTCCTCCCATCACTATCCCCCACAAAAATGTGGTATTATTTCCACCTTAGCTCACCGAGCCAAATCATTACTTACAGAAGAAACAGAAATTGAAAATGAACTCCTTTTTCTTAAAAAAAACTTTTATTAATAATGGTTTCTCTACTAAGAAAATTGACAAATTTCTTTCCCCCAGTCACTCAACTATTTCTGAAGATCCCTCTTCCCCCAGAGCCTTCGCCTCTTTTCCTTACATCAGCTCTCTTTCACCAAAACTGGCAAAAATTCTCAAGAAGTTGAACTTCAGAACTTGCTTCACCATGCTCCCAAAACTTCGTTCAATACTTAGTAAACCTAAAGAGAAATATCTTCCAACTCAGTTTCCAGGTGTGTACAAGATTTTATATGATCGTGGAAAGCCATACTATGGCCAGACTGCTAAATCCATCCTTCTACGTTTGGAAGAACACCGTAGAGATATCTCCTACAACAGGACTAGATCCAGCGCTCTCTCTAGCCACGCTCTCTTTTCAGTTAACTCAGACGAAGGCCGCCAACACATTGTGAACTGGACTCAAACTTCTAACATCCATGTGTGCTATGATGAACTCGAGAAAAAGATTGTCGAATCTAGAGAAATTTCTCTAGATTCTTCCCATATCAACAACAGCCTAAGTTTCAATCTCTCTGACGCACACGTTGCCTCTATTCAGTATTGGCGCATTCAAGACAGCGCGTAGTCTACGTTTATTTGGAACTCAATCTCGCATTTTGTTTTCAAACACGCTCCTGTTTTTTGTACTTGTTCTATTAATGCAATTTTAAGTCTCTGTAATTCTTTATATATTTCTTTGATTGTGATACCTGAAGATGTTGATCAATTCAACGAAACTAGTAAACTAGTAGTATCTTTTGAAATATACCATGTCATCTTTTTATCTCTCGGTATCAGTCATTAAATTTTTTTAATAATATACATATATATATATATATATATATATCCGATATGCATCTTCATCATTACTATCATTATTTATGCATCTTTATTATTATCATTACTATAATTATTTATGCATCTTTTATTATTATCATTACTATAATTATTTATGCACCTTTTGTTGTTATTGTTGTTAAAATTCTTTTAGTTGTGGATCAAGTAAAACAGTCGTAACAAATAATTGAAAATCGATTGATAAGCCTTCTTAACATTGATATCATCTCACAATGAACTAAACAGCATTAGCCACCACTGCTCTTGATTCGTATTGTTTTTCAAAGCTTAGGTTTTATTGCACTCCTTTGGTCATCATACGGCGCATTTCACAAAGTGAAATGATTGAAGCACCCCCTAGCGGTTGCCCTAAGTAAGTAAAACGGCCTTTATGCTATCCATCTTATTTCAGGACTCGTTATTTGTTCGCCATCTTCGCGCAGTCTCGTGAGCCTCTAGTTCATAATTACGCAGGGTCGTTCAAGAATTAGCCGGCCCGACACTCACACCTAGGTCTTTGTCTCCGGCTTCCTTAAAGGGACGGGAGAGTCGAGTAAGCATCCAGTGAATACCTGGATTGGGTGTAACCAAGCCTTTATCTCTTTCCCCTTCCCTCATTCTTATCCCTCAGTAATGCAATTAAACACACTAAGGCTTTTTTAATACCTGGTCGTGCAGAGGGCGCTGTCGTGTGAGATATCCCATTAGTGGGTTGATGTTCGTTCCTTCTGTCTGAGTCAAATTACGATTTCAGTCTCGCTGCCGAAACAATGACGACGCGTGCAGGTTCTTCTTCGCCCCCCCCCTTACTACGCCGTCTTTTTCCTCCTTCCCCCGCTAAGTTTAGGCTCTTTACTCTTCCTTGACAGCCCGTACTCAGTAGAAGGCTCGGCGTCTAATTTAAGGCACGTGTAAGCGGCTCCTTCGCCTGGCGGAACGGAAACCTCACCCTCCTCGTGACCTGACCTCGCCGTGAATAGTCGGCAAGAAAGGCGACAAGGAAGAGGGGGAAATCGCTGCTTTTGTGAGTGTCCAAGAATTGCATGATCGTGTCACATCCATCAGGATGACTTATTTTCTCTTCGGAGACTGCCAACTCTTTAGCAACATCTAATAGTCTCGTCGTGACCGAAAACTAGCCGATACCTAGCCGCATCTACGGGCTATCCCCCTCTCCTCCTCAACTGTCTATTAATACCAGACGATCCATTAATCAGATCCTCTGGACTATTCTGCTAAGAGTAATTCAGCTTTTGATAAAATAGTAAGAAGGGAAAACCAGTATCGGCAGCCCACCATAACGATTTATCATACAAGCTAATTACATCGGCACCAACTGACTGACCACCGGTTCGTTCTCTATCAAAGACCCGGATGGCTTCCTCACTCTGTATGTTTATGGATGTTATAAATGTAATGTGTGTGTGTGTGTGTGTGTGTGTGTGTGTGTGTGTGTGTGTGTGTGTGTGTGTGTGTGTGTGTCCTGGTGCAGTGTACATATAAAACAGGATCCATTATTCTTCTAAATTAAGTAACTCATTTGCTGTAATTAATCATTTCTGAAGGTCACTCTACCTTCTTTGTTACAACTAATTAACTTATGATATATACTCCGATATTTTCCTGTACACCATATGCGTACATCTTCCTCACTGACCTGCGATGTTAGGAAAGTATCGTAGTTATGAAATCAGAAACGAAAATCCCTGCCTTACAACCCCCCCCCCCAGGTAAAAGGATAGCCATATATCAAGCATGGTATTTTAATACGACCTATCTCACCCAAATGGCAATGACCTTGTAATACTCTCGTTTTCGCTTTTAAACAAGACATTTTAAATATCGTCACGAAAAGCGAAGTATTTAAAAACAAAAATAAAACAAAATAACAATTTTGATACTGAAACATTTCCATAAACATAAAAGAAATAGTTGAAAGCCGAAGACTTATTCCATTAGTTTATACGTTCTTCGTGAGACCGACTGATGTAACAGAACTATTTTCGGACTGCACAGCTTTTGTCCAACCTTACTAAAAGTGTCTTGAACTTCCCTTAAGGTTCATTTTGATCCCTGATTAGGCAATTTGATTTCGCGTTATTTATTTTCACTATACACAAGTTAAAATTAATAATAATGTAACACACCTGTTTGCTACTTGCATATGGAAAATATATGATTTTCTGCATTAATTCAACATTAGTATTAGTATCTGGAGAGAGATTTTGGGAGAGAGTGGATCAATCGACTGTGAAATGCGGTGATTGATTTTATATGAGATGCCCATATATAGGGTAACGGATGGCAATGCTGAACCAATGAAGTTTAACTGAGTTTCGGCTGTTGCTGTTATCCTGGGTAAATGAGTTCGCTCTCTTAGGTTTTGCCCTAAGGGAGCACTTTGAGTCTCCGGGGAAGGTGTTCTCCGGCACGGCCCGCTGAGGGGTACTTGCCGGTGAATTATTTTCCTCGGAATGTGAGCGGTTCTGCTCGGTACTCGAGTTTCACTGAGTAGAACCAACGCTGAGATTTGGACGGTCTTTCGCCCACGAATGAGTGGCCTAGAGATCGTCCGATATTTTTGAGATATCACCTTTACTTACACATACGGTGATTGATTCATTCAATCCAATCCAATACTCTTGGAGGGTAATGGATGGCAATGCTGTAGCCAATGAAGTTCTAACTGAGGCTCGGCTATTGCTGTTACCCTCCTGCTATGATCAGAGCTTTAATTGCTCAATAACACCTTATCCCTACACTGTCCTCTACAGATAACGGGGAAGATGAAAAGCATTCTTGCTTCGCCCCTTTAAGCCAGTCCTTATAAGGAGAACATTAGTATCTTTCTAGATGTTGCTCCCAATACGTGAAGTTTGAAGATACTTCACGCACAAACTTTGTTTGCTTATACTTGGATAAAGAATGAAACATCTTGGCAAGTATAGTTTACGTCATAGGTGACCAACAGCAGGCCCGCGAGCCGCATGCGGCCCGTAACGTGATTTTGTGCGGCCCGCGGCAGGATAAAAACTATATTAATTTATATGTATTATCAATTTAGCTATTAGTTTCGACCGCAGATTTTCTGATTGATATACTGGTTATATTAATTATTTCTGATGACGGAAACAATTTATATTCTCAACACGGAATCAAAATTGCATTAAAAAGATTACTCAATATGTGAATGCGCTTTCTCAACTATGAGGGCTATTAAATCGTCACAAAGAAGCCGACTGACTGATGACGTCATCATCGTTGAAAATCGACTTTGATGAACTTGTTGCCGCACATGAACGCCCACAGTGTTCTCATTAAGTTGTGTTACATGTAAAAAAAAAACCAGAAATATGTAATTAAGTTTAATTTAACAACTTATATTTAAATCAATCAAGTATTTTATATTGTTCTCCCAGTAGTAAAATGATTTAACAAATATAGTAATTCAATACATATCACTATTGCCTTGAAAAAAAAAAAACCGAGTTTATTTTCATTTAAGTTCTGTCTAAAAGTGTGCGGCCAGTGACGCTACCACTCTTAAATATATTGGCCCTCGTATAGAATGAAGGTGGCCACGCCGGGTTTACGTTATAATTAGCAAGCGTGTGTAATGTGTTTATGGTATCAAACATTGTCTATTCTAATGCTAAGCTATGGGGTTAATATTTATCGGGATTGATATCTGGTTAGATGAGTTTGCATACTTTTACCATTAAATTGCACTTAGTAATAGCTAACCACCTTTTAAAATATACGTAAGTTCGGTTTTTATCAATATAATACCACGTCCAAAGTGTTACACAGTGAAGGTAGAAAGATTCTAACGTACTAATTGATATGATGAAGAGTTTATTTTACCTGTTGTTATTATTATTATTATTTATTATTAATTCTGAAGGATCTATTATATACTATACTTTGAAGATTCTCACATGCCATTTATAAGATCATTGATTAAAAAGATTGTTTACTTTGTCAGTGAGAATAGTAAGTGACTTTTAATTGGGTTTATTATTTGTTAGAATTAAATAAGTAAAACTGATAGATAAATGAAACATAAAGAATTCTTGAAAGTTCTATGACATTATATTTTCATGATATTATATCCAAATTACCAATCAAATGCTTCATCTCAACAATTGTAAAATAAATGTGTTGGAAAGTAGAAAATTATTGTTTTATTTTGCTTTATTAGAAAAATCGATATGAATTAATTTTTTTTTTTTTACATTCTTGTTGGAATGTCATGATTATTGCCAATGAGTCCAGTTATGGCCATTTGATTATTAGAGTTTACATTTTTTGCTCTGTCTGTTTTACAAGAGAGAGAGAGAGAGAGAGAGAGAGAGAAGGAATTGGAGGATTATACCTCGGTGACCGAGAATTTATTGGCAAGCTTGTTGCGGTAGTTTTTATGCACGTGAGGGAGCTGAGTAATAACGAATATCGTCTCTGATAACTACAGTATAATTCCTTTTCAACTATATATTGAAATGACCATACAAATTGTCTAAATAAATACCCCTCCTCCGGTTCTATACACCTTTGGGATCTAGTACACATTTATAAGACGTTTCTTTATAAATGTTTCTTACATATTTCTCTATGCAGGAAGAATTTCCCACTTTGAAACGTTCAGCTGTTTTCCCAACTCCGACAAAACAGAAATGACCAGAGAACTCAGACACACAACTTTACTGTAATTAAATTATGTTGATTTATTGAATAATTAATAAAAGTAGCATTACGATTAATTCAATCGCACTTATTTAAAAAATATTTTCCCTCTCAAATGACTCTCATACATACAGCTGACGGACAACATTTATCCACATCACGAGCTTTCACCCGGAAAGTAAGGTCAGACCATTCCCATAGAACATACAATATCACTAAACTGCTCGACTTCCTCATTGATATTTATGGTCCAGTGACTGTAATTAATGTAATGAAAACCAGGCGACATGCACCTAGTTTCATATAGATGGATAGATGGATAGATAGATAGATATGTTTGTGTGTGTGTGTTGCATCGGTCGCTCCTTCATGTAACATAGTGCACATACAGTCTCAGTACTTATGCAATATATAATAATTCAGAGTGGGATTCAAATTTACATAGACAAATAAAAGAGTTTAAATCCAATTACATCTAATTAAATCTTGCCACATTAATTCCACCCACGTATATTTGTTTCAAACTTCCTCATCTGTGCTTTTCAAATTACCTTTCTAAATGTGAGGTACCAGAACGGCTGTGATGATTAACAATAAGCATAGTAGCAAAATGGGGAATAAATCACAGTAGTTTTGCATTATGAAGCTCAATTAACTACACAAACACTAAATGTGGAGAGGCCAAAATCCATATAAGTTACGTAAATGAAAAGGGAAAAAAGCAAAATGGCCGCCAAGCACTATGGGCTTTCAAGTAAATTTTATAAATGTCACATCAGGCGACTTGAACCACCCTGACAGTAGAAAATAGTAGAAGACTTTCTGTAAGCATTTAAAATCCCATGAACGGGCAGAGAAAATAAAGGGGATGCAACTAGAAAAAGAAAAGGAAAGAGAATATCTGTGTTGGAGTTTGATGTAAAGGTTAAAGAAATCAGAAGATTTCAATGAATCATTTTAAAGAAGTTCTGAATAGGTAAGGAAATCCGAAAAAATATTACTTATACATTAAGAAAGAAATGGAAACAGAAATAGAAACTAATATAGAGGTAGGAAGAAATGGAAAGAGAGAAAAAACATTGAAGAGAAAAGATGCAGAGTAGAAAACAAAGTTACGAAGAATGAGAAAGAGAGAAAAGTCTTAAAGAAAGATATAAAGAGAAAAGGAAAGATATCGCTAAGAAATAACAACAGAAAAAAGAAAGAAAGACAAATACAGAAAGAACGAAAGTTGTGGAGAGAGAGAGAGAGAGAGAGAGATAAACGGAGAGAAAGAAAAATACATACGTAGACAAAGCCATAAATAAAAATGTAAAAAGAAATAAACCAATGCCCCGAATAAGAGAGGGAAAGAATAGCAGAGCGAAAGACAAACCACCCACTCACCCACCTACATACACACACACACACACACACACACACACACACACACACACACACACACACACACACACACACACACACACACACACACACACACACACAGAGAGAGAGAGAGAGAGAGAGAGAGAGAGCAACGCGGGTTTTTGGACGAGGACAACTGAATTTTTTTGCATTTCAGTCCGTGAAAAATTTCCAGTCTCTCTCTCTCTCTCTCTCTATCTATCTATCTATCTATCTCTACTAAAGAAAAATGAATATATTCCCAAAATTAAAAGTTCTTCATAATTTCATTTGAATCACTTTTCTAAAGGATTTTCGATGAAACATCAAATTAAAATAAATTTTAAAATACACAAATCATAAATGTTTGTGTATTTTAAATATTTCCTCTGCCGAATACTTCATCTCATCTTGAATAGTTCTTTAGCACTAAATTCGCACCTTCAGTTTTATAAAGTCTTTAATGCCGCCGATCTTTCACGACCTAAATCTTCTTTACGACTCTTCCTGTCACGGCAATCTGTGAAAATGCTAATTTCCCATCTTCTCCACCAATGATTACGTTAGTTTTATTACCTAACTGTTAGCGAGTTTTTTGTCAGACAGCGGAGAAGGAAGCGGGGAGGGCGGGGGGATGATGGGGACAATCGCGTTACGCCACAAGAGCCGACAGGTTTACAAAGACAATTTCAGTTTACAGAAAATAACCGTAAATATAAATCTGCGCTCATGTGACACGGGCTGTAATATGCTGTCCACACTCCTGCATCTTCCTTTTCCCGCAGCACATCTGATTGAGTTATGGTGCCAAAGAAGTCAGGAATCCATTTGCAGCAAAACTTACAATCCTACAGCCTAATTATGTTGTTCCCCGGTCCCCTAATTGATGTCCATCTCAACGCTAGGCGACAAAGTCTTCTGGCCGCCATCTCGAGAGGCATCAAATGCCTTGGATAGAGAGCGTGTGTGGTCAACGGCGTCCCTTTGAACCATGCCGCTGGGGTGATTAAACACCGCGGAAGAGGCCGGTCGCTTGGGCGATGCGGTCCGCCGCTGCCACCAGGTTAGCGGCCCGCCTCACGTGCGCGGCTGGGTGTGGAACCGGTTCAAGGCTGGCCGGCGGACTTAGAAAGAGAGAGAGAGAGAGAGAGGTTATCCTTTCATTCGAATCACACGCTCACAGGTGGGGTGTTAGGCTGTGACCTGCGGCCGTAATGGCACGTGTGATTACATCGCTAGCGGTGATACTAATGGTTTGGGGAGTTTGCTTGCAGTCGACGACAGAAAAATAGAGCAGTGATCCAATCCCCATTGGCATATACACAGAGAAGTGTGCCCAGGAGTACATTTAGCTGACGCACAAATCTGTCCTTTTTCATGCCGTATGAGAGGTAGAGAGAGAGAGAGAGAGAGAGAGAGAATGAATAAATAACAACGACAAGGATTAAAATATCTACCAACCGAACCTACCTTATGCTGGTTGGAAAGCGCTGTCCATTCGATCAAACATATTGAGTAAATAGCGTCGACATTTTGCACATAATAATATAATATAATTTAATTTAGACTAATATTTTATAATCTGTTTGCTTATTTTTAGACAAAGACATGCTTTGTTACATTTCTTTTTGTACCTTTGTATAAAAATTGTACCTTTTTTTTTTTCCTCAATACAGCAAAACCAAGAAAGTAATGCAAGTACTAGATATTGTTTATTTTATTTTAATGGGATGACTTTTTATGCTACTTCCATATTCATTATCGATATATTATCGACCAGTTGTTCAAAAGTGCAAAACAGTTATCTGAAAAGTACAGATTATTGATTGGTCTACGATATGGAAGTGCAAAAAAAGGATTCAGTTAAATTCACTCTTGTGGCTTTTTGACCTGTTTATAAAGTAACCAACTTTATCAAAATGCGATACAAGTGAGGAATATCCATTAAATTTAGTATAATTTTAAGATGCTGTTATAAATAAAATCCCAGGTGAAAATATAGTTAACAGTCCAGGATTGAAATTCCAACTACAGCGTGTAGATTTTCTCAAATATATACTATAAGGCTCACTCACTATCTTCTATATACTCCCATAGCCATCCAATGCATTCTTGAATTTCGTAATCGTGATTCCAAGATAAGGTGGTTAGCTCTATGCCTATAAGTGTACTTTGTATATAAATTACGTATGTTCCCCTGGCTGGTTTGCGTTTATGGGTAGTGTATCGAACTCCATATGAGACCAGCTAAATTACTTCATTTAAAAAAGCCCGATAAACGGGTTTTTGCTTGCTAGATTGGATTCGAACCAGCTCTTTTCAATCAAAGGCTTCATCTATACAGAGTGAGCTGCGGAGGCTCTCGATTCACTATGTCTGTAATAATAATAATAATAATAATAATAATAATAATAATAATAATAAATCGTTGCTTGGTAAGCATTGCCTATTATTTTGCAGAAGATTTTTGAAGTTAAAATGAACCGGTGTTCGAATACTTAAGCAAGTCCATGTTTTTTTTTTTTTAAGCTTTCTACAAAAAAAAAAAAAAAAAAAAAAAGCAAAAAAAGTGCTGCTGATTAAGTTATCTTTGATTTTAACTGTAGGGTACTGAAAAAATTAATTTCAAGTTATTTCTGTACTATCCCTGGCGTTAATAACCATCCTACAATTTAGTACTGTTGTAGGCTACACGAGGGCGTTAAAATATTCCTCCCATTCGCTAACCTCATTGTATAGAAATTACAGGAATCGCAAATCTGTCAAATATTCTGACACTGAAGGAAGTGAAGGTGTTTTAAATGGATGTTCTCATGCACACTGCTATAGGCAAAGTACAGGTAGGCAAAGAGAAAAAAAAAAAAACAGAAAGAAAAAAGAAATTAAAACTTGTGGGCACAATAGAAGCAACTATACACGTACCTGTGCTCTCGGTCGGTACTCCAAAAAAGGTGCCGCCACAGGGCTACGTGACCCTGTATGGAGTCACGTGCTGCGCCGTTGATCATGTATACAATTGTATCTATTGAAGTAACACATATTTCAAGCATAGTTCTGCTTGCTTTTTAGGGGGATATAATATACTGCTTCTTTTCCCTTATTTATCCCCCCACCTTACCCCACCCCACCCCCGATCCCAACACTGTATCGGACTCTTGTTTACCGCTGACGTGAAGCCTTCTCGACCTCGAGGCTGATCGTGGCTCTGGAAGCCGAGCGTAAAGACGCGAATCCCTCGTTTTCAAACAAGTGATGGACGGACAACGTGTTGCGGCCTATTTTCACGTTTTCGTCGACATCAAAGTGCCGCTTTGGGAGGGGCGTTATAGCCAAGGAAACCTACCACAGCGCAGTTAGAGGTCAAATCGTGTTTCGTATGTTGACCTTTCATACGTCACACAAATGTCAGAGCTAATGAGTGTTGCCACAATGGTCCGGAGCTGTGTGAGACTCGAAATATTTTCAATACTCATTTATCACGTCGATATTTTCCTGTCGACTGCACACTCCGAGATCTTCCTACCACTTTAACTTCCTGACACGATCCCATTGTGATGGGAAATTAAAGGGTGGAACTCATGGGAAAACGAAGACAAAAGATTCTTAGCGGTTTGATGGTTTTATTTTCGGCTAGGGGAAAAGTGGTTAATTGACCAACAGAATGAAATGGATGCAGTAGACAGTCTTCTAATATTTCATCCTCACTCGCTATATTAGATGAATATCTAACAGTTTTCGAAGAAAGTTTTCCTTATTTATGATCATCACGACTGATAGATTCCAGTCTGATAGCTTTGATTCTCAGGAAAATTATAAATAACACTCAATTTCAAAAAAAAAGTGTATCGAAATACGGACTAATTTTGGTGGTTGGATTAAAATTTTCCAATCGTTATCTCTCTATTGTATAAAACAGTTTAGTTTGACCAAGAAAGGTGCGACGTAGACGAGCAGTATCAACACTGTTGAAGGCTTCAAAAGATACAAACTTAGCCTCCGTAGCTAAGTCTGTATCAATCCCACCAAAGAACTTTTATAAGGATTTTCAACTGAAGGTAAATTAGTTGGTCTCATAAGGATATGGCAAGGTTTTCCTACCAGAGAAACTCTACAATATCCTTGTGAAACCCTTCATCTTTATGAGCCTTTTTCACCCTTAAAAACACACAAACCAGCAAGAAAATACACGCAGTTTACACACATAGCATAGTATGCAGACAGGGTTCTATCCACACAATTTATCATACATCTCTTTGAACCCATTAAATATTATAATTAAGAAAAATGCCGAGTGATTTGGCTTGAAAGCTACCAGGACTAATGCATTAATTGAAGATAATACAAAGTTAAAGATTGGTAAAAGATTTAAAACACCGTTCCTGAGAATGATAACTACAGCAGCGTATCTTTAGATAAACATTACTTTGCGCTTTTGCTAAAGAAACATAACCGAAACATGTCCAGCATATAAATATCGTGCAATCTTTCAACAAGTGATGATTTTATAAGAGAAATTGAGAAATAGTGAACCCTCAACAGAATATAGTCCGTATTTTGATACGAGAAAAATTAGAGAGTGAATAGATAGCATTAATTACAGAATCATATTAAAAATAAAGATATTAGGAAGGAACCTGAGCTAAGTTCAGGTTCGGGAAGGAATTAGAACCTGAACTGAGCTCTGCTCACGCATTCTTGAGAAATAGTGAACCCTCAACAGAATATAGTCTCTGCTCACGCATTCTTGAATGCGTGAGCAGAGCTAAGCTCAGGTCGCTTAAACAGAATGTAAAAAGAAAGATTAGTAAAGACGGTGTTTGATACCAAGATGGCAGGAAGAAACCCAGAACAAGACCAAGATCTAGATGGATTTATACGGTCAAAAGTGTCCTAGAAGAGATTAGTAATAATATAAACTTCGTGTAGTACTGCCATAGTATTCTCCTTGAGGTTACATATCTTGAAATTGATAACGATGAGTATAAATTTAACCATGGTTTTTCTATAATAACGTCACTTGCATGTAGGAAAAAATATTCATCTCATAGAAGTTAGAAGAATGTCTCTCATTACAGTATACCTCTTTACATTTAAAAAATAGAAAATTGAATTTCTTCTAATTCATCAGAAAGTTAATATTGATTCATATTTTGGTTGAGAGGGGTGGGGTGAACGAAACGAAGTTAACTTAATTCCTGCAGTTTCTTTCAGAGTTAAAGCTCTTAGAAAAAATATTTTATCTACTTAGAGGAATTCTGCAATTAAAAAAAAAAAAGATGATGCATGAGAAAAATGGTTCTTATAAAAAATAAGGTTACCCTCGATTTCCTTAAAGATATAAACTCCGCCATAATTAAGCAAGCAGTTAGTTTAATTGCAATCAGGTTGTAGGTAATTTTTACAAGCGACCACCCAAGTACTCGGAAGGAGTGGGGGATGATGGGTAAAATCTGAATGAAAAAAAGCAAAAAAAAAAAAAAAAAGAAGAAAAAAGAAGAAAAAAGGGGAAAAGAAAAGAAAAAGAATAA
The DNA here is from genome assembly GCF_054136105.1 of Typopeltis vanoorti. NCBI lineage: Eukaryota > Metazoa > Arthropoda > Arachnida > Uropygi > Thelyphonidae > Typopeltis > Typopeltis vanoorti. Next base: position 146,752,033 of record NC_143549.1, read on the forward strand.
TTGTCGTCCTCGATAGACCTCTTGTTGCCAAAATCTTTCAAAAAGATTCGAAGTTATGATCATAATTCCACACAAACTGTATGGTATGGAATTTCATGACATTTGATATTTAGGATCACTATTATTATTAAAATTCGTCGAATTATTTCGATTTTGGATTCACTTAGACAGTGTTCTGTGCCTGATTAAGCAAAACTGCATTATATGCACGGACTATATCAGTAAAAGAAAAAAAAAAGCATTGGCTTTCCATAAACACGTTATAAGTTTTCATCCACTCCTCGGATTTTTATGGAAGTGACAGAGTTCTGCAGAGGTGATTGCAGAAGTCATGCTGGTTCTCGAGAAAACGATGGAAGTATCAACAATCGAAAATTTAACTCTGATCAATATAAACTACATTTTAGATAAACAATTATACAAGCGTTTAGCGTGACGTCATAATGGAGTAGCTACAATACCGGAGTAAGTCTTTTTTTTTTTTTGTCGATTTTGTCGATTCATATCTGTTTGCAGAAAGATATCTTTTTTTCCCCCGTTGTAATTCTGCTTTTATTGACAGATTTATTTCAAATTATAATGACATTTTAAAAAGTCTTTTGACGCTATAATTGCAACAATTAAAGAGACCAATTATTGCGCAAATTTGCCGTTTTAATCGTAAAATTGAGCATAACAAAATGTATGTTCTACAGTACAATTGTTGCGATAATGAACAGTATCACTAGATCTTTTGATTAATCACGATATCAACATTTTCGTTAACAGAAAGAGCAAAATGGAGCTAATTATCATTCCAAAACTTGCGAAATTTCTTTATTGGGAAGAAAAAGAAAATCAGTAGTATATACTAATTAAGTACACAATATTTCTTTAACATATTTTTTGGTTTAAAGACCGGAATAAAGAAGAACAAAACTAGCTCTTTAGCTACTTAATAAACAGTGCCAAGATGCACTTAAAAAAATAAATACAATAAATAATATCACGTGTAAAACAGAACATTAGCCCGTGAGAGATTTAAGACAGAATTATTAAGTGCTATGTCACATCGTGGGTAGAATTGCTATTGCCATTATTATTTTTATTTTCTGTGGTGCTTGATGCGATTACAGGACATTATTAGCAAACCATCACTGGCCGTGAAGTTCCGTTTCGATAACGATGACAACTGTGACCGAACAACAATTTATGCGTAATTGAATTTTTATAAGTCTCTTGTCATTCGATACGCTCTGCGTGCTTCCAACTTGATGTAGGGCTTTTTTTATTGTTATTTTATTTTCTTTCTATCCACCTTTTAATTTGTTTTCGACTTGTTTATGTCTGTAGTGTGTTCACATCCTCAGTTTTTATTCCTCTTTGCGTATATGTTATTAGTTTCTTGTAACATTGCTTAAAGGTATTCTTCGACGCATGCGCAATCCCATTTCCTATGGAATAGCTTTGTGTTCAAAGAATCTTCATTGCGTGCGTTCAAGTTAATGCATTACATCTACCTAAAGAGGGCATCACGTATCGTACATGCGTTTTATAAAACTACACTCCTGTTAGAAACATCTGTAGTTGTTTAATGATTTTAAGTCGTTATTGTAAACTTATTCGCTATTACTGCCATGGGTTGACAAAGGGGTGCATAAAATAAATCTAATGGGTTCCCCAATACCTCTGTAATACCGGAGTATTATGGCATCCTAATGTATTCTTAGAGATACCCAGCTTTTATGATTATTATTATAGGATCTGCAATTGTTCAATTCGTATAATTAGCCTAAATAGCAAAAGCTGTTAGTTACGTAATATTGTTAATGAACATTAAGTAACTGGCAAGGTCATGATATTCCCACTAGCTGCGGATGTGTCCACTTTGATAATTTTTAATAGTTAGCTATCCCTAGAAGTGTGATATTGCACGAGTATTCTCACAAAGTTGGCTCTATCTGATAAATTCATCCCATATTCAATTGGTACATTAATTTCTGGATAAAATCGGTTCTTTCTGAAGTGATGAAGAATTCATCATTAGAAAAAGATTTCATCTTTTTCTAATGATGAAAAAATATCTGGATATAAAGTAAATAGCCCCTTTGAAAAATAGCCGTTTTATTGTGAAATGAGGAAGTTTATTTTTTATCAATCCTGATGATTGATTTTTTATACTATTCCTCTTTCCAACGCTTATACAAACAATGCAAATGTCTTCGTGATACAAAAGAAGAATTTTTACGACCAAAATGAATATAAATGAATTTATATTCATTTTGGTTGTAAGTCCTGGGAAATCGAACCCTTTAAGAACAGGGAAATGCTTTGCAACCTTTCTTGCAACAATGAGTCACTTCCCCCCTCTCTGGAATTTATCAGGATTCATCAGGAATTCATCAGGATGGTTGCTCTAGCAACCATCCTGAGAATGTCAGACTTATTGCCTTGGTACTAACCAATCTCAGTCACAACTTGGGATAGCTTAAACTTAACACTTGTAATCACAAAATTTGAAGATGTCAAATACACTAAAGAAACATTTGATAAACTTCAGTGTGGATAAGAATCGGGTACTAGTAATATACGAAGTTTGGTGTTGTTGTTGTTATCTGTAAGATGAAAAACCAGAGATGAAGAAAGGTCAAGACGAAGCATATAATTTTTTTTTAAAAAAATGAGATAAAAATGTAGTAACGAAAGAGATTTCAGTTGTATCCAATCAAATCGCTTGCTTATCTTACTGACAATATTCGGTAGAAATTTCTCGTTAATTTAATGTCAATAAAAGAACCCGAAACTAGTAGTATTATCCTGAAAAGCGTGTTCTCTGTTAATGACAATACACTAGGCATTGTCATCGGTGGAAGAGGCGGGAAGAGCTCTAACCAGAGTCATATTACAACGGGCTCATTAGTGGTTGGTATGGTTGTCCACAGAGCTTGTTAAGTTTTTTAGTTTAACGAGATCCTCTCATTAAATGGAGGAAGATCCAGTTTCATTCACAGAGAGTAACAAGAATACAGGACGGATTCATTGTTCTATACTTGTGTTTGTAAGATGGTACACACACACGCACACACGAAAAGAGGGGGCAGGAGGTGGAGGATAGATGAAACTTCAGTGGCGTCACTTAGGGAAGAACGTATTAACTGAGTGAAGCACAAAATGAACTTTGTGGACAACGTACATGAGGAGGGGAGAGAGGGAATTCATAGGAACAGGATCAAGTTCTTTTCAGCTAGTTTGTTTTGTAGGAAACTTAACAAAAATTTGGAGGAGGTTCGTTAAGTTGTAAGCGGAGAGTTCTAAACGATTCTTTTTTTTTTTCTTCGCCATCGCATGCTTGCCATCATTCAGCAATATTGTTCACATTGTAACAATAGGAGGTGAACAAAAAAAAATGATCATTATATACTGTAATGAGAAAACCTCAATCTTTTAGGCGTGTGCATTCACCATCCAGTGCACCAATCATATTTTGGCGTTACTTCCCTATTTTTTTTTTTATTCTTTAGCGAACAAAACCACTTGTTTCGATTATCAAGAAAATTTGAGATATAAGCCACATTGAACTGAAGATGATTTTAATGCTATACAGTTACCAATAAAAATGAGACTCGTAACTTCTAGCTCATATTAATTTTAACAATATCCGAGGTAATCCTAGCTTCCTGATTAATAACATATATGTAAGACATATGCATAGACTTTTACAAAGTTTAACAAAGAATTTTTATTATTTTTCTAAAAAAATAGTATTAATAATAATGATATATAAAAATTTAAGGAAATTTATTAAATAATTTAAAATATTTTTTTAAAATTCTAAAAATCAAAGTACACCTTTAAATATTTTATATAAAAATATCACAATAGCGGTCTTCTGTGAATTGGGAAAGTACTAATTTTTATTAAACTTTAAACTGATTTATTTCGTGAACAGTTATGTTATTTGTATTGTGAAGTAATTTTTAGTAGAATATTCTGCAGGTAATGATTCTGAATCTTTATCGTATTTTCTTTCTGATAATGTTTTATGAAAATTTTCTTATAGGAGTTTTGCGAAGAATAAATAAGCTGAGTTCTTAATCTCGAAAATTTAAAAGAAAAGAGTTCATCTTAGCTTCATTTTATTATTATCAGCTGATTTATTTGTGCATAAACGAGAGTTGTTTATTAAACTAAAAATTTTAATGAATAACAAAGAAATGTGAATAAAATTTTAATTTTATTTATTCCTCCGTCTTCTTCTTTTCTTCCAATCCCAAAATGCTTCTCTCTTCCATTAATAAGATTTGTTATCTTATTAATCTATGTTTGTTTATCATCGAGAGTGGATATTCTTTCATTGAACATTCTCTAGTAGAAGTTAAAATTGGGTGCGTTATTTCTTTACTTGATTTTTAAGCTTTTATTAATATTTAGAACCTCATCTCTTTCCTAAATGTTAATAAAAACTTAAAAATCAAGTAAAGAAATAACGCACCCAATTTTAACTTCTACTAGAGAATGTTCAATGAAAGTATATCCACTCTCGATGATAAACAAACATAGAATTTTCCAGCGATAAACTTTCCTGATAAAATTTATTAAAATTGTATAACTGAGTTTATAATTACCAAGCCAGTTTGAATGGATATAAATGTTAAATTATTTCATGAAACTAGTTTTATATATTTAAATTTTATTATTTTAAATATATCATTAAAATGTAATTACATAAATAAAATTTTTATTATTAAATTCGCAGTAGAATATTTTATACGATCTGACGTTTCAACCTTGTTGGGTAGTGTCAGCTGCTGTACATTGAGGTCGTTCCTCATTACAAGTCACTAAATTTGTAAAACTGAGCAACAAATTATATGTATGAATTTCTGATCTATGTGATTAAACTCTTCTTAGGAAAATGCGTTAAAAAGTCTGCATATCTCTTACATCTGACGAATCCTTTCTTATTTACCAGCAGGCATGAAGAACAAAGCGCATGATTCATCTTTGACTTGATTATGCAATGATCAAAAAAAAAAAAAAAAAGTTGTTTCCTGACGCTTAATACAAACTATTTTATTACATCTCTGAAGTCAATGGGAATGATCGGTACATCACATTAAAATGGCTGCAGCTTTTTTGTAAGTTGGTTCGTGCCCTCAGAAATGGACTGTGATTTGTCTCCCCAATGTCTGAATGGAAAACAAAAAAACACGACAACCTTAAGTATAATAATCATTTATCTTCCGTGTCATAGAAATTATTATTGTTCCCTCAGCCTTTTAATTCCTTTCCGACTTCTAATTGCCGATACGCCCCTGCCATCTGGTTCCCAAATAAGACATGATATCCCCCTCCTGTCTCTTCTCTTTTTTTTACCCCCTCATTTATGGTCATCCCCTCAAGGGTCTTTTGCTATTCTCTATCGTCTCGTTTTCCAACTGTTGTCCTTGCATCGTCGTTTATAGAAAATTCCTGTTAATATTGTCGCCATTACCGGCTAAATCTAATTGTCACATTTACAACGACATCTGGTGATTAGCTCAAGTTGCGTGACAGAAACACGTTTATCGAGCCAGGCTGTAACAATAATTTTGACGGTGCGGAGGCAGTGATTTTTCTTTTCTCATAACTATTTCTCCTCAGCTTCACCAGTGTATTCGATGTCGTGATATCAGTCGTTTGGTCTGAGTTACAAGTTTGCCCTTGAGGCTGTAACAAATTTGTATTTTGTCATTCGGAGCGGAGTGCTAAAGATTAGATTTTTGTCTTTTTATAAATGTCTTCTTTGTTAATAGTCATATTTTAATCATTATTGTTTCTATTAGTAGCAAAAAAAAAAAAAAATTAAAAAAAAATAAAATAAAAAAAATCGAGTCTTTCTGGTTATTGTTGTTCAGATTAGAGCAATCTATTTAATTGTGTAGGCCTTCGTAATTACGATGTTTGCAGGGAAAATAGAGGCGAACTCGTTTAAATGAGTTTGATCACATTATATGAAATAGTAGTACGCAAATATTCTTTGAATCTTTTGCATATTTTTTTTTAATTTTATGTAACTGATTTCCAGGGCTTTATATATTTAAAATGATCATTAATGGTGTTGACAAATTTCAATTGATTTAAGGATAAAGCCAGTTAAGATTGAACTGGGAAAACTGCATATTTTTTTCAGTAAATAGCTGAGATGTAACAGCCGAAGTGCGTCTTTTGAGATACTCATTAAAACTGTGTGTTAATAAATAAACACAGATCTTTCCTGCGAAAGTAAAAAAAAAAAAAAAGTCGAATTATTTTAAAAAAATCTATTAAATGTATTAAAAAATAAAGAAAATGTTTTGATAAAAAATATTTTCTAGATAACTCTAAAAAATAACATAAAATTTCTCATATTATTGAATTCATTAATATACACCTATTAGTTTCATTAATAAAAATATTACTTGTTTCAGTATTGAAAATAAATCTCATTTATTGTATAGCATTAAAATCATCTTCAGTTCAATGTGGCTTATATCTCTAATTTTCTTGATAATCGAAACAAATGGTTTTGTTCGCTGAAGAATAAAAAAAAATAGGGAAGTAACGCCAAAATGTGATTGGTGCACTGGATGGTGAATGCACACGCCTAAAAGATTGAGGTTTTCTCATTACAGTATATAATGATCATTTTTTTTTTTGTTCACCTCCTATTGTTACAATGTGAACAATATTGCTGAATGATGGCAAGCATGTGATGGCGAAAAAAAAAAAAGAATCGTTTAGAACTCTCCGCTTACAACTTAACGAACCTCCTCCAACTACAGCATTGCCATCCATTACCCCTTGGAGGGTAATGGATGGCAATGCTGTAGCCAATGAAGTTCTAACTGAGGCTGGGCTATTGCTGTTACCCTTCTGCCACGATCAGAGCTTTAATAGCTCAATAACACCTTATCCCCTACACTGTCCTCTACAGATAACGCGAAAGATGAAAAGCATTCTTGCTTCGCCCCTTTAAGCCAGTCCTTATAAGGAAGTTGTTTGTTGGAGGAATGATCGGTTAGACATTCAATCCAATACCCTTGGAGGGTAATGGATGGCAATGCTGTAGCCAATGAAGTTCTAACTGAGGCTCGGTTATTGCTGTTACCCTCCTGCCACGATCAGAGCTTTAATTGCTCAATAACACCTTATCCATACACTGTTCTCTACAGATAACGGGGAAGATGAAAAGCATTCTTGCTTCGCCCCTTTAAGCCAGTCCTTATAAGGACTATAAGTTGTTTGTTTGTAGATATTTGTAGATAGGTGGAGAACCACCATTCCCTTGGAGGGTAATGGTGGTTCTCCACCATTACCCTCCATGCTGTAGCCAATGAAGTTCTAACTGAGGCTCGGCTATTGCTGTTACCCTCCTGCCATGATCAGAGCTTTAATAATAGCTCATAACACATTATCCCTACACTGTCCTCTACAGATAACGGGGAAGATGAAAAGCATTCTTGCTTCACCCCTTTAAGCCAGTCCTTATAAGGACTATAAGTTGTTTGTAGGGTAACAGATGGCAATGCTTTAGCCAATGTAGGTTGAAGTGTAAGGTGATCTACTAGATTATTAAATGACTCACAGACGATTTCTTGGAATATACTTTATTCTAGTGTGATCAGTTAAAAATCAACAGTCACAAATATTTTCTAATATAGCTATTGGTTTTGTTGATTTTAAAAAAATCATATTGTTTTAGAAGCAAATCAGAGTAGTTCATGCTCTAGTTACAATAATCATTTAAAGTATAATTTTTTTTTGCCAAGAAATCATCTTGATAACATCACACTAATTAATTCTTACATGTAGAGTTGATTGAGTAAGCGGGAAAATAGTCAGCATTTTAAATCATATAAATATTTAGAAGCTTAGTCGAGTACTCGAGTACTTATAAGTCCAACAAGCCTGAGATTACTATTAAAGAACCGTACTATTTTACAAACTGCAATTCGTGTATTTTTGAATATTTAAAAAGAGAGTTCTACTTTATTAGTAAAAGTCTTATTAAATAGTATGACCTGAAGTACACAAAAATGCTCTAAAAGCTTCACGTAACAAGTACTACTTTCAAAAGCATTTCAAGTACTTATAACCCCCCCCCTTCCATGCACGGTATTTATATGACCGATAGTGATCTTTATATTTTGTAATATACAAAAAAATTAACATTCAGATTTTTATTTTTATTTTACTCAACTATTTACCAATCGATTTTCCTTCAAACAACTGACACTCAACCTTTTCATGTTTTTTAAGCTTTAGTAAATATATATAATGATCATTTTTTTGTCGGTAATACTTCGTTATTTTTTAATTTTTAAAGCAAAATAACATCCTAGCTTCTCAATGGAAAGTATTTAAGATCACGTGCTAAAAGCTACTGAGGCTATTAGACAGTGTATTTTGTCTTTTAATAATGTTGTCTCGTCTTCGGCCTATTTGTTTTGTGGAAGTTAAAAAGAATCAGAACGGCTTCTCTCCAAGCCGCTCTGATTCTTTATCCCGCAAAACAGTGAACACGCCAGAAGAACACGCGCATTTCTTTTGCCCAATTTGCTTCGGTCATAATTCCAAACAAGAAAAACATATGCTAGAGACTGTTTCCTTCAGAAGGAAACATTCCACAAAACAGGCTAACCACTAGAAGAACACACGCACGATTGATAGACATAATACACTGACCTCGTAGTCTTAGCTGTCTGTCTTTATCTGATTGCTACCCACCCATCATCATCCCCTCCTTAGTGTGTATGTCTGACAATGCCGAAAGACTTTTTTTTTTTTTACCTCAGTCTCCTTCTTTAACTCTGTGGTTTCGCAGGATCATCATTATACCTCCATCTGTCACTAACTAACCTTTTCACCTAATCCATCAAACATTCTAATGTCATCTTCCATCGTTACTGACATCTCCTTCCGCCAACACACAAAATAATCTTCTTCGTCAGTATCGAGTTCATCAGGAGCCAGCAGAAGCCAAAAACTCAGACCCCGACGCCTGATTCGGCCCCTAAGAGTCTCGAGCAGTCTGTCACGAGCGCCGAACCGTGACTCACACATTTGCCCACTTAGAGCTAATGAGTATCACATGGAGATTTGTCGGCGTTTGAAATTACTTAATGTCGGCTGCTACTAGCGCGAGACCCACTACAGTAGCGGGAAGTGTGCCAAGCTTGAAAAAATTGGCGATTAATCTTGTAAACACACCTCTTTACTGCTCTCCCCCCACCCCTTTTCCTAGGATTCTGTGGAGAACGTTTCCCTGAGCCGATGGAGCAAAAACGGCAGATCACCAAACGGCAACTAATACACCGTGTCGGACATGGAATGCACGTCCGAGACTCATGTTTACACGGCACAAGACTTACTAATTACTACATTGTCGGAGCGTACGGTTCAAAGTGTGGAAGGGTCTTCTTAGCGCTGGGTTAAGATTGATTCCTTATGTGACCTTCTAAGAAATAAGCTGTCAGACGTCAGCGATGACCACTGTGCTCCATCCATGATCGTAAATACTTCTTGAAATCACCCTTGTCATCATCAGAATAAAAATCTTAAAAATCTGAGTTCTTACTGATTCATTAAATAAATGAAATCTTCAAGCAATTTAAAGGTTTATTAACATTTGAATTCATACTGTACCTATGCTCAACATGTATTATATTACTAACTTCAGCTCTGTTTGTATTTATGCATACATAACATGCCTTACTCCAGCAGCAACAATCCATTCCCATCTAGTTCTTTATTGATTTATTTCAGCTAATGAAGGAATAAAGTCAATTTAAGTCTTTGATGAAAGTTTTCAAAGTCATTTATATATATTTCAAAGATTTTTTTACTGAGCAAAATTCGAGTTATTATCAATGAACGATTAAATTAAAATTTTTGTAACGTTATTGATCAATGAAAAATCTTCCCTAAATAGGGTGAAACATATCCAAATCATTTCTGCAAACAGTAAGTCATTTAATAGTTATTTAAAGTAGTTCGTAAATTGTACAAATAACTGTCGAGTAGTTATATATATATATAACTACTCGAATAATATATATATTATTATATATATATAATATATATATATATATATATATATATATATATATATATATATATATATATATATATATATATATATATATATATATATATATATATATATATATATATATATATATATATTAGGCTAACCAAGTTATTTTATAAACTTTGTTATTTTAACTTCTAATCCCAAGTATGCAAACAATTAAGTTTGCGCCTGAAACAAAGTTCAAGTCTAAAGAAGATACAACACCAGGGCAACTCATTGTAAAGGTGGGTAAAGCTCTGATCACTATTCTTAGTATTTTCCCATAATGTAAAGCACATCTCACTAGAAGATGTATACTGTAATGCATCATGGGCAGGGTCACTATCCAGACCGGTTTCGACTTTATGTATAGGTGAAGCGGACTCTAAAAATAAGACGATCCCAAAAGATCGCCCAACTTAGCTTTGTTCCACTCGACGACAGACTCACCCCATCACCGAGAAGAACTTCTCAGCATTGGCTCTACCCAGTGGCAGGCTCACCCCACCACCAAGCAGAGCCATAATCTCAGCGGTGACCCCACTCAGAGATAGGCAAAAACCTACCTCCAAGTGGAGCCTCTCATAGCCAGATCCGCCCCGCACCGGTTTCAACCTTTTTTGAGGTCTCCTCAGTGAGTAGCTAGATCCTAAATACCAAGGTTCTTATAGTTCTTATAAGAACTGGGCGATGGACTGAGTCCTTGACTCTTTATCCCGTCATCTGAATGAAGTAAATCTGTGTGGATGGAGTGTTATTGAGCTAAAAAGCTCTAGTCATGGCTGGGTAACGGCAATAGCCAAGCCTCAGTTAAAACTTCATTGGGCTACAGCATTGCTATTTGTTACCCTGGAAGTCCTAAAAAGGACTTCAAATACCAAGGTTATAGTAATACGTAGCCTTATCAACTTTACCTATAGAAGTTGTAACAAGGTGTTTTTATTTTTAATAAAATCTCTGGAGAGGATATAGATGTAATAAACGTTTTACCTTGGGGATATTGTATATTAGGATAACCAAGTTATTTTATAAACTTGGTTATTTTAACTCCTAATCCCAAGTATGCAATATTTGGTATTTAGGGTCTAGCTACTCACTGAGGAGACCTCAAAAAAGGTTGAAACCGGTCTGGGTAGTGACCCCGCCCATAATGCATTGCAACATGCATCTTCTAGTGAGATGTACACTGCATTATGGGAAAAGAAGAATAGTGATCAGAACTTTGCCCACCTTTACAATGAGTTGCCCTGGTGTTGTACCATCTTTGACTTGAACTACGTTTCAGATGCAAACTTAACTGTTTGCATACTTGAGATTAGGAGTTAAAATAACAAAGTTTATCCTAATATACAATATCCCCAAGTTAAAAATTTATTATATATATATATATATATATATATATGTATATATATATATTATATATTATATATATATATATATATATGTATATATATATATGTATATATATATATATATTATATATTATATATATATTAGGGTTACCAAGTAATTTTATGAACTTGGATATTTTACTCCTAATCCTAAGTAAGCAAACAGTTAAGTTTGCACCTGAACGTAGTTCAAGTCTAAAGGAGGTGCAACACCAGGACAACTTATTGTAAAGATGGGTAAAGCTCTGATCACTATTCTTAGTATTTTCCATAATGTGAAGCACATCTCACTAAGAGATGTATACTGGAATGCATTATGGGTGGGGTCACTACCCAGACCGGTTTCAACCTTTTTTGAGGTCTCCTCAGTGAGTAGCTAGACCCTAAACACCAAGGGTTTAGTAATACCGAGCCTTATCAACTTTACCTATACAAGTTGCTACAAGGTGTTTTTATTTTTAATAATCTCTGGAGGAGATATAGATGTCAATAAGTTTATTTACCTTCGGAATAATGTATATTATATATTAGACTTGAACTACGTTCAGGCGCAAACTTAACTGTTTGCTTACTTGGGATTAGGAGTAAAATAACCAAGTTTATAAAATTAATTTATAACTCTAATATACATTATTCTCAAGGTAAAAAAAAACTTTATATATATATATATATATATATATATATATATATATATAAAAGCATACTTTTTTTTTCTTCAAAAATGCAAAACAATTCAGAAATACATAATTTGCTCTTTGCGTAGGTGCGCAGCTTTATTTCTCAAACAAGCTGGTTTAGTACACTAGGTACAATTCATACCGTTACCATCCTGGATGAACTAATGTTTCATGAAAGGTTGAGATAATTCAAAAGAATTATCTCAATTTCTTTTAATAATTCTTCACGGTGTTTACAAATATCAGCAATAATAAAATTCGATGGCAATTCCTCTCAACAGTATTTCATTTAAATTTCAGTTTTCAACACTTCACTTAACGAAATATAGTCCTATATATTTCGAAAAGTTATTATGTGAAGATTTTTTATTTTATTTCATTTATTTTTTAATCTATGTCGGTAAGACAGGTGCGTAAATGCATGATGGTTTCTTCAGGAGATAACTGTGATCATACATCTACTGTATCCATATGTTTTATTTCACTGGTGTTTAAGACAGGTCGTAGTAATAAAACTGATTGAAGAACGATTTTTAATTCTCCCTCCCTCCCTCCCTCCCTCTCCCTCTCTCTCTCTCTCTCTACTAGCTAATTAGTTGGATTCCTTAGTTTCAGAGGGAGGCTGCTAAGAAAGTCCAGCACAGCACGCATGGCAACTTGTTTTGCGGCTCCTTGGGCCTTAGAAATATACATTATACAGGATCACAGCGTAACCGACTTCGTACTATTCAAATTCAAGTAATTCCGGACGAGCGTAGTGTTGCTAGCATCAGCTGAATTAGTACTGAAGTAGTACACGTCAAATTAAGATTTCTTGATGATGACCTCATCATTTGTGATGATGACCTCTTTTTTCTTTTTCTTTTGCTTCGTAAGCATACATTCCTTGTAGTATATTATAAGATTGTTTACTAGATCTGCTGTGATTCTGGAACTATCACTCAAACATCAATTTATCCAGCCTGTATGAGAAAATCGAGTTGTTTCGACGTCTACTTATTAGCTTAAAATCGTACTGCGCATTTTTTTTGTTCCGATTGTAAAATCTGTGTAGATGAAGCCTAGAACAGTTCGTAATGAAAGAGTTACTTTTTAATGGAAAAGGCTCTTTACATCATTGATGTGTATAGTGAATAGTAACACTCCGTATTCAGATTTTAGGGTTGCCTTCGTCTTGTGATGCGGGTAGATCACAGACCAGCGATAAGATCCAATTTCTATGCCTATGAAACGAATGCCTCTAAAGAAATCTCAAGTACTTACGAGTACTCACGTATAATATGTGCTTCGTTTAGCTTTGCATAGTGCTTTACACGTAGAGAAAGACATGTACTGCTCACGCAACCGCTTACATTTCAAAGTCAACACATTGTCATTGTTAATTTAGAACAAGGAATTTAGAACTTACAATGGTAAAATTAAACAAAGTTTTCTTAGAAATTCATCTCTAGAGAAACATTATTATAGCTAAACCTCTAAGGAAACTGAATGAACAATGGAAGTATGTTCATGCCGGGATAACATTTGGAATTTCTGCTTCCACTGAAAAAAAAATTTTAAAAATTAAAATTAAATTTTTTTAAAAATTAAAAAAAAACTTCTTGTAATAAAGTAAAGAAACTTGTAGTAAAATTTTGCAATAAAGGCGTATGAACAATTTCGAACCTCAGATAACCATTCTGAAGTTCGAAATTTGTCGATCGGACACTTCTGAAGAAAAATGTGAAATATGCGCGGAAATTAGATGAAGGGGCGAATATATTAGGTTTCATGCAATCAACGCGCTAATAATTTTATAAAGTGTACACTGGTTGGGTTTTGTGTTTCTTAGGAGAAAGCCGATTAAAAGCGGGATTGAGAAGGGAGAGGCCCACCACCGACTGCTACCAATTAATTTTCCGAACGGGATTGCCAGTGTCAGAAATTTCTCTAAAAACAGTAGCGAAAACGGAAGGAGGGACGTTATTCAGCGAAACATCTATCGCTATTGCAATAATTTTAGCTTGATCATATTTATTTGTGAATAACACTCTTTTTGTTTCTTAAATAATTTTTCTAATAAACAGATAATATATGAATATGAATATGGTTATATATCTTCTCCAATTATCTCTTGTCGTATAAACATAATACGTAGGTATAAATCTACGTATGGTGAATTATAATTCACCATTTATATCCAATTCAGAAATACTGGAACATGAATGAAGAATTTAAACAAGCTGAATAAATTTAGCTACAACTCTTAAACAATTTGCTTATTTTTTATAGAGTAACTATGAAAATAAATAAATACTGTATAATGAAATTTATTGTTTTAGTTAAGAATTTTTATGTTTTTTATTTTTTCACATTTTTAGAAAATAAATAATTATTATTATTAATTATTATAATTAAACATTTTTTAGATTCTCCTTTGTTACTATTATAAAAACCAAGAAATAGAAGTAAACACAGTCATACTTGTTCTGTCATCGAATCAAATAAAAACAATAAAATATTATAATATGCATGGAAATAAGACAAGAATGGAAAGATGTGTATGCATTTTCGATACCCTGTTTTAATAGAGATTCTAATAAATATGAGATTTTAAGGAAATTAATGTTTTTCATAGACCACGAAATCCTAGATCTTTATTATATGCGTTTGTATTTTTTCCGTATTTTGCCTAAGATATGAATATGATCGATAGCACCACAATTATGTCTAAACGTTGTTTCTTCCTGTGATTGCACATAATCAGGCTGTGCATTGTTCCGTTATTTACTACTTTTATAAATGTCTTCTATATTGTTGATAATAAGATAATATTTTTGCATTTTTTTTATATTTTTTCACATTTTTAAAAAATAAATAATTATTATTATCAACGCATTACTAAACACCTACAATTGTTCTCAGTCTTAACAAAGTGCGAGGCTTTTGTCAGATAATGTAATTCAGCCACTCATGTTTTCATATTTTTACTTCACTTTCATATAACACAGTTACTTTTTTTTTTATATTTTCAATTGTTTCTTTTATTTTTCTAGTATTAAAAGATCGGATTAAATGTATATTTTTTTCTGATTGTTCTGAGTATTCTAACGATTTTTTAAAATTTATCATGCGTTTTAGTCGCTTTTTTTTGTTTTGAAACTTCGCTTCTTAAATGAAAAATATTTCAAATTTTTAAGATAATTTGAGAGTTTCTCGTTTTCCATTTCTCTTCTCCACATTACATTTCGTAGCAGTAATTGACAATTGACAATTATGACTTTAGGGGCGAAACAAGATGCTTTTCATATTCCCCGCTATCTGTTGCGGTTACAGTGAAGGTAAAATTTATGAGCAGTTTGCTCGCCCTGATTGGGCATGGAGATTATGCATTGCTACAGGAAGTTAAAATGACTTTTGGTCTTATTTACGTTAAGAGATATTACATTCCATATGAAGCCTTTGGCTCTTCATATAATTAGTGACTTTTGGTCTTTTATATTTGAATTTATCCGTAGCCTCGTATGCTGCAGCTTGCTGAACTAAATCGTTGGGGTGCATAGACGTCTTTAGGAAGAACTAAGATGCTAAAGATTGTAGGAAAGAGAAAATATAGGGACTATTTGTACCTCTGTGAAGTTGACTGTTTCTAACATACCATGGGGCGTTCAGAATCATTCTCAAGCACTTGCTCTGTACTAGTTGTAATTTGATAATGTTAGTATTAGAGGTGTGACTCCAGGCTGGAGAGGCGTAGGTGATGATAGGACGAATCATCATCTGGTATAGTTACAATTTGATAGAAGCGGATAGATCAGAGCGATGGGTTTAGACCTTTGCACACGCAGACTTGATGTGTTGGTTGAAGGTTAGCTTTTTGTCGAGAATTACACCCAGGTATTTTGTTTCTATCTGCCAGGGAATTTTAGTATTGAATAGTAATACTAAAATTCCTTTTATTGGCCTTTTAGAGAAACGAATGGCTGAGCTTTTTTGGGGGTTGACTTCCAGTCTTCATTTGGAGAACCAGCTCTCCAACTTTAGAAGGTTTCTTGAAGCTTTCTGGTAATGAACTGTGGTAGGAGAGATCTGGTTAGTATTGCTGTATCGTCCACATACAGGGCCATGATGGAAGACATCGGATTGTGTGGGATGTCCGACATGTATATAGAAAACAGCAATGGAGCTAGTAGGGATCCCTGCAGCACTCCAGTTAAGATATGGTGTTGGGATGAGGCAGAACCATTGATTTTAACTTGCATTGATCTATTCTGAAGATATGAATGGATTAGATGAACTATGTTTAGTGAGATACCGGCTGAGATAAGTTTGTGTAGGAGTCCGAAATGCCAATTTTTTGTCAAATGCTTTGGATAGTCTAGAAAAACAGCTCCTATGCACTGGCGCCAGTTATAGTTGGTGGTGATGTATTCCACAATTCTGTGGATTTGCTCGGTAGTACTATGGTGTTGCCAAAAACCGAACTGTTCTTTAGGGAGGATGTTTAGGTCATTTACTGAGGTTTGGAGTCGTGAGAGGATGACCTTTTCCCAACCTTACCCAAGTTGGAGATAAGACTGATTGGACAATAATTTTGCGGTAGGTGTGGGTCCTTGCCTGGCTTATGTATAGGGATTACATCAGCCAGTTCCAGGTGGAAGGAAAATAGTGTAATCTTAAGATTGCATTTATTATAATGGTCAGGTGCACTACAGCTTTTCGAGGCAAAAGCTTGATCACCCTGTTTGAAATGCCGTCTGGTCCAGGAGCTTTTTTGTTCTGTAAATTGTTGATAATATTATATATTTCACCAGGTGATGTGGGTGCAATATGGTCAGTACTGGTATCAGGAAGTTTGAGTGAGTGTCTGACCTGTCTGTGAATTTTATATATGTGATTGAAGTCTAGATTTCCATACCCAGGTTTGCACTGCTCTTCCAAATTTCTTGCCATGGCCCCCACCTTGTCTGCATCAGTGTGTACAAGGCCCTGGTCAGAGAGTATTGGAGGAAGAGATTTGCCTTTGTTTTCGATATTTCTTAGTAATCCCCAGACAGAGTGATCAGTAGGTGAGATAAAGGCTAACTTTTCTTCCCACAGATAGTCTCTGTGAGCCTTGAGTGCAACTCTCACAGCCCGAGTAAGTCTGTTTAGATTTGTTTTATCTTGTGGCACACGAGTGTTACGAAATCTTTTCCTGGCTCTGTTTTTTTCCCTGATCAAGTTCATAATGTCTTCAGGCAAACAACCAGGCTTGTGGACAGATTTGTAAAAGGTGGCTACCGTTATGGCGAAGTTAATTTGTTGGGAGAGGCTTGTAACTGCAGATTCTATGTCTTCTTTAGTACGTGTGTGAGGAACAAGGCCGTAACTATCACTGAGCACTTCCGACAATCTTTCCCACGATATATAGGAGTGAGGGGGAGGAGACAGGTATTCTTGTCCTCCCATCTCAAGTAGTATTGCGTTGTGATCATTTGACGACTCATTTAATGATCTTAGGCTATATATTAAAGATTAATACCCTGCAGGATAGCTATATACAGGATGTCCGCATGTCACACGTACTAAGATGAGTTGGTTCGGTGGGGCCTGCCACAACAGCATTGTGTGATCCTATGAAGTCGAAAAGGATGCAACCGTTCTTGTTGATGGATCTGCAATTCCATGCAATGTGCTTGGAATTCAGATCCCCGGCTATAATGGTGGATTCTCTGACGCATAAGATGGCATTTATAGGTCAGAGTATAGTAGAGTTTTTAGGGGTGGGTTGTAAGCAGAGTAGATTTTCAGTCTGCCAGCCGAGCTGGTGAACACCTCCACGCCCATGATCTCAAGATTAGTGGTAGGAGGGTTGTTCACAGAATTGTGCTTGATGTAATTTTTAATGAAGATGGCAATGCCGCCACTTCTGTAGACCAATCTGTCATTTCTGTATAGGCGGTAACCCCTTATTTTAGTGTTATCTGAGGGGCTTAGATATGATTCACTGATTAATATAACATCTGGTTGATATCTGTTAGTGAAGTCTTGAAGTTCCAGAATTTTGTTTCTTAGGCCATTTGCATTCCATGCAATGATCTGCAAAGAGGCTGGAATAAGTTTGTTCCTACTCATCAATTAGCGCTGTGAGGATGGCCTATGTTTCACGGAGAAATCTTTTGGTGGAGGTTGCTGAAGGGTTTGATAAGTGGAAGTCTTGTAGCATGCTGGCTAGTGAGGCTGTAATAACAGCTGTTAGGTTTGTAGGTGCTGATTTGTTTGTACGGGCCACGTCAGCATAACTTCTTGTTTGCTTTTGGTTCACTCTATCTTTGAAGTCGCTGACTATGGACGCTGAGCCTCTGGCTGTGGTGCAGGGGCCTCTGGTGTTTTTGTACTAGAGGAAGAGGACTGTTTGGCTGATTCCATCCATCTATTTTTTGGGTGCCGAAAGCATCCCTTGTAGTTGGCAGGATGGGGGCCACCGCAGTTGGCACATTTAGCCGGGGTTGTTTTCGGCTTTGTGCAGATATTGGTTGGGTGGCTGTCTCCGCATTTCAAACATTTAAATTTACATAATTTCTGGGCATGGCTAAACTTTTGACACCTATGGCAGTTCCCAGAAGATGCCCTTTTTCGGAGTGGCTCTGGTGTGACAATGAGCCCGCAGATTGTTTTCAAGTTGTAGATATTTTTATGTATGTTATGGATCTCTACGAGGACTAGCGGCATGGGAGTATTGCCGTTGGATCTGTACATTCTGCTGACCTTAATTGGATGTGGATCCTGTAAATTAAGATAAGCAACTATATATTCTGTATCGATGTCTTCAGACGCCACGGAGGACCACGTTTGAATTTTTCTCCGAGCTGAGCGAAAAGGTATGATATTGTATACTTCTATTGTCCATTTCTTTTGTTAGTCGCCTGTAGTCTATCACCGTTGTAGGATATATCTTTATTCCTTCATCCACATTTTTGTCCTTTACATAGCCAATGTGTAGGTTGGACATTGTTGATCTTAAAGCTGCCCATCTCTGCTTCTCTCTCAATATAATCGGAGGCACCTTTTCCCTGGGAGAAGTTCAAAATTTGACCATCTTGTTCCATTGTGAATGGTTCATCTGTTGTTCTCCGCTTTTTACGTACACGGATCTGCAAAGAGGCCGGAATAAGATGGAATATTCTTGAAAATCGGAAGCAGTTGGGTTTGACGATTCTGACTGATCTTCAATAATCTCGGCGTCAACGTCTGTGACACCTGCCGGGGGAAACGTATCATAAAGTTTCACCTTTCCTGGCCAATTTTTGTTGAGTAGTTCGCCCAGTCTGATGAATTCCCGATATACTTCTTCAAACGTTGTCTCGTTTGGATGCTGTTCCATTATCTGTCAATGTGTACCTAAAAAAAACCGCTTACCGCGCAGTTGTAGCCTTATCGGCACTTCTGCAGGACTCTGAACTGCTTTGGCAAGAGCACTGATTCAAAATTGCATGATCTTCAAGACACATAATAAACGCGAACACATAAACGCTAACCAACGCAATCCCAAAATCAGGAACAAGATTCAAAATGATCTAATCAACTAATTTCGTAGCAATAGTCCTTATAAGGACTGGCTTAAAGGAGCGAAGCAAGAATGCTTTTCATCTTCCCCGTTATCTGTAGAGGACAGTGTGGGGATAAGGTGTTATTGCGCTATTAAAGCTCTGATCATGGCAGGAGGGTAACAGCAATAGCCGAGCCTCAGTTAGAACTTCATTGGCTACAGTGAAGTTCTAATTCATTCCATCCATTACCCTCCAAGGGTAATGGATGGAATGAGTTGGATTGGATTGAATCAATCACCGCATCTCACGGTCGATTGATTCCTTAGTAGCAATTCAATTAAACTAAATTAAAAATTTTAGTGATTTTATTAGAAATTTTAAGAATAAAAAGAGAAAATGTCTTATTCTTATAGACCAAATCAGTTAAAATTAACTTTGATATAAATTTACTTCGTAGCAATAATAATATATAGAGACAAAGAGGAATATGAAAAGCAATTTTGCTTCACCCATCTAGCCAGAAATATTAATGTTAAATGTTCTTATAGTCCTTATAAGGATAAGGACTGGCTTAAAGGGGCGAAGCAAGAATGCTTTTCATCTTCCCCGTTATCTGTAGAGGACAGTGTAGGGATAAGGTGTTATTGAGCTATTAAAGCTCTGATCATGGCAGGAGGGTAACAGCAATAGCCGAGCCTCAGTTTGAACTTCATTAGCTACAGCATTACCATCCATTACCCTCCAAGGGTCAAATCTATCTCCATGTTAAATGTTAATAAAAATGAAGTAAATTTATATCAAATTTATATTTTAATTGATTTGGTGTATAAGAATAATACATTTTTTCTTTTTATTCTTAAAATTTCTAATAAAATCACTAAAATTTTTGATTTAGTTTAATTGAAAAATAAGCGTTGTATAGAAATTAGCGTGATTTTCGAAGCTTATATGTGAGAAACTTGATAATATGCATCGCCAAACACAGAAATACCAACTAGACTATAGTGCACACACACATACACACACACACACATTACTCTCCTTATTTATTGAAATACACTAATATACGTATTGATTAAATCCACATCCCTACCTGAGAGAGTCTGTCAAAGGGGGGGGGGGGGATATATAACGTGTTTTGTCTCCTATTAAAATTTTAGTCAATTCTTAGCCATCTCTTTTATGAAGTTAATTACTTTCATCCATAAGCGATCGTTGTTGGCTACTATTTCCAACCTCTCATCTTCACTTATCTCTGTTCAAGAGATGCAGTTGCGAAGCTCGCGACTAGCTGGCTGTATAATTAAAACGGCAGTCTCTAAGGTCAAGTCCGTGAATTAGGGAACCCTAATGGTAACTGTAATCTGTTACATCCCCAAGTATACAGGGCAGCCAAGTAGAAGATGTAGGCAAAGCCCGGAAACAAAGCTATCTTTTCGCTCCCTCGCCCTTAATTAACTAAACGAAAGCAGCGTATTCAGCACTTGGACGATAATGTCATTAACATTCTCGCGTGCGCGCGAGCCAGCGCTTGGCAAACGCCGTTCTCCATGGCGAAGCTGTGAAATATGGAGGAACAACAGACTCCTGCCGAGGCATTCGAAGGATCTTGCACGCTCAAGACCAAAGAGAGAGAGGTAAGCTAATACATATTATCGGAGACCCTAATTACGAACGATCCTAATTAGCGTTTTATCTGTCCGCATCTCGCAGGCAGTCCGCTCATCTGCCGTTTCTTCTGTCTCCGTTTCCTCCTCACCCCCCACACTCCCCCTCCCCCCCGCCGTCGCATTCCTGACGAAACCCGCGTCGGAAAATGAGATCACGAAGATGGTCGCTAGAATGAGACGCTATTCATCTGTCTCGAAGCTTTTTTGATTGACACCTCAAGGCGCCCACTACATCTCCGCACTCGCAAGAATCTATGTCGTCTCCGCTGTTTCCACTTGCGGAATGCGACCCCGATAGAGAAACTTCTGTTGCCCGACAGTGTTTGGAGGAGTTGTGCGCTTGGGTCGTCGGCGTTGGTCGGCAACGAACGAAACGCTGATGAGCCGCATCCATTCTCAACCCCCTCATTTTGTTGGCGATAGTGAAAGGGAGAAAAAGCTTCCGCAGCTCTAAAAGATCTAGAATATCTCCTTCAACCGTAAATCCGCAGCTTCTCTCTGTCTCCGGCAGATATTGAAAGACCGACAGGTCATATGTGGCCGGTCGTCGCCACTTTGTCGCTGGACTAGAGGAGATAACATCCCTCTGTTCGGAGATAGCATCAGTCGGCTAAGCAGCTCGAGAATTTTTTTTTCTTTCTTTTCTCCCTTAATGATTACCCTCCTGGTTACAACTTTCCCTGTTTAGTGAGCTAAATCGGTTGTGGCACCTGTTAGCAAATATAACACGGCTGTGTGCGAACAGATCTCTGCTCGTTTCAAAGTCAAAACATTTATTCTACATTAAGCTGCGCTAAGAGTTAATACTCTGAATACAATAACGTTCTCCTTTCTTAGGAGAACGTTATTGTTATGCGTTGGAATTGAACTAGAGGGCGCCTTGATCAATATTTTTAACCGGAGTGAACTAAACCCAACCAGCTAGCAGGTCTACGTTTTGCTTGCTGAATATGAAGAAAGGAAATTCTCCAATATCTGTTTTCATAGGTGTGATGCCTTACAAATTAATTACACAAAATAAGAAACTATATCTTGAGTTTGGGTTAATGAGAACCTAAGACATACCTAATAGAAAACATAAATTCCATTTTTTAAAAATCGCCCAAGATTGAATAATATAGCAATAAGGGGAAATTATGGGTCTCCGTATGGATAATGTTATGTACTTATTATTATTTTATTAAGATTTAAAAAAAAAAGAAAACATTACTATGGGGTCAAGATTTTGAATGATCAATTACAACTGTCAGGAATATAATTTATCTCAGAAACTTTTAGTAAGCAACTTTTTTTTATCTTATTAAAAAGAAGAAATTCGTTTCTTAATTCCAAAATATAATTCAGTACATTCCGTCTTATTAGTCTAAATGCATGCTTGTCACCGACAGCTTTATATAAATATAAACATAATTAATGCTATGACAGGACAGTTATTCTATCTACTTAGTCTGTAATGCGTGTTAAGTCTCTGGTGGGTTTATTTGTTCTACGCAATGAAAAGCTGAGTTACAAGAAAGGGAAACCAATTTACCGCTACAATACGAAACCGACTACCCACCTTAAGTTGCAAAGCCATGATGAAGATTTTTTGGTGTTCTTGAGTCTATATTTCAAAAAGAGAGTCATAATTCCGATTATTCTATGGAGAGTCTTCCAGCACTGCAATACAATAATTTGCAATTTTATTTTTATTTTTATTTTTATTTTTTAGTGGGGGGGGGGGGTCTGTTTCGGAAATCTATGCTGTATAATTCTTTATGTGTAAACGGTATACTTGCTCTCACTTCTCTTTTTCTGTAGCAGAAAAACAAGAAAGTGTCACTGAAAAAAATAAAAAAGCGAAAAGCGATTTCTGAGATTGTCAACATTATAATGATCCAATTTGTTGTATATTGATGTTTATGATGTTCTGTCACCACTGAAAAATCCGCTTGCTATCAGATGCATAAATTTTAATTTATAGCGAGGCGAGACTTCCTAATCGATTGAAGTAAGGCGTGAACTTAAAAAGCAAACGTTAAGAAGCGGACCTAGAGAATCGATATTATCTAAGGTTGAGACATTATGCTTACATTTTTGTCTCTCTTTTTGATACTTCCTTAAAAAAAATGAAAAATGTGACACTAATGGGAAATACTTCATATAAAAATGAATTCCCTTCTGAGAAACGATTTATATTTATTTCTTTGAATGGGAAGTTTGAAAGACGAGCTGGCGATGGAATGGTCTTTTTTCAATTCGACTTTAGTTACTTTTCCTCTGCCCAGTAGTAATTATTTTTAAACGCACCAACACCACGGACATTAACTCTTGTCATTAAAACAAAACGAGTATAAATTTTGAAAAGACGATAAGAAATTGTGACGCAATAATGTGATGTAAACAAAAAGAAATTAAAATTTGGTAAATAGCTGCGAAATGACAAAATTATTTTCGCTTTTTATTTTAATTATTTTTTATTTATTGCTAGATGGGTGAAGCAAGAATGCTTTTCATATTCCCCGTTATCTGTAAAAGAAAATGTACGGATGGGGTATTATTGAGCTATAAGCTCTGATCATGGCAGGAGGGTGACAGCAATAGCCGGGCCTCGGTTAAAACTTCATTCGCTACAGCATTGCCATCCATTACCCCTCCATGGGTACCAATTTTAGTCGCCTCATACGACATGCATTGGCTACAGTGGGACTATTCTTATCCCAGCCGCCACATCGGATTTTGCTTTTTATTATTATTTTTTTTGGGGAGTTGGACTGAGTTTTTGACTCTTTATCCCTTCATCTGATTGAAGAAAATCTGTGTGGATTGAGCTAAACGCTCTAGTCATGGCTTGGTAACTGCAATAGCCGAGCCTCAGTAAAAACTTCATTGGCATTGCCATCATAAAAAAAAAAAAAAAAATATATATATATATATATATACATTATTATAGTCCTTATAATAATTTTTTTTAAAGCGAGAAAAACATCGATCCAAGATAACGGATGGATCGATGTTTTTTAAAAAAAATTACATTGCACTATGTTAGTTATTGTAAGAAAGTTATGTGTATTTTATTATGGTGTCGTTGATCTTCAGGTAAAAAAATTAATAAAATAAATTAAAATTTAGAAAAAAAAGTATATATTATATATTATTAGTAAGTATTAATAATATTATTATATTATTATTATAACGATATTATATATTATTATATTAAGTAATTAATATAGTATAATATTATAATTAAATAATATTATGTAATATTAAATATACAATAATAAAATTATTAATGGTAAATGATAATTTATTAACAATAAATAATAATTTAATAATAATAAATTATTTCATGCAAGGTGCCTGATGGATTAAAGTCCAAAACCAACAAATCATAGACACTCCCGTATTCCAAGATTCATGTTTCGTTATTCTTAATTTAGAACCACTAAACAGGAGGACGGCCAGTCACTGGCATCAACATGCTCGCAAACAGGCCACTCTTTATAGATCAAATTAAGGGGGGGGGGGGTTGACTAGTCACTGTTATAATGCTCCTTACTACTAAAAGAGCCGATTGTATTTTGTTGCGTAGTATTCAAACGAAATCAAAATGTGTGCAACTTATACTCGAGCTAAAAGAACATGGGTCTAGTACGAAAAGTGATGAAAATGGCCGCTTGCCTTCCGGTCAGTAGTTCAAAATTTCACATAGTGAAACGTAATAAAGGAAAGAAATATCTCTGTATTTAAATCATTTATAGCAAAGACATAAGAAGATTTAGTGATTGAAGTGCTAAATTTAAAACGGTTTCTTTAATAGTTGATTCACATGGTAATATACATAATGCATTTTATATCATATAAACCTATAGACGAACTTGATATGCTCTGACCATTATGATTCAGGTTATATGAAAAAATAGAATGGTTGTCTTAGTTTGAAGATCAGCATTTATATACACTAAAAATTGATCCTCAAAATTGACTAGTATGATAAAATAACTGGATTTTCTTTCGATGTGTTTCTTTGCAAAAACAGAGAATGCAACACGTTAATTTTAAGACTATACTTTAGTGTTTTCAAAGTTTGAAAATATCCTTCTGTATATATTCCAGAATAAAAGATCAAGGAGGATTCAGTCTTCAGTTACACGGCAGATGTTTTCATCGTTATTCATAAAATATTCGATAACTGCTGTATATGAGTGATGTCACTGGATGTGATAAGTCGCATGGTTTTGTTGATTCTGAGTTATCAAACGGCAGCATCTTTTGTAAAGAATATATTTATAATCAAAAGGCAACATACCAGTCTTTAATAACAACCAGTGCATAATTTATATGCTATTTGTGTTGGTAATCTTATAAATCATCCACTATAGCATAACACAGAAAGGCAATAGCTAAAAGTGGACTATAATTTATATAATTTAATTGATATTCCTTTTTATTCACTTCGGCCTTGGATTTTCAGAGATGATTTTTTCACAAAAGCAAAGTCCTTATAATAAGGACTGGCTTAAAGGGGCGAAGCAAGAATGCTTTTCATCTTCTCCGTTATCTGTAGAGGACAGTGTAGGGATAAGGTGTTATTGAGCTATTAAGGCTCTGATCATGGCAGGAGGGTAACAGCAATAGCCGAGCCTCAGTTAGAACTTCATTAGCTACAGCATTGCCATCCATTACCCTCCAAGGGTATTGGATTAAATGAATCATCACCCATCCAGGTTATCCATTCACAAAAGCAAAATAGCATGAAAAACCTAATCTAAATTTAATATTTAAGTTTGAAAGAGGTGTATATAAACATTATAATTACAGTATTTTAATTATTTTAATAATGATTATTTAAGTTTTAATAAATTATCGCATTTATTAAAATACATTATTATTATTATTATTATTATTATTATTATTATTATTATTATTATTATTATTATTATTATTATTAGATATTGATTATTGTTATAGTAAAATCGATATTCTAATGCTATTAAGTACTATTATAACGCTTATTCCTATGGCACAATAGTTCAATTGTCACCAGGTGAGAAGAGATTTGGATCCATAAATCTTTTTGAAAAGTATAACTTTTCAAAAATAACGTTAGTATGGCTTTTCTCTCCAGAAGTTTTCTTTTTATTATTTTAACTGTTTATTTTTTAAGTTGTGTAGTTGAGAATTATGAACTCTCGCGTGTGACCAATTTAGAGGGGAAAATGTAGTTTAAATTAGTATATAATGTAATTATATACTAATTTTTTTATTTCAATAAAAATAATTATAATTTGTTATTTATCTTTCTTTCTTTTATCAACAACTAAATCTGCTTTACAGTTTTCCAGCTCAGTTTCTATAAGGAATCATTTACTATTCTTAGCACTAAAAAAGACTGTCATCAAAAAATTATAATAAAATAAAAAAGATTTAGTTTCTCAAAAATAAAGAGGGACTTCCTAAAACGTCCCTTTTTCCTAAAGATTCTAGTTTTAAAACTCGCAACATGGACAAAGCAGCCCAACAACACAGGAAATTAAAAGGATTACGACACTCTTCACATAAAATCAAATAAAAAGGCTATCATAATCTTGATTACCTTTTTTTTTTCAATCTATCTTTGGCACTTTTATGGAATAGCCTTAGAATATGCAGCTGTAAAAGATGCACAAAATGGGTATAATCTCAGCCCGGAATCAAAATAGGTAATCGGCTGCATCAACTAGGTTGCAATCATTACAAACAAATCTTAGTGTCGTCTAGAATGAACAGTTAGAAAGTCACAGACACGCAAATACTCTTCACAAATGGAGCATAACTTCGTGAAGAGGTATGGAAGGTGTTGGAACGGCATTTCTAAATTCAAGTAATTTTGTAATTGCTTAAAGTGACGATTGCCATGTTTCTATAGGTGGACAATTACTGACAACTCATGCTAATCCTCCAAGACTTTGGGTCGTTTACGATGTTAAGGTTGAATGAATCATCGTTCTCCCAGTGCAGTGTTTTAGAATGCTCATTGAGGTAAAAAAAAAAAAGGCAATCAATACTAATGAACAAACTAGAACATTATTAGTATCATTTATTAATTTTGGCCATTGTGTCCAAAAAATCGACATTTATATTTTTATGCAAATAAAGTGAACAATTAATTTTCATATTCTGAATTTCAAAGTGATTTCTGCCATTGTATATTTGGGGTTGTTTACTATTAAGCTGAACATTCTCGCTACTTCGTCGTTCTCGTTCATAGACTACTTCGTCTATCCTGAATAAGTGAGTCATCAAAACTCTGTCTGCGTACAAACTAACCAACTGTTTTTTCACATATCCCGTCATTTGAATTTAATAATTCGGTAAAATATTTATTTAAGTCATTTTTGCATACTTTGACTACATATTTTGGGAAAAATTACTGTCTCTCTCTCAAAAAAAAAAAAAAATTAAATAAAAATAAAAATAAATAAACTTTCTAACTAATTCATAGTTTAATTTAAAATAATTTAAAACAATGATCGCATCATTGTAGATGCGATCTAATTCTTCGCTAATAATTAAAGCAAGTTACTTACGGATGTGCACGTTAGACTACTAGAGCGTTTATCCTATGGGCCGCTAAGGAAGCCTCCTGTAACAAATCCATAGCATTTTAAATTTCAAAGAGCTATTTTTTTTTCCCTTCAAATGCGTACAGTAATAAAACTGGCAATCTCTGGCCGTGATCCTTAAATTCAGATTTAGTCTTTCTTGCTGTAATCGGACATGGTGAGGAGCACCCCACAGCCTATCAAGCAGGTCCAATGCTGCTTTGTAGTCTGAATCACCGAATAATTTATCGCCCCTTATGGTTGTTGAAAACAGAACTGTTTTTGTGTTTGTTATGGTATAGACATGATCCTCGTGGATCGAGTCTATACTCTGCTTTATCCTTGTGAAATAGCACGACAGTTTTCAATTATAAACTCATGAATTTAGTGAAAATATTCGTAAAATTATTTTAAATCTGCTTTTATCTCATTAAAATTAGCAGTGGAATAATTTTTTTCTTAATATAATTATTTTGTAAGGCATAATTCAAATTCTTTAATTATGTTTTGTTACAGAGTTTTGTTTTGTTCATTTAATGATTTCAAACTATTTGAAATACTATAGCATGATACTTTTTTCTTTTTTTTTTTTTGTAAAGCGAAAATACAGGATGCACAAACTCTTGAAGAGGGCCTCGTATGAGAAGACCTTTGCCATAAAAACAGGAATGTCTAAACACACACAGAGCACCCTAATTATGACACCTAGAGGCGTCAACTTACCTGAGAATGGAGATGGTTCAAACACTCCTAAAATACCACTGTGGCTCGTTCTTGGAACGCAAAGTGCAGAAGCATTAATAGAAAGAAGAGAACGGGAGAAAAAAAGGTACATATTTTGTGAATAAATCATCACGTGACCTCCTTCGAGTAATAAAGATAACGTCACTGATGCGCAATGTATGCCACCCAGTCATTTGTAAGATCTAATAGTGGTGGTTGGGGGGGGGAGGAATAATAACGTAAAATATTAACGTGAATGTATACGACAGCCTCTCCTCGGTCGCTTTTTGGTAGCAGGATATACAGTAGGAAGGAACCAGTTTAAAAGCATTTAAGTTCTTGAAGAATTATGTTTTGTTTTGTAACATAAATGAAACATTATTCCAGTATAAAGTATACTGAATTTTTATTTTATCTGTGAATTTATTTTTTTCCTTCACAAAGCTGTCGGTCAGTTCTCCCATTATTTGTATCATATTCATCAAGATTTCATTCGGTTGATGACCATTTTGCTTTAAACACATTTTAATTTCATTAATGGGAATTGTTAATGAATTTAAGAAGACAATAAGTGAAATACAGAAAGTAATTGTTTGATTTAATTAATATCGACCATTAAGTGACTAAGATTTGAAAAGCAGGCATACGTTTCAGAATCTCCACTATCACTGCTGCCATCTAGCGTCAACTACCAGGACTCTTCTGTAAATTTAAAAGTTCGATATGTGCTTACAAGATGGTAAGATGATATTCAAACGAATGTGTTTCTAAAAATCTCTCTCTCTCTCTCTCTCTCTCTCTCTCTCTCTCCTTGTTTTCCTCAAGAGAAAGGATCACTGTCAGAAATTTAACAAGAAAGATCATGTGATTCAACACCTCTTGAAAGGTGGTATTAGTGTGTGATGTTTTGAACTGTACCAAAAATAAAATTTTCAAAAAATAAGCGCAAAATCGTTAAAATGTTATTAAAAATCGTATGGGTATATTTTAAACATTCGAAAGCCATTTGTCTCTAAAACAGGCAAGCAATATGAAGATTTATATTCGATTAAGAGTACAATTTGAGTAAATATTATCCAAACTCGCCAATAAAAATAAAATGCCAGTCATTGTGATATTTTAAAATTCGCAGTTTCTGTACAGAACAATAATGTTCTGTATATCACTTGCCAGCGCTTTGCGACATATTCCTTTAGCCTGGAAAAACCTAGGTTCATATCTCATCTAGGAAACGAGGAACTTTATTAAGTTATTTTCAAGTTAAAGAGTTGATGAGCCTTACATCAACTCTTATACAGTTGATGTAAGGCTCTTTCTGCGCAACCTCGGTTTTTTTTTTTTTCATCATCAAAATAGGCAAACCAACCGAAGAACACACTAATTTAATAATGTATCAGACAGAATATAATGGCCTCATCCTTATTCGTCCTTATTTGCTTAGGTTGTATTTCTCACTAAACCAATTCGATTCAGAAATTTGAGCACTTTGACTTCGAATAAAAAATGTTCTAAAATAATAACAAAAATTCAGAATCCGTTTTAATTGTTTTCCAAAGTACGGATAAAAAAAAAAAAGAAAGCATAAAAATGAGATCGTTTTTAATCTCTTGTTTACCCATAAAATTCTATTTTTTAACATTATTTTAAACGTTTTCTTAGCATTCATTTTGGTTTTATATTGTCAGTGATTGGATATTACACCGCTCAGGCGCATGTTTTAGAATCTCTCTCTCTCTCTCTCTTTTCTTTTTTTTTTTCATGGTAAATTTCGCTACTCTCAAAAAATAAATAAATACTAATTCTGTTACTACTGAAATCGTCTCGTTTCCAGGCGCTTGGCAAGATTTCAACCTCTTACGGCATTTCTTACATGACCGACTTGCGACGTGTTCTTAGAATTCTGCGGGTTGTGAACAGTTTGAAAAGTAACTCATAAAACTTGTTTCAACATCTCTAAAAATATCACAATTTGAAAGGAAAAAAAGTTTCTAATTCGAGACACAAGGGGTTGCTACGTTGACGTCTGTTTAAGTGATTCGTCTCTATGGAAACGTCTGAAATACTTAACGAAGCTATTAATTTTAAGAGGTTACTTTTTTTACTTTTTTTTTTGCAACTGTCGTAAAATAGCGATATATTTTACCTCACTTAAGAAAGACCTAAGACTACAAAGACCTTTTTGTGACGTCAGAAACCTTGTACATGTGCCCAGAGAAAAGCTGCTGATAGAACATTTAGCCTTGACTCGCATCCTCTGAGCTCATGATGGATTACCATAGTAATCACCTTTAGGCATCAACCCAAGCTATCATTTGTACGCTGTTTGAAAGAGACAGACCGACTCATCAAGTGTTGATCATCAACAGAAATATTTCTACTTATTATTAATATGCTCCA
Organism: Typopeltis vanoorti; assembly: GCF_054136105.1. NCBI lineage: Eukaryota > Metazoa > Arthropoda > Arachnida > Uropygi > Thelyphonidae > Typopeltis > Typopeltis vanoorti. The sequence goes on from NC_143549.1 coordinate 146,783,037, forward strand.
CTATGTTTGTTTATCGGGCATTAGCAATGAAACTTAAAATGCGAGTTCATTTATTTGGAAAACGTTGAATTTCGGATGATGTGGCAATAGAGAACAACCCATTTTTTCAGCTCAAGGAAAGTAAATGTACCATTAAAGTCTATGACTGGTTAGTGGAAAAGATAGAGTAGATTAGTGTTGGGCTGAATGAGAATCCAATGTCAAAATCCATCGCATCTTAACAAACATAGAAGACTATATAAATGGGCAAACTCTTCTCTGCTAATCAGGTCGATTTATGTAATCCACACTTGGCTGCAACAAACCATTGTGGTAGAATAGAATAAAACATTGATGGCCTATTATACACTCCTAATATCAGACGAAGATGGAGGGTTTTTCTTCCCTCCTCCAAGAATCTTGTATTGTTTTTTCTTACTAAACATACCGGATGATGAATACCTATAAATGCCAGAAACCGCCTAATAATTGCACTCTCCCATTGGCACAGAGCAATCCTATCCAGATATATTGTATTGGGAAAAAGGAAGGAATGGAGAAAACACGCGCACACACACACACACACACATACACATACACATTCACACGGATAATTATCTGATTACTATAATTTCCTTACGAAATACTTTGACGTAATATTTTAATATATTTGATGTATTTTTTCAGTAAATAATAAAATCTCGTAGTAAAAAGAATTTACCACATTCAATGTAAATAACATTGAATGTGGTAAACTAATTGACGTATGATCCGAATTTCTCGAAGACTTTTAAGACAATATAAATGAACGAATACTTGCTACATGGAAGTAAATAAATAATCAGAAAATAATCTAAAATAAAGGAATACATTAGATTTACTTATGTCCTTAAAGAACAGTTTTTTCGGATTACTAAGTCGAAAACGAGTGTGCAGTGACCATGGCAATGTCTTCTGTCGGTTCATTTACAACTAAAGAAAATGGTGTTTAATACTTTCTCTAATCACATCCTATCCCATCAATGGTCCTAACAGACACTTAAGCGCCCACGACCTTTCCAAGTATTCTTGGACTTCGCAACCGTAACTCGAGGATAAGGTGGTTAGCCCTACGCCTCCCGATGTGTCCTATGTCTGTAGATCCATGTGTGTGTTCACGTGTGTGTTGCCTGTTTTGAGGGAAGAAAAACCTGAGTTTCGGAGAGAAAAAGCCCTCCACCTTCGTATGAGAACGGCTAACTCACCTTTAGTCGAAAGAGACCAGATAAAGGTTCCTTGTGTCACTGACGGGAATGAATCGAACCTAGGTCTTTCCGACCAAAAGGCTTCGTCTATACCAGCTGAGCCATGGAGGCTCCTCTCTCCAATGTTCTCTTGATCCACTGGCTGTATTTCATTAACATTTTCAAATCAATTAAGTGACCAGCTATAGCATAGACATCAACTGGAATTTCGTCTATTCCCCTTCAGAAGGGGGAAAAAGTCCCCTTAACTTTTAATAAAGTCTTTAAAAAATACGAAATAACATCTTTACTCTCTCTCTCAGCAAAGTCATTAAAAGGTCAGACTGTGAGCTTCGCGAACAAACGCCCGTCATGTGCGTGAGGTTTTCATAAGCGCCAAATAAATTTCACGCACAACACACCCTCATGTGATCATACGAGGATTGTGACCTTAAGGTTATGACCTTTACCGGAACCTTTGATCCTTTTACGCCCATAGTTTTAAGAAATAGCGAACTAACGAAGGCCATAGAATCTTTGGACGTGCATTTCACTTCCGGTTGTACCTGCAAGAAAACTGTAATAAATCAACGTTCTGCTACCCGTGCAAATCAACTCTTACTTTCCCTCTCTTCTGGTAATAAGGAAAGGCAAATTGCTTTTTTGCAATGCATACACATCAGTGTGTGTGTGTGTGTGTGTGTGTGTGTGTGTGTGTGTGTGTGTGTGTGTGTGTGTGTGTGTGTGTGCGTGTCGTATAAGGACGCATTAATAGTGCCCCCCCACCCCAACTCTCTTGCGAAACTCCTTCCTTATATCTGCACACATTACGACTGCTACATCCTAACGCATTACGTTGTTTAACAGACCACTCTAGTGATGTGGCAAATAGCTTTACAGACAATAAAATACAGCTTGTGCTAAGGAAAATATTAAAGTATTTAAACTGACATCTGTAGATATGTCTTTTGTAATAAACATGGTTTTAACTGCGGAGGTGTATATAAGTACAAATAGATTGGTTCCTCAAGTACAGCGCAGAGAATAAGAGGAAAAAATCTCTCTTATTTCATACAGTCTTAATCATCCGCAAACACTAACCAGAGATGAACTATGCCAAGATACTTAGCAAGGGTAAACATCGTAGAATATAGTTAGATAAATGACGAGGTAGTTAATTTGCTCATAAATTTAAAAATATTTAGGATTTTTTAACTATAAGTACTATTACATACTTTTGTCTGTATAAACGATGTTCTACTTTATTATAGTACTGAAAGAGATTTGATCGGTGTAAAACAAAAACGTGAGGTTTTCATAAAAAAAACATCGATATTCAAAGAAGGAAAAGAGCATGCTAGCAATTTATCAACTTTCAAAATAATAGTGAATTCATTTCGCCTCTTTAGGGTATCGTCAGCGTGCTACTATATCCATGACATCTGTCACCCACAAACGTTACATTGGATTATTGAATACGTCTTTCCAAACGAGTACTGAGTACTATCATAATTGAATACCTCTTAATTCTACACTAAATCACAACATGAAAGAGAAGCAAGTACTCTTCTTAAAAAAATTAAGACGTAATTATGAGATCTCTCGCTACTAAAATGACAGGTGTTACGGTATCTCAAGAAAAAAGGTTTTACTTCTGAGACGATGGAACGTCCTTGTGTCAACTATTATCCTATCAACCAACCATACTCTCCCCCATTCTGTCATTTAACATCTCCCGCCCTTCGCCATTCCCTAATCTCAGGTCATGTAGATATCAAGTGTGTCATGGCTTATTATTTCGTCCGTTCCACATATCGCCTGTCACATTAAGTGTCACAAGCGCGTGTTCCGAGCTGCTTTTATGGCAACAAGATGAAGTACAGAAGAATAGAAAAGATAATCTGACCGTTTACTTTCCTCCCTCCCTCCCTACCCCTTATTCCTTAGTTAGTCCCCCATCCATCACGTCTTATCCGACTATTAACACTTCACTAAAACAGGACATCTCCTTCAGTTAAACTACGTTTGTTAACCCCGCATACAAGAGTGCCCTCTGGCGAACACTTGTTGACATTAAACAGACAGAGAGAAAAAAAATGGAGCAAGAAAACAATTCAACCGGATTTTGTTTAAGAAAGTGAAGAGGTAAGTCCGGGATATAATACAAGTTTTTTGGTGTTGTTTCTGTCATTGATATCAGTTAAGCTGTTAACCTCGCCCAGTAATTATTCGTACAAACTACTTCACACCTCAGCGCAACTTCCTCCCATTTTTCCCTATCTTAAACTGTATTGAAAAGAATCATCTGACTTGTGAACCAAGATTCTATATTAATTCATAAACAAAAAAAATATTCCGAAGTGTGTGTGCTTATGTATTATTATTGTAGTATTAATTGTAATATTAATTTATTAATCCTTGATACGCATGATGATGATGAAATTTTAAACTATATGTAGTATTATAATTGTAGTATTATTGAGTTTTCGTTTACTTTTCATTTTTAGGTGATTAATGAGAATTTAACATATTCTGAATCCGTCTCATTGATCATTGAGAATTCCAAAACTATCGCAAAACGAAGATTAACAACAGCAGAAATGAAGTTTATGAGTAAAACAGCAAAGTATACCCTATTTGATCACAAAAGAAAACGAAGAAATTATGAAATAATTAAACCAAGAATAAGTAATAGAAAAAATATAAAATATAAACATAAATGGATGGAACACGTTCAAAGAATGAAAACAGAAAGATTACCAAAACAAGCCTTAAAGTACAAGCCATTAGGAAAACGAAAACCAGGACGTCCTCTTAAACGATTCAACGATGACTTCTAAGGCCGGAAAACAGGCCACACTAGGCCTAAATCCTTGATATATGATGATGATGAAATTTTAAACTATGTGATAACTAACACTACACGTTGTGCACATCCTCTGTCGAATCTTTACATCCTTGGCTACCTCTTTGTTCGTTCGCTTGATGATTGCGCTTTCTGGTGCCATCTTAGAAAGGATTGCTTTTTGAGTTTCATATCCGTATTTGCGAACCTCCATAGCTCAATCAGCATAGACGAAGCCGTTTGGTCGGAAAGACCTGGGTTCGATTTCCGTCAGTGACGTGAGGAACTTTTATCTGGTCTCTTTCGAAAAGGTGAGTTCGCCGGTCTCATACGGTGGTAGAGGGTTTTTTCACCCGGCCCCATGAACACCCTCAGGAATAAAGAGTAACCAGCCTAATCCGTAGGATTTCGGTTCCGAGTGCCTTCACGGTAAAAAAAAAAAGTGTAGGTGAGTGTAAATTAGGATAGGATAGGATCTGTATTTGCAGCCATGATGCTGTAGGTTCCTTTACCTTCAATCACTACGATGTAACCCCTATTTGATACGTCCCCTTTTTTCATACATAACAAGACACACAACTTTCTGAACTGGATATTAACTGTTTGTATTCTAGTTTCAGGCTTGGAAAGCATCGACGGAACTCTACAATAAATACGCAAGATTCACTATTAAGATTCATTGCAAAATTTAAATCAGTGGAGACTTTAACTTTCATCGAAATAGGTTCGTTCACTCTTGAGTTATTTTCGTATAAATGAATAGATGAGCAAATTCAGAAATATGATGAAACTAATAACTGCTGTTTTTTTTTAATGTAGGTTAACTTTGTTTGACAAGAACCATTAAAGAAACGTAGGCTTAATAAGTTCCAATTTTAAAGAACAGACTGAAAAAGAAACAGCCTATTCTTCCTCATCTTAAAAGGAACTACGTTATATGTGGGACACTAAAAAGAAAGAAAGACAAAAAATATTCTGGATTAGTTAAAGTTCACAATGCAGCAATTAGCATGTATTACTTCTTGTAGAAATACCATAACGTCTTGAACACCCGCCTTATTAAAACTGTTATCATATTTCTCCCCGTTTTTTCCATCCTGCTACTATTTTCACGAATACCACAACGATGAAGAAGTATACGTTCATTGCTCACTCCATGACCTTTTTCCCTAAACTTTTACACTATTATTACTTCACTTATAACAGGTAGAAATCTGCCCCCAATCTCCAAGAACAGTTGATGAATATCAACTATTCTTTACCGTTTTACACTGGGCTGAACTTGAATAAAATATCGAGGTGAAATGCCAAGAGCTATAAATAACACTTAACTTTATTGAGCCTCTAAAATAAACAGTTACAAAACCACAAGCATTTCATACGAGATTAATGTTTATCAAACAATAAGCCAACAGTATTTCTGTTTGAACCGAGTGAATAACCCTGTTAATAGGTTATTCACTTAATCTGATTGGTTCCACAGGATATCATCGTTGCTGTCTCTTCCTATACTTAATAATAGCCTGATCGCTGTGTGTAAACAAGAAACGAGTGTCTTTGGATTGTAGAAATCTTTAAAATCTTTTCTAGGATTGTTTTGAAGATATCCATTTTACCAATGTCGGTAATTAAAAACTCGAATTTCCAGTAAGGACAAAATTTAGAAAAAAGCAATACTTTTTAACTATTTCCATTAGTACATGTAATAAAATTGAAAATAAGCTATTGTAATATCATTTAATCGTTTTTCGTAGAGTCCTATGACTATACTGCGTGTGTATCGATTTACGGAATGAAATACTTAAATTCCCGGGAAGGAAAAAAAACCCTATCATTTCCGTATGAGACAAACTAGCCTCCCCCCTTCAGTTGAAAAGCGCTGATGAAGTTTCTTTACGTCCTAGACGGGATTTGAACCCAGATCTTACCAATTCAAAGGGAATCTTTAAAATCCACTGACCTATGGAGACGCAAATAATATTATAATTGATATTATTATTTATTTTATTCTTTCCTTAATAGCAATCTAATAAGCATAATCGAAATCCATCTATTGCTCATGTATATATACGAATTTGAAAATAATGCGAACGACCAATCAATTTTTAGTTCTGTTTTTTAACTTCTTACATGTTCATTAGATTCTGGTAATAAGCATAAATTCAAAAAATCACTTACTTTTGTTTATTTTAAGCACTGGAATTTATTGAAATTGCTATTATAATATATTCAGCGCACTTGGACGTTATATAGATCACTCACTATTAAAGATACTTACACATAATCAAAAAAGTAAACAAACACTGCTTTCTTTGGAGAACAGAATAACCAACGAACGAAGCGTCATCTGGTGATCAGCTTACACATGATGTGATACAAAAGAGTACCACACGAATAAAAAAACATCATCCCTATCCTAACCCTTAGTATTTGCTGTCATAGACGTGAAAGATCATCTTTGGATAGTTTTAAAAGTGGTATTTTAATTTACATTTAAAAATAAAAAAATTTAATCTACTTCTCTAAATTATCTCGGTGACAGTTGTTTTGTTTGAACGAAAGAATGATATCGTCGGCAGGGTTCGGTCGGTGCACGAGAACCGTTCAGCAAATAGGATAAGGTAATAACACAATGTCAACGGCTCAGTGCATGTCAGCCCTGTTTACTCAGCTTTATTCTGCGGCGTTTCTTTGTCACTTAATTATTCTCAGAGGAAATAGTTTTCCCTTAATTATATTCTATTCAACGTAAAGCATGTTTTTCCCTCCCTTTGATGGAGATATTTTAGTAAAGCAGACGTTGGCCGAACCAAATGCAGAGCTGCAAACAGACGTACAAATATCTACAAGATGAGCGTTGCGAATCATTCCAAGCGTGAAGGACGTAAAAAAGTCTCTGTGAGTTGGTAACCTTGTCGCCACCCCACCATTAAGACGTCATTGTAAAACAAGACATCAAGTATTTCTCAAGGCTGGGACTCTTTTCTCATCTAACTCCAGTCCCCCGCTAAAGGTTCAACACACCTGACAGCATTTCAAGATAAGAATAATGTGTCGGGAAGGATACGGTCGGCTTTGTTCTTTTCCCGAAGAGTGAAAGAGGCGCGTTTTATATGCCCATTAACTGCTCGCTCTATTTTATTTTGCATAATTTATTTTGACCTTTTCAAAAGTCCCGCTTGCGTTATGATAAAGAACAAAGGCCTCCATGGATTGAAGTCTACTGTTTGGAAGAAAAATCATAACGCATTCTATGCATATCCGGCTTATTAGATTGTGCATGTTTAGTTTTAGTGCAGATGAAATAGGCTTACGTTAACCGAACTAACTCTTCGATTTAAATTGTGTTGATGGACTCGCTGCTATCAATTTCTTCGTAGAATGTTCCTTCCATTTATACAATAAGTTGAAATTCATAAGATGGATGGATGGACACTCATTATATCCGCAATGGTGATGGGTTATATTGCAGTCCGGAGATCAGGAAAAAGGCCGTATTAAAAAAAAAAAAAAAAAAACTAATACAATGTGTTTTCTCTCTTACTACTATATCAGCAGTTTTCGAAGCATTGACAAAAGTGATGTCATGGTGAAATTTCTTAATCGAAGAATCATTCATTTAAATTATTGCAAACATGTGACCTTTCGGAAACATTCGCGATTTCATCACGGGAAGTCTCGGATGTTCTGGAAATGTTTCTTTGAGTATAAATAAGGCTTGAAATGGAAAGATGGCCGTAACATTGCAACATTGACCAGTAGTGAGAAGTCGATGGTCCCGTTAATTTACTCCTATTCGCAACGACTGTGATACACGATATAAAAACAATCCTTTCTAGTATAGAAAAAATGGATAAATTTTTAATTGGACGTAAGCGGGCGTTTGACGACTGTGGAACGTCGACGTCAACAAATTCAGGTTCACAGAATATCACTCCGAAAGTAAAATCAAGAGAGTATGCAGCAGAATATTCAGATTTCAGTTTAACAAAGACTGACGTAAATGATGAAGAAAGACCACCGTATGTTGATTTGTTCGTAAATTTTGGCGACTGATTGCATGAAACCGAATAAACTTAAAAGACATTTGGAAACACTTCATAAGAAGTATATTAACAAACCTCAATTTCTGTCAAACTGAAATGTTTTGAAAAGCAAAAAAATAGCATTAAAAAAGCTTTGTCTGTAAATGGAAAAGCTTTATAACTTCTTACAAAGTTGCATGTAAAATAGCTAGGTGCAAAAGGCCTTACATCATCGGAGAAGATGTAATTCTGCCAGCTGTGATTGATATTATGGAAATTATGTTTGGAGAAAGTTTTACTAAACAGTGCATATCTCTATCAAATGATACTGTTGCTCGGCGAATTGGTGATATATGAAGATATGCAGCAACAACTTTTGTCGAAGCTTTGTGAACAATTATTCGCAATTCAGCTTGACAATGCAACACATAGCAACAAGGATTGTCATTTAATTGCTTTTGTTCGATTTTGCGATGGATTATCAGCAGTTGAAGAGTTATTGTTTTGTAAACCAATAGAAAGAAGAGCCACAGCACCTGAATTGCTCAAAATATTGGACCATTTTATATGCAAGACAAACACAGTGGAAAAATTGTGTTGGAATTTGTACTGATGGTGCTCGAGTTATGTCTGGAAGGTTTAAAAGTTTACAAGCTCTTGTGAGGGAAAAATTCCCACAATGTATTGGAACACATTGCATGATTCATAGAGAAGCTCTTGCAGCAAATGAAAATTAAAAAAGGTTTAAAAGTTTACAAGCCCTTGTGAGGGACAAATTCCCAAAATGTATTTGGGCACATTGCATGATTCATAGAGAAGCTCTTGCAGCAAATGAAATGAGTCCTGGTCTAAACATTGTGTACAGTTATAGCCGTGGTGAATTATATAAAAATGGGACCCTTTAAATCAAGAATGTTTTCTGAACTTTGCAAAGACATGGCTGGAGCGGAACATTCAGCGTTACTGTTTTACTGTGCGACAAAATGGTTATCACGGGGGAAATGTTTACAACATGTTTACGAATTAAGAGACGAAATAGCAATCTTCTTGGAAGAGGAAAACCACGAAGAAGCAGAGAAGTTTAGAGACCACTTATCTGTAATAAAATTGAGCTACTTGGTGGACATATTCGAGAAACTAAATTATTAAAATATCAACTCCAAGGAAAAAATACGCATATCTTAGAGAATGAGTAACAAAGTTAATGCTTTTGTAAAAACTAGACTTATGGAACAAAAAGATAAAGCAACAAAAATTAGAAATGTTTGCAAATGTGGATGAATTTATCAAAACCTACAAGACAGAAGAGCAACACATCAAAGTTTTATTTGCAACTATTGAAAATCATTTAACAATATTGACGAAGTATTTGAGAAAAAATATTTTATAACCGACAACAACATAATGGAAATGTACGAGTGGGTTAGAAACCCATTTCAAATTACCACTGAAGGTTTCTCAATTGAAGAAGAGGAACAATTTATAGACTTCAAGTCAAGCGGCGAAATCAAAAGACAATTCGCATCTAAATCGCTGTTTGAATTTTGGGGCTGGTGTCAAGAGCACTAACGGCAAGAGCTTTTCGTGCACTTTTGCCATTTCCAACATCTTATCTTTGAAATCGGGTTTTCTGCAGTGGCTACCTTAAAAGCAAAATATAGACCTCAGTTAAATATAGAAAGAGAACTAAGAGTGTCCGATGTATCATCATCATATGAAAAGTTTTGCTCCGCAACAAAGGCTCAAGGAAGCCATTAATTTTTAAGTTCATTGTTATTGTTTAGTTTAAAATTAGTTGCTCAGTATATTTTGCAATATTGATATGTTCCCGTAAGCGTAACTAGTTTATTCAATACAGTGGATTTTATTATTTAATTTTCAGAGTGAATTTTATGTTTTTGTTTTTATATTGTTTTTGTGTCAATAAATAGTTTCAGGAAATACTTTTGTTTCAATAAAGTAGTTTTTCAGATTTTCCTGTGATTTCCACTTTCTTCGCATTCCCTCTTTAGATATTTCGAGCCCTCCAAAGGGGGAGCGCCCGGTTGAGAATCACTGTCTCACATAACTGAAATTCTGAGCCTCTGTAGTGCTATCGGTACCAATTAACTTTTGTTTGGAAATATCTTGGTTCGAATTTCTTCGTGAGGAACCTTTTTAAGGAATATTCAACTGAAGCCGAAGTAGCGAATCTCATATTTGGATGAAAAAGGTTTTCCTCGTGCAAAACAGGCCATAAAATACATACAATTGACAAAAACATAGCAGACTATGCAGAAAAAAATTAATTATCCTATCATAATATAAATTAGGCATAAAAAGCCACGTGAACAAGGAACAAAAAAAAAACTCTGTCCGTTCTTTTTTTTTTCTTTCAAAATACCTCGAAATAGCTCGTTTGTTATAAATGAGTTAAGTTGTGGAGAATTTAATGAACGAATCGGATAAATCTTCCCACAAAACTACAATATTCTCTAAGCATTATTTTTTCACGATTGATCGAAAGGATTAATTTTTATTTCGTTTTGAATCACGGTTTTCTTTATAAGAAAGGGTTTTTCTCATGTTAGTAATAAGCAAAACATTGAGAATCATATGTTACGACCCTCACACTTTAATTCCTTTTCGCTCGCGCCTAACACAAAAACCTTCAGAGTAGTAACATAACTATCAATATTATCTATTAACTAAAATACTTGTTAACTATTTGTTAATGAATTAACTTACTACCCCAAACATATACACGAATAATTTACTCTCAATTTACTTATACTCCATATTTTTTTCTTTATACTTTGTTATTTTTTAGACCACAAGGAAGTCTCCAATCATTATGTGATAATTTTTCCTTTATGATAAGGAAATACACTTTAAATAGGAAAAATATATTTTAAATTTTCTTTCTTATATATATTAATCTATTTTCCTGGCTATCAGACCAAAAATATAAACCGATACACCGCGCGGTTAGCCTAGTGGCTATGCGCTTCGCAACCATATGCCTGGGGAGGGCGTGTCGTAGGTTCGATTCCCGTCGGTGACGTGAGGAGCTGAAGGATCTTCCTCAGCCATAGCCAAGTTAGCCAGTCTTGGGCGTGGACAGAAGGGTTTTTTCCCCAGTTTATTCTGGGGTATTTCATCCCGCAAAGCAGACAAACTGGCCTTGAGAACTCAACACTACAGGACATAGGATAAATTACACCGGGGCGTAGGGCTGACCACCTTATCCTGTAAACAGAGTGAGGTCCGATGATTAATGGACCCTCGACACCGCAAGGTAAAGGGTATAAGGAAGATGAGATATATATTAATTGAAAATACCATGAAATGCGTTTTGATATTTTTAAATTGTAATATTAAATTATTCTTTTAAAGTGTTAATTATAAATTAAATTGCAATCAAAGTTTAGAAATGAAAAGTATTTCATTTTGACTTAAAGCAAAGTAGTTTTTTTTTTGTCTATTAAAATGCCGCATCAGAGCATTTTGACCATGACGATGATTTAAAATTATCTAAAGAAAGTAATAATGCCAAGAAATTTGACATGCATTTAAAATATTCAATTATGATTAGCCAAATTGCTTTTTTAATAATTACCGATGGATTTCTTTTGTGATATCTGGAATAGCAATGAGCAGTGAGGTAACGTTTCTCCACTTTTCTCATAAATGGAACTTCCATGACACACACTGGGAGGAACGACACATTTCCATTGGTCGGTACCTTCTTAACTTAGTCAATATCGACGACGCCCTTTGGTTGGAAAAGCTCGGCTTCGAATCTCATCTAACATGAGAAAGACCGTTTACAAAATCTTTTCAGCTAAATATGAGTTAGCCTCTCTCTCTCTCTCTCTCTCTCTCTCACACACACACACACACACACACACGCACACACACACACACACACACACACACACACACACACACACACACACACACACACACACACACACACACACACACACACACACACACACACACACACACACACACACACACACAGATGGGGGAATTTTTCCTCTCAAACCCCGAGTTTTGCATTCCCTAAACCAGGTTGAATATACAGCCACAATTCTGGTTTAATAGTTTTAGTTGCCTTGACGTAATTCTAAAACACCAACAATCAATGATCGAAATGACAAGTTTTCAAACCAGCTAGCGTATCAAGTTATTTATATTTTCATTTTATTTTACTCTTTTTTTTTTTTTTGCTGATTTTGAGTTAGTTGGACTATAACTATAATGACGTCAGTTTTTCTTCAAAGTTTGCATTTTCTCCATTAGCAAATGGCCAGAAAATGTATGCAATTGGTTTAGAAATCAATTTAAAAAAGGCTTGGCTATATTTATAAAATAATTCAACACCGATTTCCATTAAAAATCAGATCATGAATACTCTCCAGATGACTAATAACAGTCTTGCAACCAATCCCTCCATGGCGGATAAAAATTTCCCTTCATAAACGGAAATAAACAGGTTAACTCTCTCTCTCTCCCTCTCTCTCGCTCTCTCTCTCTCTCTCTGAGAACAGCTATATTTGTTTTGTACCTTTTCACATTTACAACTGAACACTATGACTTGGCTTTTTCTCTTTTTTTTGGGTTTTAGTTGGAGTTACAAAGTTTACCAATATTTTATTCCTGTCGTTTGTATTCTCTGTCTCACTTTTGAATGAATACTTTGGACAGAATATTAATAGAATAACGTTAAAAGAAGAGAATAATAGAATAAACTCCAGTGGAATCAAAGTACTCCAGTAGAATGGAAAGTAGTTAGAACACTGAAAACAGTACAATGGGGGAAAAAAATGCTTTGGGACTCAACTATAGCAGTTGACCCTGGAACCATATTTCACCGAACATGTTGGACTGTCACAATAAATAGAATAATAAAAAAGAGGAGTTAAGCAGCAGCGGCAAACCCTAATAACAACAAGCACAACAACAAAAGACCCACTGTAACAGAGATAAGCCAGCGGGACACCAGTCAGGAAGGAAACAGATAAAAGAAAGTGAATTAAGACAAGGGGGGGAAGCATTAATAACAACAAAAAGAAGAGAACCAGTAAAGAAAGGTGGGGAAAAAAAGAAGTCATTCCCAAGGTGATTAAGAAATACCTGTCACATGACACGTGCGTTCTACATGATGGATGGGTGGAAAGGAACCTGGAGCAGAACCAATAGTAATTAGGGGTCTTTTCGGAGTTTCTGCTTTTCTCTGCTGTCAGATGACGAGAACGGACTGACACAAGATATATTGGATCCCACACCTTTCCTGCCACTGCTAGCACTCCATAAGAAAGCCAACTCTTCACAGCACTTCTCCATCACTCCTCCCCTCCTCCTATACCTGTCATATGCAGGAACTGAATTTTTAAACTGTACTTTTTCGCATTACTGACTTATCTGAATCGCAGCGCGTGCGTTCGCACAGGGCACCTATTGAGCGTTCGTGTTGCAACAAAAATAACTGGCGTCTGCCCTGCCAGCTGCTTAGAGTTTAAATATTGTGGACGAGATTATAGATATAGATGTTGTTAGTAAGAGAAAAGAATCTAAAATATTCTTCGCTGGAAATCACGTGACAGGGATGAAACCATAACCGCTTATTGAGCAAAAGTAGCAAAGAAAAGGCTTAAGTCGAGAAGATAGGTTGGATTTTTTTTTCATTATATTTTAATTACGACGAAGCAACTAAGGTTATGAAGCCAGTGTGTGTGTGTGTGTGTTTGTGTGTGTGTGTGTGTGTTCTCCGGCTGATTTGTCAGATTTTGTTGATTTGAATGATATTTTCTTCCCCATCCAAGGAAAACAAAAAACTTATTACCTATGCATAAGAATGGTTAATTCACCTTTAGTTAAATTTCTTATAGCAATTCCTCGCGAAGTTGAAGGGATTTGAACCCAGGTTGAGTTCCAACTGAAGGGACTGTTCTAAGGGGTTTTTTAATGGAATATTAGAGCATAACTCTGATAAATATTATTAACTATTAATGTAACGGGTACAAAAGTTTGTTGTAGTCATGCATAAAAAGGTGGGATAAAGAATGTAGATAAAAACATATTTTTCTCCTCAACCTGCTGATTAGTGGCGTTGCAGTGTTACTTTATTAGGGAATTATTATGGAACAATTTGGTTTCCGTTGTCTTCCTTTTCCAGTAGTATCCTATGTCTATAGACATGTGTGTGCTCAAAATGCCGGTTTTCTTGTTTTGAGGAACGAAAACCAAGTTTCCCGAACCTTACGCCTATGAAAAGGGCGAACTCACCTTTGATTGAAAGGCGCTGATAAAAGTTCTTCATGTCATTGACTGGATGCGAACTCAGGCCTTCACCAAAGGAATGCGTCGAATTTAGTAACTAAGATATGGAGTCTCAAAGATAAAATGCAGTTGTGATGCATATTCTGCTCTCTAATTTCGAAATCATAACACAGATTCACTTGCGGTATTTAAATGCAAATAATATCCCTTTGGACAACTATCGTGCAATTAAAAACAGCCGAAAAAGAACTTCGTTTAAAGTTTGTTTTAATATAAAAGTAGATGAATCTATTGATAGGCTGAACACTGAAGCGAACTTGGTTCCAAATTCATAAGAATTTAAAAGGAAAAATTTCGGTAACGCTAGAACATAACCTCGAGTTTAGGGTGCCTAGTCATCAGGATAATGAAGACACTACCTTCTGCTAGAAGTTCGTGAATCGTAGATTATTATTCATTCAGAATATTTTATCAGAACTTTACATGTAGGCCATATATAAACCGGAAAAGAACTCAAGACGTATTGCATATTATAAAAGTATTCACGTTTTGACATTTTAATTTTTTTTGGAGGGAGGCCCTTTCATTACTAGTAATTTCTTTTGTGATATTTCTGACTACCACTTGTATTCTTATGTATGATTATATCCTGTCTTTCTTATTTATGAGTAAGTGATTTTCATTGGCAAACATAATACCTTATTGGATGTTTAAAGTTGCTAAAAGGCATGTCTGGTTGCATTCCTGAAATCCTTCAATAGCATGAATTTCTTCCCCCCTTGTTTAATCCTAATATAACTCTAATTAGTATTAGATTGGTCCACCTGTCTTTTAGCCTTCAGTGAGCCCAGTCTGACATAAAAATGCATTATTTCTTTCTTCCTTTCATTGTGGTAACCAAAAAAGGAACATGAAAGATGCTTAAAGAATGTTACCGATCTAAACAGTGTTTGAACTATTTTTTAACCTACTTCCCCTCTGCAAAATAAATTAGCCAGTCTGTTATCATGACGTCCTCTCTCTCTCTCTCTCTCTCTCTCTCTCTCTCTCTCTCTCTCTCTCTCTCTCTCTCTAATATATAGTTCTGAAGAAGAGGAATGCCGACATCCCTGAGCTTAAATTAATATCAATACTAATGATGTGTTACATTTTTGCAGGAATATTTATAGTTCGTTTTATAAAAATATTTCTTTTGAATTTTTTTTTCTTTTTTGCATGATGCATGATTTGTTCCGGTGTATTTCTTATTGTTATGCGTAGACCTCCATTGGAAGATCACTTAACGTGCAGAGTCTTTTTTAGAGCGATGCCAACTCTTCAAGATAGCTTCACTTGCATTCAGAACGATGCTAAACATTCCAATTTGCGCGCGCTCACCGTTCATTTTTATCAGTGCATCTCTTCTCCTAAGTCTTCTTTGCCAGAGATGAATGGCAGGTAGAACAAAGAAAGTTTTATGTCCGAAATAGTCAGGGGAGACGTGTCAGGAGCTTCTTGGCAGATGTCTACGTACACAGGCAGAGTCGATTACCATCAGAAATGATATAGGACGGAGACAGAGGAGGCTATTCCCTTTTTATCCTTACCTTTCGATCCCTTCTCATCGGTACATCTCCTTGGCGTACGACAGAACTAAGAAGCCTTCACCCGGTATGCGCTAGAAACAGAGAACTACCGCGACTGCAGTTTATCAATGTCATATCTGATTAAGCCATTGAAGAGACGGCACCATCATGCACGCGGACACCTTCTGAGTGCGAGTGATTTTCACTAGTTTGCGGCTGTCACCTCCTGGCCAGGAAGTCCTTAAAGTTTTTTTTTATAACCCCCCAAGATGCACAAATCCGTGTCCAACATCACCTCTCATTAGTCATCCCAACAAAGACAGAAGGATGGAGTCAAGTTTTTTTTTTTTAGTGGCGAATTTGATGACATGACTGCCCTTTAACATGATTGTGTGCGCTGTAATTCCTGACTGTTGAGAGGATTGATCAGGTGCTGTTCTAAGAGACATCTAAGCGCGATAATTGAGCCAAAGAATCAATAGGCGGTCTGTCAGAAAGATTGAGGTGGTTACCTTACATACACAGAAAGGAAAAGACTAGCGCGATAAAGCATCAAATTAATATATTGTTTATTTGCAACACAAATAGATAAAAGTAAAAAATGATTACTATTGTTCTTTGTTAGTAGGCGTATGCAGACTATGGAATGCACACTAAAATTAATTCATTTTCTGGTTCAACAAATGATTTCACTATTCAAGTAAACAATCGCTTTTTTTGTGTTTACTCGGATAAATGTTTCACAGCTCTGAAAATATTAAGTGTTATTGGTCGTTTACAAAATATTTGAAATGGGAGAAAGTGTGACAAAATGGAATGATTTTCTTACATAAAATAATTGATTCCTGTCGATAATATTCCCAAGCATAAAACTATTAGCAATGGCAATGGAAGGTGGAAGCCAATGTGATGGTTAAAAGAATACCATTATGTGAACTCGAGCATTGTATTATGCTTTTTGGGGGGGGGGGTGAAAAATTATTTTCTTGGGTGAAGAACGTACTTGCTCTCAAGCAGCGTTCGAATCCAGCAGTTAATATGAATGTTTGTGATTGTTTTTAAGTTCGAGATAATAATTATTAGCATCCAAGAGATGCTAATAACTCTCGCATAAGAAACCAAGTTAATAAGTATTACCTCGGCTTCCTATTAACACAGTTAATGCTATAAATCCACAACTTCCATGTCTGTGAATGATTGTGTTTTCTGCAGTCGGTTGGCCGATCTTTTCAGGAGGAAAAAACCCTTTTTCCTAGAATAGTTGAAATTTGTTTTCCAACTAATAACACTGTTTGTTAAGGATACACCAAACAGACGTTTGCATTTGTTTCTGATACTGTAATTTTGATAAAGTTATTATCAATTCTTTATAGAGAGTATTCAATTTAATGACCCTCTCTACGTAAGCCTCTTTCTTTTTCCAAAAACATTTTTGTAAGTCGAGAAAAGTCATGCATATTGCGACAAACAGTGTGGCAATATACACGGCGTTATTTTGAAAGTGTGTAGTATAATTCGAAGAGAAGTAACGCAGTTTTGCCGTCTCCAGAAGAGTATACAGAAGGGTATACATGCGCTAAACTTGTTTAACATGATGTTTAGATATACGGAAAAAATGATTAAATGCGTGAGAGTTTGGTAGGTCATGTGAGTCGTTTTATGGTGGATGGAAGGATATGTTTTTTTATTAAATTGATAATTGTTTCTTATATCCCAAAACAATGATTCAGTCCATTTTCCAGAGCATGTACCTTACTTCTAAAGATGGCAAAACACACTTCTCCATTAATTATACAACCTATTCTCAAATTAATACTCTGAGTATCAACCACACTTCAGCGCAAATATAATATACTGCGGCTGTAGCTGTTGCCCAACAAAAGGTAGGTTCTGTTTGATTACAATCGTCCACCAGTCTTATATGGTTTAGAAATACAAGACAGGAAGCCAAGACTAATACTAATTGAAGTAGCGCAGTATCTTGGAAAAAAAACGAGATATTTGTAACAGTTATTTGCTCTCCAATAATAATTTAGTGGTCCTCAAACATTAAGAAGGATAATTAATTATCGGATGACCAACTAAAAAGAGAGGTCCGGTAGGGACAGATAAATATTCTGCCATTCATCAAGGTTCACCAGAATTTGTTCAAATGAGTGTGAAACAAGAAAATTTACTCACAGGAATCAAAGTTGTGGATTTGTTAACTCTTAATAAATTTCGCTTGTTGGGCCGAGCTGGAGGAGTAGGCCTTGGTTATCAGCATTGGTTATCCCTATGATGCTTTTTTTTTTGTCATTAATTTATCGACTAGTATAAAAATATTAAAGAATAAAATAAAATTATAGTATCACTTGCAAAAATCAAGTGGATATTAAATCCAGCATTATTTCAAAGCCGAATACAGAAACTATGAAAGTTTCGTATGAAATTTCACCAGAGAGCTTACGGGGATACACTCGCCGGTGTTTATCAATTTGAAACACCTGTTTCAAGCCAGTGAAACCTTACCAATAGGCGACGAATATATGGACGCTTTCATAGCGGGCATGTCTCCTATAAGGTCCTGCTAGGGTGACTCATAAACACCGGCGAGTGTATTCCCGTAAGTTCTCTGGTCAAATTTCATACGAAACGTTTATACTTCTGTATTCGGCTTTGAAATAATGATGGGTTGTTTCTAAAAAATCATTAGTGATTTTTTATAATTTTCATAATTTTGCTTCACCGAAATGAAGCATTTTGGTCCTTTATTTTAGTAAATAGTATCACAAATTTCTTTTTCACAAAGAAATGATGCGATGCCATATACATATACGTTCAGTTTAGACTATCCTATCCTATTCTAATCCCTCAGCCATACGGCTGGTGGGAGGTGGCTATATGCTACCATACTAGGGAGATGATTATCAGCAAGGTGGTTTCCCATTGCAGTTTTCCCATGACTGTGTGTGTGTGTGTGTGTGTGTGTGTGTGTGTGTGTGTGTGTGTGTGTGTGTGTGTGTGTGTGTGTGTGTGTGTTGATGTCACCGAGGATTGAATTTTTCTTCTTAGTTTAGCGATTACGTTTCCAATTCTTTTGCGCAAGTGTCAGAGTTCATATATTACACCAGACTGGCGACTTTAGTGCAGAAGTTCTTACTAAAATCCCTGTTAGCTCAGGAGCAATTTCAGTTCGGAATGAACGATTCATCTACATTATGTTTAACTTGTAACTCTTATATGTAGTTCCTACATAGTAGATGAAAACAGTCATGCGATTCCACTTACCTAGAAACTAGGGTTTTTAAGCTATTCAATGGCATAGTGTACATTATGCGTGTACACACACACATGCACACACACACACAAAGAGAGAGAGAGAGAGAGAGAGAGAGAGTACATGTGAATGTTAATGTTAGAAATATTAACTTATCTAACACGCCTCGAAAAAGCACTCGATAGACGAAATAATGAAAAATAAAGAGTGGTTGATCACCGATTTTCATAAAGTCAGGCTTAAAGGTTGCGGTCTTGCCTTTAGGAATGAAAAAAAAAAAAAAAGCGTTCGTCTTTCTTTGTATTTTTATTCCAAGTAGCCAACACAGTTCGGATTATCATACTTCACGCGCTATCTTCTCGTATTAATGCATAATGAAAGCTGCCTTTCAATTTTGCGTGGCATATTATGAGTTGCAGTAACTCTTCACAGAAATGCCTAAAAAAAAAAAAAAACTGATTTCTTTTGAGCAGGCAAACAGCGTATTTTTTCCCCCTTTACAGTGAATTCACAAAAGACACAAACTCAATAGCTATATGACGAGATATTTCAAATGTGTCAACATTCGAATAAACATGCATCATGTAAAACTTGCTTCAGTTAATTGCATGATTATTGTTAGCACTTTTGAGTCGTTCATACTTAAGCGATAAAAGGTTCTTAAAGAGTTACCACAAAAAATTACGCTACCCTAAGGGAAAATAAATTGTATAGTAGCGCAGGATAAACCAATACAGAATATGCACAACGTCGAAAACGAACATACTATTTTGTTAAATGTGATTAGTTGCGAATTCGATTTTCGATATTTCTTGAAAGACTGGATGTAAAAATGGTGAGAGGCAGGCTATTCCAAAGAACAGAGGCAGAAGGAATGAACAGAAGGGTGAAATGCAAGTATGAAGATAAATTCTGCATGCATTTCTTTGCTTTTACATACTTTAGGTGAAAGTGAAGAATGCAGACTGGTAAGTTCTGTGGAACGGTATCCATAAAAATACCTATAGAAAAGGAATGATGCAACAGAACGTCTATTTAAGAGTAACTGACTGAAGTGAGCCTGTGCGTGCGTGCGTGCGTGAGTGAGTGCGTGCGTGTGAGAGAGAGAGAGAGAGAGATGGGATCATTAACCCGATCATCCTCATCTGAACAGCATCAAGCATTTTAGAATTTTATAGAGGTTTTTACGTGCAACATCTCAAATGTTGCACGTAAATTAGAACGATATTCTAAGGGTGGATGGATCTGGGATTTATACAATATTCGGAGTTGTACACACGAGAAACTCTGTCCCGAATAAGAGGAATGTTATTAATTTTATTGGAGGCTGAGAAGATCTAGGTTATAGATGCGATGCATTTGTGCGCTAAGAAAGGATAGAAGTATAAGGTGGTCCAAGAAGAGTATTCTGGTGTTGACCTGAAATCTCAGTGTCATTAAAAATAAAGGAAAGTGAAATGACATCTTTATTCAAGAAATAAGACAATGATTTAATAGTATTGAACTTCACTAAGAGATCAGTGTTTAAGGAGGTGTGTTTTGGAAGAAGTTGGGTCACTACGTACACATACCGGCCACTGAATTGGAAATCTTCGCGCAGATTTAAAAACCTTTACGCAAACGTCACTCACTCAGTACATATGCAAAATACTTGGTTAAGTGCGTCACCACGTGTTCTAGACAACTATTTAAGAATGCTGCTGGTCAGTAATCGTTAACAGTGTTGATCACAATGAGAAAAACGGGGATCTTTCAGAGTTTGATAAACGAATTTATTGTGGGTGCCTGTCTAGCTGGAGCCACGATTTTAAAAATAGCAGAGGTAAATGAATTCTCAAAAGGTGAGATATCAAGGGTGTGTAAACAGTGGCAAAATAACCCGCATTGCTTCTGCAAGAGGCGTAACTGTGGGCCTAAGAGAGTCTGCCAGGAACGAGATCGCCGTCATCTGAGAAGGCTTTTGTACGAACCAACAGAACTTCCTGTGTGCAGATATACCGAAGCATTTAATCGTGGTTGTTTCCGACTCATATCTCACTGAACTATGCGCAAAGAATTGAAGAGGATCGGTATTGGCAGTCGCATGCCTATACGGAAACCATTGATTTCTGCAAAGAACCGGAAACACCGTGTGTCAGGAAACACCGTGTCCGGACACTGGAAAAAAGCCATGTGGTCTGACGAATCACAATTAACCTTGTTCTATATCGACAGTAGTCAGAGAATTTGGCGGGAGTCCCATGAAGCAATGAACCCAGCTTGGTTTGTAAGCCCAACTCCAAGTTCTGGAGATAATGTCATGTTCTGTTGGTACGAAACCGATCCCCTGATGTTGCAGGAAGGTCGGGTGTCCTGCAAAGATCGTCCGAACATTGTTGCCAATCAAGTTCATCCTGTAATGTTGGCATTTTATCCAGCAGGTAAGGGTTATTTCGGGAATGACAATGCTACTGTTTATCTCGCAAGAATTGTTCAGCAGTGGTTCAACCTACCATTTTCTCTGGCCACTAAAAAGCGCGGATCTGAACCCTATTGAGAATATAATGGATATGTTAGAAAAACAGATCTCGGAGCAAAGTCCTGTTCCATCAAATCTGTCTGGTGAACGTCTGGTAAGTTGTAGACGTAGATGCAATCCAACGCCTTGTGGAATCTATGCCAAACCGCCTATGTGCTGTAATTCGAGCTAAACGAGGTCCAACACGATACTAAATAAAAGTTTCTAATTTAGTTGCCTGTACGTATATGTTGTGAAATGATTAGATGGAATGAGTATCAACAACAAAACAATTAATAGGTTTTGAAGTTGGTGAAAGTTATATTAAGTTATCAATGTGTAGGAGGAAGAACAATGATGGAAGCCCAGATCTTTATGATACTCCGGCAGTCGTAGAAGTTCGGAAGCGAGGAAACCATCCGCTATGAAACACAGAGAACAACAAAAGAAAAAATTATCCATCTGCAAAAAATAGAAGACAAGGGCTCTTGTTTAGTAAATTTTTCAAATATGGAATGCTTGCAAAATCAGAGTTGCGCTATTTGTAAAGACTTGCACGACGCAATGGAATGTTTCTCTAATGACCATGGAAGATAACCATTTGCCAATCATGATAAACAGGATGTGCTCCTATCAACAATGCATGTATATATTTTGCATCCCATCTCAAAGCTGATACATTCCCTTATAATACGAGGAATCATTTACAGATTTCGTCTGTCTTTATTCACTGCAGTTGAAAAGTGAGGTTGTCCATCAAAATTTAATTTCATATTTATTGAGAAAAAAGGAAAAAATGTAAAGGGATTAGAAGGAATTAATGAATGATTTTCTTTTACAGGTAATTTTCTTTTTTCGGGTGAATTAAAATATATTAGGAACATTATTTCTGGTGTATATTTACTGTAGCTTAAAGATTAATGCGTTAATATAATTAATATAATTATATTATATTAACCCTCTTGATTGTTGGTTTTCATTGAATGAGCCTCAGTGGCTCCTTCGGTATTGACGATTCCCTTTAGTTAGAAAAACCTGGGACGAAACCCATAAGGATTTTATAGGTGTTTTTTTCATTTGAAGGTAAAACAGCCGGTCTCGATAGGGAGGTGTCGCGGTTTTCTTTCCGTAAACTCGGATTTTTCATTCCGCAAGCAGGTAAACTAGCCCGAACACACGGAATCGACAGATATAATACACCCGCCTCATAGCCTTAACCTCTTCGACTGTAATTCAAAATAATAAGAATGACCACATTTCTATTGAATATCCACATTACTGAAGAAATGTGCTATCATAAATTTTGAACCAGCCTCTTTTTTTTTTTTTAATTCTTATCAGTGCTAAAATTATTATCATTATTTTTTTTTTTTTACTATAAACTGAATATTGTATAATCAGTGGCCAACCAAACTTGGAAATTTCACAATCATTCTTTGTGAACGGTTTTCAGTCCAACATAATTACAATGCAAGGTTATGTCTGGTAACTGCAGGTTAGATATTTTTATTTGTGTGACTTTTTTCGATCCCCCCCCCCCAAATCACACAACACAAAATAATGCACCTTTCTTTTCTTTTCATGGTTACTGGACTGGACCAGTCAGTCCTGAAAAAAGGAAGTAATAAGAACAAATAACGTTACTCTTTGTTTTATAGAAAAGATGGTGCGAAATTTGTACAGAAAAATGCGATATTAAAATACAATAAGTTTTGGATTTTCTAAGGTGAGAGGTTACTTTTCAGCCTACCTTTGTAAGTGCTCTGTTCTCCCATCACATATAAATAATATTAAGCGACACTGCAACAGTTAGTATCATCCGAAATTTATCCAAGGTAAATTATTGGCTAATTTAACGCCCTCTTCCTATTTTGTTATTAGCTAATGTTTTCTCCGAAAGGCTGAAGCGAAATACACAATAGATAAATGCCATGACTAACGGAAGATTCTCTGCAGCAAACCTATTCATCGGACACTTGAAACTGACTACTTCTTGGTCTTCCTTGTACAAACCCATCATCCAGCTCTGACCGTGTTAAACAGATTTCACTTATGGAAGAATAAAATCGTTTCTTTTCCTTATGAACAACCAATGATGTTTCTCAGAAATTTGAAACGATCCTGAAGAATAAGGAAATAATGTCGTCTGCAAAGACGGAAACTAAAAGTACTCTCATAAGGCTATGAGAGTACTTTTAGTTTTCTCGACATAAATTTCTTGACATCAATATTTGGTAGTATGCGCTTTCTCATTGGCTGAAAAAAAAAAAAAAGTAAAAGACCAGTAAACAGAATTTACTTTTTTTGTCTATTCATGTTCATTCCTCCAATATAAAAGAGATCTCAAAATTTATGAATAGTGTTTCCATTTGGATCATTGCTTTCTATCAAAATATACTTTCGTTGTATATTCTGATTATAAAAATACATGAAATGCACTTTAATTTCAACATATAAATACTGAAATTCAGTTTTGTGTTAGGGAACTTTCAAGGCAAGAAAGTAATTCTATGCTATGGCTTTGGTTTTGTTTACATTGCAGCCAGAGCAACTAAGGCTACGGAAGTTAGCGTGTATGTCATGTCTAATTAACTTGGCGTGTTTCTTCGGCTTATTTGTCTATTTATAAAGAATGAAAACCGAACTTTTGTGTGGAAAGTCCTATCATTTCAGATGAGTATTCTTCAGTGACTTACTGAAAATAGAAGTCTCGTGTGGAGCTCCTTCAGTTAGTTAATAATGGTAAATTAACTCACCAATTAATTTGACCTTAAGAAGGTTCCTGGTGTTCTCGATGGGATTTCAAACTTAAGTCTTTCCAACACAAGGCAAATGTCGCGTTGTTCAAGGCTCCAAGATCGATTTCTCATCTGTCTGAGAACGGGTTAAGTCCCATGATTAGGGACTTCAGGCAATTTAATGTAGTCAGCTTGCCATTCTTCTGCTACATCCCTTTAGGGATTAGTGTTTTATGTCGGTAGAAATGTGGGGGGGGATGAAAAACCCTCTAGCTTCATATGAGACCGGCTGAAAGGGTTCCGTCAAAACTAACTGAGCTATGGGAGGATCTCAGTGAACTTTACGTACCAATAAAATCTATTTAATAATAACGAAAGGATATTTCCTTGTGGTTTTTCGTAGCTTGCATAGAAAACTCATAATATTTAGTAGCAAAAAAGGGGAAAGTTCCCTTTTATTGATTCTTTTCAAATGCATGTTGATGCAAGTTCACACGAAAAAAGAAAGTTAGAACCTTTTTTTGAGTGAATAACTTTAAATATCACACAGTAATGTTAAAGTGTGTGCTCCAAATCTATTTGGAAATCTCCCCCCCCCCTCTCTCTCTCTCTCTGCGTGCATATGCTTTTTTATTCACATTCATACCGCCAGTATACAAGATATCTTGGAATTTATGACCACTGCGTCGAGTGCAAATATCTTCGAGTGGGTTGTCCAAGTTCGTATGCCGTACATAACACCAAAAGCTATAGTGTGTGTGTGTGCGTGCGTGCGCTTGCACGTGACCTCTTTTTATAACACGTGCTCAACCAAACGGAAGATTAATGATGGCCAAGACTAATTAATTTCCACTGGTCGTCAATGAGGGCTCAAAGTAGAGACGCAGTGTTTACCCAACACTCTTACATAACGCTAAGGGCACATGAGCTATTTACCCATACAAACAGCTCGAGGAAGTTTTGTGTACTAAAGGTGGAAAACTTGTACACTAAATGACAGAGAAGTGTCTCGTATTTCTTCTTTATTGAGTTCAGCAACAGATTTATCAATTTGGGGAATTTTTTTCGCTATGACCCCTTTTCTCTCCTGTCATATAAGTCGTTCATCATTTCTACCTTCGTTTCTCTTTTAACCAGCAGTGTTTCGCACAGTCTTTGTGATGTTTAACATTCTTCTTTCATGACTAGATCAAATCGAAATTATTGGCCTCCCCCATCCAGAGGAGCCTGTACTACAGCCGAAGATGACAAAAGATTCAATGATTTAATTTCTGAAAAAAAAGTAACCAATTAAAAATGAAACCTTTTGCGAAGGAGGAGAGAACTGAGAATATACATAAAAAAAAAAAAAAGAAAGAAAAACATTACACTTTTGAATTCATCAGAGATTGGTCGTAACGTTCTTTTGGGAATAAATAATATTTATTTACATTTTTGCCAACAATGACCGTTCTCAATGCGTATCCAGTAAGTATTGTGCTGTTGCTTACCTCAATAAAATGATTTTTGCATTTTTAAAAGCTGTTTTTAAACAATACTACTACTAATAATAGTAGTAAACATTTTAACATATCTTCATGCGATACTTCACAGAATTTTATATCCGTACTGCTTCAGGAGATTAAAAGCAAACTGGTTGATTTAATAGCTTAATATTTGATTTTTGATTTCACGTTATCATAAGTCTGTCACCTGCCGTTTGGAATTTCGGGTAATGGGTGAAGAATTAGAAAATCTGCTGGCTTTTATCCCGTGGGAATATTCTTCGAAATATCACTCATCTTAAACAGTTGTTGTTGTGTGTGTGTGTGTGTGTGTGTGTGTGTGTGTGTGTGTGTGTGTGTGTGTGTGTGTGTGTGTGTGTGTGCGTGCGTGCGTGCGTGTGTGTGTGTGTGTGTGTGAATGGTTAAACAGTTCTATTTATATTTATTACTGAAGCCTTAGTAAACTAATTAAAATTTAATTTAAAAGAAAGGACAATTGTCGGGAGAATAAGAATTATTTCATATCAGAATAAAAATCATTATTCTGATACGTTGAATCCATTTTAGGATATTTGTTTAAAGTTGACAAGGAAGGAAGATAATGTAATCTTTTCAGCTAGTCATGTGACACTTGTTAAACAGACAAATGTTTAAAAAAAGCTGGAGAGTTACTTGTATATAATAAAATTTCTCTTTAAGAATAAACCTCAGCTTATATGAAATACGTTAATGTGCTTTAAATGAAGAATAATATAGGAGTTCAGTGCAGCTGGTTCATATGCGGAGAAATAACATTCGTCGAATAATATTTTCGCATTATAATGCTTATCGTGATAATAAATATCTAAATGTCATACGATAGTAAGATATTTTTATGCCCTATTTCGATGCTGACAATTCGGATGATTCGTCCCATTTAAATTCCTCTCAACACAAGACATTAAATGCATCAAATATTCTTTGTAAATATGTGAGTGGATGACACGATTCAATTTGCACGTGACAAAACACTGCACTTGCCTAATTTATTTGACTCAAATGCTCAAAAACAAAACCATTGTCACGAAGATGAAACTCACTCTGTGATGTACGTTAAGGGTTCATTTCTCACCGAGAAAACATTTCCATTTCAAAAGATAAACGATTTTTTTATAACTTAAAAATGCACATAATATCTGCCGTAGGAGATATTATGCTTGCATCCCAGCAGAATGAAATGCGATTCAGTAATTCAGGATAAAGTTATGCATAGTTAAATGACTGGAAACTTTGTTTTTGCTTAGCCATTTTTATTTCAGTGAATTTGTTTCTAATAGTCAATAAGCGAGTCCATCACGTAAATTAAAAGCTGACATTTCGACATCATTCTCCACTAACTCTTAGAAAGGTTATATTGCAGATTCCGGTGGTCTGTCGCGAGAAGACAAAACAAGAAGTTTGAAAATTACCAAGATATCAAAAAGTGTCATAATATGGTATTTCTCCACTCCAAATATACCGAATGTTTGTTCTCTGGAACTAATAATTCGTTCTGTATCTTTTCTGCCCTCTTCACACTCAACTAATATCTTCCTTATAGCGTGAAAGCCAGAGATGAGAGTTGTTATTAAAATATCTATTTTCTCTTACTCTAGTTTTCTTTCTATCGAATCCTTCGCTTTCCAGTACGTATTTATCCACTCTCAGTAAGGAGGGTGATCTTCTATGCTATTTTTATGCCACCTTCCACATGCGAAAGAGTGCAAAAGATCACCACTCTGGATATTTAGTGTGGTACAACTATTTAGAGAAACAATTGATGTTGAATTTGACGAAGTATTTGATAGTCTATTGCAATCAGCTGCTGCTGCTAATCAAATTAATGCCTTGTTGGCTTTTCAAAACTTTGTGGTGTCTGTTTCCAATCTGGTTGTTCACTGTGTATCATAAAAAATGTTCAAAAGACATATTTCGGTGATTACGCCACATTTGTTTATTATACTAAGATTCGCCGCCTTCCAACTTGGGGAAATACCTCACCAACATGATCTCACAACATATAGGAAAAACATCTTCCTTCATAAAAAAATAGTACACATTTCATAGAAAAAGTGAAAGATATACATATTGGTCCATCAGACATCTTAGCAAGTCTAGACATTATCAGCTTGTTTACAAACTTCCCGAGACAAGAAATTTTGAATCTCCTAGAAGACCTCTTCCCTCCAGACATCTTAGATCTTCTTAAACATTGTATAAACAATACTTTCTTCACCTATCAAGACAACATCTGGGAACATAAAGAAGGACTGGCCATGGGTTCATCATTATCACCGGTATTAGCAAACCATTTATGGAAAAATTTGAAAACAATGTTCTTAAGAATTACCATAAAAAACAAAAATATGACTACGCTATGTAGACGATTTTTTCATCATATGGAATGGAACAACAGATCAACTTATCAATTTTAAAGATTATCTCAACAATTTGCACAATACCATAAAATTCACTTTAGAACAAGAAGAAAATAGAAAACTTTCTTTTCTAGATATTCTATTAGAAGTTAATGAAGAAAATAAACTCTCCTTTTCAGTACATAGGAAGCCGACCAACACAGGAAGATTTCTAAATGCAGCCTCACACCACCATCCTTCACAAAAATTAAGCTTAATTAAAACTCTTCGAGAGAGAGCATACAATATCTCCAGCACACAAGAAAGATGTAATGAAGAACTAAAATACTTAACACAAATCCTCCAACAGAATGGATATGAAACAAAAACCATCAAGAGAATTCTTAAAATGCCTCCAACTAACAACACAATAAAACAGGATTACAAAAACGCAATCTCGCTTCCTTATATCAGAAGTGTTACAGATAAGCTAGCCAAATTAATGAACAAACACAACGTAAAAGTAGCCTTTCTTCCTATGGAAAAAATCTCAAGATTCCTACATCCACCAAAACCACCTCATCATCCTCTTAAAAAACCAGGAATCTACAAAATCCATTGCTCTTGCTGGATTTGCTACGTAGGACATACAAGAAGATCTGGAAAAATACGCATGGCTGAACACCAAAAAGACGTACAATACAAAAGAGAACAAAAAACGGGTTTTGCTTTCCATAGCACTTCCACTGGACACGATGTACTCTGGCAAAAAAACGACGATGTCATACATAGAAAACAACTGTTACATAAGAAATTTAAAGAAGCTGCTAATATGCTGAAAAACCCAACCCAATGCAATAAAAAAAAGTTTAATTCTCCATCAAGTGTGGTCAACTCAAATAAAAAATCTACCTCAATCTGAGCTCGGACCGTATGAACGAGAACAACACGTGACATCGTCCAGTATTGTTCAACGTCAATAACGTTTTATATCTACATTCTGTTATTTGAGTTTATGAATAGCCAGACGGTTATGATTTGTATTTATTAATTCTCTTGTTTAAACTTTAAGTTATACTATTTACCCCTGAAGAGGTAAATCCTACGATTTACGAAACTTGCCGGGAACTATTATTTCCGTATAATAAAAAATGTGGTGTAATCACCGAAATATGTCTTTTGAACCAATTAGCCACAGAAGTCTACGCCTGCAAATAAAAAATGTTGTTTTCTGAATTGTAACTTTTTTATTATCTTATCCACGAAAGGCTGCAAAAGGTCGTAAATCTCTCATATATTATTATTATGGTTTGGCTGACGGTTAGCTAAGGCGGAAGTCCTGCTCCAGAGACAAATCATAATACTTTTTTCGATCAGTTTTTCTGTCAGGCACACTCTACAGAAACACTGGTACGATGTGAAGACATTTCAAGAGAATATAATTGTATGTAACGGACTATCCTCAGATAAAAATAAACTTATGTTTACTCAACTTTTCCTCTCCATCCCTTGGATTATTCTAAGCTGCACGAATAAGATGGAACATATCAAGAAATTATTTTCTACGAAAATGACTCAAAAACTTAAGAAAAGGGTACTGTTACTTAGCTCCTAAAACATATATTTATGAAAAAATAAATAAATATGAAAGAAAGTAAGGTGTTTTAGCATGTTGACGATATTTTATAAACCAAGTAAAATGCAAGCAAAATTCAGAACTTCGTTACCTAGCTTTTGTATAATTTTAAAATCTAAGATACTTTATAATCCACAAGACTACATGTCCAAACAAAAACTTTTAAAGATACAGGTCTAGTCCTAATCTGCGACTATCAACACAAGAAGAAAGGATGCCAGTTTATCGACCACTGTCAGTCAATAGTGTGGCGAGAGTATTATAAACCTAAGCAAATGATTTTACTGTCAGTTGATCGAAATTTTCCTCACACTGCTTTAAGTCATGTTCAACCATTACCTCAGATTTCTCCACATAGTCAAATAAGATCTCTTTTGTTATTTTAATAATCAGCATAGAGAAATCAGCGTTCTTTGATTTACATTTGAGAATCAGACTTATTTCCCTGTTAATTAACAAATTTATTAAAAATAACCGAAGGTTGATATTGGACGAACTGTGTGTTGTCACCAGATGGGTGCTAGAGAACAAACCCTCCAAACATATTGCAATTTCTTGACTATAATTTTTTATCTGAAAAACCATATGAGTATACAAATAATCAAAATGTTACTGTCGTGTACTAAAATATTCGTCAGGAAGTTCATCATATTGCAATGATTTTAAAATATCTCACAACTGGCAAAGGTCAACGTATCATAACAGCAATAACAACAAAATGCGACAACGTAAACACACAGAAAATATTTTTAGAGGCAAGAGAATGAATGAACGAAAACGTCAGAAGAAAGCAGAACTATAAATAAATTTAATTTTTAATTTTAAAAAACCCAAGAAAAGAATAAGAATAATGGAAATATCATTAAAAAAATTCTCAAATGGAAACATGCGACGTTATATACTAGAAAAAAATCACACTATCTGTCTATCGTAGGATCAAATTATCACTCATGCATCTAAAAATACCTGGAAGGCGTCTTCGAATCGCCACATCTTCCGATTAACTTCGATATCATGCGGACCTCCGTGGTTTCGCCAGATGGTGCTGGTGTAAATACCTTCCAAGCATTTTTCAGTTTCTTGGTGCGAGAAGCATCTTTACACAAAAACCTTGTTCTCTTGAGGCTATGTCTTATCGGAACACCTCGGGTAGTCTACATTTGTCATCCGTCATGAACGCCTGTCTCATCGTCGTTGGAGTACTGTGAGTGTTATAGAGTCAGGAATGTGACAGCGACATGCACTCGTACACATGTGCTATCGCATCCCTCGTGCAAGCTGTGAACGCCCGTCACTCGAAATGATAGTGAAGCGTCATTCTCTTTTCTCTCTTCCCGACAGGAAGTGTGAAAATTTAGAAATTGTACTCATCATTTACATTGCACCCTGTTTGTTTGCCACGCTGGTTGTTAAGTGAGTTTTATCTCTTCCTTTCTATCTCTCCGTAGTCTTATTACTGCCTGACATTCTTCTCCAGAACTGCGTACACTCTGGATGGAACTCACTTCTCTTGCAATGATTTTTGGAGGCTGAGAATATAACTGACAGACACTCCTGTTGCGTGTCACTTTGAACCTCTTTTTTTTATATATTGGTTTAAGCTGTTATAAATTATTAAGGGTAAAAAAAAAATACACGAGTATAGGATGAAATCTGTTTGATGTAAGTCAACTATGTCATGAAGACTGCTTGCAATTTTTTGTACTGAGCTAATAAAAGATGGCCGGATCATGAAATAAAAGCAGTGTCACATCACGAGACTACATACTCATCACCTCGTTAACAATGAGGGTTTTTTTTTCATCTTTGAAAGAACTGGCTTGTTCTGCTAACAATGTAATCAGATCGTGCAAATTCACGAACTAGTTCCAGTGATGTATAATATTTAATACCGGATTAGTACAGACTAACATTAAGTAATACTTTTAATGCTGCTACAGCTTTGTTATGAAAAGAGGATCCAATAACGGGGAATTATAGGTTGTTTTTCAATCTTTTCGACTTTAACTTCAAGCAGACAGCAAGCATGATCATTAACATTGTCACATATTTCTATTTTTGTATATACTTCCTACCTAACAAATGTTTTTAAGATCTATAGTACATTTGTAGTATGTGTGGGCTAACGATTTTTAATTTGCGTTAATTTTATTTGATTTTTACACCTTTTACAATTTACTTATTGCAACAAAGGGAGTTTTGTGTATTTCGTAAAAAAAAAACGAAGTTTCTAAAACTTTGTTGCCTCCGAGTTTTAGCTGAAAGGTTTTTTTCCCACCAAAGCGGTTTCATCAATACAGACTTCGCTAGGCCATTTGAAGTGGTAGGTGCATGCTTAGCATCTGATGAATCTTCCGTTATTTAAGCTTTGAAAACAAAACAGAAGATATCCTATGAATTGAGAGGTGATAGAAGATAGCTGTCTTCCTTAGGATTCCAACAAACCAAGATTAGTGATCTGATTGTATTGCCCATTCAGCAGCTCAAGTTGCTGTTCGAATAAAAGAACTTTTAAAGGACCTATCAATCCCAGTTCAACCAATCTCCGTCTCTCTCTCTCTCTCTCTCTCTCTCTGACATTTTCTTCCACACGTCAATTTCCAGATGACAAAGAAGTTATTTGTTCAGAGGGAACGCCCATTATTTGCTTTGATAACAGATGATTCAATATTTTTACTCCCATTCAATATCTGTGCCATATTGGCAGAGCGCACTTTTCGGATACCTTCTTGTATGTGGGATGGTTCTTATTCTTTCAAAGGTAAACTTCCAGGAATTTGTCTGTCGACAAACTAACCTCATATTTAATAAAAATTCTCGAAGGCAATTTTCTCTCCGTATGTGTGTGTGTTACACTTCCGATCTCTACGAGAACTGTTTCTCTATAGTATGGGGGACTTGGAGGGGGTGGAGGGAAGTGCTTTCAGTCTGGTCTGTTCAGTCCTTCGAGATAATTATATTTCAGAAGTAAATATTTCCATCATCCTCTAATTTGTGCCGAATTCAATTATCTAGAGTGTGTGTCCCCGTATACGTAAGAGAGGAGGTCGAAATTGATGGGTGCGTAGGCGTTTGGAAAGTAACTGCGGCCAACCAATTGTATCACAGCTCGTGTTCTCAATAGAGGCTCTCTTGGTAAGTCGCAGGAAATTGGACAGGAACTGAAATTATAAGACTAAGGCGTGGCTATCGTACTCGCTTTACCATCTGGCATTTTTTGGGAAATAAAAACCCAATAACGCTGTCTGCTGAAAAATCCCCTCCCTCCGAGCTGGCTTTTTGCATAGTCACGCAGTCGCAGTCAACTGATCGCGACATTGTCACCTGTTTCTATTGAACAGTGGTCCCTGAAAATTCTCTCATTTCCGCTAGGTGGCCAGATTGAGTTATTTATTTTTAATTAGCTCACACGCCCGTTCCTAGTACTTATTCTCTAGTGAGATGAAACGCACGGCACCGCTCTAAAACCCGTAATTTACAAATCGACGTAGAAAGGCGTTTCTGTAAACCGCCCGGATGTTGACATCTCTACCCAGCATAGAACAATGGAATGCTGCTTTCTGTCTTTCTCACGTTTCTTTGTAGAAGTTTTTTTTTCTCTTTCTATCTTCGTTGTGTTGAGTGCCTTGGCTACGGCTGTTTGGACACCAACTTTCTGTTAACTTTTGTTCCGACGTGTGACCCTGCCTTCGACCGCTGTTGTGACTGAAACCTGCTGCGGTGCCGACAGAAACTTGCAGGGAAGGGGAAAAAAAAAACGAAAGAGAGAGAGAGAGGAGAAGGTAGAAGAAGAATAGACGATTGCAGCTACCCAAGTTGATATTTCTGCCGAAATTAAAGGGCGCAGATCGGCATCTAACAGAGAAGGGTGAGAAAATAAGTCGGAAGGTGTGACCTCCTCAAGCCCACCATGTCATCACCGCCGACCCTGGCGGCACATCAACGAAGTACGGAAAACTAGGTGGTCCGCATGAAAAGTCACGTATGAGTTTGTGTGCGTCAATAGCGCTCCTCCGAAAGAAGGCGGCAGTCATAACGGCCGCGTCCCTTTAAATTGCCAAATGTCCTCCCTTCCGTAACAACGAGGTTCGTGGCGCTAATGAACACTTAGGTACTCTCTACGAAGTTCGTTTTTTTTTTTTTTATGATCGCCAAAATTTCTTAAGACAAAAATGCACGAAGGAAACCTCAATGACCATCTCGTACTTGTGAACGTTTCACCCAACAATATTAGTTGCTCACTAGATGTCACTTAATTCGCTACAGGAGAGATCCAAATATTAACCGTTTTCTTTTATTATTTTTTCCCGTTCAATAAAAACAATTTTCATGTTTTTTCTTTGACTCATCTTCGTTGCCCTTTTGACTTTCTGAACTTCGATTCTCGGGAATTTTAATGTGGTTCTTGACCTTGATCTTTCAAACCTTGACCTTGGTTTTCTTTACTTGATAAATAAAAATTGCATTTCGCATGACAGGTAGCGTAAACACTTGCGATATGTTTACACTTCTTTGACGACATAAAATAGGTGTTAAAGAACAAATTTAGAGAGGCGATTGTGAGTTACAACCAACCAGAAGTATTTTGCTATTCTGACTTTTATCATCACTAGATTGATTGGTTGTTGATTTTGCGTGCGAAGATTTTTTTTTTCCGTCCAAAGCGATAAACAGGGGTTCCTGATTAACCCTTGTTATCTTAATTTGAAAAAGATACGAAGGGCGGACATTCAGTTATATCACATTAAAGCAGTGAAATCGCGAATCCTCTAGTTTTGTTGGATCGTTTGTAGGAGATTCAATTTTCAATATTAAAAACAGCTTTTGTGTGTGTGTGTGTGTGTGTGTGTGTGTGTGAGAGAGAGAGAGAGAGAGAGATGATTACACGTGTTTCTACCATAGTGGACTTCCTTTGGAGTTCAAAACTGTATGAAACTAATCGATTCATTACTGTAGCTCATATATAATTTTCTACTAATTTTTCTTCAAGGATGAGATTCATTTTGAGTATCTGGTCATATTATATCATCATCTTCATCGTAAGTTACGCTTTCACGCAGGCCTACACATTTTACCACGTAAGCTTCAGTAACCAATAATCCCGCGGAATAGGTTGGTTGCTCCTTATTCCCGGTGATATCCCATGTCTGTCAAAGCTCGTGTTCACTGGGGGAGGGCTGCTTTGTGGGAGGAAAAACCCCAGGATAAACTGGGGAAAAAACCCTGCTGTCCACGCCCAAGACCGGCTAAGTTGGCTATGGCTGAGGAAAATCCTTAAGCTCCTCACGTCTCCGACAAGAATCGAACCCAGGACACTCCTTCCCCAGGCATATGGTTGCGAAGCGCAAAGCCACTAGGCCAG
This sequence comes from Typopeltis vanoorti, assembly GCF_054136105.1. Classification (NCBI taxonomy): domain Eukaryota; kingdom Metazoa; phylum Arthropoda; class Arachnida; order Uropygi; family Thelyphonidae; genus Typopeltis; species Typopeltis vanoorti. Next base: position 146,818,292 of record NC_143549.1, read on the forward strand.
TGTTTCTCAAACTTCAGATATCCGCGTACACCTTCTTAAATTTTCATTATTACCAAGTACCCCTAATTAATTAATTAATTAATTAATTAAAATTTTTAATTAATTAATTTAGAATATTAATTAAAATTAAATATCTATTTTATTTGAATTTATATGTTCATGTAAACAAAAAATATGATTTATTTTTAAAATTTGGTTCTCTATAGAGATGTCAGACGACACACTCATCAATTTCATTTGATCCAGATGCAATATCAATGTTTTCTTGTTGCTTACAGCTACTTGTATTTGCTATATTGCTCTCTTTTGGGGATTTTAGAAATCCAATCTTTAACCCATGATCCACACGTAAGAATTTGAAAGCTAAAAAAAATACTGTATTTACACGAATATAACTGTAACTTTTTTCCCAAAATTAAAGCTAAAAAATCGTGTTGCAAGATACCTGCGGGAAATTTCGGAAATTAAAGTTTTCAGATAAAAACTGAAAATGGTGCGACTTACCAAGAAGCTCCTACTCGCTATCACCACTTTTGGCATCGAGAACAGTTTCTTTGTGTGCATCGTCAAAGTCATCTACCCAAATAGCGTCATCTTCTTTCCCATTATTTCAAGCAAAAATTACCAGTAATTTACAAGACTTGAGATACGTAGAGCAGCGAAGAACTGCATGTGATTGGTGTGGTATTAAAAGATTGCGCGAACCAAAGACAAATTAGCATTTCAACAGTTGAGTTGAAATGCTAATTCCCTTCAACCGAATTCCATAATATCTGAAACACATTCACTATATATTTCTTAGTTTTAACACGTTAACGATGGGGATGGTGTCAAGCAAAACTATGTTCCACCAGCAACATATGGTTTTGCTTGTCTATAAATAATTTTCTGTTGGAGAGGGGATGTGATTCATTAGTTAGTTAATGAATCACAACCTAACGACCTTTTGCGTACCCCCGGTGGTACGCGTACCACACTTTGAGAAACACTGCACTAGGCTAACCGCGCGGACCATATTATACAAATGATAATATTAGTCAAATTCATGTTCGATAGCCTAAATTATATTTATGAAACCAAGTTTAATTATCTGTAGTTGTTTTGAGTTTTAAAGGAAGAAGAAAAGATGCGATTTTGTTTTTCTTCAATTTATGAATAAGTGGATTATTTGGGAGAAGGGGGGGGATTCGTTATTAGCTGAACAGATTGTTAAAAATTTTCCTGATTTATCAGCATTTTGTCTCTGAAACGTTTTGATGGATTATGATAAAATTTGCAGTTAGAGTTGTATTTTGAAGTTGAGATTCGAATATTACGTGAGTGGACATTGCTGTGTTTGTAGGATCAGTGATTAATATAATAAAAATCTTTTTTTTTTTTCAGCATGATTTCCTCTTGGGAGAAAATTGGTTAAAAACTGTTATTAACTTTGTTAGAAAAAATTAAGGAACATTTTTTGATAAGTTTTCTATTTCGCTGTGACGAAACAGTTTATTCACTTTCCTTACACATTGGTAAAATGTTATAAATTCGAATTAAGATTTTGCACTATCTTTTGCATCTTTATATTTTCTTTAGTGAAGTTCTGTATATCCTTTAACCAGTTCTTTTTCATTTTTAAGAGAATTTTCCTACTTACATTTTCCTCATTTCTTTCTTATATTTATTTCTTAGAGTTTCTCTATCAGTTACCGCATTTGAATATTTTCAGTATGTTTCGTAGTAAATGGAAGTGAGTGGACACTTGTAAATGACAAAATTATATAAAATGTTTCACAAAATGATACAGAATTGTATTTTGACAGCACATGAAATGTGTATAATATATATGTGCCAAAAACAATTTTGGTTTCAGTTGTTATGGTAACAGAAGGATCACCATCCAAAGAATGCTGCAAAATATACATTGTTTAATGATCTGATCACTTCCATACTTTAATACAACACAGAAAGTTTTTAAGTAAAGAAAGTGAATGCCAAATGGCTGGTGGTTGTGTACAATATTGGAAGCAGGGTGAATTAAAATTAACTCCTTCCAACGAGACTAATCTTAGGATACCATGTTAGTCTTTCATCAGATTGTGGGTTTGCAGCATAATCGGAGCATTCGAAATCTTCTGCGACTGAAATCATTCAGAGATGAAACATAAGAGGAGAGTGCTGATAATAACTGCACTGTCTTGTATCAATGGATTTCTCTCTCTTTCTGCTAAGAATTCATAGTTCCGAATGCATTCACAGTTGTAAAGATTTGCTCCACGACCTCGGTCCCCACGTAGAGGCTTCCGCGTATCGCCAAAACGTTTTTCGAGTTCGACTTCCATGGTACAGATTTCATCACGATTCACCAAACACCCTTCAAATCAAATAGACATCTTTGGATCTGAAGAGATGAAAATTATGTACCAAATTGCATCGTCTACTTAGTGAGACGGCAGCCTTGTTATAGGGATTTTATATTCACCATACTGTGGTGATGCGATAGAATCAATCCTAGGGCGAACCCTATAATGCTATTGTACTGGTCAGTACAGAAAACTTTGGGTAGAATCAAAACGTCCATGAAGGGTCTGTTTATCAACGGAGTAAAAAATCTACTCCGAAAAAAAAAACATTCGTAATCTTGGTCAAGACAGCTAATAATTTGCTGAATTGTGGAAAAAATAAAGATTTGTAAAACGTTAAGATGTCTTGTATGATATTGTAACATACTCTATGTCACAAGTGATAGGATAGAGCAATATTTAAACATCTGACACACGTCGTAACATCCCTGACATTAAATGTGTTTACTGAAATGCTAGGCTCTCTTACAACAGGTGTGAAATTTTGCATATCAGCTAAAACTGTTACAATAACAAGCCAAGAATTACAAATGAAGATTATATTTCACGTATTTTAATTTTAATTTTAATTGCATATAATTTTACTTCAAGCAAATTATATTACATTTTTATATTACTCCTACACACACGCGAAAGGCAGAGGGCCCTATAGCATATAAATGCCTTGTGTGGGCAAATATAATCTTGAAATATGAAATATAATCTTCATCTTCAACTTCCCCGTAGTTAGGCTTAGTGGCCTATCGCGTCCGAACAAAGCTAAATTGATATTGTGATAGGACAGTTAATCCTGTCTACCTAGTATGCTGTCTGATTGCATGTGTTCTTCTGGTTACTTTCTTGAAAAACCCTGCCAACGGCGTAATTAGACCCACTTTGAAAGGTTTTTACGTATCCTCGATGGAATTCGAACTCGTGTATTTCCATCGAAGAGTAAATGTCATGGCATTCATGAGAATGCACTCGGAAGTTGCTGGCTACCAAGTGTAAAAGCCGCTGCGTTTATTAGGTTTATCGATTGCATGTGTTCTCTAGAGGGTTTGTCAGTTGGGGAGATGAACAAGTTTTGGAAACAAAAGGTCATAAGAACTTCTTATGTCATCAACTAGACCATCTTCAGTTGAAAAACTTTTAATAAAGGTTCCTGGCGTCTTAGATAAGCATTTTTCAAGTTATTGGAAGTTACATTACCGTGTCAGTGTGCATAGTGATCTGAATTACCGACTATTTCGTCCTTCCTTTTTTTTTTTTGTTAATTTTTAATGCAACTGTAAATAATTGAAATTTCGAATAGGTTTCTTAAGTGTATCCTTAATGCAGTTAAAGTGGAAAAGACCTTCTCTTGTTTTTCATATTTCTCGGTTCTAGTGTATTTCATCCTGCACACAAACTGACCTAAGAACACAAAATAACTCAGCTAATAGGACTAACTCACTCAAAAAACATTGAACATAAAATGGCACCATCACAGGTCTTAATATAGAGTGTTGTTGTTTGCAATCATTGCCGAAGCTACTAAGGCAATCGATACCAGTGGATTAGGAGGAATTTAGGTATTACCAGTTCCTCTTTATCTGTGTTAGTCCAGAGCTAAGTTAGAGGGGGATGGGGAGAGGTAATCAGGAATATGTAGACACCATAAAACAACAACATGAGGAAAGGCAGATGCCTAAACAACCGGCCAGAGGAACGACTAGGGGTACAACAACTGTTTGTAAACCAGCATCTCACTCCGACCAGTAACTACCAACCATCATGCGTCGCGTGGCTGTCCAGTGTCCATTTCCTTTCCCTCCACACACACACACACACACACACACACACACGAGTTTAAAGTTCAAGTCACATTTATGGAGTACGCTGGACTCGAACGAAGAACGTGTGAAAGTCATAGGGTGGGATGTTAGTACTGAGCTATGATGATTCATCCAGTAAAATATTGATGACGTAACATATGGATCCAAGCTGGATCTACTGTTGCCATGGAAACTAATCCCATATTTATCTTAGTCAATAAAAAGGAAACGAAATCAATTTATTATGTAAAGAAACGAGGTATAATGGTGTATAAGGTTAATTCAAGATCAAACATAATGCCATCGCTTTATTCTCGATATCAGACTACTCCTAAATTTATCCGTTATGAAAATATTCTCAAACCCTCTTTCGTAACTTTCTCATTAAAAAAAGCACTTTTGCTTTTTTCCGTGGGAACTGCCAAAAACTCCCAGTGCAGGTCAGTGAGGACCTTGTAACGAAATGTCTGCCTGAGTTAAAAAAAGAAGCCATCAGCGATGTGCTCAACTGATGTGTTGAAAAGTGTCACTCATGCCTTTCTTTAAATTGCAGGATTTGACAGACAGCACAGGTCTCGTTCAAGCGGAACTGAATGGGCTTCTTAGTTGGTTTCTCTAGCATGACGAAAGAAGTCGGTGTTTCGTCAGTATTCTCCTATTAGGGGGGTTCTGCGGTTTATCATGTATTGGCACAGGTGGTTAAACAGTGTTTTTATGGACGATAATTGCAGTGGTGCGTACGGTGACTAACCACTATTGTTTAATGATTTTTATATGCATGCACTCGTCGAATTTCGGTTTACGTACAAGATTGCGGAGCAGATTTGACCAATACCTGGTTATTTGCAAATATTTATATCTATATTTTGCTTTGGAGGTAGTAACAAATCAAATGTCATTCGATAGTATGAAATTTCTTGGTAATGAAGCCTTTCTTTTCCCAGACTAGCGGTGAATTCGGGAACCAAGAAAAGTCCCTCATTTTCAATAAAAATCTGTGGCCCTAAAGAAAAGAATAAATTCTTTGGAGTCTAAAATCTCTCAACCTTATCCAAATAGACTTAGTGTGGGGTATGTCAGGAGCTTGACTCACGTTCCCCACGCCCACAAAAACAGTAAGATACGAAGGCGATCGCATCGTTGAATGTTATGTTAGGACCAATAGGAGTTTGAATACAGGCTTTGATCTTACTAAAATTGCATGACGTGTTGTATGACTTACAACACTTACATAAAAAATTAGTATTTGCTTACCATCTCCGAAGAAGTATTAGAGATAAAGTATTCGAGTTCAGTCATGTCTTTGGGATGTGACTTATTACATCCCGTGTAATAATCTGAAGTAGAATCACCTTTTGGCTAGGAAGCCTCCAATCATACGAAAGTACTAGAAAAGTCTCGTGATTTATGATTTTAACTTACATCATAAACAAAATTAAAATAAAAATAGATTTAAGGATGCCAGTAGTTTAACTAGTGAAAATTCTTTCTTATCCCCAAGGTTATCCCTTTGAACCCTAGCTACGAACATTCTTGTAGAGGGACAAATGATGCTCTTTTTTAATAATCGATGTGCTTAATTAGAAACCGTAACTGGCTTGGAAAAGTTCTACGTTTGGCTTCTACAGCAGTGTTTCTGGACTATGTAAAGATAATGAATATTTTTTGTTAATTAATAAAACAATAAAAAAAATTCTTAGTCCGCCCATGGTACTAATGTACTATAGGCTTACAATCTTTCATGGATGGAATGAAATTAAAAAAAAAAAGAAATCAATCACGCCTGATGGAATTACAACTTCATATCTCTCTATTAAGTACTTCTATCTGTAAATGGCGTGTGCTCTTTGGCTGGTTTGCATGTTCTGTGAATGACTGGTTTGCTCTTTGGCTGGTTTGCATGTTCTTTTTTCTAAGAATTTCCCTCCAGGAAACTCCAAAATGTCCGATTAAGTTATAGTTAAGTCTCGCCATAAGATGAGACTTAACAATAACTAATATATGAAAAGGTTTTCCTTAGGAAACAAGTTTAAAAGTATATATTGAAAATAATTATTTTGTTATCATTTCAAAGATTTAAAAACTCAGCACATATCAAAACAGAATTGTAAAAAAAATTCTTCACATCTCAAACGAAACTGAAGAGCAGGTTTATACATGACGAGCAGAACTGCGTATTTTGGTAGGTATGTGTTTATTTCATAAAGAACTACACATAATTATTCACATCTATACGACAGTTTTTAATGATTAGAGAATGCATAAGACTGCCAATTTTAAAATGATTTCCTGTACTTCGTACTATGTAGAGCAGTGTTTCCCAAATTGTGTTCCGCGGAAAGTGAATAAGTGTTCCGTGATGTCAGTGACCAAGCCGTACATTTTTAAACATGGAAGTCATTCGGGAAAGAGAATACCGCTGTTTATGACCGGCCATAAAAATTGCCTGCAAGCCGATTACAACAATGGGCGGCGTATCCTCTGTTCTCAAAACTGAAAGAAATAACATGTGTTGCAAATGTTAGTGACCAATCAGAAAGGAAGTATAAAGAAATTTTTTCCACTGAAACTGAAGATCAAGGTAGTCTGTATCCGGTGTTCTCAAATCTAGTAATACTGAATACTTTCTTCACAAGTTCGTACTGTAGGGTGAAAGTGCTTCTTTCGAAACCTAGTGCCTTGACTTTTTAAACGTAATAGGCCTACAGATGTAAATTTTAATATGAATAAGAGACTAGGGACTTTGTTTAATTTTGGTGTTAAGAAATCTCTCATTGAAGGTGTTTGTGACGCAACAAAAAGTGATTCATCCACCTCCAGCCTCCAGAGCGATCTCCAGGAAGTACAAAAGGAGGGGAAAACTATCAGCACACAGGAGAAAAAGTCTGCATTCACTCGTAAGTACTTATAATAATATTATAAATTTTTGGTAATCAGAATGGAATATGTCAATGAAAATCAGCACAAATTAATTTAATGATGTTGGCCTGAGGAAACTACAAGATTTCATTAGTCGTCCAGTGATCGATAACTGATTTAAATATAATTTTATATTTTTCAACATGTCACACACCGTATACATAAGTGTACTAATACTCTTTATGATTATGCCGTAATTAATTATTAATACATTACAAAATAACCAAGGTGTTCCGTGAAATTTTCAGGATTTGTGAAGTGTTCCGTCGTAAGAAAAATCTGGGAACCGCTCATGTAGAGTATGATCAAATTGGTATATTTTTGAATTTTTGAAAAGTGTGTGATAGAAAATTGCACTGATTTTTATGGAGGCGATAATCGTTCTCATTTTTAGAACCTGCTCATTTCATGAAGCTTTGATTACTGAAGAAATAAAACGAAGCAGTTGGCTACGAAATAGCATGCACATGTCACTACTTCACATCATGCGCCCAAAAGAAATAATCAAGTTTTAAAGAAACGAAATATTATGCAAATAATAATAGGATACCAATATGCAAATAAAGTAAAACCTCTTGAATTAGTTGCTTGCAGATTACAAAGAAAGAAATGGCAATCATTAAAAACACTTTCTTCATTAGGCGAATTCTTCTTTCCCTCACTATCTTGGGATCAATATAATCTAAGATATTACAGCGTTTTTCTGTTATGAGGATTTTATTGTCTTGTTAGACGATATGAGAACATTTTGGCTATTCGGTATATCATAATTTCATTTCTTAAGCAAATATTGAAAAAATAAAAAAAGTTGTACTATAATGTAAATTGAACGCAAGTCTTATTTAGATACTTGGTGATGGCAGTAAAGTATTTGGTATAGTCTACCGAAGTACACTTAAGTATTTATGGAGTAGATTACAAATTACTTTTGTTACACATTTTGCCCATTCGGTTAAGAAATTTCTAGAAATACTGAATAATGACTAACACGTGGTTTTTATCAAAAGCATCTTTGCGAGGATAACTGAGAGAGGATTGATATTATTTTGGGGACTGCACTTCCATAGGTGCTTTGACTTAACCTGAGTTTAAGATTTAAGTTTAAGATTGTTCTTTTCAAGATCAATACTATACCGTGTCATAATAATTCAGTTCCTTCATTGGATAAAATGCGCTGAATGATTCAAAACGCAAGTTTAAATCAAATGATTTCTTGTGATCCTACAAATGGAAAGAGAAATGAAGACGTTTCTCTCTCATTGTAGTGTTCTCCTTCTTTCTAGTCCAATTATAATCTACTCTAATCTTCCCTCAATTTGATTTGTATTTGAGCCGAGAGAAAGAAAGTGGTTTCTGAAATCGGTCGTTAACTACATGAAAAAGGAAACGCATGCGGTTCCACCAAACCGGCGAAGACGTATATATACGTCTAGTTTACCATGGATGCGAAGTGCTTATTAACATTGTAATGCCATTGATATTACATTGAAATATGTGATGGATACGAAGTGTAGAGGAGTGATGTATTTTATCCATATTGACGGCGATAAAACGGGTTTTCCCATTACTGATTGTTCAATTTGAACAACGTCTTTTGTTGCACATGAGTTGGATCATATATTTGAAGGTTCGGTTATTTGCGCCTTTAATTTGGAACTAAGAGAATGGTCACTAATAGCCACAGATCTCTATCGAGTATGTTATTACAGTAACCAAACACTAGCACTGATCATTCAAATAGATTAGCGATGTAATTATGGTGGATAACTCAAATATTTCTTTTCCGATTACCATCTTGAAATCAGTACGTCATTATATGATATTTTTATACTACAAATAAGAATTTTTTTCAACTTTATTTTCTGAACGATTATAAGAATTCTTTACTTTCTTGTTATAGAAATAACGTCTTAGTTTTTCACTCTGTTACTAGGCAACAGAGAGATGAGAAGGGACGTCTCTTTAGATCGTAATATCCCGGTGTGCGTGTGACATCTCAGAATAAATGAACTTTCTTGATAATATGTGTTATTAAAACTTTTCTCCACAACCCAGACATTCCGCATAGTTCATTTGGTATTCCATAAACTCTGAATCAAACAGAAGTATCCTCAGATCCTTTGGTTTGCTTCGGATATACGAGCAATGATCACAATAAATTAATAATTAAAATACGTACAATAATAAACGTTCCTAGTCAATGATTTCTGTGATCACCGTGTTGCTATTACTGATGAATTCTCTGAGTAAGCTTTCTCTCCGAGGTAATTACAATGGATTGTTTATTATTATTATATGACACCTCCAGGGAGTCCAAAGATTCATCGAAGGAGGGCATCTACTCTACAACTTCGCATCTCACTACTCCACCAACCTTCATCTTCTAACAGCAAAGCCATCTACCGCAACCTACCACAACTACTACTTTCACAGACAATCCCAAACATCCATGCCGGGATTCGAACCCGCAGCCTTTTAGCTGGAGAGCGGATACGCTAACCACTCGGCCAACCAGGCCGGCTATCTTCACCATCTGTTTTTCTGTATTACTCGGATTCATTGGTCGCATTAATGAAGTAGACTAAATGAATGCTTGCGATAATTTTTAAGGAATCACAGTGCATGAGTGCTATAGTGAAACATCTCTAAACAGAGAAGTGTAAGCGGATATTACTGTATATATTTTTAAAAAATCATATATTTTGTAGTATTGATAACCATGTAGGATATTTCAGTTCTTTTTGAATGCAACCTAGCGAGAGAACGGGTTGAAAACGAAGCAGTTTGACTCAGTTGTGAGTCAGCTGATATGTAATATGAAAGAATATTTTCCTTAGTCACACTGCGAATGTGTTCAAAGTGTGTCATGGGGTGTGATTAAGTTTAGCCGGAAACTTGGGCGTTTGAATGGACAGACAGCAAGGCAGGATCGCTTTCTTTGATGGCGAATCATGTTACATCAAGAATCTTTCTCCGAGGAAATCAGAAATCAGATTATGTACCTGAAACTTCTTCAATACTTTCTAGACAAAACTTTTATAAACACTCTCTCATAAATAGCCTTATTATTGTTTTTTTTTTCACGACGATAGTGTGCCATGCCATGTATATACTGTCTAAGAATCCGTACTTAAGAGTAGCAATCTGTGGTTCACGCAACGATCGTATTCACCATCTAAATTTCCGTAACTAACTTCTTCTCCAGGCTGGAAAGCATTGTAGATATTTTTAATGATAATGTTATCCAAAAAAAAAAAAAAAGTTGATAAGCTTTTAATACTTTGTACCTATGAAACTTTGCCTGCATGAACTAAAAGTATTTTTAAGCCACCCTAGGACTTCATTCCTACTTCAAAGGCGATGGTTTTATACCATTTGTACGAAGCTGTAACTACGGGCCTCTCATAGATGCAGCGGAAAAATTGAAGATGCTGGAAAACCTCCGTATACAATGAAAAAGAACAACTTGGAAGGATGTCTCAAACTAACTTGTTTTCATTTCTATAAAAAAAAACGAACATTCAAATTAAATTAGAATCTCATTAAATGAAAATAGATTTTAGATATAAAGCTACGATTTCATTCATCTTTATAACGAAACCACAGCAACCATTTGACGAAATATCAACCCAGAATTGATATTTCGTCGATATGACAGGCGAAGCAACATTACTAAAGGAGCAATCAAGTTAAACGAAAAAGTATTTTTCGCTTAAAAAGAAGACTGTTTATTGCATTTAAAACTCCCTGTGGGCTCCATCATACTCAGATTAAGTCAAAATAAATAAAAAGAGAGACGGAAGTCATGGATTTTGTTTCTACATATTTTACGAGTACATTTAACCTCATGTTGACAGTATTATGCATGATTTGTGATGTATGCGCGAGCATAGACATTAGTAATGTATTCAGCTTTAGTTATTTTTTAAAAGAAATTCGTCTTAAAAAGAAAGAGACAAAAATATTGACTCGAATGTCTTGATACGTCACTCCCATTGAACTTTTTTCTTTGACCAACTTCTTGAGGAAGATGTAGTAATTACACTTCGGAGGTTTACCCTTCGCGTATAATTCTTTAACGTCACTAAATCGTATATTAAATCATGCACCTGTGAAACAGGTCAGAGGTTACAACAAATTATCACTTGATCCAGCGGAACTTTTCGTAAATTAAAAAATAAATGCTTGCTGAGAAGGCGTTTTTTTTTTTTTTTTTTTTTTTTTTTTTTTTTTAAGATTGTCCTTCATGGTTCAAGTTAAATACAAAGTGTGATTAAGCGAGCGCGGTACGTCACGTTCTCAAACAAAAGATTAGCCTGAGCAGTTGTAGTTATGTCTGTGACTTGCTTATGTATGCAAAAACTTGGCAACTCTTAGCCAGACCTGAATTAACAATATTTTCGTGAATGAAATGCATTACTTGATGGTCACCATGACGATGTCTGAACACCTCAGTGGCGCCGTCTAGCAGACAATCAATTATAACAATGCATGGTTTATACAACGCAGTTTATACAACGTCAACTCTGAATTTACAGTCATTATGTCAGTTCGCGATGAACAACTACTATATATTGGCAATACTCAGTAACTGAAAATGATCAGAAGTGTTCGCGCTTACTGTAACACTCAACCAGGGCTTCTTAAATTAAAAAAGTGACGCATTTTTCAATTATGTGGCTATGTAAGCTTCTTTCAAGTACGAAGCTATTCGGTTATTGCCACAATATATAGTGGCTCCATCTATTAGCCGAAATAAATACTATTTAAAAAACACCATTAAAATTCAACATCACAGACAACTTTTCAGGTACCAATTAAAGTTGTCATCGGAAGGAGGTTCAATTAAATTTTAAGAGAAATGGTGTAAGGTCACGAAGTGTAAACTATATCGAGAATCAATTTTGAATTTCATATATCCACAGCGCTATTTTTTAATATATTTTACTCACGATACCACAACATCTATATTTACTATTTTAGCAGATGTAAAAAGCAGATATCGGATGAGAATAATGAGGATTTTTTTTTAATTTTGTGTATGTGTAACTTGTCTGCTAATTGAAATTGTTATTCATACAGTGTGGGGGGATTTTTTTTTTTTTTTTTTTCCAAATTTCCTGTTAAATGGATGAGGAAATCTTAAATGACATTATAATTTTAGGGGGCTTAACTTCCTCCTGAAACATTCTCTTGATCGCATAATGTCTCTTTATATTGCAAAGTTTTCGTTATTTTAAAAAATATATACATCATCATCATCATCATCATTATGCCTATCAAGGATTCAGTCCTAGCATGGCCTGTTCCAGCCTTAGAAGTCATCGTTGAATCGTTTAAGACAGGGGTCTCCAAAGTCATTTGCCCGTCGACCCCTTCAAGCGTTTCTTGACTTTTTATCGACCCCCTATATTTTACTATTACGTATACGGGAATAAAAAGGCGTTAGCTGATTTTTTTTTTTTTTTTGTAATTATAATAGGACAAGCAAAAAAAGACGCTCATGTGAGTTTTTAGATTCTTTATTTTATAGTTACAGTGTTTATTGTATGTATAATATAGTATATATTATTATATTACTATTACTACTACTATTACTATTACTATATTAATATCACTGCTATGACTAGTGATACTAATAAACTACTGGTATTAATATCACTGGTATTACTACCAGTCCTGCTCAACTCTTCAACGTAGAGAAGTTTAGTTCGTGAATGAATAACGATTGAATTATAATATGTATGTTGATGAATTTTAGAACATTAACGCTCACTTGTATGTCGATGCGCAAAAATGAGACTGGGATCGAATACTTGTATCAGTAAATAAGAACCAAGCACGTGTTGCAATCTCGCTCTCACTGCGCCGGCCGACAGGAACCATCGACATCTTCATTGGTAAATACGTCATTTTGGCCTACTTGATTGGCCTCAGCAACTATTTTCATGACTTTACTCCATCTTACAGGTCCTATTCATGGACCTGTAAGATGGAGGTACTGATCCCACGATTCACTCTTAATTGCGTTGTCATTACCTCCATGTCTTTTGTCATGGAGGTAATCCAAGTTAACCGAATTAAACATTATCCATACAATGATGTCTTATATTTTTCTGTCGACCCCTAACAATGTCATATCGACCCATTTGTCGACCACTGGTTAAAGAGGATATCCTGGTTTTCTTTTTCCCAATGGCTTGTACTTTAAGGCTTGTTTTGGTAATCTTTCTATTTTCATTCTTTGAACGTGTTCCATCCATTTGTGTTTATATTTTTTAATTTTTTCTATTACTGATTCTTGGTTTAATTCTTTCATAATTTTTTCGTTTCTTTTCTGATCAAATAGAGCAAGGATTCCGAAACTTTTTTCCCTTGGCCCGGTTATTTTAATACTTCATCTTCGTGATACACTAAAATTCTAAAATTTTTATGGCCAATAGGTAGAATAAAATAGATTTGAATGTTCATGGAGATTTTATTTATTATTATAATAATAAAGAAGCATTTACTCTTACAAAAATATAAAGAAATTAAACTAAAGCCAAGTAATTTATTAAAGTGTGAGGCTGTTGTTTGTTAACTAGAAACTTCAAGTTTGGAGGAAAAGATGATAACTTTATTCTTAAATCCGGTTCGACTTCCAATCGGTTTCTATATTTATTTTTTTAGAAAAACCAGTGTTGAAAAGCCTGTTTTACACTTACAGGTTGTGACAAAAGGCATTAGAAATTTTATCACTTTTTCTGCTAAACTGAGTACTCCTGACGGCAAGACAGCCAAAAAAAATCCATCAGTGGTATTGTGTTGAAGATGTCTTTGAGTGCCGTATCACACGACGTGTTTTTCGTCTCTAGTTGTCCCGATTAAACGCTATTGACTTGTATAATAGCATTTAATCGGGACTAATGAATAAATAGCCCGATTAAAAGCTATTGACTTGTATTTTAGATTTTCGTGAAAAAATGAAAACCCAAAAACGAAACACTTTGGTTTTCGAGAGTGTTTTTAGGCGATTGAAGATTTTTGCAAAATCTTCAATATGTTTCGTAACACGTTTCCTATGTTGTTTGTATATTTTTACAGAAGATAACTGAAGAAGAAAACTTACAGAAAGCTATTTTAAATCTACAGGGTGTTCGGGATAAATTTGACAGTTTCGTAAGGAAAAAGAAAATCTTCTTTGTATCTATTAAATTTAATGAATTGACAAAAAAACATTACAGGCAGAGTTAATTACAATACTATCAACACGATTTACTCAAAATAACCACCATTAGCATCGATCACAGCTTCAATTCTGCTTCGGAACCTCGAACAAGCTGATGCTACAGTCTCCCTGGGAAGGGCCGCAAAAACTGTTTTAATTTTATCCATTAACTGGGCTTTTGTATTACTGGAAGTGCGATTGGTGTCTTTTTCAACTGCGCCCCATACAAAATAATCCATGGGGTTAAGGTCTGGGGAGTTTGGAGGCCAAACATTTGGACTGGTGAAGTCGTAGAAATTTTCAGACAACCATTTTTGACTTTTCCCAGAGGTGTGGCAAGGGGCCGAATCCTGCTGCCATACATACGGCCTACCATTGGCTACCCTTGTTATCCAGGGCTTGACTACAGTTAGCAACTCCACGAACAAAGCCCGAATTCCAATGCCAGGGTTCTTCAACACCTGTTCCTGCAGATTTGCGAGGAATTCTGCTGTACGAACGCAATCAGATCGTCTGCTAGGGATCTTTCTTCTTGCTACATCCTCGTAGTCACCATTGCAAGTCTCTAGTTCATGCCTGATTGTTTTTACTGTATTCAGGGAGCATTGGGCAGCAGTCGTAATATCCTTATTTTGATGGCGGGCACGAATCATCATGATACAAGTTATTCTCTTCCATGATTCAGGTGGGTTCCAGCTATCCATCCTTTCTGACATCTTGTATATGAATGAAGAAGGGTCCAAACTTTTAAATGAAGAGAAGTGTGTGTTAATACATGTAACTTACGGAAAAATATAATTAATTATAAATATGTCAAATTTATCCCGAACACCCTGTAAATGAGATAGCCAAAGATTATGGAATGACAATATCAACAGAAATATCAAAAACCATCGCCTTTAAAGGAGAAGATACAGCAAGAACTAAGATAGTAATAGATAACAAGATCTTAGAACAGGTGAATTCATTTAACTACCTAGGATGTATGATCACATATGATAATGAAAAAGATATAAACGTAAAAATTGCAAAATATTTAAAAATAACAGGTGTAATTAACTCTATATTTAAACCAAACCTCGTTCTAAAACAAACCAGACTAAAAGTATACAATACATTAGCCCTACCAGTCTTAATGTATGGAAGCGAAATCTGGACAATAAAACAAAAAGGCAAACAAAGATTAACAACAGCAGAAATGAAGTTTATGAGAAAAACTGCAAAGTATACCCTATTTCAGCGTTTCCCAAATGGTAGGTCACGACCCGGCACTGGGTCACGAAAGCTAAATGCTGGGTCTTGACCTACCATTTGGGAAACGCTGAAATAGGGTATACTTTGCAGTGTTTCCATAAACTTCATTTCTGCTGTTGTTAATCTTTGTTTGTCTTTTTGTTTTATTGTCCAGATTTCGCTTCCATACATTAAGACCGGTAGGGCTAATGTATTGTATACTTTTAGTCTGGTTTGTTTTAGAACGAGGTTTGGTTTAAATATAGAGTTAATTACACCTGTTATTTATAAATATTTTGCAATTTTTACGTTTATATCTTTTTCATTTTCATATGGAAGCGTACATCCTAGGCAGTTAAATGAATTCACCTGTTCTAAGATCTTGTTATCTATTACTATCTTAGTTCTTGCTGGATCTTCTCCTTTAAAGGCGATAGTTTTTGATATTTCTGTTGATATTATCATTCCATAATCTTTTGCTATCTCATTTAGATTTCAAATAGCTTTCTGTAAGTTATCTTCTTCAGTTATCTTCTGTAAAAATATATACAGTATACAACATAGGAAAAGCGTTACGAAGCACATTGAAGATTTTGCATTAAAATTGCCATATAACTTTGTTTGTAATAACAGAAAATAATAATAATTAATAATTTATTGGATGATATTTAAGTATAAAAAAACTTGATGCTTCATTTGGCAAATCTTATGATAGCGTAATATGAAAATATTACTTTCAGCAGAGTGGTGCCATCTATAGTCACGTATTAGAATCATTCGTTTGTTCAACTTTAATTCTTGCAGTAAGAAATTTCACTACTCCTCTTTATAAAATAAAAACATTGGAATCAACTCAGAACAAATATATTTTTTAGAAAGTTTGAATAAAATAAAAATGTTTAAAATAATCTTAAAACCACACACATTTTTTTTCTACCTACTATAAGATATATATATATATATCGCACCGGTTTCGACCTCAAAAAGGTCGAAATCGGTACGGCTCTGGCTCTGATTTGAGAGGCTGTGCTTGGGGGTAGGTTTGTGTCTGTCTCTGAGTGGGGCCACCGCTGAGATTATGGCTCTGCTTGGTGGTGGGGTGAGCCTGCCACTGGGTAGAGCCAATGCTGAGAAGTTCTTCTCGGTGACAGGGTGAGCCTGTCACTAAGTGGAACAACGCTGAGTTGGGCGATGCTTTGGGATCGCCTAATTTTTAGAGCCCGCTTCACCTATACAAAGGTCGAAACCGGTATGGGTAGTGACCATTGCCTTTAATGCATCGCATCATACATCTCCGTAAGGGGATGTGCTTTACATTAAGGAAAAAATACTAAGGAAAGTGATCAGATCTTAATCCACCTTTACCACGAGTTGTCTAGAGTGGCACTACCATGAGTTGCCTCAGACTTGCACTACGTGTAGGCGCAAACTTGACTTTCTTGTCTGTTTGCTTACTTGGGAAATAGGATTAAAAACCAAGTTTATTAAAATTACTTGGTATCTTGAATACATAATATACTCAAGTTAAAAAACTTTCTACATATATATATATATATATATATATATATATATATATATATATATATATATATATATATATATATATATATATATATATATATATATATATATATATTGTTGTTGTTGTTTTTTCCTTATTTACGACATCGCTCTTATTTTGGTTTAACTTTACCGAAATAGTTAATGGACGTAAATTCAACGTAAAAACAACTATATTTTCGCATCTGATCGAAAATGGCTGAACGATTCTACCTGTAGAAATGTCTGTGAAGACGAGACATTGCTACAACCTCACCATTCATTTTAGTCCGAATTGACTGAATATCTCCGGTAGACCTTTATCGGTGTGATGAATAATTATGTTGCCAATTTGGTTGAAGTTAATTGAACCATGTGACTTGTAAAGAGATCTACAAACGAAGTAACTTTCCTACAATCCTCCCCTCGTTTTAGTCCACTTGGAGTGAATTTTTAAAGGACCTTGAGCAATGTCAAAAACTCTCCTATTAAATATTTGGTTGGTCGAAATTGTTTAAATAATAATGTGAATTGCAGATGTGGGAGTAGGACATGACCTTCCCCCCCCCCTCCTCCAATCTTCTTCTTCACTTTAGGAGAGTATAAGTGAGCTTAGATGTATGGTCAAAATTATGGTTGAAATTGGTTGATCTGCGCAACCTCTAAAGATTCCTGTAGAAAAGAACTAGAAAAAACTGATTAGTTTGAAAGTGTTCATTATTATTATTTTTTTTTTTTTATTCACATAATTGATAGACAGTCAAAACAAGATTTAAACAACAAATATTATTTAAACAACAATTTGACTGGTGATTCAGATTTTACCCAAAAATCTAAGAATAGTCCGTCAGGTAGCGTCGTAAAATATGGACTGTTCCAAGTAATGCTGTTTTTGTAGGTCATATGGGGTCACTTCATTGATTTTTCATTGCTGTAAATAGTTGGACAGCTTCTTTGAAGTTGCACCAAGTGCACCGATAAACTATTGCGATGACTTTGGTGTTTTTAAGCCACAGTCGGCCAACTTCGATTGCCAGATCTCGATATTTAGTCATTTTTACCAGTTCTTTGTTGTTAATGTTGTGATCACTGGGTACTGCGATATCAATAACCCAAACCTATCGATGTTCGATAATTGCGATGTCAGGTCTATTGTGTTCCAAATGCCGGTCAATTTCTATTCTAAAGTCCCAGAGAATTTTTGCTGTTTCGTTTTCCAATACTGTCTCTATTTGATGCTGCCACCAGTTATCAGAAGTGGGAAAGCCAAATTTTTTGCATACATGCCAATAAATTATTTTGGCCACTTGATGATGGCGGTATTTATAGTCAGTTTAAGCTATTTTTCTGTAGGCACTGATTAGATGTTCTACAGTCTCATCTTTCTGACCGCATAATCTGCATTTGCTGTTATTATGGATGTTCAAAATGTTTTGCTTTGATTGCATTATTTCTAATGCGTGTTCTTGAGCTGTTAGAATAAATCCTTCTGTTTCTTTTTTAATGTGTCCATATTGTAGCCATTGCCACGTCTTGTTCACGTAAATTTTGTCCTCAGTATCTCGAAGAAATTGGCCATGCAAGGGTTTATTTTTCCAGCGCACATAGCGGATATTTTGCTGTTCCTTTTTGTAATCGGATTTATTTCCTGTAGCTTTTAGAAGCCCCTGTTGTGTAATTGCTTGAAGCATTTGCTCAGAGCTATTTTCAATGTAAATTTTTAAACTAATTTCTTCTTCTTCTTCCACACTCTGTCTCACTTGCAGCAGAGCCCGTCCGCCTATTGTCCTTGGTAGGTGTAACTGGTCAACGCCACTTCGTGGATGTAATGCATGATGTACAGTGTCATTAATTTTCTAGTTTTCCGGTCCAATTTGTCCAGGTCTTCTTTTGTACAATCTATTATGTCAGTTGTGTATCAGATCACTGTTATAGCCCAAGAATTCATTGCTCTAATTGTGTTTAATGATGATGATAATAATAATAATAATTATTATTATTATTATCATTATTACGTAGGTTACATTTAACGTGTCGGATTTGGTAGGCTGTCCTTGAATCCCTGTATCGAATTACAATGACACATTCATAATATTCAACTTAGAGCCGAACTTACACGCAGGTCGAATTTTGAGTTTGGCGAGTCATAGGAAAAAAAACACTCAATTCATGAGCATCACGAAATATATTTCATAAAAGCACTAATTAATATTATGTTCTATTAATAACGAAATTCCCAATGCATTTTATCGTTATTATGTTGTTATTGTTGCTTTATAAGCGATTTAATGAAAAAACAAGTGGAGATAGGTCGTGGCGCCATCTGATGTTCACTTTAATATTTAATTAAATGCTTCCAGTGTCATCATTACGACATTTCCAGTAATATAACAATGATATTTCTCCATTTGACGTGAACTCTAGATATTACTGTTACCGATGGCAATTATTTGCCTTCTTTATTCATATTACCGTATGCATTGACTCGAACGAGAGTAATTTTAATCATCCTTGTGGTGCTGTCATTTCACGTATTTATTCCTCGTATGCATAAGTGTATTGGAAACACCGTTAGGCTCAACGATTTAAAGTGGTCGCAAGTGGCACTTGAAATATTCCTCCTATAAACTTGTATGAGAGAACCACTAATTAACACTTTGGTCATTAACGAAGCAGATGTCGAGTATGTTGGATGACTATTCAAATAATGTTGCAGAAATTGATATGACTCTGTTTAATTTTGGACAAACACTAGATAATTATTAGACATAAAGTGTCATTCCTTGGATATGAATTGTTCATCATTATTCGAAATTAAATGCTTATAAAGTTATATACGCGTATTTAAAGTTAAACTTTAAATACAGAAACAAACACAAATACGTTTCTTGGTTAACCGGAATTCGTTTGGTATTTCTAGTTGCTATAGTAACAGTGGTGAGCGAGATTATAACAATTAATATATGTTTTAATGTCATTTAAAACGTTGAAAACATTATGTTACTTTTTTTTTACGAAACAATATAATATTTAGCTATTATGAGGAAAAATTACGATAAATGAATAGCAAAACTGGTACCAGTAATAGAAGCAATAAAAATGCATCAATCTTTTGGTATTAAATTTTTAAAAAACTCACACTATTCAAAATAATATTCCATTTCCATTTACGACGTTAGTTTATCCAAAGTCCATTACTGGATCAAAACATATTTGTTGGTTATCTACTCAGACTACTAGAAGATGTTTATGTTTGCAAAATATTGTCCACTGTCTTTTATTCTTGTAGTTAATGTCTAGTTATTCTTTACTTGAGCGTTTTTGTATTACAACGTAGTATGTGTTCATCGCGAACAGCCTCCTTTCACCTTATAAACAAACAGGATGGATTTTGATGAAATTTCGTTAAAATTTTTATTATTAAATCCTTCAGATTTTCTTTTATTTTTCCCTACATAGTTTACATGTTCCAGTAATATTTTTACAATGTTTGCAGAGTTTGCATTTACAATGTTTTACAATGTTTCAGAGATTATATTTCTGTAGTGTATCCAACCATGTCAGTAGCACCAACATCGACAGAGCAAGAAATGAATATAATATAAGCAACTAAACTACAAATTAAATAAATTGATATCTTTCTGCTGTTTTTAAGAAACAAAACGTGTATTCTGAAGTCGATTTGTTTGTTTTGCAATTTTTTTTTTTTTAAAAAAAAACATTTTTGGTTCATTGATTAAACTGTTTGGAATTACAACCGAAACAACTAAGTTTATGTCGCCAGTCTGTAATGTATGTAAACTGCGTATGGTCGTATGTTCGGTTCGTATTAAAACCATAGTTCTCAATTTTTCTTGAAGGAGAACAAAAAAATTATCTTTATTCATACAAGAAATTGAACTTTAGTTTTATTTCTAATTTCAAAGAGCAATGTAGTCCTATTAACGCAATTTCATGATCTTTTTCTTGATTATTTAATGAGATCTTCCATTTATTTCTTGAAGTTAATTGTGAATTATCCTACAAAAGTTAAGCGATAAAAGTCTCTAGCATGATTGTTTTAGGCACTAGATGGCGCCACTATTCTCGAGCAATCTGAAAATATAAATCATAATACATCAAAAAAGGATTGTAATGTAGTTTCTCATTGATCTTTCTATTGACTCTCAGTGGATCTCATAACAGGACTGGACTAGCTGTCACAAAATGGCGAAATCTAAATTTCAATCATTCCTCATTTTTTATATATATATTTTTTATATAAATTTAATACTATAATTAAAGTATTCAATGCATAAACCTCAGTATCCTGGTCAGAGAGAGAGAGAGAGAGAGAGGGAGGATTATTTACCGTATAATTTTTAAAGAATATTGAGGTCTGTTACATAATAATAAACGCGAAAATAGTAATAAACATATGGGGAATTCTCGTCTTGTACTGTCTAGGTAAGCAGCAGAAAATTTTGTACAAATAATTTTTACCGACTACCAACAGTGAAGAATCGGTCAGTTCACTCTATGAAACGTCACTGCTCCTCAGAGAAAAAACATTTTTCACTCAGAAATAATAATTCATCTACTGTTTGGTTAAGAAATATAAAATAAATTAATTTAGTAATAAAATAATAAAAGAATGATCGTATTAGAAAATATCGCTATTCGTTGTTATATAATTAAAACCAAACACCTATTCTTAGCTTATATACATATTGTAGATATTCCGACTGGATCAAAACAGTCCTTTTTAGGACTTACAGGGTAACAAATGGCAATGCTGTAGCCAATGAAGTTTTAACTGAGGCTCGGCTATTGCCGTTACCCAACCATGACTAGAGCTTTTTAGCTCAATAACACTCCATCCACACAGATTTACTTCATTCAGATGACCGGATAAAGAGTCAAGGACTCAGTCCATCGCCCAGTTCTTTTAAGAACTTTAAGAACGCGACTCCTTATATATTATATATAAGGACTGTAAGGACATGTTGTTTGATATCGGAGAGATGCGATAATTAATACCCTTGGAGGGTAATAGATGGCAATGCTGTAGCCAATGAAGTTCTAACTGAGGCTCGGCTATTGCTGTTACCCTCCTGCCATGATCAGAGCTTTAATTGCTCAATAACACCTTATCCCTACACGTCTAGGTTCATCAGATCAATTCTCTCCTCTGCATACATTCATACCATGGGACAAGTTAGCCAAGGTTCTTCCCGATCATATTGGTCCAGTGCCCAATATCAGTAAAAAGGAAGAGATTGACACAGCAGTAAATAACTTAACCATACAAATTCAGAAAGCAATAGAATCAGTAAGACAATCCACTGTCTTCCACCCAACCAACCGTATCCCTGAAGAAATCATGGAGCTAATCAGAGCAAAAAATAGAACCAGAAAGAGATACCACAATACCAGAGCCCCACAAGATAAAACAGTATTGAACAATCTAAACAGGCAGGTCCGGGAAGCTCTTCAAAAACACAGAAACCATCAATGGGAAACCAAATTGGCTAACATCAATACTGAAGATCATTCTGTATGGAAATTCTTAAGAGAAATCTGCACCAAGAAGCAACTCATATCCCTTATACAAACCAAGAAAGGGACAGTTCACAAAGATGAAGAGAAAGCTGAAGCACTAGTAGATAACCTAGAATCTCAGTGCAATCCATCTTATACAAATCTAAATATCAACCTTATGTACAAGATTCATCGTCATGTTAGGACAACCTTAAGACAGAACACTATTAACTCCGCACATATCACTCCTACAAATCCGGCAGAAATGATAAATATCATCTCCCATCTAAACAGTAAAAAAGCTCCAGGACCGGATGACATAACTAACAGAATAGTTAAACTACTTCCAAGAAAGGCCATAGTCCATCTCGTCAACATTACAAATACCATCTTTAGATTCCAGCATTTCCCTATTACATGGAAAACAGCCATCATCATGCCATTGAAGAAGCCAGGAAAAAATCCTCACCTTCCCGAAAGCTACAGACCCATAAGCCTATTGTTCAGCCTCGGAAAGGTGACAGAGAAAGTGATCCTCTTAAGATTCCAAGCAGAAACAGATAAGTTAGGAATTTTGCCTAATGAACAGTTCGGCTTCCGTAAGGCCCATAGAACAGCTCAACAAGTTCACCGGCTGGTAGAAATCATTACTAAAGGTTTTAACTTGAAACTCAATTCAGCTGCCATTTTCATCGACGCATCAAGGCCTTCTCTACAAACTGATAAAATTTAACTTGCCAGTCAAGTTAATAAAAATAATACATTCTTACCTGAAAGACAGATATATGCAGGTCAGGGTCGGCGAAACGGTTTCGACAAGATGCAGGATCTTGGCAGGCGTACCTCAGGGATCTCTTCTGGCACCTCTCCTGTTCTCGATCTATGTAGCGGACATCCTCCGAACCCAAGAACAACATTCACTGCATTGTATGCAGATGATACTGCACTGATTGCAAGATCACTGAGCCCAAAACTGGCAACTAAAAGACTCCAAACAAGCATACACATTTTAGAAAAGTGGATGGCAGACTGGAGGATCCAAGTTAACCCCCAAAAAAGCTCAACTATATTGTTTACTAGAAAGAAAATCCATACCATGGAGGATATTTATTTATTGGGAGTAAAGATTCCATGGCAGACTGAAGTTAAATATCTTGGAGTGATTCTTGATAGTAAATTCCTATTCAGCAAACATATTAGTTACATTACCTCAAAGACATCCAAAGTCTTAGCACAGCTCTACCCTATGATCAAAAGTAAACTGGACACGCAAACAAAATTAACAATTTACAAGATGGTAATTCGACCGGTCATCACTTACGCATCCCCAGCGTGGAGCCACACCGTAAATTCAAACATTCTAAAACTTTAGAGATTACAGAATAAGTGCCTGAGGATGATTCTGGATGCCCCTTGGTTTATAAGAAACAACCAGCTCCATAGAGAAGTTAATATCCCTTATATCTCTTCCCTTCTCCTAAATCTAGCTGAGAAGTACTTTACCAAGACAAGTAACCATCCAAACCCGTTAATCAAGGAAGCCTCGGAATATAACGAAGGAGAAAATTACAAATATAAAAGACCAAAGTCTATCTTAAGTTCAGCTGAACACAGCTAAATTCACTGCCCACAATGGGCGAGCATATAGCTCACAAACACTCCAATCAAAGTTCTTTCATTACAAGACAATGGGGATTATGTAAAGCAATTTTGCTTCACCCATCTAGTCAGAAATGTTAATGTTAATGTTACATATTGTAGGAGGTGTGAGTTCGAAATCGACCGTGAGATGCGGTGATTAATACCCTTGGAGAGTAATGGATGGCAATACTGTAGCCAATGAAGTTCTAACTGAGGTTCGGCTATTGCTGTTATCCTCCTGCCATGATTAGAGCTTTAATAGCTCAATAACACCTTATCCCTACACTGTCCTCTACAGATAACGGGGAAGATGAAAAGCATTCTTGCTTCGCCTCTTTAAGCCAGTCCTTATAAGGACTATAAGTTGTTTGTTTGTAGATATTTGTAGATAGGTGGAGAACCACCATACCCTTGGAGGGTAATGGACGGCAATGCTGTAGCCAATGAAGTTCTAACTGAGGCTCGGCTATTGCTGTTACCCTCCTGCCATGATCAGAGCTTTAATAATAGCTTATAACACATTATCCCTACACTGTCCTCTACAGATAACGGGGAAGATGAAAAGCATTCTTGCTTCGCCCCTTTAAGCCACTCCTTATAAGGATAAGGACATACTGTAGATATATTTCATCTGTTAGATAATATCTATTCAGTACTTTTGTGATGTAAAAATCTCGATAAATTTTAGTAAATAGTAAATATCCCAAATACCAATTATAAAATTTTCTCCACTATAATAATAATAATAATAAGTGTTGCGTTTTTTTATTTATTTGAATCGTAAAAAAAGTATGGGATAAGGCGGTTGATTGTGAAGGTTAATTGCGAATCATATAGTTTTATTGCTATATGATTCGCCGACCAATATCGTCCTTTTTTTTTTTTTTTGTTTTTCCTACAGTGGAAATTTTGCTGTGTTCGGGTAAAAGAAAAAGAAAATAATAATAAGGTAAAATAATCAAGTAACATTATTGTCCTCCAGACTCATAGTGAGTCCACTCACAGCAAGGAAAAATATCAACGCATGGCTGGAACCCACGACCCCGAGATTTAAGAGCCAAGTGCTCTACCGACTGAGTTGGCCGGGCAATTGGATAATTGTGCAAAATAAATTAATAATATAAAAAATACATACTAGAATGGTAAGCGATATGAAGTTTGCCTCAAAAGTATGTTAACTTTTTTGTCAGATAGATGCACAGGGAAATTAAAATACATTAGCATAAATAGAATGAAAAAAGCCTGTGTGCTGAGAATTGTAGGGGGGAATTTTCCATATCCTGTCTTGAAAATATACTACACAAAAGTAATTTCCTCAATACCACAATTTTTTTTCTTTAGTTTTTACGCTATTTCAGAGTACCGTCACCTGTCTAACTCGAAGATAAATTATACTTCTATGTTGTTGTTGTTTTTTTTTAATGTGTGTGTGTTGTGATTTTTACTTAAGATTTCGATGGATTAGCATGCCTGTAAACAGAACAGAATGGATAATGAAGTCCTAGGATCTGTTTATAATGGCTGACCGACTTGCTTACTCAGGCTGCAAATAAAGTAGTATGCGGTAGTGCTGTAATAAATAGCTAGGAAGAATGATCAGGGGCTTGGACTAATAGACGAGAGAAAGAAAAAAGTGTACAGAATATGGCTAAAAAAAAAAAAAAGTCCTGCAGATAGATGATAGCTTATAAGCGTAAAAAGAACTATTTTCTATTTCAAATTAAAATTCTTTGTTTTTGTAAGCGAAAACTTATCGCAGTCAAATATTAGCATAGAAATCGCTAACGTGGAACTTTCCTATGACACCGAGGATAAGGTCTTATCTATGACTGTTGGTCCCGCCAGACTGGCGATGTACGACTCGTGATAAGAATTCGGTCAGAAGGGAGAGATATCGTAGTGACCCACACGTTTAAGAATTAGAGGCATGTTCGCAAGAAGAAAGTACAGCACGTGTTGTTTAAATGAGGAGTGGGGGAGGAAGAAGGGTAGCGCTTATTTCCCAGGTGAGATCGGGAAGGGATCTCTTCTGAACGTCATTCTGGCTACGACAAAGAAGTGACATCCATTGCGAGGTAAGCAATCGCCACGTTAATTGTGGAACGAGTAGAATTTAGTGAATGTATCAAGCAGTGAGCAGATTTTGTTTAAAAGATTGTCTAACAGAAGGACAATTTGCGACTGCGCAACGTGTGAGAGTAAGGGGGGGGGGTTCACCCTAAGGGGAGATTTCCCCCCTATACCATTCATTTTAGGGATTTTGATGTTAATCTAATTTTGCAAGTATGTATTATGTACACGCTGACCTCACAAGAATCTATCATGCAGTTGCCGAAATGAATAAAATGGCCTCGTCTCTTCCATAAAACGGAATCGTAATTCAAGCTTTCTTCCTATATGCTAACCAGTGCCTTAAATCACATAAATTCAAAATATTTTCACGTTTCAAAAATATATTTTGCGCATGTATTGATCCGATAAAAAGCTACGACAGTCGTAGAAGGATTTTCAAAAATGCTCGTGACGTTTATGATATAAATAACTTATTTTAATCCTATACGTCCATGTGTCGTATGTGGTTATGTGGATTTGCATTAAGGGGATATTAAATGCCACATTATAAATCACCCCAGAATAAGAAACTCACATCAATTCTATCTTTGAGTTTCTTATTCGGCTTTGAAATAATGTGGGATTTAATATCCCCTTAATTTAAATAAACTCATGAAAGGTTGTGAACTAATGGTAGATTAGTATCATGGATAGAGATACGGAATTTGTTCCTATTTTATTAGTTTCATATATTGTTTTTATTTGTTTATATTTTATTTATTTTTACATAGTCTGGGAAACCGTGCTCTAGAATCCAATAGAACTTTTTCAGGCCACTTCAGGCCTCCAATAAGCTGGGGAGGAGGGTCTTTCACGCAGAACGGTGAAATTTACTTAAAGGCAATCATCCAGATCCATGCCCATGTAGGATTCGACATGGATATCGCAGCTGATAACACGTAAAAACGTATCTATTGTCAAATAATAATAATAGCCACACATAATATTGATCGCTTTATCGAACCACAAGAATGTTCGATACCGCTAATTTTGTACTTGTCATTATTAAAATATTAATATATATTAAGAAGTCCAGGCGCATCAGTATTGCGGAGTGGAGCAAAATTGTCTATTAAATACTACACACAACATAAAATATAACAACTATTTTAACTGACATTATTAAGGGCAACGATGTACTCACATCATTAATCCATTGATGCCAAATGATACGTATTCCAGTTCCAAAGACCATACTCCCCTGTTCTTACAATATTTGCAATGTCAGTTAATACATCAAGAATAAACAGGCGGCTTTTGTTAGCGTGAACCTTCAGATTTAATTGCATCAAGAGTTGGAATTGTCGCCCTCAATTCCACGCATTATTTCTGTCAATGGTTTCCTTATTTCTAGTTGTTATATTTGAGTCATGTCTTTTACGATCTAGGGTTTAAATACTTCATAGTGATCCATGACTTCTTATCTATGGAAGGCAAAGCCGATTCTATGAACTCAGTCTAGCCATTGATCATTCACCACTTCTCCAGATGAAGGCATTAGAGTGTCAATTTCGCAAACTCAGCAGAGACATGAATGCCACACTCAAGGTCAAAACGTCACTATCCAAGCGTTAGCCGAAATGAGAGAGTTTATAGGGACAAAATAGCTTCTAGTGGTATTTGAAATAAATAAATTTATAGCTGCTTCAAGAAGATTCAGTTATAACAATAAATTAATCTTTATTTTATACAGCAAAGACTAATTACGATAACATTAATATACATCTTTGAAATTTTGTTTTGTCTGCAGTTCTTCTAAGTCGACGATCTCACCATCTATCATGCAGTACAGGATGATGACCGTCTAATTCCCTTCTGATGAAACGCTTGGCTGGAAGCTGAGATATTCTTCTCTGGACATGTAGACTTCTGAAAGATAAATCTACATTTTCAAACGAATATTTGTTATCATGACAGATCGACCCAGTAAATGTGGAGCCTCGTTTCCGACAATGTTCAAACGTTTGTTTCAGAAAGTGATAGATTTACAAAGAGGGTCGCTTCCACCTCGACCCTCATTTTAAGCTGTCAGTTTCGCATAAAGATTTTATATATATATATATATATATATATATATGAGAGAGAGAGAGATTCTGACCTCTTAAAAGTGCAGTAGTATCTTTAGTTGTGGATTGCAACCACTAGATGGCAGCATCTACTAGGCAAGTATGACACATGAGGAAGCAATGCACAGCAGTGAAAGATTTAGAAAAGTATATGCATAATTAATCCGTTTTATGGTTATTGCACGCACACACAGAAATATTCAAAACTGTTGATGGGAGGCAGGTAAAATTCAACGATGACTATCTGAGTCTACTATTGAACTGATGACTGCATGTTTGTGTCGGCAATGCGATCTGCTTACCATTATTATTATTATTATTATTATTATTATTATTATTATTATTATTATTATTATTATTATCAACCTTTCACTAAACTAACGCCATGAACTTCACTAATTTCCTAAATTCATTTTTATGCTAAGATGTACACGTAACTATTATGAAATATATTTATGGTTAGTTTTTATTGTTAAATATCATCTGTTACTCACATCGGGTGGAAGAAGTCACGAAACCTATAATGGAATCAATATTAAAAGCAATTTTGATTATAAAAACAAGCAACAGTAAATGTTGTTTGTCAGGCCAAAACATTATTATTGCTGTTGATTATCTTTCACCTCTAGTTTTATCCCAGTTTTATAATTCTAGTGCTCAGAACTGGTCGGTATTTGTCCGTAACATAAAAGAGTTCTTAAATACAAATAACAAACATTAATCGCATAACTAGGCCTCTTGTATGTATTATTACAGAAATAGACAGAGTGACTAATTTTAGAGTACATTATATGATGGTAAATGGTATTTTATTAAAAATCATATCCA